>NW_027363419.1:0-600000 GCF_046119375.1 Phyllobates terribilis
GAACAAAACTTTGCATCATCCAGTTTCCTCAGGGTATATTCCATGTCCTCCTTGACACAAACAGACTGGTATTCATTGCATCCACACATGCCGTCCTCTGCATCCTGTGGTTCCTGAATTAAATCAGATTGAGTGTCGGTCGCTTGGTATTCAATCCGTTAAAGCTGGCACTGCTCCTGTAGTTGCAGTTTCTTATTGCTGCTGTATATCCTGTCCAGTCCTCCTCCCAAGGCCAGGCTGGTGGGGTTGGACATGGTAGCATCCGAAACCCGCTGTGTATGCCTCACCTATTGTCTGCTGGGTCTGTCTATGTGCCTCCTTGGATGTGGAGCTCTTTGGATGGTGTGTGCCAACACCAGTTCCCTGCAGCTCCCCCAGATCTGCTGGGCTGAGTAGTATCCCAGCGCTGCCACCAAAATGTGAAGACCCAGGGTCTTCTGTGTGCGTGAAGATACTCATACAACACAGGGTGAGGGTAAAACAGCGTGGCAATACTTTATTGAACCACAAAGCGGACAATAAACACATAGAACAGTCCCAGCAAATACCCAAGATGGTACAACATTACACAGTCTCACCCTTTCTTCTCCGCCAGGCTGGGATAGAACAGCCCCCACAGAGAGAAGGTAGCGGCAAGTTAAGGAAGCTAGCAGTCCATAGAGGTACAAGGCCAGGAGACTCAAGGTTCCCACCCTGACCTCTCCTAGAGTTTCCATGGGGCCAGGTGATCGGTGGGTCACAATCTGTCTTCTCCGAATGTCTCTGTGGGTTGCAGGCGACAGGTGGGTCCCTATTGGCAACCCCATACAACATATCCATGGGCCGGTTGACTTCTTCGTCCCAACCTGACCTCTCTGAGATGTATCCATGTCTCTCTGATGGTCCATGGAGCAGATCCGTATCTTTCCAGTCAGGACCGTACCCTTAGGCCGGAGTCATATAGAATCCAAATCTGTGTCTCTTTGGATGCCATGCTATCCATCTACTTTCCTGAAGGATGTCTCTCATTCTCCTTGTAAAGTCTTTCTGATGCTCCTTGATTCTGCCTGCAGCACTACAAACATCCCTGTTTATATTTACATCTCTGTAAGGTCATCAGTCACAGGTAAGAGGTAAAAGTGCATGGCTCACCAGTAGTGATGAGCGAACGTGCTCGCCACTGCTCGGTACTCGCCCAAGCATCACGGTGCTCGACAAGCTCGGCACTCGGCGAGCATTTCCAAGTTGGAACTCGGGTCCCCGCCCTGCATATTTGGCGCTCTTTAGAGAGTCAGTGAACATGCAGCCATTGCTTGCCGCGCACTGTAATGCCGTAGCCATGTTTGTTGTGGGCATTACAGTGATTGGCTGGGCACACAGCGTCATCAGGTCTATATAAGACCTGGCGCCGCTATGCTCGTCACAGTCTACCCCGGAATCAGGCAGAGTAGGGAGAGCTGCTGCTGAGTCAGGGAGAGATTTGCTTGTTTATAGTTGGTGTAGGTATTCCACAACATACAGTGGGTACGGAAAGTATTCAGACCCCTTTAAATTTTTCACTCTTTGTTTCATTGCAACCATTTGGTAAATTCTAAAAAGTTCTTTTTTTTTCTCATTAACCCCTTTACAACCCAAGGTGGTTTGCACGTTAATGACCAGGCCAATTTTTACAATTCTGACCACTGTCACTTTATGAGGTAATTACTCTGGAACGCTTGAACGGATCCCCCTGATTCTGAGAATGTTTTTTCATGACATATTGTACTTCATGATTGTGGTAAAATTTCTTCGATTTCACTTGTGTTTATTTGTGAAAAAAATGGAAATTAGCACAATTTTGAAACCAATTTTTTTTTTATTAGGGAGCTATAAGGGTTAAAAGTTGACCAGCGATTTCTCATTTTACCAACAAAATTTACAAAACCATTTTTTTTAGGGACCACATCACATTTGAAGTCACTTTGAGGGGTCTTTATGACAGAAAATACCGAAAAGTGACACCATTCCAAAAACTGCACCCCTCAAGGTGCTCAAAACCACATTCAACAAGTTTATTAACTCTCAACGTGCTTCACACCAATTAATTGAACCTGAAAGGAAAAGATGAACATTTAACTTTTTTTCACTAAAATTTTATTTTAGACCCCAATTTTTTTATTTTCACAAGGGTACCAGGAGAAATTGGACACCAAAAGTTGTTGTGTAATTTCTACTGAGTACGTTGATATCTCATATGTGGGGGAAAGCCATTGTTTGGGCGCACAGCAGGACTTGGAAGGGAAGGAGCGCCAATTGTCGTGTTCAATGTAAAACTCGCTCTAATTGACAGTGGACCCCATGTCACGTTTGGAGAGCCCCTGATGTGCCTAAACAGTGGAACCCCCCAACAAGTGACTCAATTTTGGAAACTAGACCCCTTAACGAACTTATTTAGATGTGTGGTGAGCACTTTGAACCCCCAAGTGTTATGCAAAAGTTTATGACGTAGAGCCAAAATAATATTTTTTCCACAAAAACAATGTTTTAGGCGCAATATTTTTATTTTCACAAGGGTACTAGGAGAAATTGGACACCATAAGTTGTTGTGCAATTTCTCCTGAGCACGCAGATACCCCATGTGTTGAAGAAAACTACTGTTTGGGCGCATGTCAGGGCTCGGAAGGGAAGGAGTGACGCTTTTGAATGCAGACTTTGATGGAACGGTCTGCGGGCGTCATGTCACGTTCTCAGAGCCCCTTTTGTGCCTAAACAGTGGAAATGCCCAACAAGTGCCCCCTTTTTGGAAGTGATAGCCGATTTTTGAATTCTATAATGTAGTGTCATACGTCAGTTGTGTAGGACAACCTGACGAACACTGCACAACTGAAGCATGACAACCTGACGAACACTACGTCAGCTGTGTAGTGTTCGTCAGGTTGTCATATGTCAGAAATTAATTTAATAGTCCATGGAAGTATGGTACCTTTTGAAGCAGTCTTTCATGCACAGGCCAGGTTTGTCGGGACAGGTGTCACATTGATTGCGTATTCCCCTTTTATAACACACTCGGCACCTCTTTTGTGACTTACCTTTTTTTGTGAGGGATCTGCCCTGGGAAATGCTGGCCTGGTACAATTCGAGGTCCTTCAGTTCCGGAAGTACAGGGGCCTGCTCCGTCACCGCTGCCAAATATCAGGGCCTTGATAACTGTCTCCTGGAAGTGAAGATACGACGTAGAAGTCTGGCCTGCACATTGTAACAGAAGGAAAGCGTTGTGCATTGCCATCTGTACAATGTGCATGGCCAGCTTCTTTTACCATAACTTGGCCTTTCTCAAAGCACTGTACGGCTGGAGGACTTGATCAGAGAGATCAACTCCCCCCCATGTACTTGTTGCACCCCAACACACAGTCTGGTTTGTCGACCTGTGTAGTGGAACCTCGTACAGTGCTGAGGGTGCTGCCATCACCATGTATGGTGGTCAAGAAAAGGAGATCCCTCTTGTCCTTGTACTTGACCACCAACAGGTGGTCGGTACATTGGGTTCTGCTCTCACCCCTTCTGAGCAGTTGCCCAATTAGCGTCTTTGGGAGACCTCTCTGATTTTTGCGGTCCGTAGCGCAGGCTGCGGTACCTCGCACAGCGAGGGACTTGAAGAGCGGGATACTTGTATAAAAGTTATTCAAATACAGGTGATAACCTTTATCCAGCAGTGGGTGCACCAAGTCCCACACAATTTTCCCACTCACTCCCAGAACAGGGGAGCATTGAGGGGGTTCAATCCGAGAGTCCTTACCTTCGTAAACTCTAAACTTGTGAGTGTACCCTGAGGTACTCTCACACAGTTTATACATCTTGATTCTGTACCTGGCCCTCTTACTGGGCAGGTGCTACCGGAATCCAAGTCGCCCCTTAAAAGCGATTAAGGACTCATCCACACAGATGTCCCTTTGGGGCACGTACACTTCAGCAAACTTGTTGTTGAAGTGTTCAATGATCGGCCGAACTTTGAAAAGATCATCAAAGTTCAGGTCATCGCGTGCAGGACACCTTGCATTATGTTACGGATCCGGGTGGTGGAACCTCTGTGCTGCGGTGCAAGGAGGGGCCAGAGGGGCATGACTAAGTATCAACTCGGTCCTACCAAGGTCGCACGGCGGCTCAGTCGACTCCGTGAACCAGGGAGGAACCGAGCAGAGGGATCAAGTGGCACTCTGGGACCGACCTTGTATGAGAGCAGGTGACTCCCAGGGGTCAGAAGGCAGGAACTGGCCGGAACAGCAGATGAGCTTTGGCAGGCAGGCAGACGGGTGGTCCGGGTAAACGAGCAGGCTGATTAGGCAGATAGCCAGGCAAGTGTAACGGATAGGCAGACTGGCGGGCACTACAGGTAGACAGGTAGCTGGCAGATGATTCCAGGTAAGAAGGCAGGCGGGCACAACAGGTAACAGGCAGGTGCTTCCAGGTAATGCAGGCTGGCAGGCACGGCAGGTGACAGGCAGGTGCTTCCAGGTAAGCAGGCGGACAGAGCCCCTAGACAGACTGGTGGACTGGACTGTAGACAGACTGTCGGGCTGGAGAGTAGTCAGACTGACGGACTGGACTGAAGATCAGACTGGCAGACTGGACTGACTTGCAGAGGACCTGAGGGCTGAAGCAAAGAAAGAATCACAAAGCACCAACCTTGCACAAGCACCTCCATATTTGAGGAGGTGCCTTTTATAGGGGAAGTCCTCCGGCCATTGGCCGGATACTTTTTAGGACGACGTGCGCGGCCCCTTTAAGAGGGAGGGAGCGCGCGCGCATGCGCCCTAAGCACAGAGCCGGGGAAGCTGCGTGTACCAGCAGCAGCTGCAGGGAGGCCGGAAGACAGCGGAGCAGGGCCGCGGCGGTAAGGGTGACGGCGTCTCTGCCGGGCAGGAGGCAATGACGCCGATGCTACACATTATCTTGGTAATGCTAGAACTTGTGGATGGCCAGAAAACGTTTCCGGATCATGACCATTCGGAACACTGGAGTGTTATACAAAACGTCAACACTCCAGTATTGCCGAAGATCTGGCTTCTTCAGGATCCCCATGAGAAGGACCAGGCCCCAAAACTTCATAATTTCTACTGCGTCTACAGGAGACCAGTTAGAAAATGATGAAGAGGGGTTTTGTTCCAAAAATTGATGAGCGTATAAATTAGTTTGGCCCACCATGAGGTTTACAAAATCCTCAGAGAAAAAGACTTTGAAAAAGTCTAGTTGTGTGAGGCCGGTGGTGTCAAACTTGATTCCTGATTCCGCCACAAAATCAGAAATCAGTGGCTCATAATTTTTGGGGAGCGAGGTCCATATGGGATCAGTAGTGGGGAGCGCAGGATCATCTTCTCTCCTGTAACGACTGCGGGCGGTCCAGCAGCACCTGAGGAGGAAGAGGAGGAAGAAGAGGAGGAGGAGGAAGACAACGAAAAATAAAAAAAATGTGAGATCCTCGCCCTCGCTGTCAGTGTTGGAGGCAAGAAAAGCGTATGCCTTCTCCGCTGAATAGCGAGTTTGGGATGAGCGGGACATTTTTTGTTATGTATGTGGTGCATTTGTGTCAGTACTTTATTTAGAGTGTGTGGAAAAAAGGAAATATAGTATGTGGGGCAAACAGCGAGCACGAGTGTGGATTGGTGAACTATGTCACCGATCAACACTTGGCGGCTGCTGGATGTGCACACGGATGTGTGGGGAGTGAGAAGAGGGGAACTGGGGTGGATGAGGGGAGATCAGAGATGGACTTACCAAAGTCTTCTCTGTTCTTCTTTCAGCTGCAGGACCGGCCCTGGTGAACGGGAGCCCGGCGCTGGTGATCGGGAGCCCGGAGCAGGAGACCGGGAGCCCAGAGCAGAAGACAGAGACCAGGAGCCCTGAGCAAGAGACCTGAACTGGAGCTGGAGATCAGAACCAAGAGAATTAACAGGGACACTGGGGTGAGGGGGATTGGGGTTTGAAGGGGGTAAAAAGATAGGGGAGTGGGGAGAGAGGGATTGGGGTGGATGAGGGGAGATCAGAGATGGACTTATCAAAGGGTCAGCAGGATCAGCAGCAGGACCGGAACAGAAGACCCGGAGCAAGAGACCGGGATCCCAATGCTGGAGACCGGGAGCCCAATGCTGGAGACCAGAACCGAGAGAATTAACGGACACTGGGGTGAGGGGGATTGGGATGGGAAGTGGGGTAAAAGGATGGGGGAGTGGGGAGAGGAAGATTGGGGTGGATGAGGCAGGATAAGCAGCAGGAACGGAACAGAAGACCCAGACAGGAGCCGGAGCCCGGCGCTGGTGACGGGGAGCCTGGCGCTGGTGACCGGAAACCTGGCACTGGTGACCGGGAGCCCGAGGCAGGAGCCCGGCGCTGGTGACCGGGGGCTCGGAGCAGGAGACCGGGAGCCGAGCTGGAGACCGCTGCAGGACGCACCAAAAAAAATGGTGGTAAGGGGGGTGAAAAGAGGGGGGAGGGGGATTGGGGTGGATGAGAGGAGAACAGTCTTACCAAAGTCTTCTCTGTTCTTCAGCAGGATCAGCAGCAGGATCAGCAGCAGGCTCTGGAGCAGGAACCACAGCAGGTCAGGAGCAGGAGACCCAGGACGCCGGAGCAGAAGATCCAGGAGCAGCAGCAGCGACTGGAGTAGGTGAAAAGATGGTCTTGTGGTGTCACAGAATATTCTGTAGCACTACAAGGCCCAGCGACAGACACATCAGATGTGACAGCTCAGCAGAAATCCTCACCAAGTGTGAGGGTCTGCAGGGCAGTCACAGGGGGGTGATAGGTGGAGGTCACCACCCAGTCACCTCCCGGTCAAGTAATCTGATTGGAGCAATCGATGATGACATTGATCGCTCCAATCAGAGTATCTGAATACAGATGACCGGGCGGTCGCAGGGAGGTGTCACCTCCCTGTGACCCCCTGTGGTGCATGCTCTGCCCCAGTCATCTGATTGGTGACATTTATGGCTGTCCACCAACGTTCACCATCCAACCTGACAGAACTGGAGAGGATCTGCAAGGAAGAACAGCAGAGGATCCCCAAATCCAGGTGTGAAAAACTTGTTGCATCATTCCCAAGAAGACTCATGGCTGTACTAACTCAAAAGGGTGCTTCTACTCAATACAGAGCAAAGGATCTGAATACATATGACCATGTGATATTTCAGTTTTTCTTTTTTAATAAATTTGCAAAAATTTCTACATTTCTGTTTTTTTTCAAGATGGGGTGCAGAGTGGACTTTAATGAAAAAAAAAATTAACTTTTTAGAATTTACCAAATGCCTGCAATGAAACAAAGAGTGAAAATTTTAAAGAGGTCTGAATACTTTCCGTACTCACATATATCCATCTGAACTAACAGTCCTTCTGAGGACTAATCCATGTGCATATTTTCAGTGGTGAAAATGATAGCAGGAGTTAGGCACGCAGGCTGTCTGACACTAATCTCACACTAGGTCTCTGTGAAGAATAGTATTAGTAAATTACAGGCCTGCTATTTAAAACCGTGGTTCTCTATGAGAGGTATCACATATATAACTGTGTTCCAAAATCAGCCATTTCTGCCTTTCATTTCGTTGCAGTGTGTCGGTCAAGCTATTCACACTAAGTCTCTGTGAAGAATAGTATTTAGTAAATTACCGGCCTGCTATTTAAAATCGTGGTTCTCTGTAAGACGTATCTCACATATAACTGTGTTCCAAAATCAGCCATTTCTACCTTCCATTTCGTTACAGTGTGTTGGTAAGCTATTCACACTAGGTCTCTGTGAAGAATAGTATTAGTAAATTACAGGCCTGCTATTTAAAACCGTGGTTCTCTGTCAGATGTATCGCATATAACTGTGTTTCAAAATCAGCCATTTCTAGTGAACGTGGAAAATATTGTCCTCCATTTAAAATGGGCAAGGTGCGTGGCAAGGGACGGGGAAGTGGACTTGACGGTGATGGAGCATGCAGAGGCCGAGGCCATGGGCAAGCTGAAATTGTACCACAACAAACACCCACATCTTGTTGCCCGACCTTCCTGTCCCAATTGCTATGGGACCACAGCACACCACTATTGAACCCAGAGCAATGTCAACAGGTTGTTGGTTGGATAGCAGATAATGCTTCCAGTCACTTTGCCACCACTTTGCCGTGTCTTCCACACGGTTAAGTCTCAGTAGCTGAGACGTGCAAGGAGGCAAGGACGTGCACGTGCTTGCTGATGGTGCTAGTTGAGAGTGTGCAACGACACATGCAGGGCGGGAGGCATCTTTGCATGCGCCATGGACAGTGGATTGGCGTGCACGCACAACAGCGGAAGAAGCAGAGGTGTCACCCACAGACACTGTTTCTGGACACTGGTGTTCGGCCCACTTAGTAGGGTGCTTTGGTGCCATGCGCCTGATCATGCTGGTGGTGGTCAGGCTGCTAGTTTTGCTACCCCTGCTGATGCTGGCCTGGCAGGTGGTGCAAATGGCCTTTTTGGGGTTATCGGCAGAGTCTGTAAAAAACAACCTGACTCAGGAAGACCTAACAGTTGTGCTGGCAACTTCCATCATGTTGGTGTTACGGGGAAAACTTTCTCACCTTGTGTCTGTGGCCACCACACTGCTTCTTTCTGCCTGTTGTGGTGCTACGCCTCCCTCCCCCTGTGTGCTGCTGTCCTTGCTCTGCATGTCCCCCTGCCAGGTTGGGTCAGTTACTATATCATCTACCACCTCGTCTTCCACTTCCACACCCTGGTCCTCCTCCTGACTTTCTGGCAATTGTGTCTCATCATCATCATCCACCTCTTGCGACAGTAATTGCACTTTCCCACCGTTGCTTTCGTGTGACCGTGGCTGCTCAAATATTTGGGCATCGCTACACGCGTTCTCCTCTTGACTCGCTTGAAGCTGGCCGGGTGAAAGTCTCGAATCTACAAATGGAAAAGTGAACAGCTCTTCTGAGTTTCCAAGTGTGGGAACATTTGTCTCCGGGCACTCGGCATGGTGGGAGGAAAGAGGATCAGGGTTAGGAATATGCGGTCCAGACTCACGGCTACTGAGACTTGACCATATGGAAGACAGGGTGGTAGTGGTGGTGGCAAAGTGACTGCTATATAACCAACAACCTTTTGACATTGCTCAGGGTTCAATAGTGGTGTGCTGTGGTCCCCAAGCAATTGGGACAAGAACTTCGGGCGACAAGATGTGGGTGTTTGTTGTTTGTTTGTGAGACCTAGTGGGAATAGCTTGACCGACACACTGCAAAGAAATGGAAGGCAGAAATGGCTGATTTTGGAATACTGTTATATGTGATACGTCTGACAGAGAACCACAGTTTTAAATAGCAGGCCTGTAATTTACTAATACTATTCTTCACAGAGAACTAGTGTGAACAGCTTGACAGACACACTGAAACAAAATGAAAATGTAAGCCATTATTTTCCATGTTCAGTTCAAACTTCTGGATTTTTATTGCTGTAATATCAGGATTAAGATAAAAAAAAAATTGGCCCTGGCCCCTGCTATATGAGGCTACAAATATATGTCAGAACAGCAGCAGCAGACAGAATTTTCAATGGACCCCCTTGTGCTGTATCATGCACTGCAGTCTGCCACATACACTGCCTGCCTGCCTAACTCCTGCTATCAAATTCACCACTGAATATATGCAGCTGGATTAGTCCTCAGAAGGACTGCAAGGCTATGTGCCCACGATGCAGAAAATTTCTGCAGCATTTCTGCATCTCCCTGGCAGAAAAAACGCATGCAGATTGTGCATGCGTTTTTCCTGACAAATACATGCGGATGTGAAGCGTTCTTCACATGCATTTCCACATGTGAGTGTCAAGCGCTTTCCAAGCGATTTTAGCATCACTTGGAAAGTGCTTGACAACTTGGTCACACTATATAAATCCATGCAAACAGCATGGATTTATATAGTGTGACTGTAAAGAACGGTAAAAAATAAAAAAATAAATCTATACTTACCTTCCGATGGCCCCCCGGTGTCTTGCTTCGCTCCGTTCTGGCTGCTGGGAGATCGCGTTGCCCTGTACTGAAAGACCTGCCGTCACATGACTATGACGTCAGCGCAGGTCCTTCAGTCCTTTGCGATTTGCCAACAAAGGAGAGCAAAGTGCTGCAGGGGCCATCAGAAGGTAAATATAATCTTTATTTTTTTTTTTTTTCACAGGTGCAATGGTACCCAGGTCTGGATGAGAATCTTCTCTCCTCCAGACCTGGGTATCATCCGCATATAGAAACGCATATAATCCGTGTGTACAAATGTACTGACACGGATTATATGCATTTCAATGCAAGTCAATGGCGGCGATTACGCTGCGTGTCCGCAAAATTAATGGACATGCTGCGGATTTTTGAGCGCAGCATAAACGCTGCGGAAAAATCAACAGCATGGGCACTGACATTGCGGAATACCATTGGGGACCATGGGGGACGGATTACCAAGCGTTTTTTAAACGTTTACGCTTCATAAACGCTTGAAAAACGCATAGTGGGCACACAGCCTTAGTTCAGATGGATATATATGTTGTGGAATACCTATACTAACTCTAAACAAGCAAATCTCTCCCTGACGCAGCAGCAGCTCTCCCTACTCTGCCTGTTTCCGGGGTAGACTGTGGCGAGCATAGCGGCGCCAGGTCTTATATAGGCCTGATGACGCTGTGCGGCCAGCCAATCACTGTAATGCCCACAACCAACATGGCTACGGCATTACAGTGCGATGCAGGCAATCCCTGCATGTTCATTGGCTCTCTAAAGAGCGCCAAACATGCAGGGAGGGGACCCGAGTTCCTGTCCTAGCAACACCGAAATATTCGCTGAGCTTTTCGAGCACCGTGATGCTCGGGCGAGAACCGAGCAGTGACAAGCACGTTCGGTAATTAATAAATAGTACCAACCCATAGTAAAACAAGTAACATGTTAGTTATTCTGCACAGGAGAAAAATTAGTTAATATCAATGAGTGATATGTACTTCAAAAATGATGCCATTGAAAAATACAACTCCAAAAAAAAAAAAAATAACTTGCACAGGTCTTAAAGGGATTTTCCAGGAATTGTTTTTTTTCTTTAATTTCATAGTCTTTAAAGGGGAAATATTAAATACAGCTTTACGTACTCTTCCCTGCTCCTGTGAAGGATTATCAAAACTGCCTCCCCTCTTTGTTGGTAGGTGGGAGCAGTGATGTAAAGTCATCAGTGCTGCAGCCAATCATTGGGCTCAGCAGCTCATGCTGTCTGCATTGACAGAGTCACTGAGCCCAATAATTAGCTGTTGATGTGAAACCGCCAGTGCAAAACAGACCAGAGGCAGGGGTGAAGAGCTGAAGTAGATGATAAGTAATGTTCAGTTTGATATTTTCACCTATTGGGACTCTAAATAGGCTTTGTACTTAGGGGTTAAAAAAATCTGTGGAAGGAAAAAAAATACCAAATAAACGACCCCTATTTTACTGCATTTCTACAAAGTACTGTATTTTGGAAGTATGTACACAGTTGTAATCAAAATGATTTAATCACCACTGCATATTAGGTTTATTAGTAAAAATGTACAAACTTTCTGCTGTTTGTGGGAAACAAACAAATGAAACAAACACTATTTACATAACTCAACACAACTAATATAACAAGTGGTATCTCCAAATTCATCAAAAAAGATGATTTTTAATGACTATTGCAGCCTCAGAATTATTCATCTCCTTTGTGACAAACATCCTTATTACTTATTTATTTTACTTTCTTTTATAGCTCCATCATATTCCACAGCACTTTACAGATATTATCATGACTGTCCCTGTAACACGGGTACTTTAGATGCAGTGACACAGAAACACAGAGCAGACAATACGGGGTTAATAAACGGGGGGATTTATAAGAACAAGGTCAATCTCCATGCAGGGAGCAACAAGGAAAATATGGGGGAAAAACAAGGGAAATAGCAGGTGAAAGTCTATAACTAACAGTTCACAGTCTGACAAGATGTAGCAGAGCCGAACCAGTTGTAAACGTCAGTTTGTACACTTAGCTGACTCCGGCTCCTCACAAGGCAGTCGCCAGCAGATGCAGGTGATGATTTCTTCAGGCTTCCCCGCCCAAACAATGCTCCGTCTTCTGGCAGCAGCGGGCGGTCTCTGGTTTTACCCGCTGAGCCCCTAGTCTCTATAGTCGTGCTTGACTCCTCCGGTCCACTGCACCCGACTCCTGATCCCAGTACTCGAGCCAGGAGCCTGGACCATCTCACACTGTTCTCCTGCGCAGGACTCAGCTCCGCTTTCCAGCCAAAACGTCCTCGTCTCTTCCTCTCTCTAGTCACACCAGGAGTCCCTTGATCACCTGACCTCCCAGCTCTGTCTCTGGACACTCCCCCACTTCCCAGTCACATGACTCCTGTGCTCGCAGTCTGTCTCCCCCCTGCAACAGGAGGTACAGCCCCAGCAGTTCCAGATCCCTTGCTCTGAAAGAACTTACACCCTGGTCTTCCCCCTTACATCCCCATTGGAGCTCACAATCTAGATTTCCTATCAGTATGTCTTTAGAGTGTGGGAAGAAACCAGACCCAAAGGAAACCCACACAAACATGGGGAGAAGATACAAATTCCTTGGAGATGTTGTTCTTGGTGGGATTTGAATCCAAGACTCAAGAACTACAAGGCAGCAGTGCTAATCACACTGAGCCACTGTATTTTGTATTATGTCATGCGAATTGTGTCCTGCGTCTTAAAAATATTAATGTAATGTGATCAGTGTTAATAGTATTGTGATGTAATATGAATAGTGTAATGCGATAAACATGTTAATGATGTTGGTAGTGTATATAATTGACCATAGTGTAAGTTGGAGTTAAAGGTTGGGACTAGGCCACAGTGGGAGGGGCTAGTATAAGGGAAAGTGACAGCTTCCTGCTAGGAAGTCCAATAGGGTCGAGAGTACAAAGTGAGCGGACTAAAAGGTCCATAGTGAGCAGTGCTGCATTGGAGGTGGACCCTGAATGAGAGGAAACTGAAGGGAAGGGATAGTGAGATCCTGAGGAAAAGTGACTGTAGTATCGGCGTCTCTGCCCTCTGACAGGCAGAGACGCCGTCCCTCTTACCGCCACGCTCCCCGCCCGGCGTCCTCTGGTGCTCCTGCATCTGCTGCCGGTGCGCGCAGATTCCCTGGCACTGTGATTAGGGCGCGCGCGTGCTCCCTCCCTCTCAAAGGGGCCGCGCGCGCCATCCTAATGAGTCCCCGGCCAATGACCGGAGGACCTCCCATATAAAGGGCACCTCCTCCAAAATGGAGGTGCCCGTGCAAGGTTGTAGCTTTGTGTGTTTAACTCTGCTTCAGCCCCCAGGCCCCGCTGCTTGCCTGACTATCAGTCCAGCCCGCCAGCCTAACTACCAGTCCTGTCCGCCAGCTTGTCTACCCTCCAGCCTGACAGTCTGCTTACAGCTCCGTCTGCCAGTCTGTCTATGGGCTTGGCCAGTCCGCTAATACGGAGCTTTAACGTGCTACCTGTCTCCGCCAGCCAAGGACACTCTCCAGCACGACGGTCTCCCTACGGTCTACCCGCCAGTCTGTCTATGGGCTAGGCTAGCCTGCCTACTTGGAAAACCTGCATGTTACCTGGAGGCTCCTGCCTGCACCTGCCGTGTATACCTGACAGCCTACTTAGAGGCTCCTGCCTGTCACTTGCCGTGACCACCTGACAGCCTACCTAGAGGCTCCTGCCTGCACCTGCCGTGTATACCTGACAGCCTACCTGGAGGCTCCTGCTTGTCGTGCTCATCTGCTGTACCGGTCAGTCCCTGCCATCTGAACTGTGGGAGTCACCTGCTCTCTTACAAGGTCGTCCCCAGAGTAGCACCTGGTCCCTCTGCTCGGTCCCTCCCTGGTCACGGAGTCGATTGAGCAGCCGTACGACCTTGGTCAGTCCGAGTTGATACCTAGTTATGCCCCTCTGGGTCCCTCCTTGCACCGCAGCACAGAGGTTCCACCACCCGGATCCGTAACAGTTTGCACGGGCCATGGAACCCGGTGGCCCCCAGGCCCCCTCACTTGCTGACCTGTACCAGGAGGTTTCTCATCAGAGATCCCAACAGGAGACCTACCTGCGGAATGTCAACTCTCACCTGGACACGCTGTCTGTCCCACCTGTGTCCGCCTCGAGTCGAGCAACTCCCGCTCCGGCAGCGCCGCTGCCTACCAATACCACGGCATCCAACCCAGGACCCCGGCTTTTTGCGCCTCCTCGTTTTGGAGGTGACTCCGTCTCATGTCGGGGCTTTCTGAACTAGTGCACGTTGCACTTTGAACTTTTGGCACATCAGTTTCCCTCCGACCAGGCCAAGGTGGCGTTCATCATGTCTCACCTCACCGGGGAAGCACTGGCATGGCTTAACCCCCTATGGGAGAGAGGGGATCCCCTGGTGTCTGATCTTCCGGCTTTCCTCTCTGCCTTCCGGAGGGTCTTCGATGAACCCGTACGAAGGATTTCTACTGCCTCCTCATTGCTCCGTCTCCGCCAAGGATGTCTCACCGTGGGCCAGTATGCCATACGCTTCCGTACCCTTGCTTCTGAGCTTGCCTGGGGCAGCAAAGCCCTGGTGTCCACCTTCTGGGAGGGTCTTTCCGGTCAGAATAAGGACAAGTTAGCCGGCCGGGACATTCTAACCACCCTGGATGACCTGGTGTCTCTAGCTACCCGGATTGACATCCGTTTCCAAGAATGTACCAAGGAGGTTGCCCGGGAGAGAAGATTTCCTTTTCTTGCTCCTGTTTTTCAGAAACCGGCTTCACAACCAGCAACTCCCCGGGCACGCTCGCCCGAACCTATGCAGATCGACCAGACCAAGATGGTCAAGTCTCGCCTAGAAACTCGCCGAACCGAGGGAAGCTGTTTCTACTGTGGCAGTAAGGAGCACTTCATCCGTTCCTGCCCGGTGAAGCCGGGAAACTCCAGTGTCTAGGACCGCTCGGAGAGGTCGTCCTAGGCAAAAGTAAATCCTCTCCTTCCCTGACTTTGTCTGTCTCTATCTCCTGGGGAGAGAACCACTACTTTGAAATCGTGCATCTGGATTCCGGAGCTGCTGGAAACCTCATTTCCCAGTCCCTGGTAGAGAAATATCAGATTCCCACCAAACCTCTGGCTGAACCATTGGCAGTTGCTTCCGTGGATAGAAGACTCCTTCCGGTGACCATCTTGCTCGTCACAGAACATATAACCCTGCAGGTGGGAATGCTGCACTCAGAGAGGATCTCCTTCCATGTGCTTTCCGGACTCTCTCACTCCCTATTGCTAGGTCTACCCTGGCTACAGAGACATGAACCCGTTCTGAATTGGCAATCCGGTGAGGTGCTCCGTTGGGGGCAGGATTGCCATAAGGTTGTGTGCACACGATGCGTTTTTTAAGCGTTTCCGCAGCAGCAAAAACGCTGCAGAAACGCTTAAAAAACGCATGGTAGAAGGCCTGCCATGTTGCCCAATGATAATCTGCTGTGCACATGCTGCGGAAATTTCCACTGCGGGTTATCATTGCGGAAAAAAACGCAGTACTACCAATTATTTTGCGGAAGCGCTGCATTTTTGCCGCCATTGACTTGCATTAGAACGCGCCAATTCCGCATCTGTACTTGCGTAATTGGCGCGTTCTAATGTGCATATGGTACCCGGGTGTGGAGGACAGGAGGCTCTCCTCCGGACCCAGGTACCATAAAAGCTGTAAAAAAAAGAATAAAATAAAAAATAAAGATTATATTTACCTTCTGGCGGCCCCTGCAGCGCTCCTTCTCCTTTGCCGACAGATCGCGCAGGACTGAAGGACCTGCGCTGATGTCACAGTCATGTGACGGCAGGCCCTTCAGTACAGGGCACCGCGATCAGCTGGCAGCCAGGACAGAAGCGCAGCAAAACTGCAGGGGCCATCGGAAGGTAAGTATAGGTTTATTTTTTTATTTTTAACCATTCTAAAGGTCACACTATATAAATCCATGCCGTTTGCATGGATTTATATAGTGTGACCTAGTTGTCAAGCACTTTCCAAGTGATGCTAAAATCGCTTGGAAAGCCTCGACACCCGCATGCGGAAATGCAAGTGAAGAACGCTTCATTTCCACATGTCCTTGGCATGAAAAACGCATGTACAATCCGCATGCGTTTTTTTCTGCCAGGGAGATGCAGAAACTCTCAGGAAAAAATCCTGAGCATTTCTGCATAGTGGGCACATAGCCTAAGACCTGCCTGGTTCCAGTTCGCCCGGCTCGTCCTCCACCTACTCCGGGTAATTTACCTGGTCTACCGGCACCTTACTGGTCCTATGCAGATGTCTTTGACAAAAAGAAGCAGAGACACTTCCACCTCATAGGCCATATGATTGCCCTATCGACCTGGTACCCGGTACCACTCCACCCCGTGGGCGTATTTAACCGTTGTCGTCGGCTGAAACCCGGGCCATGTCGGAGTACATCGAAGAGAATCTGGCCAGGGGATTCATCCGGAAATCTACCTCCCCGGCTGGAGCCGGATTTTTCTTCGTCAAAAAGAAAGACGGTTCACTACGTCCCTGTATTGACTATAGAGGACTCAACCAAATCACGGTCAAAAACAAATACCCCCTGCTGCTCATCTTTGAGTTGTTCGACCGCCTTAAAGGCGCAAAGATCTTTACCAAGCTGGATCTACGTGGGGCATATAACCTGGTCCGGATCCGTCAAGGAGACGAGTGGAAGACGGCATTCAATACCGGGGATGGTCACTATGAATACCGTGTGATGCCCTTCGGTCTTTGCAATGCTCCCGCCGTCTTCCAAGAATTAGTCAACGACATCTTCCGTGACCTCTTATATTCTTGCATGGTGGTGTACCTGGACGACATCTTGGTCTTCTCTCCGGATCTTCCCACACACCGGAGGGATGTGCGGCAGGTCCTGCTAAGGCTCAGGCAGAATCACCGTTATGCAAAATTTGAGAAATGCCTCTTCGAGCAGACCTCTCTTCCGTTCCTGGGCTATATTATCTCCAAAACAGGTCTATGATTTAGTAAAGCTGTCTCTCAGCTTCTAGGGGAGAAAATGGGAAAAGGGAACGGCGCAGATCTAAGTGCAGTATATTTTAGAATATATAGATAAGGGTGAGGTAACTGAAAACTGCTCACCTTTAAGTAATCTTGAGGTTTAACGTTTAGTAGTGGTGGACTCTTGTGGCTTGCAGCACGCTTTACCGGAAGGATCAGGTCCTCATGCAGAAAGATCCTGTTTGCTCAGTAGATCGGTTCGATAAATTCCGGTTTGTATATCGCGGCGCTTCCAAATAGGGCCCAGTGGATATTTTCATTCAGAATTTATTGATTGGAATATAAAATAGCAATGTACAACGCGTTTCTACTCATTACAGAGTCTTCATCAGGTACAATTTCATAGTCATGCTTATGGAGAGTCTCTTCATTATATAGAGCACTGGTCAGGTTCGTTAGGGTCATGGACCGCCCAGTTAATTAATCATGTTAATTGAGTTGGTTTATGCATGTGGTTAGTTAATCATGCAATCTAAGGTTGTCTCTACTAGAGTAAAATCAATTAAAATCAAATGAAAATACAGCAACAACAACTATAAAAATACAGCAACAACAACCTCAACAAAAGAAACAACACAAAAAAAAAAATAAATAAATAAATAAAAAAATAAAAAAAATAAAAATAAAAAAAAAAAAATAAAAAAAAAAAAAAATAAATAAAAAAATAAAAAAAATAAAAAATAAAAAAAAAAAAAAACAAATAAATAAATAAAAAAACAAAAAAACAAAAAAAAAAAAAAATAAATAAAAAAAAAAAAAAAATAAAATAATATAATATAATAAATAAGGGAAAGAAAAAGACACACACAATACTTTCTTAAATAATTAAGAAGAAATAAAAACCTGTTTTTGGTTAAAATATTAAGAAGAATGTTTTTCTCCTCTATATGCAGATCTAGTACCACTGTCGCTCACTATTAACAGATTGTATTTAAGAGGAAAATCAAATTAATAGTAATATTATGTTGTTCTTACTGATCTTCAGTATGGTTATTATTTCTCTATTTAATGACTACTAAATATATGTTTATTGTTAATATATTCAAGGTCCTCTAATGTGAAGTGAACTCAGTGTGGTTCTGCCTGTTCAACTTTGTTTTTCTATCAAATATATTCAATTCTGTCATTTAATCCCTCTGGCTGTAGACACCGCATGCGATAAATCCAGAAGGATTCCTTTCTATTCAGCGTTTGAATTCTATTCTGGGTGGAGACTGGTATGGATTCTACGGGGGTTATTTGAACTTCAAATTTCCCCCCGTGGTACTGCAATAGGTGGCGTGATAGGCTATGTGTTAAAAACCCCGTCGGCCGTACCATAAGAAAAGTGCAAAATCGCCTTAGTGGACACCGTCACAATGCTAAAATAGGGCTTTTAACACATAGCCTATCACGCCACCTATTGCAGTACCACGGGGGGAAATTTGAAGTTCAAATAACCCCCGTAGAATCCATACCAGTCTCCACCCAGAATAGAATTCAAACGCTGAATAGAAAGGAATCCTTCTGGATTTATCGCATGCGGTGTCTACAGCCAGAGGGATTAAATGACAGAATTGAATATATTTGATAGAAAAACAAAGTTGAACAGGCAGAACCACACTGAGTTCACTTCACATTAGAGGACCTTGAATATATTAACAATAAACATATATTTAGTAGTCATTAAATAGAGAAATAATAACCATACTGAAGATCAGTAAGAACAACATAATATTACTATTAATTTGATTTTCCTCTTAAATACAATCTGTTAATAGTGAGCGACAGTGGTACTAGATCTGCATATAGAGGAGAAAAACATTCTTCTTAATATTTTAACCAAAAACAGGTTTTTATTTCTTCTTAATTATTTAAGAAAGTATTGTGTGTGTCTTTTTCTTTCCCTTATTTATTATATTATATTATTTTATTTTTTTTTTTTTTTTATTTTTTTTTTTTTTTTTGTTTTTTTGTTTTTTTATTTATTTATTTGTTTTTTTTTTTTTTTATTTTTTATTTTTTTTATTTTTTTATTTTTTTTTTTTTATTTTTTTTTTTTATTTTTATTTTTTTTATTTTTTTATTTATTTATTATTTTTTTTTTTTTGTGTTGTTTCTTTTGTTGAGGTTGTTGTTGCTGTATTTTTATAGTTGTTGTTGCTGTATTTTCATTTGATTTTAATTGATTTTACTCTAGTAGAGACAACCTTAGATTGCATGATTAACTAACCACATGCATAAACCAACTCAATTAACATGATTAATTAACTGGGCGGTCCATGACCCTAACGAACCTGACCAGTGCTCTATATAATGAAGAGACTCTCCATAAGCATGACTATGAAATTGTACCTGATGAAGACTCTGTAATGAGTAGAAACGCGTTGTACATTGCTATTTTATATTCCAATCAATAAATTCTGAATGAAAATATCCACTGGGCCCTATTTGGAAGCGCCGCGATATACAAACCGGAATTTATCGAACCGATCTACAAAACAGGTCTATGAATGGACCCCGAGAAGCTCTCTGCTGTCTTAAAGTGGCCCCGGCCAGAAGGGTTGAAGGCGATACAGCGATTCCTGGGCTTCGCCAAATACTACCGTCTCTTCATCCCGCATTTCTCTTCCCGGACTGCTCCCATCTCTGCGCTCACCCGTAAGGGAGCAAATCCCAAGGAATGGCCGCCAGAAGCGGAGGAGACCTTCCTGTCCTTAAAGCAAGCCTTCTCCTCTGCCCCAGTGCTGCACCATCTGGATTGCAACAAGCAATTCTTCCTAGAGGTTAATGCGTCCTCCTCCGGAGCCGGAGCGGTGCTCACCCAAAAATCTTCATCCGGTAGAATGGTAACCTGCGGCTTCTTCTCCAAGCTCTTCTCCTCGTCTGAGCGCAACTACTCCATAGGAGACCGAGAACTGCTAGCCATCAAATTGGCGCTGGAGGAGTGGGGTTACCTGCTTGAAGGGACTCTGTACCCGGTGATCATCTATACTTATCACAAAAACCTGGCATATCTCCAGAATGCCCAAAGACTCAATCCGCGTCAGGCCTGGTGGTCTTTGTTCTTCGCCCGCTTCGACTTTACCCTACATTACCGCCCGGCGGACAAGAACGTTAAAGCCGACGCCTTGTCCCGATCCTTCCTGTCTTCCGATCAAGAGGAGGAGCCTATGCACATCATCGATCCCTCCAAAGTGATGAACGTGGCTCCCTTGGACCTGACTCGTCTCCCACCTGGTAAGATGTTTGTAGCAGTTCCGGATCGTAAGACGGTTCTTCACTGGGGTCATTCTTCCAAACTAGCCGGCCATGCTGGCCAAAAGAAGACCTTCCTGCTCATTACCTGGCATTACTGGTGGCCTACCCTGCGCAAGGATGTGGTAGACTTAGTCTCGGCCTGTTCGTCCTGTGCCCGCAACAAGGTTCCCAGACATCTTCCAGCCGGTCGCCTCCTGCCTCTTCCCATACCTGCTGCCCCGTGGCAACACATTGCTATGGATTTTATTACCGATCTCCCGGTTTCTGCCTTTTGTACGGTCATTTGGGTGGTCGCCGACTGCTTTTCTAAAATGGCTCACTTCATCCCTCTGCCTGGTCTCCCGTCTGCATCTGTGCTGGCTAAAGACTTCATACATCACATCTTCCGTCTCCACGGCCTACCCCTCCACATTGTGTCTGATCGAGGGGTCCAGTTCACCTTGCACTTCTGGAGAGCTACGTGTAAGCTGCTGAATGTCCCCCTGGATTTATCCTCTGCTTTCCATCCGCAGTCCAATGGCCAGGTGGAATGTATCAACCAGATCCTTACCAGCTTCCTCTGGCACTTTGTCAACGCTCACCATACCGATTGGGTGGAGCTACTACCATGGGCCGAGTTCTCCTATAATAACCATGAGTGCGACTCTTCTTCCAAGTCCCCGTTCTTTGTGGTCTACGGTCAACATCCCCGGATTCAGTTTCCCGTTTCCGCTTCTGTAGACAACCCTGCCGCGGAGTCTCTGGTCAGCGAATTCTCCACCATTTGGGAAAACACTAGGTCTCCGAGCGGATGAAGAAACATGCTGACAAGAGACATCTGGATCCGCCTCAATTCCGTCCGGGAGACAAGGTTTGGCTGTTCTCCAAACATGTTTGTCTCAAAATACCCTCCTACAAGTTGGGTCCTCGGTTCATCGGTCCATTTGAAGTCCTCAAGCAAATCAACCCTGTAGCCTACAAGTTAAAACTCCTGGCCACCTTGCGGATTCCCAATTCCTTCCACATATCTCTCCTCAAACCAGTTGTGCTTAATTCCTTTTCCGACAATCCAGGTACCTCCCCTGCTCTGGTCTCCGCTGAGGATGTCTATGAGGTAGAGAACATTCTGGCCACCAAGAGGGTAAGAGGAAAAACCTTTTTTCTGGTGGATTGGAAGGGGTTTGGCCCAGAGGAGAGAACTTGGGAACCCAGGGAGAGCATCCATGCCCCGCTTCTCCTTAGAAAATTTCTTTCAGGCCTAAAAAAGAGGGGGTGTAAAGGGGGGGGGGTACTGTAGTATTGGCGTCTCTGCCCTCTGACAGGCAGAGACGCCGTCCCTCTTACCGCCGCGCTCCCCGCCCGGCGTCCTATGGCGCTCCTGCATCTGCTGCTGGCGCGCGCAGATTCCCGAGCTCTGTGATTAGGGCGCTTGCGCTCCCTCCCTCTTAAAGGGGCCGCGCGCGCCATCCTAATGAGTCCCCGGCCAATGGCCGGAGGACCTCCCATATAAAGGGCACCTCCTCCAAAATGGAGGTGCCCGTGCAAGGTTGTAGCTTTGTGTTTTTAACTCTGCTTCAGCCCCCAGGCCCCGCTGCTAGCCTATCAGTCCAGCCCGCCAGTCTGACTACCAGTTCTGTCCGCCAGCTTGTCTACCCTCCAGCCCGACAGTCTGCTTACGGCTCCGTCTGACAGTCTGTCTATGGGCTTGGCCAGTCTGCTAATCCGGAGCCTTCACCTGCTATCTGTCTCCGCCAGCCAAGGACACTCTCCAGCCCGACGGTCTGCCTACGGTCTACCCGCCAGTCTGTCTATGGGCTAGGCTAGCCTGCCTACTTGGAGAACCTGCATGTTACCTGGAGGCTCCTGCCTGCACCTGCCGTGTATACATGACAACCTACCTAGAGGCTCCTGCCTGTCACTTGCCGTGACCACCTGACAGCCTACCTAGAGGCTCCTGCCTGCACCTGCCGTGTATACCTGACAGCCTACCTAGAGGCTCCTTCCTGCACCTGCCGTGTATACCTGACAGCCTACCTGGAGACTCCTGCTTGTCGTGCTCATCTGCTGTACCGGTCAGTCCCTGCCATCTGAATTGTTGGAGTCACCTGCTCTCTTACAAGGTTGTCCCCAGAGTAGCACCTGGTCCCTCTGCTCGGTCCCTCTGACGCGCCCCCTGGGCCAGTGCTGTTTGGGGATTACCCGGAGCCGGATCAGATGGGGGTTGTAGTCTCCGAGTGGCGGCGACCCGGTCCGTGCCCAGGGTGTCAAACTCAGTGTGTGGCAGTCTTTACAGATGTTGGTAAAGGTCCTTAGTGTCGACTACGCCACCCGTTGATTTGCGGTCAAAAGGCCGCCGCTGCAGAAGGGTCCGCTGAGGCTGGTGGTATGTGTGCAGCTCTGGTAGTATAACCCCCAACGGGAGGGGTATAGCCTCAGGGGGTCAGATGTAGAGGATGGTGGTTGTGAAGGTGCAGGATGAATCAGCAAGAAGACTCAGAGTCAGGCTGTGCAGTTCAGGGGTTTTTACTTACGGGTGTTCTTATGGTCACTCTGGCCTGAAGCGACCACCCGAGCCGTGCTGCGTCCACCAGGTCCTGGACTCGGCCAACCCCCAAGTAATTCTGGAGCGTGGTCCTGAGCTCCTGTCTGACTTTCCCTCTCTTCTGGCCGTTCTCACCAGGGATCCACCTATGTCCGGCTCCCTCGGGTCTCTTGGTGGGTACACCCCTTCTGGCTTCCCTGACCCTATACCTGGTATGCCTTCCTAGTGGATTTAGTCAGGGTCGTGGCAGATCCTGCCCACGACCTCCGGTCTCTGGCTAAGGTGTGCTTTGTCCTCTGCCAGCTTGGGATCCGGTACCCTGGGTGCCAACCCTTCACCCTGCTGCTTGTATTCTGGGGTCTTGGGGTTCCTTCTTCTTTTCTCTGGGTCCTTCTGACTCCTCTCTCTCTCTCAGACTTGGCCTTGGAGCTGGGCCCAGCCGGAACCACAACTCCCTGTCAGCCCTTCTGGCTGAGCTTCTCTGCTCTGCTCCTCTGACTCTACAAAAGACCCTGTCCTAAGATGGTGCCCACCTTATATACTCCCTCTATGTGTGAGCTCAGGTGACCAGCACCCAATGAGCTCCTAGCCTTACCCAGACTGCTCCCCCTATCTGCCCCTACACTACTAGGATGCTCCACCCCCCTCCCACTCCAGCCAGGGACAGACACTATCGTACCTGCACATTAACTGGTGGGAGTACCGTCGATCTGTCCCCCGGAAATGGGATGTGTGTAGTGCATGCAGCCTACTAGCTCAGTTCCACACTCCATCCTTACCTGGGAGTGGAATACCACACCTCTGGCTTGAGGCGTAATACCCCTGTAGCAGCCGAATCCTCAGGGTGCTACACCTCCCTGTTCACGGAGTCGATTGAGCCGCCGTACGACCTTGGTCGGTCCGAGTTGATACCTAGTTAAGCCCCTCTGGGTCCCTCCTTGCACCGCAGCACAGTGGTTCCACCACCCGGATCCGTAACAGTGACTGATGAGACAGAGTGGCTTCCCGGAGACTGGTCGTTGGAGTGGACGCCAAGCCACGAGACCTTGGGCTTGTAACGCAGAAAGAAATGTCCTTAACAGAACTTTCAAACTGGGACTAATGTGGGTCCCGAGCAGGAGCTCCAGGGCCACAGTAGTGGAAGAAATAGGATGCGGAACCGCTGAACAAGTAGCGGAGGCTTGTTAATCAGGACCGCTGCGTTAAAGCTGGGTTGTGGCGAAGTAGGGAGAAACAGCAGATATAGAAAGCTCTGGAGTATACTACAGAGGAATGATACTGTGTGGAAATTGCTTCATACTGTAAAGGAAACGTCTTTAAGACTTTGTACCCGCTATCCCTTTTATATAACCCTGATCAAGTTGCCATTCAGTAGAGTTTATTTTCTAATGATGGCCTCTCTCATTGAACTGTGAAACATCTGGTTCTGGAAAACCAGCAACATTAGCTACATTTTGCCTGCATGGGTGTAAGGATCTCACAGCACAAATCCACACACCCAGCCAGGACCTTCACTTTCATCTAATGTGCCGGGGCGCTGGAGACGAGTGCCTCGCCCACGGCTACTGCTCCACGCTGTGTTACACCACCATGCTGCTAACTCTACTTAGTAGAATTGCAATGGTGATAGCCAGCCAGACATAGCTTCTGGAAGCATTCTTGGGGAATCTTAACCCATTCATCATGGTCTACAGGTAACTAATTTTCTTGGCTTTCCATGTTGCAACCGCCTTCTTCAAATCCCATCAAAAATTTATATGGGCTTCAATTCAGGCGACTGTGACAGCCACCTGAGAATCTTCTAAGACTTCTTCTGAAACCATGCCTTGGTGGACCTTTGGGATCATTGTCCTGTTGGATAGAATAGTGTAATAATAGAATTGGTGCGAATTGATTTTCAGGACCCAATCAATTGGCCAGGTCAGTAATCTGTGTCTGCTCTAAGGGCGTCCTGAGAACCGCCTCTTGCCTAACGGCATCTTCGGCTCCTCCGGCCTGGCACCACATCATTGTTGGAGTGTGATGTACATGTGATGTCGCACCAGGCCGACTAATCAAAAAAAGATCCACAGATGCCAGGAGGTAAGAAGTGATATTCAGACCTCCCTTCCAGCAAGCACTGATTACGGACGTGGCCGATGAATTAGATCCTGTGACTTGGTTCGCACCAATTCTAAGACCACGTTCACACGTTCAGTATATGGTCAGTATTTTACCTCAGTATTTATATGCCAAAGCCAGGAGTGGAACAATCAGAGGAAAAGTATGATACAAACACGTCACCACTTCTGCATTTTTCACCCACTCCTGGTTTTGGCTTACAAAATACTGATGTAAAATACTGACCAAATACTGAACGCATAAATGTGGCCTAAGGTCGTAGACAGACAGCCATATAACTCAGGAGAGGATCGCATCGCAATATTCGGACTGGCTGTCGGCTCCTGACCTGAGAGTGGCAGCATGTATTTCTCTGCAGCTGTCACGCTCAGGTCAGGAGCCGACAGCCAGTCCGAGGATTGCGATGCGATCTTCACCCGAGTTATATGGCTGTCTGTCTGCACGCTAACGCTCAAGCTTCATCTTCCTCATGAAGACCCTCCACACGCTGCAGGTTTCCAGTGGCAGAGGAACTGTAACAATCGTGTGGTCATTAAGTGATTTACTACAAATTGAATTCTGTTGTGTTTTTTACCAGTTTTATTTCTATGTTGATTTGCATATTACTAGACTGTTAGTTCTTTTTTGTTAAAATAATATAGTCAGTGATCATCAAATGTGAAATTTCACTTCAGATATGTGCACACAGGAGTGTTTGAGGCTGTATTGGAGCAGAGACTGAGCGGAAACTCTCCAAATCCTCCTCAAAAACTTAGAGGATCTGCTGTGAAAACTGCAAAAAAGACTCGGTGTGCACATAGAAGAGGTGTTTCAGGATCAATATCCGGCACCCCCACCGATTAGCTGTTTTCAGCTCTGGTGGCTGCCAGATGTAACCAGTGAATGGAGTGAACAGCATGGGCCGGTTCGTGGCCTATTGGCTGTTCATGAATATTTCAGCTCAGTTTTTATCCACTATGCAATAAGAGCTGCACACAGAACAGCCAATACACCGTGAACAGAGCTGTGGGGGTCTGCATGGGTCACTTTCACATCCCCCCGCTGCCAGAGCTGAAAACAATTGATTGGTGGGGTACTGCGTTCTGGGACACCATGCATCTGATACTGATGACCTATCCTAAGAATAACTTACCAGTATCTTAAGCCTGGAAATCCTCTTCAGATTACTACATATATGTTGTAGGTAGGCAGAGCAAAAACATTGTCTGCTGAGAGCACAGAATTAAAGGTGTTGTCCAGGCATACTGTAGTTACAATGTTTACAGTCCGCTGGAGCAAAAAAACAGCTGATCGGTGGGGGGCGCTGAGTGTCGGAATCCCACCAATCAGCTGTTCATGACCTATCCTGTAGATAAGTCATCAACACCATAAGCCCAGACTCCTTTACACCTGAGATGAGTGAATGTGCAGTGCCTTAATACTTGTGCCAACTTCATGTCAGCTCACTAGGGACATCTAGTGGTCGCTATCTGAAAGTACATTTACAACTGAAAAATAATCTGTTCGCTATTTTGACTCTCCAAGACCACTATCACTATTAAATGGGTACAAACTCAGGTGTAGTAGTAATAATAAATGTACCTTAGAAACAGAAGTTTTAATATCTCCTGCTTTGTTGCAAATTACTCTAATATCGTAGACTGGATGTTTCTTTAGCAGACGTGTATCGAGCACTGGTGGACACAGGCAGAAAAGGGCCCCTGTGCAAGAACAATATATGGGCCCTTTGCAGCCCCAGAGCTGCTAAAAATGCAAAATTGCACCTGCTTTGGAGGTAGAAATGGGCCCTTTTACCTCTTGGGCCTCTGTGGGATCGCACAGGTTGCACCAATGATATGTCCGCCCCTGGTATCCAGTGATCTCCTCATAACCCCTCTCCTTTAGGTTAGATTGATGCCTCTGACCTCTCCTGCATCATCCACTGTTATAT
Organism: Phyllobates terribilis; assembly: GCF_046119375.1. NCBI lineage: Eukaryota > Metazoa > Chordata > Amphibia > Anura > Dendrobatidae > Phyllobates > Phyllobates terribilis. Next base: position 26,833 of record NW_027363419.1, read on the forward strand.
GCATAAACATCAATCAAATCTAAACAAAAAGGGGTCGCTGCTGAGACCACAGGACATTTGGCTACTAGAGAAACTGTGGAGGCTTTTAAAGGGAATCTGTCATCCCCGGGGACCTATCAGACCTCTAATATGGGCATACAGGTGATAGAAATATAAGTCTATACATACCTGTATGCCTAATATTAGAGGTCAGCTTGCTTTGAAATGTCTTTTTATTCAGTTAGTTTTCTCATTCTTGAGAGCCGGGGAACGGACAGAAATCCCAAACTACTTTGCTAATTACAATGTTTCCCCCCTCCCCTGCCCTGTGACGTACAGTCTCGTCTTCCAGATCCCGCGCATGCACAAATCATCTATAACGCAAGGTGCACTTTTTTATATCCCGGCTATATTTTTTCCAGCAGTGATCCTTCCAGACATTTAGGCCTCATTCAGAAGTCTGTTTTCCACATACTTGTTTTTAATGGATTACAAAAAATAATAAGAGGAATAATAAAAAGAATCAAAGTGCTGTATCATGATGCAGAGTAGACAGAGTACATAATTTCTCCATCTTGTCCCTTGTCTGAGTCCGTGGAAATTGGACTGCACTCAGATGACATCCGAGTGCAGTTCAATGTTTCACACTGATGTCATACAGTCCATAGACTTGTATGCAAAATCGGCATGAGAAAAAAACACTAGTTGGCACTGCCCCACAGTATAACATTGGGCAGAGTGCTATCTGATAAAACATCGGACAGCACTCGGCCATGTTAAGCGGTCGTGTGGACGAGCCCTCAGTCTGAGCCCGCCATTGATAATTATGACTTGACACTATAGGTCCCATTATTTTCTTTGTGTTGTCAACCAGAGATTTAACAGAACGAGTATTTTTTAAACACATTTATACACAGATCGTTTATTCTTGTAATGATTTAATCCTATTTGTATCTCTATTTATACCCAGCTTTACGCATACAAGGGCTCTATCTGTCTCACCCTTTTTTTACTGCATAGATTCATTTATCATCAGGTTTTTAATCTTATGTATTTTTATTTTTAATGATTTTAATGATCTTTTAATCTTATGTATTTTTAATAATGATTGTGCTTTTTCACAATATCCCTCTACCCCTCACGACATTTATCAAGGGATGCGGTGATCTTTTTTTTTTAACTTAAAAGTAAGTTCAAGAGATAAATACGCGGCACATGGCAAATGGTGAAAATATACATTTTTCCCCAGTTAAGGTTTATTTTTTACAGCATTGACCATTTCATATAAATTACATATTAACTTTATTCTTTGGGTCAGTACAATTAACATAAAATCACCATTTACTTATGTTTTATGATGTCTGTATGAAAATAACACATTTTCAAAAACAAAACAATTTTACATTGCCATATATGGAGAGCCATAACTCTTATATATATATATAGGTGCTGTGAGGACCCGTGGTCTTCCGTGGGGGTAACGCTACTCAGACAACGCAGGGTGAGGGTAAAACAGCGTGGCAATATTTTATTGAACCACAAAGCGGACAATAAACACATAGAACAGTCCCAGCGAATGCCCAAGATGGTGCAACATTACACAGTCTCACCCTTCCTTCTCCGCCCGCCTGGGATAGAACAGCTGCAACTTTGGAGACTTCCAGGGCTGACTACCTCAACCAGTGGCCCCCCGCTTCTGGTGGGCCCCCACAGAGAGAAGGTAGCGGCAAGCTTAAGAAGCTAGCAGTCCATCGAGGTACAAGGCCACAAGACCCGAGGGTCCCAACCTGGCCTATCCGAGAGTTTCCATGGGGCCAGATGACCAGTGGGTCCCTCCTGGCAACTCCCATTGTCTCCATGGGTTCTAAGCAACCGGTGAGCCCCTACTAGCAACCCCAAAACAACATATCCATGGCGCCAGGTGACTTCTTCGTCTTCTCCTGGTCTCCCTAAAAGAATCCATGGTCTCTCTGATGGTTAATGGAGGAGATCCAAATCTTTCCAGTCAGGGCCATATCTTTAGACTAGAATCATGTAGAATACAAATCTGTGTCTCTTTGGATGCCATGCAATCCATCTACTTTCCTGAATGATGTCTCGTATTTTCCTTCTAAGGTCTTTCTGATGTTCCTTGATTCTCTGTCCCAAGTCTTATTCTGTCTCAGAAACACATGTCTCTTCTTAAATACACATCCACAGGTTAAGAATTAATGAGTTCACTAGGAGGAATATTTCTGTGTAGGCACACATAAACGACGGACCAAGGTTACGGAAGTGGCTTAGTGTCAAATAAAACTGTGGATTGCTACATAGTTTGTGTCACTCATTCTTTACTTTCAAAGTTGGGAAGTATGCGTCTGTGCCTCCATACCTAATAATGCCCCTTTTGTGCCTCTTTATTATAAGAATGCCCCATTTAATTTGGCAGTACCACAGAGCTCAGTGATTGGCTGCAGCGCAGTTGACATGAAGATGCAGCTGATTAAAAATGTCTGGAGCAGCAAAAAGCAGTGCTGGACCCCGGGTGAGTAAAAGCTCAGTTTGATTGTTTGTTTGTTTCCTCATGACCATCGTTGGAGTTCGGCCATTTAACCCACTGGATGTAATAGAGTCAATAGTGACTGTGTCATTTAGAGGAAATCAAATTATATTTCCTAAAAAAAATGTTCATAGTGTGCAAAAGTAGCAAAGCATAAAAAAACTAAACACATCTGGGATCACTGTAAGGTCGGGGCTACACGAGTGTGAAAAAAAATAGTGGAAAAAATTTGGATGATTTTTATCGATTTTGCCATCCGTATGGCATCATTCCTTATTTATAAAAAGATCAGAAATTTGATATAAATTTACAAAAAATTGCAATTTTCAAACTTTTAATGATTATCCCTTTAATCCAGATAGTCATACCACACAAAACAATAATAACTTACATTTCAATCATGTCTGCTTTCCATCAGCACCATTTGTAATATGTAAAAATGTTTTATTTTGTTAGCATTTTAGAAGGTTTAAAAATGGAGGAGTAATTTTTCATATTTTCAAGGAAATTTACAAAACTTATTTTTATAGGGATCTGTTCAGGTTTGAAATTACTTTGAGGGTCCTATATATTGGAAATCCCCCCAAAAGTGATACCATTTTAAAAACCGCATCCCCGAATTAAAAATGTAATTGCTTTCAGGTAGTTCATTAACCCTTGAGGTGCTTTTCAGGAATTAATGCAAACTGGCATAACAGGAATGAAAAAGTTTATTTTCACCGCCTACATTTTAATAACTTCTGAACAGGCCACTATACGCGGCAGGCTCTAAGGCCGTTATTCGACTGCCATGGCGAACATCAGGACAGCACGATCAAGATCTCAGGGTGCCAATGTAGTTAAAGAGGGAGCCCCCACACTCTGTTAACCATCTAGATGCTGTAGTCACTATTGGCAGCAGCATTTAAGGGGTTAAATGGCCATAATCAGTGCCGACCCTGATCGTGGCTGATGCAGCAAGTTGTTAGCTATAGTGTACAGCTGATAGCTGCAGGATTGTCACCTGTCGGGGGATGCTAATCTCTTATATCGCAGGTCCGTAAAAAGACGTATTGGTGGTCACTATGGGGTTAAAAAAATAGAATTGTTTCTTAATCTGATGTTTTTTTGTCACAATATACACATACACATTATACAGACACATGACTTACACATTATATATACACATATATACATGACCTTTAGATATACACATGACCTGTACATATATACACTGTATACACACAGGAAAAAATAGAAAAATGCTCCAAAGAACCAAAGGATGAATTAAAACAAGCAAAGTTTATTGTTACATATTAAGAATATGCGGGATACGGGATGAGGTGCCACACACCCCAAAGTAGATAGTCTTAAATCAAGATACAGGAGGATTAGATGGTATTATGCCGTTTCTCCGCTTAGTGGTAAGTTGTGCTCCATTCTGGAGCCACAAATGGGAAACTCGTAAAAATCCTCTGTTCTTCAGCCGGAATTGTCTCGTTCAGGTCTTCACTGCGCGGTGCTGGGATCTGCTGTCTCATGCTGACATTCATGTTCCTTCTTATAATAACTGGAGATGGCGCTTTCCCTGTTTCTATGTCTGTCCAGTTTAGATTTGAAAATAAGGGGTGTTTTCTGATTTTTCCATTAACCCCTAGCCGGACATAATGGTCTTTGCAGAGTAGTTTGGACATAATGTCCACAGCATCGTGGTCAGTGAGGTTTTCATATGATGGTTCAGAGTAGATGACATTTCTCTCAATCTCCTCAGTGGTGTCTCCTGGAAATGGTGAGTCTTGGAAAATCATGTTGTACAATATGACTCCAAAGGCGAACCAATCTACACCTTCATCATAAGCGTCTCCTATGATCATTTCTGGGGCGCCATACCCAGGTGTTCCACTGAAATCTCTGGCATTAAATCTCTTATCAAACTCATAAAGAGATAGTCCAAAATCAGTAATCTTTATGTGGCCGTCACCAGTCAGCAGGATGTTATCCGTTTTTAAGTCCCGGTGAATGATGTCATTGCTGTGCAGGAATTGTAGGCCACAGACGATTTCTGCTGCTATAAAGGTTACAGGTTCCTTCAGGGGAATGGTACTATATATATAGTCATGCAGATCCCCTCCACTGGCCAGCTCGGTGACAAAATAGGCATGGTTTTCAGTATGAAACGCAGCATGGCAATGAGTTAAGAATCTGCTGTTGTGGCTAAGCTTCAGGACATGGTGTTCAACAAGGCATTCAGGGAAGGAAATTAGGCTTTCCTTCTTTATGATTTTAAGGGCCACACTTTGTTTCCGTATCTTATCCGTGGCCAGTACAACCTTCCCATAACTCCCTTCTCCAAGTATGCCATGGCAGATAAACTTATCCCTGGTGAGAGGGACAGTGGTCTTTATTTTTTTGCTACTGGGGCCACTAAATTCACCTGAGATGTCATCTTGACTGGTGGCTGGATCTTCATGATGTTTCCTTTTTCTCCCAGTTCTCTTCTCTTCTGCTGCACTTTCATTACCTCTCGTGTTAATGATCCTGGTTGGACCCACAGTCTCTCTTTTCCTCTCTCTTGTACTCAGCTTTTGTAGATTGGTATCAGCTTGATTTGTGATGTATCCCACAAACTTGTCACATCTGTTTTGTACAGTGTCTAGGAAGGAAATATTCTGGGTTCCCTCATTGTCAGGTAATATTTGACCATCTTGCCCAGATTTCTTGGAGTCCATCTTCCTTATCTTTGGTGGAGGTTCCTGGTTATTTCCAGTGTCTTCTCCATCTGGTGTTTCTTTCCTTTTTCTCTTTCTTTTCCCTGTAAAGTCCATGTTGCATCAGGCAACAACAGGGCAATTATCCAAAAAACATATGTAAAATTACTAAATGCAATCCACACGTATATTGTAGTCAAAGCCAACTACAACTAAAGCTCAATGGCTGCAGTCAGTTGTTTATGGAACTTTGTGGAATGTGATGTCACTGTGCCGGTGATGTCACACTCACTGTGATGTCAGCAGATGTATGTGAGTGTTACATCACTGCTGAACATTAAAGTCTCGGAAGGGGCGGGACTTAGTCAACCAATAACAACCTGACTAGTCACACTATTATAAAAGAAGAGTTAATGACTTATAAATGACTACCTGGGCAGATCTGGCATTATGCAGACTGGAAAAGCTGGGTAATAACCTCTGTCTAAAATGTGACACATTGTTTCTGTAGGCTAAATATATACAAAAGGAAAATATTAGGAGTGTTATAGAACAACTCTTCACTTTTACATAACACTGGTTCAATTAAGTTGATATTAAATAGGTTGCTGTTACAGTAATAAAAATATAAGGCACGAATGTGCTTAAAATAAAAAATGGTGGAATACTCTCCCTACACTGCCCTCGCACATCAAGCGCAGTCCACTTCGGAGATCGGTGACGACTCCTGAAGTGATGCCTACTTTTTTACAAAGTCAGAGAACCAGTGCAGCTAGTGATTGGCTGCAGCTGTCAGTTAGCTAGAAAAGTGAATCATGCGTTTTTTTCTCTAATGATGTGCTCTTCTAGTGATGATGGGAAGCAGTACGGTATACCACTATTTGTGAATTACTGGTGGACTTGTTACCACTACTGGAATCTAGGAAAATCCATCCAGCAAAGAGCCAGCTCACGGTGTAGACAAAACGCATGAAGCTTATACCCAGACCCTCCATATGGCCTCCTTGGCTCTTGTGCACTGGCCTTAAAGGTTTTCTTCACCTCAGGAGCTCACCGTTTCCCTGCTGCCCAGCTTCCTTTTGTGCGGAGGTTGTGGCGTTGTTGTCGGACTGCGTGCTCTTCATTTCTGCAAGCAAAGTCATCCTTGTCTTACAGCATTGGAGGAGCTGGGTGGTCCTGAACCTGTCCTGATCCAGCAATCCAGCGAGCTTCAGAATTGCTCCTTGCCTAGTAGATTAGTTACTCCTCAGCTGTAAGCAATAATACTTAAAAATGACTCCATTCTTGGAGAGGATTTTTAATAACAAGCAAATTGCAAAATTGCTTTTGCTTTTTTCAAGTGCTTTAAAATTGTACCCATTTATGATGAGACAACCCCTTCATAACATAGCTGCTCCTGTGGTAAGAATACACTGCTCTTCTGTTTTATGCTTTTAAATTGAAAAATCAAACAAAATGAGAGCAAGAAATATATCAGAGCAGGGAAATCTAAATACAGTGAAGGAAAGAATTATTCCATCCCTTGCTGTTTTTGTAAGTTTGTCCACTGACAACGACATGAACAGTCTATAATTTTAAGGGTAGGTTAATTTTAACATTGAGAGATAGAATATCCAAAAACAAATCAAGAAAATCACATTATATAAATTAGATAAATTTATTAGCATTTTGCAGTGAGAAATAAGTATTTAATCCCCTACAAACCATTATGAGTTCTGGCTCCTACAGACCAGTTAGATGCTCCTAATCAACTGGTTACCTGCATTAAAGACAGCTGTCTTACATAGTCACCTGTAGAAAAGACTCCTGTCCACAGACTCCATTAATCAGTCAGACTCTAACCTCTACAACATGGGCAAGACCAAAGAGCTTTCTAATGATGTCAGGGACAAGATCATAGACCTGCACGAATCTGGAATGGGCAACAAAACCATAAGTAAGATGCTGGGTGAGAAGGAGACAACTGTTGGTGCAATTGTGGCACCCCAGGGGGTCTGGTTGCCACAGTGGTAGAAATACCATGTCTGAGAGCGAGCATGGGTTTTCCTGGTCAGGAGCAATATTGCATGCAACGCCTCCTGCCCCAGTCCAGGAAGGGGAGGATCCTGCCCTTTATAAACTTTATCTGGGGCGGGGTTAGTGAGTAGTTCCAGAGACAGGGACAGAGAAGCAAGGAGCTCTGTAGGAGATAGGAGCTGAAAGCCAGGGACTGGAGCTGTGCAGAGCTCGTCCTGGCCGAAGACGCAGAGAACTGGACACAGGAGTCCGAGGCTGTGAGGATATCCACATCCAGCAGCAGAAACCACCTGGCAGGGGATTTCAGGTCCTCTTGCCATAGAAAGCCCGGAGGCTCAGTCACAAGCAAGGGACCGGCACCGCCATTGAGGAGCGGAAGGTACCAAAGGCCCCAAGTCACCAGCCATACGGGTGAGCACCACACGGTACACTCAGGGACGTGGGCTACTACACAACTACAGCAGGGTAGCCAGGAAGAGTGCAGTCAGACGGGAAGGCCTACACCTCCACCTGGCCAGGGGGACTCTTGTTCGCTCACAGACTGACCAGGCCTCTAATGTTAGCCAGTACTCCCAGCAGGGCCTTCTTCATTACCAACAGTAAAGACCCTGAACTGCACTGCACGGACTCTGAGTCATTTCTGCTGCGCCCATGCACCACAACCCTCAACATCTGCACTCACTGCCCTGAGGCTATACTCCTCCTGTGGGGAGTTATACTACCCTCTGCTGCGCACACAACATCAGCCTCAGCGGTCTGCCCCGCAGTGGCGGTTCTCAGTGACCGCAATCCACGGGTGGCGTAGTCGGACATTTAAACATTAAAAACCAAGTAAACAGATCCGCCACTGGTTTGACCACCCTGAGCCACGGGACCGGGTCGCCGCCATGGAGACTACAACCCCTGACATTACACAGAGACCCGACTCCGGGTATTCCCCCACACACGGCCCAGGGGGCACGTCAACTTTGGCGTAGTCGGCAGGATTTCGTGCCCGCAACCACCGGGTACTGCGTGCCTGAAGAAAGACTGTGATACTTACATGGTGAAGTTTCCAGCCATCCGCAGCCGTTTTCCAGCCATCCGCAGCCATTTTCCCGCCATTGGGCGCCATTTCTGGGATGCCGCGCGGGAAGAAGAGGGGCGTCTACGCCAAAAGCGCGCGAGAGCTGAAGCCCCGCCTTACGTACTGACGCTGCACAAGGTCCTGGAAGGAGCCCAGCGGACGCCGACGTCACCAGCGCGCGACGCAAGGTCCTCAATCCCGACGATCGCCTGCGGAGCCGCGGCCTACGGAGAAGAAGCAACGGGAGGTAGGCCACGGTTAACTAGGGGGGAGGAAGACACCAGGAATGGAGGGAGCTCCCACCGCCAGCGCGGCTGCTGCCGCAGTGATGCCGTTCACAATGCCATATATCCCCGGAGCGGCATGGTTACCCCAGTACTCAGGGGAGTCGCATACCCTGAGCGACTTTAAAGAAAGACTGTATAGCCTATTCAAAGTATACCCCCTGTCCGAAGAACAAAAAGTGAGCATCCTGATAGGCCAGTTAATCGGAGCAGCCCAAAGAGAAGTGAAGTCCTGGTCAGCCAGGGAAAAGGGGACTGTAAAGGAAATACTGGCCCGTCTAAAGGACACTTTTGATACCCGCACCTCAGCAGAGATCAAACTAAAATTTTATGGATGCAAACAGCGGGCACAGGACAGTATACGGGACTATGCTTTGAATTTGCAGGAGGCCCTGAGGGCCATTAAGCAGGCAGACCCTGACAGCGTGCGGAATGAGGATAGGCTGTTGACTGAACAGTTCATTGAGGGTCTACAGTCCAGCGCCCACCGAACCCAGTTGCAAGTAATGGCCTTGCAGAACCCTGATTTGGACTTTGCGCAGTTTAAAGACAGGGCCATCCGGGTGCTCCGAGAACCGGCACCAGGTGGCGCTGTAACCCACAGGCGCCCTGCTATCACCTATCACCAGGAGGCGGCGCCCTTGTCTGCAGAGCCTGTTGGAGCTGATGCACAGGCTTTGGACAAAGCCCCGGCTGCAGACCTGCACCATCAGGTCCAAGAGCTGACCAAAAGCGTTGCCGCGCTAACCAGAACTGTGCAGTCTTTACAGGTGTCCCCTCCAGGAAAGATCCAATTGGCTTCCAGTCCGGAGGACGTCCCTTGGCGCCGACAGAGGAGGATCCGATCGTCCAGAGGAAGGCCCAGCGACCGCTACGACCAGGACGGACAACCCATCTGCCGCCGCTGCAACCAACCAGGACATATGGCAAGGTATTGTCATTTAAACGGGCCCAACCTGGGGCAGAGGGCCGACCCCCAGGCATAAGGCCATCAGGCCCATCGAGCTGGCGTGATAAGTACGTAGGGGGACGACCGGTCTTGCCTGTGGTGCTGGATGGCCTTCCTATGAGTGCACTACTGGACACCAGGTCACAGGTAACCACCATCCCCTATGTGCTTTTTAAGCGGTACTGGAATGACTCAGATATTACCCGCTACCCAGATAGCGATTTGAGCATCATCGCCAGCAATGGTCAGCCCGTACCGCAGGTGGGATTCAAGGAGGTGACCATCAAAATTGTTAAAGTTGAACTGCCAGCGCAAGGACTGATTATTGTGGACATTGACCGTCGTGAAAGCCACCCTAAGATAACCTTGGGTACTAATGTTATTGAAAATTGTCTTGCAGAGATAATTGTCATATTACAGCAGGTTGCGATGAGCGCCAGCTCCAGCCAGCAGCGTGTCCTACAAAAAGAGATCAGAGCCCTGATGAAAAGGCAACAGGTAGAACTGTCTGGTGGTGAGATTGGTAGTGTTAGGATGAGTGACCCGTTCCCTATCGCCATGCCCCCAAAAAGTGAGATGATGATCTGGTGCCGGACTGCAATCGGGTTAAGAGGAAGGGACTGCCAAGCCATGGTAGAACCCGTCTACTCAGACAGTAGGTCCACCATTCTGACAGCACGGAGGGTGGTCGATGTACGCCATGGGAGGGTACTCGTCCGCATCCTAAAGATTGGGGAAAGAGAAGTATACTTGCCCCGGTATGCCACTCTAGCCAAATTGTTCACCGTTAACCAGAACTCTGTAAAGGCCGTGGAACCCTTACCTCCATCTCAACCAAAGGAGGGTAACGGCTCCAAGAAACAAATGGAGGACTGGTGTCAGAAGCTGCATGTGGGCACCGACTCCACTCCCTCACACCAAAAACAGGTAGTCTACCGGGTGGTGCAGGAGTACGAAAGAGTCTTTAGCAAACACCCGCTAGACTTTGGGCAAGTAAAGGGGATAGAACACCACATCCCCACAGGAGACCATCCACCCATAAAGGAAAGATACCGACCTGTACCCTCTGCACACTATCAGAATGCAAAGGGAATGTTGCGAGAAATGAAGGAGGCTGGGGTAATCAGGAACAGCTGTAGCCCCTGGGCAGCTCCACTAGTTCTTGTGAAAAAGAAAGATGGCACCATGAGAATGTGTGTAGATTACAGAAAGGTCAACCGTATCACACACAAAGATGCGTACCCGTTACCTAGGATAGGGGAATCTTTAGCTGCATTAAAGTCTGCTAACTTCTTCTCCACTTTGTATCTTACTAGCGGGTACTGGCAGGTTCCTGTAGCAGAGGCAGACAAGGAGAAGACCGCGTTCACTACCCCGATGGGTCTCAGTGAATTCAACTGTATGCCGTTCGGGCTCTGCAACGCACCAGGAACCTTCCAGCGGTTGATGGAGTGCTGCCTGGGGCACAGGAATTTTGAGACGGTCCTGCTATACCTGAACGATGTCATAGTGTATTCCAAAACATATGAGGACCATCTGAAACACCTGGCAGAGGAGTTTGACGCTCTGGCAGGCTATGGCCTAAAGGTGAAACCCTCCAAGTGTCATCTACTGAAACCAAAGGTACAGTACCTGGGACACGTGGTGAGTGCTGACGGAGTAGCTCCAGACCCTGATAAGATCACAGTGATTAAGGACTGGCCAAGACCCTCCAGCATAAAGGAAGTGCGGCAGTTCCTTGGGTTGGTAGGCTACCACCGAAGATTCATCTCTGGATTCACCAAAATGGCAGCTCCTATGCAGGATCTCCTGATAGGCCAGTCCAGGAAGGCCAAAAACCAGCAGCCGCCCTTCAAATGGGACAAGCTGGAGGATGAGTCTTTCCGCCAGCTGAAGATGGCCCTCACGGGAGATGAAATCCTGGCGTACCCTGATTACAGCCAGCCTTTTATTCTCCACACAGACGCGAGCAACATCGGGTTAGAGGCGGTGCTGTCCCAGATCCAACAGGGCAGAGAATGGGTAATCGCTTATGCCTGCAGGAAGCTCCGGCCTACAGAGAGAAACCCTGAAAATTATAGCTCCTTCAAGCTAGAGTTCCTGGCAGTGGTGTGGGCAGTGACGGAAAGTTTCAAACATTACCTTGCCTCTGCCAAGTTCACTGTGTACACGGACAACAACCCGTTGACACACCTTGACACTGCAAGACTTGGTGCCCTGGAGCAAAGATGGATGGCCCGGCTGTCCAACTATGAGTTTACCATCAAATACCGGGCGGGACGCACAAATGCCAACGCAGACACCCTGTCCAGGATGCCGAACTTGCCGGACAGAGGGGAAGATCCAGAAGAACTGGAAGAGATTAAACTCCCTGCGTTCCACCGTCATGGGATTACCCAGTGTTCCCACTGTGTAAGGGACAAGCACTCTGCCATGTTCAATACCTTACCCCACTACAGCTGGGCGGAGACGCAAGACAGGGACCCAGCCGTCCGCCTGGTAAAAGAGATGCTGACTCAGGCTGATGCCCGCCTTGACCCAGATGCTCCGGAAGAGACCAAATAGGTGTGGCAGGAGAAGAGTAAACTGTTTCTCTACAAGGGGAAGCTGTGCCGGAGGATTGTCAACTCCCGGACACATGAGCTGACCTGGCAGGTAGTGGTCCCGAGACTAGACGCGGCTATGGTCCTGGAGGCATACCACGACGGAGCAGGGCACTTTGGATGGAAGAAGTTGGAGTTCCTGTTGCATGAACGGTTCTTCTGGGTAGGCATGAGAGGGGCCATTGAGAGATGGTGCATAGACTGCGGCCCGTGCAACCTGAGAAGAAAGGACCGTGTCAGCCAGAAGACTCCCCTGCAGCCCATCATCACCAAGCAGCCACTAGAACTGGTAGCCCTGGACCACGTGAAGCTGGCTCCAAGTAGGTCCAGGTACGTCTACGCCCTCACCATCGTAGACCACTACTCCCGGTTCCTGGTGGTGGTCCCTGTCAAGGACTTAATAGCTCAGACGGCAGCTAGAGCCTTCCAGCAGCACTTCTGCCGTCCACACGGGTATCCGGAGCAAGTGTTGACTGACCAAGGTCCAGCCTTCGAAGCGGAGGTCTTCCAGGAGTTCTGCAACCTGTATGGCTGCAAGAAGATAAGGACAACACCCTATCACCCCCAAACCAACGGATTGTGCGAGAAGATGAACCAGGTGGTGATAGACTTGCTGAAAACGTTGCCCCTGGAGGAACGCAGTCTGTGGCCTGAAAAACTGCCTGATCTGGTGGACTTGTATAACCACATCCCAGTAAATTCCACCAACTGCACCCCGGCTTACCTAATGAGAGCAAGACCTAGTAAGCTGCCTATTGACCTGGATATGGGAGTCCTGACACCCGAGGACACCTCGCCAGAAGCAGACTGGGATACAGAACGGCAGCAGCAGTACCGGAAAGTGCAGGAGAGTGTTGAGAGAAGTCTGTCTCAAACAAGACTCAAGCAAGAGAAAAGCAAGAGAGGACTTACAACCAGCATGCTCCCGCTGTTCCCCTGGCACCTGGAGAGCAGGTCTTGAAGAGGAAGAGGCGGCTCCATAAGTTGGATGACCAGTGGGAGAAAGACCCGTACACAGTACTGCCCTCAAGTCATGAAAATCCGAAAGTATGCATTATCAGTAAGGATGGAGGAGAGACCACAGCCACTGTCTCCAGAGACCACCTGAAGAAGTGTCCCGAGCAGCTGCAAAGCACTGATGAAGACCAAGATAGCCCTCAACCCGCAGAGGAAAGGGAAGAAATGGTCAGTACAGTACTCGGAGAATTTCCCCGGTCCTGGACACAAATTAACAACGCTATTGTGGTACCCATCCTTACCTTTCTCCAACCAGCCCCTCAAGGGCCTACAGAAGAGCAAGTAGAGTTGGGAGAGCAACCGGCCCTGGAGGCAGAAGATTCCATACCAGCAGCCCAGGAGAATCAACCCTCTGCTAGTAGTGAGCCTGCCGTGCCCGTGGTAAGCCAAAGAGTACACAGAAAGCTGCCCAGCCTACCCGTAACATCTCCAAACACCTGTAGTGAAGACACTAGCGAGCCCACTACACAAGGGGTGGAAACAGGGGACCCAGAAAGAACACCACCAGATAGTGTGTTACGTAGGTCCACCAGGAGCACTAGAGGTCAGAAGCCTGCTCGCTGGAGAATATAGAAAGAAAATGATATATACCTGTATATTGCAAATGTTGAAATATTTTATGTTTGTTACATGAATAATAATTATGTTTCTCAAGTTACCCGACTGGTTCTATGGACTGACAGGTTATGGACAATGAATAACCGGAACTGTACCTTGTAAATAGTTGCACCTATTAAGTGCCCCTTTTGTGCCAGACCACAGAACAAAAACCCGTGGAGGTGGCTAAAGACGAGGTCCAACGCCAGATCATCGATGCCCTGTAGCCACCCCAGGGCCTACGTGGAGGGTTTGGGACGGGTCCCTCAAAATACATCTTGGGTGACATGGACAGCTGGTTACGGAAGCGCCGTGACCTATAAAGACTGAACTCCTTGTATATATGTTATGTTATTGTTTATACCCTGTTATGTATGTTTTCATAAAATGTGTTTAGTCCCGGAATACTAAGTTTACTAGGGGGGAATGTGGCACCCCAGGGGGTCTGGTTGCCACAGTGGTAGAAATACCATGTCTGAGAGCGAGCATGGGTTTTCCTGGTCAGGAGCAATATTGCATGCAACGCCTCCTGCCCCAGTCCAGGAAGGGGAGGATCCTGCCCTTTATAAACTTTATCTGGGGCGGGGTTAGTGAGTAGTTCCAGAGACAGGGACAGAGCAGCAAGGAGCTCTGTAGGAGACAGGAGCTGAAAGCCAGGGACTGGAGCTGTGCAGAGCTCGTCCTGGCCGAAGACGCAGAGAACCGGACACAGGAGTCCGAGGCTGTGAGGATATCCACATCCAGCAGCAGAAGCCACCTGGCAGGGGATTTCAGGTCTTCTGGCCATAGAAAGCCCGGAGGCTCAGTCACAAGCAAGGGAGCGGCACCGCCATCGAGGAGCGGAAGGTACCAAAGGCCCCAAGTCACCAGCCATACGGGTGAGCACCACACGGTACAATCAAGGACGTGGGCTACTACACGACTACAGCAGGGTAGCCAGAAAGAGTGCAGTCAGACGGGAAGGCCTACACCTCCACCTGGCCAGGGGGACTCTTGTTCGCTCACAGACTGACCAGGCCTCTAATGTTAGCCAGTACTCCCGGCAGGGCCTTCTTCATTACCAACAGTAAAGACCCTGAACTGCACTGCACAGACTCTGAGTCATTTCTGCTGCGCCCATGCACCACAACCCTCACCATCTGCACTCACTGCCCTGAGGCTGTACTCCTCCCGTGGGGAGTTATACTACCCTCTGCTGCGCACACAACATCAGCCTCAGCGGTCTGCCGCGCAGCGGCGGTTCTCAGTGACCGCAATCCACGGGTGGCGTAGTCGGACATTTAAACATTAAAAACCAAGTAAACAGATCCGCCACTGGTTTGACCACCATGAGCCACGGAACTGAGTCACCGCCACGGAGACTACAACCCCTGACATTACAAAGACACCCGGCTCCGGGTATTCCCCCACACACGGCCCAGGGGGCGCGTCACAATGAGTAAAGAAAATGGAATAAATAGAAAATGACTGTCAATCGACATTGATCTGGAGCATCATGCAAAATCTCACCTCGTGAGGTATCCTTGATGATGAGGAAGGTGAGAGTTAAATTATGCAAATTTAGATCAAAGCTGTTCATTTTTACAACAGGAAAATTAATGAAATACACTGTATTTTATTATGCAATTTCTCCCAAGAACGGCAACATCTTATGACGCGTGTGTGTGGGGATACCCGGAACCAGACCCGTTGTGGATGCTGGGGGTCGTAGTACTTGCGTGGCGGGGACCCAGTCCCGTGGCTCAGGGTGTCAACCCAAATGGCGGTCTATTTATAGGGTTTTGAGGTTAAATGTCCGACTACCCCACCTGTGAATTGCGGTCAGAGGGAACCGCCGCTGCAGGGCAAACCGCTGAGGCCGGTGTTGTGGGTGTAGCAGAGGATAGTATAACTCCCCACGGGAAGAGTATAGCCTCAGGGCAGTAAATAGGGATGTTGGTGGTGATGGTGCGCGGGAGCAGCAGTAACCGCATGGAGTCTGTCATGCAAGTGAGGGTCTTTACTGTTGGTGGTATTAAGAGACCCGTCCGGAATACAGGTTAACAATGGAGGCCTGGTCAGTCTGAGAGCAACTGGGAAATCCCGCTGGTCAGGGGGAGTTTGTAGGCCTACCGTGCTGACTTCACTCTTTCTTGGCTATCCCGCTGTAGTGTGGTGGTAGCCCACGTCTCTGAGTGTACCGTGTTGTTCTCACCCGTATGACTGGCGACTCGGGCCTTCCGTGCTTCTCACCCCTCCGGGGCAGTAGTGGTCCCTCTCGTGTGGCTGAGCCTCCGAGCTTCCTTGGGCCAGAGGACTTGAAGTCCCCTGCGTGATGGTTTTCTGCTGCTGGGCTTATAACCCTCACAGCCTCGGACTCCAGTGTCCGGCCTGTAGTCTCTAGCCCGGACGAGCTCTACTGGCTCCCCTCCTGGCCTCGTGTTCCTCCTCTGCCTACAGGGACTCCTCAGCCTGCTGCTGACCTGTCCCTATCTGCAACTTGTCTGGAACTAGAGACTGGCTTGTCTCTCACTTGTCTCTCTAACCCTGCCCCAGATCCAGTTTATAAAGGGCAGATTTCTCCCCTCCCTGGACTGAGGCAGGAGGTGCTGCATGCTAATTGTCCCCAACCAGGGAACCTCCCACCTGCTCTCAGACATGACATTGCTGCCACTGTGGCGACCAGACCTGGGGTGCCACATTCCCCCCTAGTGAAATTTAGTACTCCGGGACTAAACACATTTTGCAAAAACACAACAGGTAATAACAATACAGTAACATATATACAAGAAGTTTAGCCTTTTTAGATCACGGCGCTCCCGTAACCAGGTGTCCTTGTCACCCAAGATGCACTTTAAGGGACCCGTCCCAAACCCTCCACGTAGGCCCTGGGGTGGCTACAGGGCTTTGATGATCCCGAGCTGGACCACGTCTTCAGCCACCTCCACGGGTTTTGTGTTCTGTGGTCGTCTTCAAAAGAGGGCACCTTCCCAGGTGCAACTATATACAAGATACAGTTCCGGTTATTCATTGTCCATAACTTGTTAGTCCATGAACCCTGTCGGGTAACTAGAAAAACATAATTAGTAACCAGGCAACAAACATAAAACATTTGCAATATACAGGTAGATATATACTTTGCATTCAGATTCTCCAGCGAGCATGCATTTGACCTTTAGTGCTCCTGGTGGACCTACGTAACCCACTGTCTGGTGGTACTCTACTCGGGTCCCCTGTTTCCACACCCTGTGTACTGGGTGTGCTCGTGTCTGCACTAGAGGTGTTTGCAGATGTTACGGGTAGGTTGGGCAGCTTTCTGCGTACTCTTTAGCTCACCACGGGCATGGCAGGTTCACTACCAGCAGAGGGTTGATTCTCCTGAGCTGCTGGTATGTACTCTTCTGCCTCCAGGGCCACTTGCTCTTCCAACACTACTTGCTCTTCTGCAGGCCCTTGAGGGGCTGGCTGGAGAAAGGTAAGGAAGGGTACCACTATAGCATTGTTGATTTGTGTCCAAGACCGGGGAAATTCTCCGAGCACTGTACTGACCATTTCTTCCCTTTCCTCTGCGGGTTGAGGGCTATATTGGTCTTCATCAGCACTTTGCAGCTGCTCGGGACACTTCTTCAGGTGGTCTCTGGAGACAGTGGCTGTGGTCTCTCCTCCATCCTTACTGATGACACATACCTTTGGATTTTCATGGCTTGAGGGCAGTACGGTGTACGGGTCTTTCTCCCACTCGTCATCCAACTTGTGGAGCCGTCTCTTCCTCTTCAAGACCTGCTCTCCAGGTACCAGGGGAGCAGCAGGAGCATGCTGGTTGTAATTCCTCTCTTGCCTCTCCCTTGCTTGAGACAGACTTCGCTCCACACTCTCCTGTACTTTCCAGTACTGCTGCTGTCGTTCTGTATCCCAGTCTGCTTCTGCTGAGGTGTCCTCGGGTGTCAGGACTCCCATCTCCAGGTCAATTGGCAGCTTACCAGGTCTTGCTCTCATTAGGTAAGCTGGGGTGCAGTTGGTAGAACCCACTGGGATATGATTATACAAGTCCACCAGATCCGGCAGTTTCTCAGGCCACAGGCTGCATTCCTCCAGAGGTAACGTCTTGAGCAGGTCTATTACTACCTGATTCATTTTCTCACACATCCCGTTGGTTTGGGGGTGGTAAGGCGTTGTCCTTATCTTCTTGCAGCCATACAGGTTGCAGAATTCCTGGAAGACTTCGGCCTCGAACGCTGGGCCTTGATCAGTCAACATTTGCTCTGGATACCCGTGTGGGTGGCAGAAATGCTGCTGAAAGGCTCTGGCGGCCGTCTGAGCTGTTAGGTCTTTGACAGGGACCACAACTAGGAACCGGGAGTAGTGATCTACGATTGTGAGGGCGTAGACGTATCCCGATCTGCTTGGAGGCAGCTTTACGTGGTTCAGGGCCACCAGCTCAAGGGGCTGTTTTGTGATGATGGGCTGCAGGGGAGTCTTCTGGCTGGCGCGGTCCTTCCTTCTTAGGTTGCACGGGCCACAGTCTCTGCACCATCTCTCTATAGCCCCTCTCATGCCTACCCAGAAGAACCGCTCACGCAACAGGAACTCCAGCTTCTTCCATCCAAAGTGCCCTGCTCCGTCGTGGTATGCTTCTAGGACCATAGCCGCATCCCGCCTTGGGACCACTACCTGCCAGGTCAGCTCGTGTGTTCGAGAGTTGACGGGTCTGCGGCACAGCCTCCCCTCGTAGAGAAACAGCTTTCTCCTCTCCTTCCACAGCTGTTTGGTCTCTTCTGGAGCATCTGGATCAAGGCGGGCATCAGCCTGGGTCAGCATTTCTTTCACCAGATGGACTGCGGGGTCACTATCTTGTGTCTCTGGCCAGCCGTGGTGGGGTAAAGGATTGAACGTAGCGGTGGCAGAGCACCTCTCCTTTACGCAGTGGGAACACTGGGTGACCCCATGATGGTGGAATGCAGGGAGTTCAATTTCTTCCAGTTCTTCTGGATCCTCTCCCCCGTCCTGCAAGTGAGGCATTCTGGACAATGCATCTGCGTTGGCATTTGCGCGCCCTGTCCGGTATTTGATGGTAAATTCATAATTGGACAGCCGGGCCATCCATCTCTGCTCTAGGGCACCAAATCTTGCAGTGTCCAGGTGTGTCAACGGGTTGTTGTCCGTGTACACAGTGAACTTAGAAGAAGTCAGGTAATGCTTGAAACGTTCGGTGACCGCCCACACCACTGCCAGGAACTCTAGCTTGAAGGAGCTATAATTCTCAGGGTTTCTCTCTGTGGGTCTCAGCTTTCTGCTAGCATAAGCAATTACCCGTTCTCTGCCCTGCTGGATCTGGGACAGTATGGCTCCTAGCCCCACGTTACTGGCGTCGGTGTGGAGGATAAAAGGCTGGCCGTAATCAGGGTAGGCCAGGATCTCATCCCCCGTGAGGGCCATCTTCAGCTGGCGGAAAGACTCCTCCTCCAGCTTGTCCCACTTAAAAGGCGGCTTCTGACTTTTAGTCTTTGACTGACCTAACAGGAGGTCCTGCATAGGGGCTGCCATTTTGGTGAACCCGGAGATGAATCTTCGATAGTAGCCTACCAACCCGAGGAACTGTCGCACTTCCTTTATGCTGGAGGGTCTTGGCCAGTCCTTAATCACCGTGATCTTGTCGGGGTCTGGGGCTACTCCGTCAGCACTCACCACGTGTCCCAGGTACTGTACTTTTGGCTTCAGTAGATGACACTTGGAGGGTTTTACCTTAGGCCGAAGCCTGCCAGGGCATCGAACACCTCTGCCTAGTGCTTTAGATGGTCTTCATAGGTCTTGGAATACACGATGACATCGTCCAGGTAGAGTAGGACCGTTTCGAAATTCCTGTGCCCCAGGCTGCACTCCATCAGCCTCTGGAAGGTCCCTGGTGCGTTGCAGAGTCCGAACGGCATACAGTTGAATTCACTGAGACCCTTCGGGGTGGTGAAGGCAGTCTTCTCCTTATCCGACTCTGCTACAGGAACCTGCCAGTACCCGCTAGTGAGATCCAAAGTAGAGAAGAAGTTAGCAGATTTTAATGCAGCCAAAGACTCCTCTATCCTAGGTAAGGGGTACGCATCTTTGTGTGTTATTCTGTTGACCTTTCTATAATCTACACACATCCTCATCGTGCCATCTTTCTTTTTTACAAGGACTAGAGGAGCTGCCCAGGGGTTACAGCTATCCCTAATCACCCCAGCCTCCTTCATTTCTCGTAACATACCCTTGGCATTCTGATAGTGTGCAGGGGGTACAAGCCGGTATCTCTCTTTCATGGGTGGATGGTTTCCTGTGGGGATTTGGTGTTCTACCCCCTTTACTTGCCCAAAGTCTAGCGGGTGTTTGCTAAAAACTCTTTCATACTCCTGAACCACTCGGTAGACTCCCTGTTTTTGGTGTGAGGGAGTGGAGTCGGTGCCCACATGCAGTTTCTGACACCAGTCCTCCATTTGTTTCTTGGAGCCGTTACCCTCCTCTGGTTGAGATGGAGGCAAGGGTTCCACGACCTTTACAGAGTTCTGGTTAACGGTGAACAATTTGGCTAGAGTGGCATACTGGGGCAAGTATACTTCTCTTTCCCCAATGTTTAGGATGCGGACTGGTACCCTCCCATGGCGTACATCGACCACCCCCCGTGCTGTCAAAATGGTGGGCCTACTGTCCGAGTAAACGGGTTCTACCATAGCTTGGTAGTCTCTACCTCTTAACCCGATTGCAGTCCGGCACCAGATCATCATTTCACTTTTTGGGGGCATGGCGATAGGGAACGGGTCGCTCATCCTAACGCTACCAATCTCACCACCAGACAGTTCCAACTGTTGCCGCTTCATCAGGGCTCTGATCTCTTTCTGTAAGACACGCCGCTGGCTGGAGCTGGCATTCATTGCAACCTGCTGTAATATAACAATTATCTCTGAAAGACAATTTTCAATAACGTTAGTACCCAAGGTTATTTTAGGGTGACTTTCACGACGGTCAATGTCCACAATAATCAGTCCTTGCGCCGGCAGTTCAACTTTACCAATTTTGATGGTCACCTCCTTGAACCCCACCTGCGGCACGGGCTGACCATTGCTGGCGATGATGCTCAAGTCACTATCTGGGTAGTGGGTAATATCCGTGTCATTCCAGTACCGCTTGAAAAGAACATAGGGGATGGTGGTTACCTGTGACCCGGTGTCCAACAGTGCACTCATGGGAATGCCATCCAGTACCACAGGCAAGACTGGTCATCCCCCCACAAACTTGTCACGCCAGTTTGACGGGCCTGATGATCTTACGCCTGGGGGTTGGCCCTCTGCCCCAGGTTGGGCTCGTTTAAATTACAGTACCTCGCAATATGTCCTGGCTGGCTGCAGCGGCGGCAGATGGGTTGTCCATCCTGGTCGTAGCGGTCCATTGGCTTCTCTCTGGACGGTGGGATCCTCTTCTGTTGGCGCCACGGGACGTCCTCCGGACTGGTAGCCAGCTGGATCTTTCCTGGAGAGGATACCTGTAACGACTGCACAGTCCTGGTTAGTGCGGCAACGCTTTTGGTCAGTTCTTGGACCTGATGGTGCAGGTCTGTAGACGGGGTACTATTCATAGTCTGTGCATTAGCTCCTGCAGGTTATGTAGACTGGGGCGCCGCCTCCTGGTAATAAGTGATAGCAGGGCGCCTGGAGGCCGCAACGCCACCGGGTGCGGGTTCTCGGAGTACCCGGATGGCTCTGTCCTTAAACTGTGCAAAGTCTAACTCAGGGCTCTGCAGGGCCATCAGGCGTAACTGGGTTCGGTGGGCGCTGGACAGCAGACCCTCAATGAATTGTTCAGTCAGCAGTTTATCTGCATTCCTCACACTGTCAGGGTCTGCCTGCTTAATGGCTCTCAGGGCCTCTTGCAAATTCAAAGCATAGTCTCTTATACTGTCTTGGGCCCGCTGCTTGCACCCATAAAATCTCATTTTGATCTCTGCTGAGGTGCGGGTATCAAAAGTGTCCTTTAGACGGGCTAAGATCTCCTTCACTTCCTATCAGTATGCTCACTTTTTGTTCCTCCATCAGGGGGTATACTTTGAATAGGCTATAGAGTCTCTTTTTAAAGTCGCTCAGGGAATGCGACTCCCCTGAGTACTGGGGCAACCAGACCGCTCCGGGGATGTAAGGCATCGTGAACGGCATTACTGCGGCAGTGGCCACGCTGGTTCCCTCCGCTTCCGACATCTTCCTCCCCCCTAGTCAACCGTGGCCTACCTTCCGTTGCTTTTCTTCTGTAGGCCGCGGCTCCGCAGGTGACCATCGGGGTTGAGGACCTTGCGTCGCGTCCCTTCAGGACCTTGCGCAGCGTCCGTGCGTAAGGCAGAGCTCCAGTTCTCGCGCGCTTTCGTCATCCACGCCCCTCTTCTTCCCGCGCGGCGTCCCAAAGATGGCACCCGATGGCGGGAAAATGGCTGCGGATGGCGGGAAACGGCTGCGGATGGCGGGAAACTCCACCAAGGTAAGTATTACAGTCTTTCTCCAGGCACGCAGTACCCGTTGGTGGCGGGCACGAAATCCTGCCGACTACGCAAAAAAAGTTGATACGCCCCCTGGGCCGTGTGTGTGTGGGGATACCCGTGACCGGACCGGTTGTGGATGCTGGGGGTCGTAGTCCTTGCGTTGCGGGGACCTGGTCCCGTGGCTCAGGGTGTCAACCCAAATGGCGGTCTATTTATAGGGTTTTGTGGTTAAATGTCCGTCTATGCCACCCGTGGATTGCGGTCAGAGTCAACCGCCGCTGCAGGGCAGACCGCTGAGGCCGATGTTGTGGGTGCAGCAGAGGATAGTATAACTCCCCACGGGAAGAGTATAGCCTCAGGTCAGTAAATAGGGATGTTGGTGGTGATGGTGCGCGGGAGCAGCAGTAACCACACGGAGTCTGTCATGCAAGTCAGGGTCTTTACTGTTGGTGGTATTAAGAGACCCGTCCGGAATACAGGTTAACAATGGAGGCCTGGTCAGTCTGAGAGCAACTGGGAAATCCCGCTGGTCAGGGGGAGTTTGTAGGCCTACCGTGCTGACTTCACTCTTTCTTGGCTATCCCGCTGTAGTGTGGTGGTAGCCCACGTCTCTGAGTGTACCGTGTTGTTCTCACCCGTATGACTGGCGACTCGGGCCTTCCGTGCTTCTCACCCCTCCGGGGCAGTAGTGGTCCCTCTCGTGTGGCTGAGCCTCCGGGCTTCCTTGGGCCAGAGGACTTGAAGTCCCCTGCGTGATGGTTTTCTGCTGCTGAGCTTATAACCCTCACAGCCTCGGACTGCAGTGTCCGGCCTTGTAGTCTCTAGCCAGGATGAGCTCTGCTGGCTCCCCTCCTGGCCTTGTGTTTCTCCTCTGCCTACAAGGACTCCTCAGCCTGCTGCTGACCTGTCCCTATCTGCAACTTGTCTGGAACTAGAGTCTGGCTTGTCTCTCACTTGTTTCTCTAACCCCGCCCAAGATCCAGTTTATAAAGGGCAGATTTCTCCCCTCCCTGGACTGAGGCAGGAGGTGCTGCATGCTAATTGTCCCCAACCAGGGAACCTCCCACCTGCTCTCAGACATGACATTGCTGTCACTGTGGCGACCAGACCTGGGGTGCCACACTTATATGTGGTCATATACCACTTTTTGGACGCAGAAAGATAGGAGCGCCAATCTTGCTGGAATGGTTTTCAAAAGTGCCCAAGAGATATGAGTATAATGTAAAAATTGCAAACTTCGTTAAAAATATATTAGATTTAAAAAATCATAAAACCAGATTTAGAATGAATCCATAAATTTAGATCCTGATGTAGCTTCTTGTGCGAAACACAGTAAGTGAGTTGGGCATCCTGTGTCCATGTTGTTGGTGGTTTTATGCTAATTATGAAATAATTTTCCAGGCTATCACTATTTTTACTTTAAGCTACTACCTGTTAGTGTTGGACTTAAGTGGCAAGAGCCCACCAGTAATATTGACTATGGGAGCTCATTTTTCAGCTACATTTTGTCTGGACATAGTGAATCAAATGTATTGGGCCAACTACTGCTCATGTTAGGGGGTACGTTACTTACTCCTGCATACGGGACCCCCGGGGGATTTACATGTTCCCCTGTGGGTCAGGGCTCGCTCACATGGCCATCGATTCTCTCATGCAAGAGAATCTGGATGATTATGCTAATGTCACTTGGATCAAACTCTGTCAGAGATTGACCTGAGTGTCAACTTAGTGCGATCCGATTCTCTCTCATGCGAGATTTGTATCACAGGTGCAGAGTAGACAGAGTACATAATTTCTCCATCTTCTCCCTTGTCTGAGTCTGTGGTAATTGGACTGCACTCAGATGACATCCGAGTGCAGTTCAATGTTTCACACTGATGTCATACAAGTCCATAGACTTGTATGCAAAATCAGCATGAGAAAAAAAACACTAGTTAGCACTCTGACCAATGGTATATTGTGGGGCAGTGCCATCTGATAAAACATCGGACAGCACTCGGCCATGTTAAGCGGTCGTGTGGACGAGCCCTCAGTCTGAGCCTGCCATTGATAATTATGACTTGACACTATAGGCCCCATTATTTTCTTTGTGCTGTCAGACATTTAACAGAACGAGTATTTTTTAAACACATTTATACACAGATCGTTTATTCTTGTAATGATTTAATCCTATTTGTATCTCTATTTATACCCAGCTTTACGCATATAAGGACTCTATCTGTCCCACCCTTTTTTTACTGCATAGTTTCATTCATCATCAGGTTTTTAATCTTATGTATTTTTATTTTTAATGATTTTAATAATCTATTAATCTTATGTATTTTTAATAATGATTGTGCTTTTTCACAATATCCCTCTACCCCTAACGACATTTATCAAGGGATGCGGTGATCTATTTATTTAACTTAAAAGTAAGTTCAAGAGATAAATACGCGGCACATGGCAAATGGTGAAAATATACATTTTTCCCCAGTTAAGGTTTATTTTTTACAGCATTGACCATTTCATATAAATTACATATTAACTTTATTCTTTGGGTCAGTACAATTAACATAAAATCACCATTTACTTATGTTTTATGATGTCTGCATGAAAATAACACATTTTCAAAAACAAAACAATTTTACATTGCCATATATGGAGAGCCATAACTGTTAACAGATTTGTATGAGAACCTATTTTTTTGCGGGACGAGTTGTATTTTTTTATTATTGTTGTTATTTTGGAGTATAGGTGCTGTGAGGACCCGTGGTCTTCTGTGGGGTTAACGCTACTCAGACAACGCAGAGTTAGGGTAAAACAGCGTGACAATATTTTATTGAACCACAAAGCGGACAATAAACACATAGAACAGTCCCAGCGAATGCCCAAGATGGTGCAACATTACACAGTCTCACCCTTCCTTCTCCGCCCGCCTGGGATAGAACAGCTGCAACTTTGGAGACTTCCAGGGCCGACTACCTCAACCAGTGGCCCCCCTCTTCTGGTGGGCCCCCACAGAGAGAAGGTAGCGGCAAGCTTAGGAAGCTAGCAGTCCATCGAGGTACAAGGTCAGGAGACCCGAGGGTCCCAACCTGGCCTATCCGAGAGTTTTCATGGGGCCAGATGACCAGTGGGTCCCTCCTGGCAACTCCCAATATCTCCATGGGCTCTAAGCAACCGGTGAGCCCCTCCTAGCAACCCCAAAACAACATATCCATGGCGCCAGGTGACTTCTTCGTCCTCTCCTGGTCTCCCTAAAAGAATCCATGGTCTCTCTGATGGTTAATGGAGGAGATCCAAATCTTTCCAGTCAGGGCCATATCTTTAGACTAGAATCATGTAGAATACAAATCTGTGTCTCTTTGGATGCCATGCAATCCATCTACTTCCCTGAATGATGCCTCTAATTTTCCTTCTAGGGTCTTTCTGAAGTTCCTTGATTCTCTGTCCCAAGTCTTATTCTGTCTCAGAAACACATGTCCCTTCTTAAATACACATCCACAGGTTAAGAATTAATGAGTTCACTAGGAGGAATATTTCTGTGTAGGCACACATAAACGACTGACCAAGGTTAGGGAAGTGGCTTAGTGTAAAATAAAACTGTGGATTGCTACATAGTTTGTGTCACTCTTTCCTAACTTTCAAAGTTGGGATGTATGCCTCTGTGCCTCCATACCTAATAATGCCCCTTTTGTGCCTCTTTATTATAAGAATGCCCCATTTAATTTGGCAGTACCACAGAGCTCAGTGATTGGCTGCAGCGCAGTTGACATGAAGATGCAGCTGATTAAAAATGTCTGGAGCAGCAAAAAGCAGTGCTGGACCCCGGGTGAGTAAAAGCTCAGTTTGATTGTTTGTTTGTTTCCTCATGACCATCGTTGGAGTTCGGCCGTTCAACCCACTGGATGTAATAGAGTCAATAGTGACTGTGTCATTAAGAGGAAATCAAATTATATTTCCTAAAAAAAATGTTCATAGTGTGCAAAAGTAGCAATGCATAAAAAAACTAAACACATCTGGGATCACTGTAAGGTCGGGGCTACACGAGTGTGAAAAAAAATAGTGGAAAAAATTTGGATGATTTTTATCGATTTTGCCATCCGTATGGCATCATTCCTTATTTATAAAAAGATCAGAAATTTGATATAAATTTACAAAAAATTGCAATTTTCAAACTTTTAATGATTATCCCTTTAATCCAGATAGTCATACCACACAAAGCAATAATAAATTACATTTCAATCATGTCTGCTTTCCATCAGCACCATTTGTAATATGTAAAAATGTTTTATTTTGTTAACATTTTAGAAGGTTTAACCCCTTTACCCCCGAGGGTGGTTTGCACGTTAATGACCAGGCCAATTTTTACAATTCTGACCACTGTCACTTTATGAGGTAATTACTCTGGAACTCTTCAACGGATCCCCCTGATTCTGAGAATATTTTTTCGTGACATATTGTACTTCATGATTGTGGTAAAATTTCTTCGATATCACTTGCGTTTATTTGTGAAAAAAATGGAAATTTGGCAAAAATTTTGAAAATTTTGCAATTTTCAAAATTTGAATTTTTATGCCCTTAAATCAGAGATATAGTACAGACCAAAAGTTTGGACACACCTTCTCATTTAAAGATTTTTCTGTATTTTCATGACTAGGAAAATTGTACATTCACACTGAAGGCATCAAAACTATGAATTAACACATGTGGAATTATATACTTAACAAAAAAGTGTGGAACAACTGAAAATAGGTCTTATATTCTAGGTTCTTCAAAGTAGCCACCTTTAGCTTTGATGACTGCTTTGCACACTCTTGGCATTTCTCATTTTTCCAACAAAATGTACAAAACCATTTTTTTAGGGACCACATCACATTTGAAGTCACTTTGAGAGGTCTTTATGACAGAAAATACCCAAAAGTGACACCATTCTAAAAACTGCACCCCTCAAGGTGCTCAAAACCACATTCAAGAACTTTATTAATCCTTCAGGTGCTTCACAGGAATTTTTGGAATGTGGAAGAAAAAAATGAACATTTAACTTTTTTCACAAAAATGTTACTTTAGACTTAATTTTTTTTATTTTCGCAGGGGTAACAAGAAAAAATGGACCCCAAAATTTGTTGTGCAATTTCCCTTGGGCACGCAGATACCCCATATGTGGGGAAAAACCACTGTTTGGGCGCACGGCAGGGCTCGGAAAGGAAGGAGCGCCATTTGACTTTTTGATTGTAAAATTTGCTTGAATAATTAGCGGACGCCATGTTGCATTTGGAGAGCCCCTGATGTGCCTAAACAGTGGAAACCCCCATAAGTGACCCCATTTTGGAAACTAGACCCCCCAAGGCACCTATCTAGATGCATAGTGAGAACTTGGAACCCCTAGGTGCTTCACAAATTGATTCGTAAAAATGAAAAAGTATTTTTTTTCCCACTTTATAATTTTTACGAATCAATTTGTGAAGCACCTGAGGGTTCCAATTGCTCACTATGCATCTAGATAGGTGCCTTGGGGGGTCTAGTTTCCAAAATGGGGTCACTTGTGGGGGAGCTCCAATGTTTAGGCACACAGGGGCTCTCCAAACGCGACATGGTTCTAATTTGTTAGCGGACACCATGTCGCGTTTGGAGAGCCCCTGTGTGCCTAAACATTTGAGCTCTCCCACAAGTGACTCCATTTTGGAAACTAGACCACCCAAGGCACCTATCTAGATGCATAGTGAGCACTTGGAACCCCCAGGTGCTTCACAAATTGATTCGTAAGAATGAAAAAGTGGAAAAAAAAACACTTTTTCATTTTTACGAATCAATTTGTGAAGCACCTAGGGGTTCCAAGTGCTCACTATGCATCTTGATAGGTGCCTTGGGTAGTCTAGTTTCCAAAATGGGGTCACTTGTGGGGGAGCTCAAATGTTTAGGCACACAGGGGCTCTCCAAACGCAACATGGTGTCCGCTAACAATTTGAGACGATTTTCCATTCAATTTGTTAGCGGACACCATGTCGCGTTAGGAGAGCCCCTGATGTGCCTAAACAGTGGAGCTCCCCCACAAGTGACCCCATTTTGGAAACTATACCCCTCAAGGATTTTATTAAGGGGTATAGTGAACATTTTCAACCCAGAGGTACGACACAGAATTTGATAACATTAGGTCATCATATTGAATAAGTTGTCATTACTCTTGAGCGCAAGTGCTCGCTACTTGAGTTTGCATCGGGTACTCAGGTATGCACCATGTATCACGGGTGCGCAAGTGAAATGCTCAAGTCCCCGCCTGCATGTTTCACGGTTATTAGACACCCCAAAAAAAACATGCGGGGATCGCTCGTGCATGGCAGGCAATCCCCGCGAGGATTTTTTGGCCGCGAAGAATAATGGGGCGGAGCACCCGCGATACTCAGTGCATACCCGAGCACCCGATGCAAACTCAAGTAGCGAGCACTTGCGTTCAACACTAGTTGCCATATCGTCATCCTTTTTTTTTTTTTTTTTTGAACTTTTGAAAAAAAAAACAACCCCAACCCTAACATTTGCACAACCCCAACCCCAGCCCTAGCGTTTATTTTTTACGCTGTTCCTCGTGCGGTATAAGTGATGAGATTACTTTATTCTTCGGGTCGGTGCGATTACAGTGATGCCAGAATCATATCGGGTTTTTATGATTGACAGCTGTCACACACTAAAAGACACATATTTTGTAAAATCTAGTTTTTGCATTGCCATATTTTGGCCTACAGAGTCATGTCATGGCTTGTTTTTTGCGGGACGAGATGACGTTTTCAGCGGTACCATTTTTATTTATATTCGTCTGTTTGATCGCATGTTATTCCATTTTTTGTTTGGCGGTATGATGATAAAGCATTGTTTTTTGCTTTGTTTTTTATTTTATTTTTTTACCGTGTTCACTGAAGGGATTAACTAGTGGAAAAGTTTTATAGGTCAGGTCGTTACGGACGCGGTGATACCAAATATGTGTACTTTTATTGTTTTTTTGCTTTTTTTCCATAATAATATTTATTGATGGGTACATTATATTTTTATTTTTAGTGGATTATTTTTTTATTTTTTTTTATATTCTTACAATTTTTTTTAATTTCTTTTTCACTTTCTCGGAGTTTTTATACTTTTTTACTTTGTCCCACTATGGGACTTTCACTTTTTTTTCTCTGATCGCCTGCATGGCACAGGAAAGGAGTACCATCCCTGTGCCATGCAGGCTGTCAGCGCTGGACAGGGAGAAGTTAGTTTGGAGATGCACTGCACATGTCCAAAAAACTCTTCCTGCTGTCTGGTGACCCGGATGTTGACATGACGACATCGGGTCGTCATGACAACATCCTGGAAGCCACAGCAGACAGCGCTGGAGGCTGGAAGAGGAGGTGAGTATACCGATCACCTCCTCTTAGCCACCGCAATGCTGAGATCGACTTTGATTGCAGCATTGAGGGGGTTAATGTGCCGGGAGTGGTGCGGGACCGCTCCCTGCACATAGTACCAGGTGTCAGCTGTGACAATCAGCTGACGCCCGGCGGCGATCGCGCCCGCACAGCCTGTGTGCACGCGCGATCGCGATGACGTACTAATATGGCTCAGGCTCTTAAAGCCCAGGGCACAGACGCGTATCAGTACGTCTTGGGCTTTAAAGGGGTTAAAAATGGAGCAGTAATTTTTCATATTTTCAAGGAAATTTACAAAACTTATTTTTATAGGGACCTGTTCAGTTTTGAAATTACTTTGAGGGTCCTATATATTGGAAATCCCCCCAAAAGTGATACCATTTTAAAAACCGCATCCCCGTATTAAAAATTGAATTGCTTTCAGGTGGTTCATTAACCCTTCAGGTGCTTTTCAGGAATTAATGCAAAGTGGCATAACAGGAATGAAAAAGTTTATTTTCACCACCTTCATTTTAATAACTTCTGAACAGGCCACTATACGCGGCAGGCTCTAAGGCCGTTATTCGACTGCCATGGCGAACATCAGGACCACACGGTCAAGATCTCAGGGTGCCAATGTAGTTAAAGAGGGAGCCCCCAAACTCTGTTAACCATCTAGATGCCGTAGTCACTATTGGCAGCAGCATTTAAGGGGTTAAATGGCCATAATCAGTGCCGACCCTGATCGTGGCTGATGCAGCAAGTTGTTAGCTATAGTGTACAGCTGATAGCTGCAGGATTGTCACCTGTCGGGGGATGCTAATCTCTTATATCGCAGGTCCGTAAAAAGACGTATTGGTGGTCACTATGGGGTTAAAAAAATAGAATTGTTTCTTAATCTGATTTTTTTTGTCACAATATACACATACACATTATACATACACGTGACCTACACATTATATATACATGACTTTTATATATACACATGACCTGTACATATATACACTGTATATACACAGGAAAAAAATAGAAAATGCTCCAAAGAACCAAAGGATGAATTAAAACAAGCAAAATTTATTGTTACATATTAAGAATATGCGGGATACGGGATGAGGTGCCACACACCCCAAAGTAGATAGTCTTAAGTCAAGATACAGGAGGATTAGATGGTATTATGCCGTTTCTCCGCTTAGTGGTAAGTTGTGCTCCATTCTGGAGCCACAAATGGGAAACTCGTAAAAATCCTCTGTTCTTCAGCCGGAATTGTCTCATTCAGGTCTTCACTGCGCGGTGCTGGGATCTGCTGTCTCATGCTGACATTCATGTTCCTTCTTATAATAACTGGAGATGGCGCTTTCCCTGTTTCTATGTCTGTCCAGTTTAGATTTGAAAATAAGGGGTGTTTTCTGATTTTTCCATTAACCCCTAGCCGGACATAATGGTCTTTGCAGAGTAGTTTGGACATAATGTCCACAGCATCGTGGTCAGTGAGGTTTTCATATGATGGTTCAGAGTAGATGACATTTCTCTCAATCTCTTCAGTGGTGTCTCCTGGAAATGGTGAGTCTTGGAAAATCATGTTGTACAATATGACTCCAAAGGCGAACCAATCTACACCTTCATCATAAGCGTCTCCCATGATCATTTCTGGGGCGCCATACCCAGGTGTTCCACTGAAATCTCTGGCATTAAATCTCTTATCAAACTCATAAAGAGATAGTCCAAAATCAGTAATTTTTATGTGGCCGTCACCAGTCAGCAGGATGTTATCCGGTTTTAAGTCCCGGTGAATGATGTCATTGCTGTGCAGGAATTGTAGGCCACAGACGATTTCTGCTGCTATAAAGGTTACAGGTTCCTTCAGGGGAATGGTACTATATATATAGTCATGCAGATCCCCTCCACTGGCCAGCTCGGTGACAAAATAGGCATGGTTTTCAGTATGAAACGCAGCATGGCAATGAGTTAAGAATCTGCTGTTGTGGCTAAGCTTCAGGACATGGTGCTCAACAAGGCATTCAGGGAAGGAGATTAGGCTTTCCTTCTTTATGATTTTAAGGGCCACACTTTGTTTCCGTATCTTATCCGTGGCCAGTACAACCTTCCCATAACTCCCTTCTCCAAGTATGCCATGGCAGATAAACTTATCCCTGGTGAGAGGGACAGTGGTCTTTATTTTTTTGCTACTGGGGCCTCTAAATTCACCTGAGATGTCATCTTGACTGGTGGCTGGATCTTCCTGATGTTTCCTTTTTCTCCCAGTTCTCTTCTCTTCTGCTGCACTTTCATTACCTCTCGTGTTAATGATCCTGGTTGGACCCACAGTCTCTCTTTTCCTCTCTCTTGTTCTCAGCTTTTGTAGATTGGTATCAGCTTGATTTGTGATGTATCCCACAAACTTGTCACATCTGTTTCGTACAGTGTCTAGGAAGGAAATATTCTGGGTTCCCTCATTGTCAGGTAATATTTGACCATCCTGCCCAGATTTCTTGGAGTCCATCTTCCTTATCTTTGGTGGAGGTTCCTGGTTATTTCCAGTGTCTTCTCCATCAGGTGTTTCTTTCCTTTTTCTCTTTCTTTTCCCTGTAAAGTCCATGTTGCATCAGGCAACAACAGGGTAATTATCCAAAAAACGCATGTAAAATTACTAAATGCAATCCACACGTATATTGTAGTCAAAGCCAACTACAACTAAAGCTCAATGGCTGCAGTCAGTTGTTTATGGAACTTTGTGGAATGTGATGTCACTGTGCCGGTGATGTCACACTCACTGTGATGTCAGCAGATGTATGTGAGTGTTCCATCACTGCTGAACGTGAAAGTCTCGGAAGGGGTGGGGCTTAGTCACCAATAGCAACCAGACTAGTCACACTATTATAAAAGAAGAGTTAATGACTTATAAATGACTACCTGGGCAGATCTGGCATTATGCAGACTGGAAAAGCTGGGTAATAACCTCTGTCTAAAATGTGACACATTGTTTCTGTAGGCTAAATATATACAAAAGGAAAATATTAGGAGTGTTATAGAACAACTCTTCATTTTTACATAACACTGGTTCAATTAAATTGATATTAAATAGGTTGCTGTTACAGTAATAAAAATATAAGGCACGAATGTGCTTAAAATAAAAAATGGTGGAATACTCTCCCTACACTGCCCTCGCAAATCAAGCGCAGTCCACTTCGGAGATCGGTGACGACTCCTGAAGTGATGCCTACTTTCTTACGAAGTCAGAGAACCAGCGCAGCTAGTGATTGGCTGCAGCTGTCAGTTACCTAGAAAAGTGAGTCCTGCGTTTTTTTCTCTAATGATGTGCTCTTCTAGTGATGATGGGAAGCAGTACGGTATACCACTATTTGTGAATTACTGGTGGACTTGTTACCACTACTGGAATCTAGGAAAATCCTTCCAGCAAAGAGCCAGCTCACGGTGTAGACAAAACGCATGAAGCTTATACCCAGACCCTCCATATGGCCTCCTTGGCTCTTGTGCACTGGCCTTAAAGGTTTTCTTCACCTCAGGAGCTCACCGTTTCCCTGCTGCCCAGCTTCCTTTTGTGCGGCGGTTGTGGCGTTGTTGTTGGACTGTGTGCTCTTCGTTTCTGCAAGCAAAGTCATCCTTGTCTTACAGCATTGGAGGAGCTGGGTGGTCCTGAACCTGTCCTGATCCAGCAATCCAGCGAGCTTCAGAATTGCTCCTTGCCTAGTAGATTAGTTACTCCTCAGCTGTAAGCAATAATACTTAAAAATGACTCCATTCTTGGAGAGGATTATTAATAACAAGCAAATTGCAAAATTGCTTTTGCTTTTTTCAAGTGCTTTAAAATTGCACCCATTTATGATGAGACAACCCCTTCATAACATAGCTGCTCCTGTGGTAAGAATACACTGCTCTTCTGTTTTATGCTTTTAAATTGAAAAATCAAACAAAATGAGAACAAGAAATATATCAGAGCAGGGAAATCTAAATACAGTGAAGGAAAGAATTATTCCATCCCTTGCTGTTTTTGTAAGTTTGTCCACTGACAAAGACATGAACAGTCTATAATTTTAAGGGTAGGTTAATTTTAACATTGAGAGAATATCCAAAAAAAATCAAGAAAAAATCCCATTGTATAAATTAGATAAATTTATTTGCATTTTGCTGTGAGAAATAAGTATTTAATCCCCAACAAACCATTATGAGTTCTGGCTCCTACAGACCAGTTAGATGCTCCTAATCAACTGGTTACCTGCATTAAAGACAGCTGTCTTACATAGTCACCTGTAGAAAAGACTCCTGTCCACAGACTCCATTAATCAGTCAGACTCTAACCTCTACAACATGGGCAAGACCAAAGAGCTTTCTAATGATGTCAGGAACAAGATCATAGACCTGCACGAAGCTGGAATGGGCTACAAAACCATAAGTAAGACGCTGGGAGAGAAGGAGACAATTGTTGGTGCAATGAGTAAAGAACATGGAAGAAATAGAAAATGACTGTCAATCGACATTGATCTGGAGCGTCATGCAAAATCTCACCTCGTGAGGTATCCTTGATGATGAGGAAGGTGAGAGTTAAATTATGCAGATTTACATCAAAACTGTTCATTTTTTAAAAGAGGAAAATTAATGAAATACACTGTATTTTATTATGCAATTTCTCCCAAGAACGGCAACATCTTATATGTGGTCATATACCACTTTTTGGACGCAGAAAGATAGGAGCGCCAATCTTGCTGGAATGGTTTTCAAAAGTGGCCAAGAGATATGAGTATAATGTAAAAATTGCAAACTTCGTTAAAAATATATTAGATTTAAAAAATCATAAAACCAGATGTCACTTGGATCAAACTCTGTCAGAGATTGACCTGAGTGTCAACTTAGTGCGATCCGATTCTGTCTCATGCGAGATTTGTATCACAGGTGCAGAGTAGACAGAGTACATAATTTCTCCATCTTCTCCCTTGTCTGAGTCCGTGGTAATTGGACTGCACTCAGATGACATCCGAGTGCAGTTCAATGTTTCACACTGATGTCATACAAGTCCATAGACTTGTATGCAAAATCGGCATGAGAAAAAAAACACTAGTTAGCACTCTGACCAATGTTATACTGTGGGACAGTGCCATCTGATAAAACATCGGACAGCACTCGGCCATGTTAAGCGGTCGTGTGGACCAGCCCTCAGTCTGAGCCTGCCATTGATAATTATGACTTGACACTATAGGTCCCATTATTTTCTTTGTGTTGTCAACCAGACATTTAACAGAACGAGTATTTTTTAAACACATTTATACACAGATCGTTTATTCTTGTAATGATTTAATCCTATTTGTATCTCTATTTATACCCAGCTTTACGCATACAAGGACTCTATCTGTCCCACCCTTTTTTTACTGCATAGATTCATTTATCATCAGGTTTTTAATCGTATGTATTTTTATTTTTAATGATTTTAATGATCTTTTAATCTTATGTATTTTTAATAATGTTTGTGCTTTTTCACAATATCCCTCTACCCCTCATGACATTTATCAAGGGATGCGGTGATCTTTTTTTTTTAAGTTAAAAGTAAGTTCAAGAGATAAATACGCGGCACATGGCAAATGGTGAAAATATACATTTTTCCCCACTTAAGGTTTATTTTTTACAGCATTGACCATTTCATATAAATTACATATTAACTTTATTCTGTGGGTCAGTACAATTAACATAAAATCACCATTTACTTATGTTTTATGATGTCTGCATGAAAATAATACATTTTCAAAAACAAAACAGTTTTACATTGCCATATATGGAGAGCCATAACTCTTATTTTTTCTGTTAACAAATTTGTATGAGAAGTTGAACCTATTTTTTTGCGGGACGAGTTGTATTTTTTATTATTGTTGTTATTTTGGAGTATAGGTGCTCTGAGGACCCGTGGTCTTCCGTGGGGGTAACGCTACTCAGACAACGCAGGGTGAGGGTAAAACAGCGTGGCAATATTTTATTGAACCACAAAGCGGACAATAAACACAAAGAACAGTCCCAGCAAATGCCCAAGATGGTGCAACATTACACAGTCTCACCTTCCTTCTCCGCCCACCTGGGATAGAACAGCTGTAACTTTGGAGACTTCCAGGGCCGACTACCTCAACCAGTGGCCCCCCGCTTCTGGTGGGCCCTCACAGAGAGAAGGTAGCGGCAAGCTTAGGAAGCTAGCAGTCCATCGAGGTACAAGGTCAGGAGACCCGAGGGTCCCAACCTGGCCTATCCGAGAGTTTCCATGGTGTCAGATGACCAGTGCGTCCCTCCTGGCAAATCCCAATGTCTCCATGGGTTCTAAGCAACCGGTGAGCCCCTCCTAGCAACCCCAAAACAACTTATCCATGGCGCCAGGTGACTTCTTCGTCCTCTCCTTGTCTCCCTAAAAGTATCCATGGTCTCTCTGATGGTTAATTGAGGAGATCTAAATCTTTCCAGTCAGGGCCATATCTTTAGACTAGAATCATGTAGAATACAAATCTGTGTCTCTTTGGATGCCACGTAATCCATCTGCTTTCCTGAATGATGTCTCTCATTTTCCTTCTAAGGTCTTTCTGATGTTCTTTGATTCTCTGTCCCAAGTCTTATTCTGTCTCAGAAACACATGTCGCTTCTTAAATACACATCCACAGGTTAAGAATTAGGGATGATATTATTTCACAAGGCTTGAGTATCCACAGCACATCCCCCAAGATTGACTGGCAAACACCTTACAATGGTATTTAACATATCTAGAAAACATTCCTTGTTCTAGCTAATCTATTTACATAGTTTGTATCACAGAGGCACTTGTAAATACATATCATTGTTTCAGAATCAAAGAACATATAACATTCAGGGTTATACAAATAATAGTCTGTGTTAATCAACTAAAGAAGAGCACAGATTAAAGAGTCAACATAAAAATAAAGGTATGCTTCTCTTGCCATCAGAAAGTATGTCTGGCATAATTAAGAATTTACGCTTCATCGTCACAGGTGCCTTTTTGATCGCATTTTTATTCCACTTTTATGTGAGAGAAGGTAACAAAAAAACAGCAATTCTGGATTTGTTTTTTCATGTTCTCATTGTACAGAATAAACAACCTATTTATTTTGTATTTTGGGTTCTTATGGACACAGTGAGACAAAACATGTATAGTTCATTTATATTTTAGTACTTTTTTGCAATAAAATCACTTATAAAAAATTATGTCCTGCGTATTTGCCAGAAATGGACAAGATAGGAATACAACTTTAACCCCTTTACGACATAGGGTGTATTAATACGTATGTGTGCCCTGAGCCTTATGGACCAGATACGTATTAATACGCCCTATCTTTAATGCGGCACCGCGACCGAAGTCGCGGTGATAGCATTAAGATTCCGGTGCCATCTTACCTTAGGGTAGATGGCGCCGGCATCTCAGGGGGTGTCACCGACCCTTCACACCCACGATCGCTGTGATTGGCTGTTCAATTATGAACAGCCAATCACAGCATTTCTCACTGTTTCCGGCAATCAGATTGCCGGAAACAGTGATGTGCAGCCTAGGATCGGTGCTCCTAAGAGCACCGATCCTAGGCTGTTGCCTAGTAACCCCAGCCCTCTCCCCAAACTGCTAGGATCAGTGTGATCGCCGATCTAATCGATCGCACCGATCACAGCGGGACCGCGCGGTAACAGGCCTGTCATCTCCCCATGACCCCCTGTGATGTAATAGAAGCCCCAGCCTGCTCTGATTGGAGCGATCGATGATGACGATCGATGATGAATGTGATTTCTTCCACATTCCAAAAATTCCTGTGAAGCACCTGAAGGTTTAATAAAGTTCTTGAATGTGGTTTTGAGCACCTTTAGAGGTGCAGTTTTTAGAATGGTGTCACTTTTGGGTATTTTCTGTCATAAAGACCTCTCAAAGTGACTTCAAATGTGATGTGGTCCCTAAAAAAATGGTTTTGTAAATTTTGTTGGAAAAATGAGAAATCGCTGGTCAATTTTAACCCTTATAGCTCCCTAACAAAAAAAAATTTTGGTTCCAAAATTGTGCTGATGTAAAGTAAACATGTGGGAAATGTTATTTATTAACTATTTTGTGTGACATACAGTACAGACCAAAAGTTTGGACACACCTTCTTATTTAAATATTTTTCTGTATTTTCATAACTATGAAAATTTTCCATTCACACTGAAGGCATCAAAACTATGAATTAACACATGTGGAATTATATACTTAACAAAAAAGTGTGAAACAACTGAAAATATGTCTTATATTCTAGGTTCTTCAAAGTAGCCACCTTTTGCCTTGATGACTGCTTTGCACACTCTTGGCATTCTCTTGATGAGCTTCAAGAGATAGTCACCGGAAATGGTCTTCCAACAATCTTGAAGGAGTTCCCAGAGATGCTTAGCACTTGTTGGCCCTTTTGCCTTCACTCTGCGGTCCAGCTCACCCCAAACCATCTCGATTGGGTTCAGGTCTGGTGACTGTGGAGGCCAGGTCATCTGGTGTAGCACCCCATCACTCTCCTGCTTGGTCAAATAGTCCTTACACAGCCTGGAGGTGTGTTTGGGGTCATTGTCCTGTTGAAAAATAAATGATGGTCCAACTAAACGCAAACCGGATGGAATAGCATGCCGCTGCAAGATGCTGTGGTAGCCATGCTGGTTCAGTATGCCTTCAATTTTGAATAAATCCCCAACAGTGTCTCCAGCAAAGCACCCCCACACCATCACACCTCTTCCTCCATGCTTCACGGTGGGAACCAGGCATGTAGAGTCCATCCGTTCACCTTTTCTGCGTCGCACAAAGACACGGTGGTTGGAACCAAAGATCTCGAAATTTGGACTCATCAGACCAAAGCACAGATTTCCACTGGTCTAATGTCCATTCCTTGTGTTCTTTAGCCCAAACAAGTCTCTTCTGCTTTTTGCCTGTCCTTAGCAGTGGTTTCCTAGCAGCTATTTTACCATGAAGGTCTGCTGCACAAAGTCTCCTCTTAACAGTTGTTGTAGAGATGTGTCGGCTGCTAGAACTCTGTGTGGCATTGACCTGGTCTCTAATCTGAGCTGCTGTTAACCTGCAATTTCTGAGGCTGGTGACTTGGATAAACTTATCCTCAGAAGCAGAGGTGACTCTTTTTTTCCTGGGGCGGCCCTCATGTGAGCCAGTTTCTTTGTAGCACTTGATGGTTTTTGCAACTGCACTTGGCGACACTTTCAAAGTTTGCCCAATTTTTCAGACTGACTGACCTTCATTTCTTAAAGTAATGATGGCCACTCATTTTTCTTTACTTAGCTGCTTTTTTCTTGCCATAATACACATTCAAACAGCCTATTCAGTAGGACTATCAGCTGTGTATCCACCAGACTTCTGCACAACACAACTGATGGTCCCAACCCCATTTATAAGGCAAGAAATCCCACTTATTAAACCTGACAAGACACACCTGTGAAGTGAAAACCATTTCCGGTGACTACCTCTTGAAGCTCATCAAGAGAATGCCAAGAGTGTGCAAAGCAGTCATCAAAGCAAAAGGTGGCTACTTTGAAGAACCTAGAATATAAGACATATTTTCAGTTGTTTCACACTTTTTTGTTAAGTATATAATTCCACATGTGTTAATTCATAGTTTTGATGCCTTCAGTGTGAATGTACAATTTTAATAGTCATGAAAATACAGAAAAACCTTTAAAAGAGAAGGTGTGTCCAAACTTTTGGTCTGTACTGTATCTCTCTGATTTAAGGGCATAAAAATTAAAATTTTGAAAATTGCTAAATTTTCGCCAAATTTCCGTTTTTTTCACAAATAACCGCAAGTGATATCGAAGAAATGTTACCACAATCATGAAGTACAATATGTCACGAAAAAACAGTCTCAGAATCAGGGGGATCCGTTGAAGCGTTCCCGAATAATTACCTCATAAAGTGACAGTGGTCAGAATTGTAAAAATTGGCCTGGTCATTAACGCACAAACCACCCTCGGGGGTAAAGGGGTAAAAGTGTCAATATAGGTGCTAGTGACGTGCCCCCTGGGCCATGGGGTACTTGGTAGCCGGGCCGGTCATTGCTAGGGGAGATGTCATAGTTGTGGTGACCCGGTCAATGACCCAGGGCGGTCAATAAAAGGGGATATTTGCAGGGGATTTATAGTTTTTATATAATGCTCGTGACGCCACCTGTGGTATGCGGCTGAAGGGAGCAGCCGCTGCAGAGCAAATCCTCTGGAGCTGTTGATAATGCAGCAGAGTTGGTTTGGCTCTCCACAGGTAGAGCTTAGCTCCAGGGCAGGAAGTGGTGATTTTATTAGATGTTGCTGTGCAGTGTAGTGCAGGGGATGATGGCACAGTAATAATTCGCAGAGACAGTGGGATGCAGTCTTCAGTTTTAGACTCCAAGTTACCAGGCCAGGATAACTTCCCACGCCGTCCTGTGCTTACTCAGGGAGGGGTTCAGCAAACCCTCAGGTACCTCCAGAGTACATAACGGGACCCCCTTCTGTGTGTTCCTTCTGACCGTCTCCCTGCACCTCACACCCAGTGTCCCAAGCCAGTGACCATGGACCTTGTCGAGCGACGTCTTCTCTGTCCCCTGGGTCCTCTATGGCCACCTTTTTGGTGAGTTAGATGTGGCTGTTGGCGGCAGCACCTGAAATGCTGCACCCTCCGGTTATCTAGTTGAGGCTTAAAGAACTCTGCTAGTTTAGGGGCCGGTCCCCTCTCTGCGACCTGATCCTTCTGCTCCTCTGAAGACTCGGGCGCACGGGTGGCATCAGCACTGCCCGTGCCCCTAGGATCCTTTCTACTTTCCTGGAGCCTTTCTCCTGCTCCTCTCTCTCTTCCGTCTGTCCTGGGCCTTTCTCACTGGGCCCTCCTCCTGAGCAGAGCTCC
Source organism: Phyllobates terribilis (assembly GCF_046119375.1). Lineage (NCBI taxonomy): Eukaryota > Metazoa > Chordata > Amphibia > Anura > Dendrobatidae > Phyllobates > Phyllobates terribilis. The sequence continues at coordinate 67,283 of NW_027363419.1, forward strand.
TGCTGAGCTCCTGCTCCACACACTCTCTCCTCTCTGACTGGACTGGACTCTTTGAAGATGGCTCCCCCTTTTATATCTTCCTAACAAGTGCTCCTCTGTACTTCTTCCTCCACCCACACCCACTACATGGTTCCCCCTTATTTGGTTCCCCGCACTCCAGCCAGGGACAGGGCTCAGCAGGAGAGCGACGCATCTTGCTCCTGCTGCCGGTCTGGAGTAGTGTAGTGTTGGATGCAGGTGTTAGGGTCCCGGGCAGCACGCTATCCTTACCTGAGAGTGAGATACCACACCTCTGGGTGAGATGCAGTACCGCTGTGGTGACTGAACCCGCAGGGGCACCACACTAGCACGGACCCCGGCATTTACTTTGGGGTCTCAGCTGTATATACCAGCTGACACCCACTCCTTCAAGCACAAGTTCAGCTCCTGAGCCTGCACAATGCGACTGTCGCAACAGTTTGACTAGTATTATTAAGTTCCACCTGCCTGTGACATAAGACATCAAAGAATGGGAAGGGATTAAAGTAAAAAAAAAAAGGATTAAATGTATTTCACACTATTGCCCATAAAAGCTACAAACCTTGGTGTCTACAGTTATCCGAGCTCCCCCTACCTGGTGACATAAAGTCTGACAGTACTAATTAAAGAAGATTTTAATGACCAGGTTGTGCCTCCTCTTCATACAGTATTCAAACAAAATGGTGGTGCCACTTCCTTATCAACCAGTTGTTTCAGCTGAGACCCCACCTGATGTATACATTTATTTCCATATTCATCACACTCTTATTTAGCATCTTAAACAGAGACCTGTGGTAACAAAGACCTCTTAATGTGAGAAAGGGTGCAAACAATGGGAACTTTGCATACCAATAAAGTGCATTCCATTCACACCTGCAACCAAACCTTAACTCAATAATTCACCTAATGAAATACCTGGAAATATACTAGATTCACCATTTTTTAAGTGTAACACATGCACAGGGAACTGTCAGAGCAGCTACTGGTATACTGGAGCTTACAGTCACTAAGAAGAGCTTTGCAGCTGCTGTTAAACAGGGACCTACAGACATTAACAGTTTTTCCCCTGAGCTGCAGTGGACTACAATTCCCAGGGACCCTTGTTTCAGGCAGATGACACAGCCTGGAAGGATAGAAGGAGAGAGCATGGATTGGATGAGGAGGGACTTGGGGGAGGGAGCTGGGCAGAAAGTGAAAGCAAAAGTTGAGAGGGAGAAGAGTGTGGCAACTTGTGGTGAGGGACGGAGCGCTGCGGATCTGTATACCTCTACGCTGCAGAGTGTTGCCGTCCCCTCTGATATACCCGCGCTGCTGGAGAGAGCGCGGCCTTGTCACCCTCTGAAGCAAGTTACATCAAGGACTCGGAGAGTTCTGCCGACACTCCCACCGTATAAAGACCTGAATCCTGCCGCCCCCAGCTGGTGTCCAGCGAACCATCCGACCGTTTGAGACACACCGTGAGTGCCCTTCTGAGACTTGTGGTTCTACCAGCGCTATTTACAGTGAGTACACTAGAACCCAGGCTATTGACATTAATATTCATCTATGTGCATCGACGGTTCTAATTTGCGCGCCAACATCTGCAGCAACTGGGCCCCAATGTTTTGGATTGAGTTCAAACAAAAGGGAAACCTGCTACGTTATATTTGCAGGGTCAGAGTAGAATTAGATTGTGATGTGTATATGACTTTTACAGAGCACAGTTACTTGTATTGTATGTTATTCCTTTAAATCCACCTCATTTCTGCTGCATAGCAATAAACCTGTTAAACGGTTTTACTCCTGTTCCCTGTGAGCGTGTACTGAGCTGTGGCAAGGGCTTCCCGAATCAGTCCCTGGCAGAAGATAACAGTCCTTCTGCAGTTCCAGAGAGAGCTCCAATCAAGATTCGGGTGGAGGCACTGCGCCCTAGAGAGGTGAGACCCCCCATAACACCTAGTGTACCGTTGTAGCCCTAAAGGAGTGTTACATAAGGCTTTCAATAGTCAAAAAAATGAATTTTACACCTGGGCCTATGTAAATGGCAGAATATGTTAAAACTTGGGGTGATACGTATCACACCTCATTTTATTTATTTGCTCACTTATATATGGCCATCATATGCCACAACATTTTACAGACATTATCATTACTGACCCCATGTCACGCTAGGTAAGGGGAGGACCAAGTGTACGATGATGGGAAAAGGGGGAAAGCCCAACAACTAGGAAAAGGGAGAGTGGAGACCCCGAGGCTGATCTTACAACAGCCTGACTCCCCTACCATCCCTAAATAGCCTAGCACCGAGCAGGATACCTAATCCTTAACTGTCCCTAGAGCTAGGCCCTAGTCAGGGAGGGGAAGGAGTGAGCACTAGTCAGTCCCCACTGCAACTAAAGACAAACAAGGAAAACAGCCAAGGGGATACACTTAGCTTGAGAAGACACCACAGAGAAGACGACAACAATCCACCAAGAAACTCCAAGAAGAAACTAGCCGACTGCTAGTACTCCAGGCCTGAGCAGGGGAAAATAGTTCTATCACCGGCAACTTTCTGGAGACACTGAGGGTTTTTAAATATCAAGCAAGGGTGTGTCAATTAGCAGCAGTAGGTGGAGATCACTGCTGGGTCCTAGCGAGAGAAGAATACCACTACACTATAGAGATGAAAGGATCAAGAAGATGTTGTATGGCAACAATATTGTGGCAGCATTATTTAGAAACACTGTATAGTGTCATTTATAATGAGGGTTCGCTGATCATATCCATCAAGTGCGTGTGCTTCTACTTGTATGTGTTTAGGTGTCACATATACATAACCATCTCTATGAACCTCTTCTCTTGACAATATCCTTGTACGTAGCTCTACAACTACTTTTTTTTTGTAAAAAAACAGAACTAGAAAAGAGCTGATCTGTTCTTGTTTTTTCCCCCAAAATATTTGCAGAAGCAAAATGGGCTTAGTAAATAACCTTTATACATATTTTCTAAATCATTCATACAGTGGTGGCCAAAAGTATTGGCACCCCTGCAATTCTGTCAGATAATACTCAGTTTCTTCCTGAAAATGATTGCAATCACAAATTCTTTGGTATTATTATCTTCATTTAATTTTTCTTCAATGAAAAAACATAAAAAGAATTGTCCTAAAGCCAAATTGGATACAATTCCACACCAAACCTAAAAAAGGGGGTGGACAAAAGTATTGGCACTGTTTGAAAAATCATGTGATGCTTCTCTAATTCGTGTAATTAACAGCACCTGTAACTTACCTGTGGCACCTAACAGGTGTTGACAATAACTAAATCACACTTGCAGCCAGTTAACATGGATTAAAGTTGACTCAACCTCTGTCCTGTGTCCTTGTGTGTACCACATTGAGCATGGAGAAAAGAAAGAAGACCAAAGAACTGTCTGAGGACTTGAGAAACCAAATTGTGAGGAAGCATGAGCAATCTCAAGGCTACAAGTCCATCTCCAAAGACCTGAATGTTCCTGTGTCTTCCGTGCGCAGTGTCATCAAGAAGTTTAAAGCCCATGGCACTCTGGCTAACCTCCCTAGATGTGGACGGAAAAGAAAAATTGACGAGAGATTTCAACGCAAAATTATGCGGATGGTAGATAAAGAACCTCGACTGACATCCAAACAAGTTCAAGCTGCCCTGCAGTCCGAGGGTACAACAGTGTCAACCCGTACTATCCGTCGGCATCTGAATGAAAAGGGACTGTATGGTAGGATACCCAGGAAGACCCCAATTCTTACCCCGAGACATAAAAAAGCCAGGCTGGAGTTTGCCAAAACTTACCTGAGAAAGCCTAAAACGTTTTGGAAGAATGTTCTCAGGTCAGATGAGACAAAAGTAGAGCTTTTTGGGAAAAAGCATCAACATAGAGTGTACAGGAAAAAAAAGAGGCATTCAAAGAAAAGAACATGGTCCCTACAGTCAAACATGGCGGAGGTTCCCTGATGTTTTGGGGTTGCTTTGCTGCCTCTGGCACTGGACTGCTTGACCGTGTGCATGGCATTATGAAGTCTGAAGACTACCAACAAATTTTGCAGCATAATGTAGGGCCCAGTGTGAGAAAGCTAGGTCTCCCTCAGAGGTCATGGGTCTTCCAGCAGGACAATGACCCAAAATACACTTCCAAAAGCACTATAAAATGGTTTGAGAGAAAGCACTGGAGACTTATAAGGTGGCCAGCAATGAGTCCAGACCTGAATCCCATAGAACACCTGTGGAGAGATCTCAAAATGGCAGTTTGGAGAGTTCACCCTTCAAATATCAGGGAACTGGAGCAGTTTGCCAAAGAAGAATGGTCTACAATTCCAGCAGAGCATTGTAAGAAACTCATTGATGGTTACCGGAAGCAGTTTGCAGTTATTTTGGCTAAAGGTTGTGCAACCAAGTATTAGGCTGAGGGTGCCAATACTTTTGTCTGGCCCATTTTTGGAGTTTTGTGTGAAATGATCAATGATTTGATTTTTGCTTCATTCTCTTTTGTGTTTTTTCCTTGCAAGCAAATTAAATGAAGATAATAATACCAAAGAATTTGTGATTGCAATCATTTTCAGGAAGAAACTGAGTATTATCTGACAGAATTGCAGGGGTGCCAATACTTTTGCCCACCACTGTATATTGCAAGAGCTTATGTGGCACCTTAGGGGTCCGGTTGCCATAGTGGCTTTGTCTCCCTCAAAAGAGGTAATGCCATGCCTGGAAGCAAGCAGGGATCCCCTAGTCAGGGATACTAAGCATGCAACACTTTCCTGGCTCCAGACCAGCAAGGGGAGTCCCCTCCCCTTTGCAACTGGGATCTGGGGGCGGGGTTAGTTAGTCTTAGTGTGAGGAGTGGAGTTTAGGACTTCGAGGAGAGAGGAGCTAGGGACTGGAGCTGAGGAAGCTCGTCCTAGATGAAATACACAGAGGACCGGACACCGGAGTCCGAGGCTGTGGGGGCACTGCAGGCCCAGCAGCAGATACCGTAGGGCAGGAGATTGCAGGTCTCCTGGCCCCATCAGACGCCGGAGGCTCAGCAGCACAGAGGGACCAGCACCGCCACGGAGGAGCGACGCATGCACAAAGCCCGGGCTGCCAGCCATACGGGTGAGCACAGAACGTCACACTCAGGGACGTGGGCTACAACACAGCTACAATCAGTAAAGCCAAAGAGTATAGTGAGAAGGGCAGGCCCACAACTCCACCTGGCAAGGAGGACTCTATGTTTGCTTCCAGGCTGACCGGACTCTTACTTCTAGCCAGTACTCCAGTCCAGGCTTGTCTAATTGTCATCAGTAAAGACCCTGGGACTGCACTATACTGACTCTCTGGTTATTACTGACACCCTGCACAACCACCATCATCCACACACTGCCCTGAAGCTAACTCTTCCTGTGGGGAGTTATACCACCCTGGCTGCAAGACCACCAGCTTCAGAGGACTGTTCCGCAGCGGTGGTCTCCATTGGCCGCATTCCCCAGGTGGCGTAGTCGGACATTAACACCTATACAAATAAATACCCCTTGGATTGACCGCCCTGGGTCACGGAATGGGTCACCGCCACTGTAACTACAACCCCCAGCATCGACCGGCCCGGCACCGGGTACCCCATGGCCCAGGGGGCGCATCAACTTTGGCGTAGTCGGCAGGATTTCGTGCACGTTGTCACCGGGTACTGTGCGCCTTAAAGAACTGTGTCGCATACTGTGAAGTTTCGCGCCAATTGCCGCTGTTTCCCGCCATTGTCCGCCATTTCTGGGTCGCCGCGCGGGAAGAAGAGGGGCGTAACCGCTGGAAGCGCGCAAAGCCCAAGCCCCGCCTCACGCACTAACGCAGCGCCAGGTTCCTGGAAGGAGCCCCAGTGAGCGCTTACGTCAGACGCGTGCGACGCCAGGTCCTGAAGGAGACCGTCACCGGCGGAACTGCGGCCTAGCAGGAGCAAGGTAAAAGGAGGTAGGCCAAGGTTCACTAGGGGGGCATTTTTTTCAGAACAGAAGATGACATTGCATACGTATTAATAATGTCATCATAGTCTAAGTTCCTTGAAATGTCATACTCAATGTTCAACAGAAGGAGTGACTCTAAAAGCTCCTGTCCAATTGAAGACCTCAGATGATTTTTTTACAATTTTCAGCTTTGAGAACACTCTTTCACATGAAACCTGGGTGCAAGCAAGTGTAAGAAGTGTCTTGTAAACTGCAAAAATGTTTGCGTAAGCAGCAGAATGTAAATTGTAGTCATATAAAAGTCTGTAGCAGCAGGAAAGCCGGATTTTGGTAAGAACTTACCTGTAAAATCCTTTTCAGCGAAGGAAGGAAGGGAGACACAGATTCTCTACTTCGTGGGTAGGCGGAGCCCCATAGGATAGTCACCTCAGATTGGAAAAAGACGACCGGCCCCTCCAGCATATAGGCTCCTCCTACTCCCATGTTCATCAGTCCGTACACAAGCTAAGGAAGAGCAGACCAACCAGCAGAACAACATATCCCCTTCTGAAATTTCAGAAATGAGGGAAAACAGGTTATGTAATAGAAACACACAGTCTTAAGCATACCCCATTGGACCTGACAATTGTGTAGAGCTGGCGAAACTGGAAGGAGAGCCGTAGAGCGCTAAACCCAGTCCAGAAGATCGACATCAGGAAGGAGACGCGCTGTATCTAGAAACACAAAAAAACACTTCTGCCCTGGGAGGGTGCTGTGTCTCCCTTCCTTCCTTCGCTGAAAAGGATTTTACAGGTAAGTTCTTACCAAAATCCGGCTTTCAGCAGCAGAAGGGAAGGAAGGGAGACACAGATTCTCTACTTCGTGGGACGTCCTAAAGCAGTACCTACTTAAGGGTGGGAAATAGAGGCAGAAGCTTCCATACCCCAAAACTTAGGCAAGAGCGCAAACCGCGCTAAATAACGGAAAACTAAGTAAAGGGATAACTTAAATTACCGCCGCCTGCAGGACCCTGCGTCCCAGGGCCGCATCGGCTGAAGCACTTACGTCCACCTTATAAAACTTAGTAAAGGTGTGAACGGAGCGCCAGGTGGCCGCCCGGCAGAGCTGCGCTGCCGAGGCCCCCTGACGAAAAGCCCACGATGAGCCAATGGCTCTCGTGGAATGAGCTTTAACTTTAACCGGACAAGGCTCGCCCTTGAGCCGGTACGCTTCCAGGATAGCTGAACGGATCCACCGAGCTATCGTGTCTTTGGAAGCACGTTGACCACGCCGACGACCTGCCGGAATTATAAAAAGAGAGTCCGACTTCCGAAAACTTTGAGTGATCGTAAGATAGAACTTCAATGCCCGCACTAAGTCCAACGAGTGCAAGGCCCGCTCCCTTGGATTCTTAGGTCCTGGACAAAGAGAAGGCAACACAATGTCCTGATTAATGTGGAATTGTGACACTACCTTAGGCAAAAAATCTTCACGAGTACGAAGCACCACGCGATCCGGAAAAAATTCCAGAAAAGGAGGTGAGCAAGAAAGTGCTGCTAATTCCGATACCCTTCTCAAAGAGGCGACTGCCACCAGGAAGGCCACCTTCCAAGAAAGTAGTGAAAGTTTAGCAGAATCCATAGGCTCAAAAGGCCTATGCTGAAGGGCTTCCAGGACTAGATTAAGCCGCCATGGAGCCACAACTGCCCTCCGTGGCGGAAACTGACGTGCGACTCTGCGAAAAAAAGAGCGCACATCCCTGCGAGAGGCAATAGCCTTCCTAAAAAGTGCGGAAAGAGCAGATACCTGTCCCCGCACCGTACTAACTGCCAAACCCCTGGCCAGACTAGATTGCAGAAAGGCCAAGAAGTTGGGGATGGAAAAAACCCTCGGGTTTCTTGAGGATCCAGAACACCATGAATAGAAAGACTCCCAAGTTCTATGATAAATCCTGGACGTAGCTGGACTCCGGGCCGCCCGCAAGGTAGCAATGACCTCGGGCGAAAAACCGCGACGGGTCAAGATCTCGGTCTCAAGAGCCACGCCGTCAAACGAAGGGACCTCAGGTCCGGATGACGAATGGGCCCCTGAGTGAGCAAGTCCGGGCGAAGGAGCTGCGGAAACGGAGGTGCCGCCTGAAGAGACACCAGCGTCGAATACCATGTCCTCCGCGGCCAGTCTGGTGCTATCAGAATTATTGATACCCTTTCGAGTTTGATCCGTCGGATCACCAGAGGTAGTAAGGACATCGGCGGAAACGCATAGATCAGCTTGAACTGACCCCACGGGGCCACTAGAGCATCCACCGCCACCGCCTCCGGGTCCCTGTACCTGGACATGAACGTCGGAACCCTGGCGTTCAGCCTGGATGCCATCAAGTCCACCTGAGGAGTCCCCCAACGGGAACACAGCAGAGAAAACACTTCTGGATGGAGACTCCATTCCCCAGGGTCCACTTGCTCGCGACTGAGGAAGTCCGCCGAGATATTCAACACCCCTGGAATGTGAATTGCAGAGATTGCTGGAACTTTGGACTCGGCCCACACCAGGATCCGAGAGACCTCCGACATGAGACTGGAACTCCTCGTCCCGCCTTGGTGGTTGATGTACGCGACAGCCGTAGCGTTGTCCGACTGGATCCGGACCGGTAGACCGCTCAATAAGACCGTCCAATGTTGGAGGCAGAGAAATATTGCTCTCAACTCCAAAATGTTGATCGGGAGAGACGACTCCTTTGGCGACCAGACTCCCTGAATCCAGAGGTTGTTCCAAACTCCCCCCCAGCCTGTCCGGCTGGCATCGGTTGTCACCACCGACCATCTCGGAGGAAGGAAGGATTTCCCCACGGATAGAGTCTCCGGACGCAACCACCATCCAAGAGATTCTCGCACCCTGCGGGAGATAATGACCGAGCGATCCAGAGAAGTTAGCGATCGATCCCAATGGGTCAGAATAAGGCTCTGGAGATCCCGGGAATGAAATTGTGCAAATGGTACTGCTTCCATAGTTGCCACCATTTGACCCAGAAGGCGCATGCATTCCCGAAGGGACATTGACAGCGCCGACCTCATAGCCTGGACCAGAAGACGAAGGTTCGTCTGTTTGACAGGAGGCAGGGACACAACTGCCCGAACAGTATCGAACTGCATCCCCAGGAAAAGAATGGACTGTGCTGGCTCCAATGACGATTTCTTCCAATTGATCAGCCACCCGAAGTCCATCAGGTACTGAAGGGAGAGATCGCGAGCCGCTATTGGCTCCTCCGCTGTGGGAGACACTATGAACAGGTCGTCCAGGTAGGGGAGGATCGTAACCCCCTGTCTTCGAAGAAGCGCCATGAGAGGAGCCAGAATTTTTGTAAAAACCCTGGGAGCTGAGGCCAACCCGAAAGGCAGGGCCACAAACTGGTAATGGGTTTGACCTATAGCGAAACGCAAGAAACGCTGGTGAGCCCTGCCGATAGGGATATGGAAATAGGCGTCGCGGATGTCTATGGACACCAAGAAATCGTACTGCGACAGGATCGCTATCACCGATCGGAGAGACTCCATGCGGAACTTCCGTGTCCGGACGTAAATATTCAAATCCCTGAGATCCAGCACTGGACGAAACTTGTCCTCCTTTTTGGGGACCACAAAAAGGTTGGAATAAAAACCATTTCCCTGGTCTTCCGGAGGAACCTGAACCACCACACCCTGCTGTAGGAGAGAGTCGACCTCCTGAAACAGTGCGGCAGCCAGTCTTGGCACGGACGGAATGCCCGTCAGACGAAACCTGTCTGGAGGCAGTGAATGAAACTCTATGAAATAGTCTGCCGACATAACCCGTGTCACCCAGGCGTCTGCTATGTGGGATGCCCAGATCGACCCGAATTGTAGCAGACGACCTCCCACCCGAGAGCCCTCGGGGGGATCCCTGGCGTCAGTCAGCCTTAGCGGACTTTTTATCAACCTCCCGTCTGTCCTGACGGGACCGTTGCTTCCAAGGAGTACAAGATTTCTGGGCGGATCTGCTGGAGGATGAGGGACGACCCAATCTCCAAGAAGGCTGACTGAATCGTCCCCTGGCCCGAAAGGACCGAAGACCTCTGCCGGGCCCTGTCCTGCTGGCTGTGGATGCGACTGCCTTTTTCCCAGGCAGAGTAACATCCTTAGCTTTAGCTTTGGCAATTAGTTCCGAAAGATCTGAACCAAAGAGCTGACCGCCCTTATATGCCAGACTAAGCAATCCCTGTTTGGATACTGCATCCCCGGTCCACTGTTTAAGCCACAGAGCTCTTCTAATCGTGACTGCCGAAGCCTGAGCCCTGGACAGAATTGAAGCAGTGTCCAGTACTGCATCTCTGCCATAACACATAGCTTCTTCCATTCGCTGAAAAAGCTTTTCCACTTCTGAGCGCGAAGTCCCATCCTGCCACGCTGCACGCAGCTGATCCAACCACCGCAGAGAAGCCTCACTGGCCCACATGGCCCCCAAGGCCGCTCGGAAACCATGACCCGCGGCTTCATAGATGGATTTCGCCGCTGACTCCGATCTTCTGTCCAAAGGATCCTGAAAATTGGCTCTCCCTTTAACAGGAAGCAGGGAAGACTTGGTCAGCTGAGACAGAGATATATCCACCTCAGGAGAGGGAACCCAATTAGTAACCATCTCCTTGGCACAGGGATATAGGGCATCAAAAAAACGCGTTCCTCGGAAGCGTTTATCCGGACACTGACGCTCCTTCTCCACCACTTCGTTAAGTTCCTCATGCGCAGGTAATGTAGAACGAACACGGCGCGTCTTCTGATACAGACGGCCCGACCTAGACGGTCTTGTCGGCTCTTCAGACAGCTCTAATACTTCCCGCATGTCCTTAATAAGCCCATCTATGCGACCAGAAAGAGAAACAGAGCGATCCTGTTGATCCTCCTCTTCGGACTCAGAAATTTCATCAACCGAATCTGTTGGTGAATCCGAAGCCTCTGATGCGCTCTGCGAGGGAGACAACGCCACCATAGTCTTGCGGCGCTTTTTACCTCGTGGTATTGGGTGTGATCTAGCTGACACCCACTGTCCCAGGAGACTAGAGAGACTATCAATGGAGCGAGTGAGCGCCTCCACCTTAACATCACTGAGCGTTGAACTTGATGTAGTAGAAGGCCTGAGTGTATCAGAGGCGTGCGACTGAACCTGAAAAGGATCAGGAGACCAATGAGCACTCCCAGGCCCCTGATCCGACATGCCACCCACACCAGATGCCAGGATGTACAACAAGGATGGCAAAAAAGTGTGAAAGCTGCACAGCCTGTTTTCAAAACTCACTTTTATTTTTTTATGTATTTATTTTTTTTATATATATGCGACAGGCTCTGAAGGGTTAAAGCTCACCCTTAGAAAAGAGCTACCCCAGAAATGCCAAGCAAAAAATCAATAGGGGGAAACTCCCTTAAACATCATGTGTTTCCCCTAAAGTTCCACTTTTTCAGAAGGGGTTAACATCACAGCAACTATAATACTACGCAGCCTAAAAGGTCAGTGAAGTAAATAGCTTTAGGAGAGAAAGCGGCAGTGCTCACGAGGACTCCTAATAGGTAGCCTGGAGAGACAGCACTGACAAAGAACCCCTGCCAGAGGCAGAGGGGACTCACCGGTACTGCGGCGACCGCTCCTCTTAAGTGTGTGGACGGACGGGGAGCAGAGAGCAGGAGGCGCCGCTGGACGCCGGAGGGAGAAGCAGGGACCGCCAGCGCACGCTCAACCAAGCGCTTCCTGCCTAAGTAATGACGGCAGGAAGCCAGGAGACGCTAAGCCACGCCGCCGCTAGGCCACGCCCCCCCTTATTCAAACAACAAAAATGAGGGCAGAAAACTTCCTACCTCTATGAAGGCAGGAAGCAAGTCAATAAAAGCAAGAAAACGCGCGCCAATACAGGGAGCTTCCTGCCTCAATGAAGGCAGGAAGCAAAAACGAAAAAGCATGCGCAAATAAAAAATAAAAATTACTGGCCTCCGTCTCTGCTCCCCAGTCAAGGCAGCGTCTGAAATAGACAAGAAACACACAGGCAGTACACTTGCCGTAGCCGTCAAAGATACTCTTTAGACCAAAGAGCACTTACCCGGCTGAACGCCACAGGGATCCTCAGGGATGTGTGGCGCCATGGCCCTTTGCTCCCCCCTATGGCGGAGCACGCAGGGACCCTCTCAGATGTGTGGTGTGCGCCTCCGCCAGGGAGCGCCCTGTATCCCCCGGGGCCAGCAGGCATAAGTGGGAACCTCCTCAAGGGGTACACAGAGCTGCCAGGGGAGGGTCAGGGGTCTCAGCAGCGCCGAGACCCCCAGAGACCTCTAGACCACGGGGGGTCCAGGACTCGCTGGATAGAAAATAACAACTCTTCTGAAGAGCTGCCGAAGCAGCGACTATCCTCTGAGACCTCAGATAAAAAGACTGATGAACATGGGAGTAGGAGGAGCCTATATACTGGAGGGGCCGGTCGTCTTTTTCCAATCTGAGGTGACTATCCTATGGGGCTCCGCCTACCCACGAAGTAGAGAATCTGTGTCTCCCTTCCTTCCCTTCTGCTGCTGAAAGACAGTTTTTTTTGCGGGACGAGTTGTACTTTCAGATGCAATCATTTATTTTACCATATTGTGTACAGGGAAATGGCAACAAAAATTCCAAGTGCAGTAAAATTGCAAAAAAAGTGCAATTAAACGTTTGTTTATTGGGTTTTTTAGTCACCATGTTCACTATATGGTAAAACCGACGTGACAGTGTGATGCCTCGGGTCAGTACGAGTTCGTAGATACCAAATTGTATACCTTTACCGGTATCTAAGTAGTGAAAACAAATTCATAAGTTTGAAAAAAAAAATCACACTTTTCACGCCATGTTCTGCGCACCGTAGTGTTCTCATTTTTTTGGATCTGGGGCTGTGTGACGGCTTATTGTTTGCGTCTTTAGCTGACGTGCATCTCTGCTGCTGTGTGGTAGTCACAACACAGGGATAGGTTAAACATCCAAGTATTTAATATGTATTGCAAATAAAGAATGTTCCCATTCTTAATATCCGAAAAACCAAATGACTGACAACAATCCACTATACCTAGACTAATAATACCATATAGAAGAGAGAAATACCACCACAACATGACCAGAACACATACCACCACATAGTGATCAAATACTATCAAGTACAAGGTATATATACTGCCACACCATGAGAAGACCACATATTACCACCACATAGTGACTGTCCGAATAATACCACATACAAGGGACAAATACCGCCACGCCATGACCATGGCACATAATGGCACCAGATAGTGACTGATAATGAAAATTTTAAAAAGCTCTGTATATAGAGTCAGTGTACAGATAATGTAGAGATTATCAGTGACATTATGCACAGGAGCTCTGTGTATAGTGTCAGTGTACAGGTAATACAGTGATCACCAGTGACATTATGCACAAGAGCTCTGTATATAGTGTCAGTGTACAGGTAATACAGTGATCACCAGTGACATTATGCACAGGAGCTCTGTATATAGTGTCAGTATACAGGTAATACAGTGATCACCAGTGACATTATGCACAGAAGCTCTGTATATAGTGTCAGTGTACAGGTAATACAGTGATCACCAGTGACATTATACACAGGAGCTCTGTGTATAGTGTAAGTGTAGAGGTAATACAGTGATCACCAGTGACATTATGCACAGGATCTCTGTATATAGTATCAGTGTACAGGTAATACAGTGATCACCAGTGACATTACACACAGGAGCTCTGTGTATAGTGTCAGTGTACAGGTAATACAGTGATCACCAGTGATATTATGCACAGGAGCTCTGTATATATTGTCAGTGTACAGGTAATACAGTGATCACCAGTGACATTATGCACAGGAGCTCTGTATATAGTGTCAGTGTATGGGTAATACAGTGATCACCAGTGACATTACACACAGGAGCTCTGTATATAGTGTCAGTGTACAGGTAATACAGTGATCACCAGTGACATTATGCACAGGAGCTCTGTATATAGTGTCAGTGTACAGGTAATACAGTGATCACCAGTGACATTATGCACAAGAGCTCTGTATATAGTGTCAGTATACAGGTAATACAGGGATCACTGGAGACATTATACACAGGAGCTCTGTATATAGTGTCAGTGTACAGGTAATACAGTGATCACCAGTGACATTATACACAGGAGCTCTGTATATAGTGTCAGTGTATGTGTATAGGTAATACACATACTCACCAGTGATGTCTCTAGGTGAAGTTCTTTATCTGCCGCAGACCGATACATCACATCTTCTATGCAGGACTTATCTCTGCAGAAAATAACAAAGTTAGCTATAACTGATCACTTCCAGAGCACAATCCACACTTTTCACAAGATTTCTACATGAAATGTCATGACAAAAAAAGAAACATAGTGCCTCATTACACAGTAACAGTGCTTCAGTGTCATTCTGTGTCTGATCTTCTCTGTCAGCAGACATATTTGTCTCATGGCAAAGATGTAGCCGAGCTGAAGACAGAAGACCTATGGATTACGTTGGAGTGAGGATTGCAACCCATGACGTCTTAGTACGTCATAGGACTCCTCCCCCGGTTCAGTGAGGGCTCCGGCGGTGAGCCCGCACTGAACCGAGCACATGTCAGCTGATTCTTACAGCTGACAAGTGCCCGCAACAGCCGCAGGTGGAATCGCGATCCACCCGCGGCTGTTAACATGTTAAATGCCGTTGTCAATCTCCGACAGCAGCATTTAACGCGCGCTTCCGGGAAGCGCGTCCTAACCCCCGCCCATCGGCTACCCCTCACGTGATCGCGGGTCACCGATGGGTGGGCATGACAACCCTGTGTTTGTCATGAGCTGGTCGCTATGAGCGCCACCTAGTGGTCGGCGCTCATAGCACAGGACCAATTCTACTATATGCTGGGGATCTACTGATCCCCTGTATGTAGCAGAGGCGATCGGATAGTTGAGCTTCTAGTCTCCTATGGAGACTATAGAAGCATGCAAAAAGTGAAACAAAAACGTTTTTAAAAATATAAAAAAATGTAAAAAAATATAAAAGTTTAAATCACCCCCCCTTTCGCCCCATTCAAAATAAAATATTTAAAAAAAAACCCACATACACATATTTGGTATCGCCGCGTTCAGAATCGCCTGATCTATCAATATAAAAAAAAGAATTAATCCGAACGGTAAACAGCGTAACGAGAAAAAAATTCTGAACGCCAGAATTACGTTTTTTGGCTGCCGCAAAAATTGGAATAAAATGCAATAACAGGCGATCAAAACATCGGATCTACCCCAAAATGTTATAAATAAAAAACGTCAGCCCGGCGCACAAAGGAAAAAGCCCTCACCCAGCCACAGATCACGAAAAATGGAGACGCTACAGGTCTTAGAAAATGGCGCTATATATATATATTTTTTTTTTTTACCAAATTTTGGAATTTTTTTTCACCACTTAAATATAAAAGAACCTATACATGTTTGGTGTCTACGAACTCGAAATGACCTGGAGAATAAGATTGGCAGGTCAGTTTTAGCATTCAGTGAACGTGGCAAAAAAATTAATAAAAAACAACTGTGGTATTGAACTTTTTTTGCAATTTCACCGCACTTGGAATTTTTTCCCGTTTTCCCGTACACGATATGGTAAAACTAGTAATTGCGTTGAAAAGTACAACTCGTCCCGCAAAAAATAAGCCCTCACACGGCCATATTGCCCAAAAAATAAAAACGCTATGGCTCTGGGAACAAGGGGAGCAAAAAATGAAAAAGCAAAAACGGAAAATGCTCTGGTCCTTAAGGGGTTAAAGATGGAGTCCCTAAATGTGTTTTTTTTTTTTTCTATTTACGAGAAATTCATGGTGGCTATGACTAATTTGGCGTCACACCATAAATTTCGGGCTTAGTACCAGCTGATAATACAAAGCTGGCCTAGTACTAACCCTATTATTACCCAGGGTGCCACTCACCACCAGGGCCGCTGGAAGAGCCGGGTAAAGCACCTGGAAATGGTGCTATGATGAATGCGCCATTTTCATGGGTGGCTGTGGGCTGCGATTTTCAGCCTGGGGGGCCAAGAACGCTTGGGTCTTAAGATGCTGCAAATCCCAGCCCCCAACATCCTTGTTTTATGTGGCGATCGACATATGGCGGGAGCTGGGCAATGGGCATGATTATCAAATAATATATACCTGACAGGCACTCATAGATTCTGCTGCCTCCAGTAATATATACCTGACAGGAGCCCATAGATTCTGCTGCCTCCAATACTATATACCTGACAGGAGCCCATACATTCTCCTGCCTCCAATAATATACACCTGACAGGAGCCCATAGATTCTGCTGCCTCCAATACTATATACCTGACAGGAGCCCATACATTCTCCTGCCTCCAATAATATACACCTGACAGGAGCCCATAGATTCTGCTGCCTCCGATAATATACACCTGACAGGAGCCAATACATTCTGCTGGCTCCAATAATATATACCTGACAGGAGCCCATTGATTCTGCTGCCTCCAATACTATATACCTGACAGGAGCCCATACATTCTGCTGTCTCCAATACTATATACCTGACAGGAGCCCATAGATTCTGCTGCCTCCAATACTATATACTTGACAGGAGCCCATAGATTCTGCTGCCTCCAATAATATATACCTGACAGGAGCCCATAGATTCTGCTGCCTCCATTACTATATACCTGACAGGAGCCCATAGATTCTGCTGCCTCCAATAATATATACCTGACAGGAGCCCATAGATTCTCCTGACTCCAATAATATGTACCTGACAGGAGCCCATACATTCTGCTGTCTCCAATAATATACACCTGACAAGAGCCCATAGATTCTGCTGGCTCCAATACTATATACCTGACAGGAGCCCATAGATTCTGCTGGCTCCAATACTATATACCTGACAGGAGCCCATACATTCTTCTGCCTCCAATACTATATACCTGACAGGAGCCCATATATTCTGCTGGCTCCAATACTATATACCTGACAGGAGCCCATACATTCTTCTGCCTCCAATACTATATACCTGACAGGAGCCCATACATTCTTCTGCCTCCAATACTATATACCTGACAGGAGCCCATACATTCTGCTGCCTCCAATACTATATACCTGACAGGAGCCCATAGATTCTGCTGCCTCCAATACTATATACCTGACTTGAGCCCATACATTCTGCTGCCTCCATTACTATATACCTGACAGGAGCCCATAGATTCTGCTGCCTCCAATAATATATACCTGACAGGAGCCCATACATTCTGCTGGCTCCAATAATATATACCTGACAGGAGCCCATAGATTCTGCTGCCTCCAATACTATATACCTGACAGGAGCCCATACATTCTCCTGCCTCCAATAATATATACCTGACAGGATCCCATACATTCTGCTGCCTCCAATAATGTATACCTGACAGGAGCCCATAGATTCTGCTGCCTCCAATAATATATACCTGACAGGAGCCCATACATTCTGCTGCCTCCAATAATATATACCTGACAGGAGCCCATAGATTCTGCTGCCTCCAATAATATATACCTGACAGGAGCCCATACATTCTGCTGCCTCCAATAATATATACCTGACAGGAGTCCATACATTCTGCTGCCTCCAATACTATATACCTGACAGGAGCCCATACATTCTGCTGCCTCCAATACTATATACCTGACAGGAGCCCATAGATTTTGCTGCCTCCAATACTATATACCTGACAGGAGCCCATACATTCTGCTGCCTCCAATACTATATACCTGACAGGAGCCCATACATTCTGCTGCCTCCAATAATATATACCTGCCATGAGTCCATACATTCTGCTGCCTCCAATACTATATACCTGACAGGAGCCCATACATTCTGCTGCCTCCAATACTATATACCTGACTGGAGCCCATACATTCTGCTGCCTCCATTACTATATACCTGACAGGAGCCCATAGATTCTGCTGCCTCCAATAATATATACCTGACAGGAGCTCATACATTCTGCTGCCTCCATTACTATATACCTGACAGGAGCCCATACATTCTGCAGCCTCCAATAATATATACCTGACAGGAGCCCATAGATTCTGCTGCCTCCAATAATATATACCTGACAGGGGCCCATACATTCTGCTGCCTCCAATAATATATACCTGACAGGAGCCCATACATTCTGCTGCCTCCATTACTATATACCTGACAGGAGCCCATACATTCTGCAGCCTCCAATAATATATACCTGACAGGACCCCATAGATTCTGCTGCCTCCAATAATATATACCTGACAGGAGCCCATAGATTCTGCTGCCTCAAATAATATATACCTGACAGGAGCCCATACATTCTCCTGCCTCCAATAATATATGAGAAACACAATAGCCCACATTTAGAGATTCAAAATAGGGTGGTGTGGATAAATAACCACTCACACCCCATATTATGTAGCCAACTTGAACGAAATATAATAAAACAGGAGAAAAGGCAAGTATCTTGGCGTACAAAAGCTTATTATAATTTCATGTTAAAAAATTCATATATAGATGGTAAAACAGTAAGATGCAGACAAACAGATCCAAAAAATAATAATCCAGATAATCAAAAAGAATGGAAATAACAGTAGAATAGAGCAGAGTAAGAAAGAATGTGACACTTAATATATGGGGATATCATATATACCGTAGTCCTGTACAATAACTCCATTGCTAAGTGCATATCATGTACATGGTATAGGTAACTCACCCCAGAGTATCACACGTGGCTAGGGACAAGTGAGGGCCGGTGTCTGTCAGAGAGGGCAGCCTCGACGCGCGTTTCGCGGGTGCTTTTTCAAGAGGCGTGAATGGCAAGGGTACAAGGACCTTTTTAAATGTATAGCTCCGCCCCCTATAGGCATCACGTGTAGGGTCATGTGATGATTCAGGATGGCCATCAGCGGAGAGGTACAGGCGGCGCATACACTGGGAGAGTCAGCGCCCCCCGGAGTCCCGCCCCGCCCATCATGACGCGGGCGCGACCTGGAAGCGTCAGGAGGACATCCGGTTAACGCGCCGGCGCCATGGAGATGGGCGACGCGAGAGCAGGGGGAGCAAGTCGCCCAGCGCATGAGCACAGTAGAACTCCAAGGACGGTTCCCTATATGACGCTGCAAAGAGATACAGCTCCGTACTGATAGGGGCTGTCATGCAGTGTAAAAAAGTAGGGGAATATAGACAGGAGTACAGCAGGATAATTGGGGACAAGAAATAAGAAATAATAATAGCAGAAATATATATATATAAACATACGAGAAGGGGAATAAAAAAGTGAAGAGGGGGCAAAGAAAGAAAATGGTACAATAAATACACATAAATAAGACACATGAAACAAAGACAAATAACAAACACTATGATGCACAGACAGATATATTGTTGCAAATCACTCCTCCAAGAGATATATATATTTAATTTATCGTTGTTAGAAGAGTTCAGATGCATCTGATATCTGGACATCAGGAAAGAAATCCAATAAGGTCCTTTAAGAATAAATCACAAAAAAGAAGAAAATCAGAACGTAATTAAAAAATAAAAGAGGTTAAAAAGACAGAGAACCCAAATAGCCCCAATATATGAACAATGTATATGCAGCAGGGGTCACAGGAGAGCACATCCAAAAATGATAAATAGCAAATATATACCTCACAGGAGCCCATACATTCTGCTGCCTCCAATACTACATACCTGACAGGAGCCCATACATTCTCCTGCCTCCAATACTATATACCTGACAGGAGCCCATACATTCTGCTACCTCCAATACTATATACCTGACAGGAGCCCATACATTCTGCTGCCTCCAATAATATATACCTGACAGGAGCCCATACATTCTGCTGGCTCCAATAATATATACCTGACAGGAGCCCATAGATTCTGCTGCCTCCAATACTATATACCTGACAGGAGCCCATACATTCTCCTGCCTCCAATAATATATACCTGACAGGATCCCATACATTCTGCTGCCTCCAATAATGTATACCTGACAGGAGCCCATAGATTTTGCTGCCTCCAATAATATATACCTGACAGGAGCCCATAGATTCTGCTGCCTCCAATAATATATACCTGACAGGAGCCCATAGATTCTGCTGCCTCCAATAATATATACCTGACAGGAGCCCATACATTCTGCTGCCTCCAATAATATATACCTGACAGGAGTCCATACATTCTGCTGCCTCCAATACTATATACCTGACAGGAGCCCATAGATTCTGCTGCCTCCAATAATATATACCTGACAGGAGCCCATAGATTCTGCTGCCTCCAATAATATATACCTGACAGGAGCCCATACATTCTCCTGCCTCCAATAATATATACCTGACAGTAGCTCATAGATTCTGCTGCCTCCAATAATATATACCTGACAGGAGCCCATACATACTGCTGCCTCCAATACTATATACCTGACAGGAGCCCATAGATTTTGCTGCCTCCAATACTATATACCTGACAGGAGCCCATACATTCTGCTGCCTCCAATACTATATACCTGACAGGAGCCCATACATTCTGCTGCCTCCAATAATATATACCTGCCAGGAGTCCATACATTCTGCTGCCTCCAATACTATATACCTGACAGGAGCCCATAGATTCTGCTGCCTCCAATACTATATACCTGACAGGAGCCCATAGATTCTGCTGCCTCCAATACTATATACCTGACTGGAGCCCATACATTCTGCTGCCTCCATTACTATATACCTGACAGGAGCCCATACATTCTGCAGCCTCCAATAATATATACCTGACAGGACCCCATAGATTCTGCTGCCTCCAATACTATATACCTGACAGGAGCCCATAGATTCTGCTGCCTCCAATAATATATACCTGACAGGAGCCCATACATTCTGCTGGCTCCAAAAATATATACCTGACAGGAGCCCATACATTCTGCTGCCTCCATTACTATATACCTGACAGGAGCCCATACATTCTGCAGCCTCCAATAATATATACCTGACAGGACCCCATAGATTCTGCTGCCTCCAATAATATATACCTGACAGGAGCCCATAGATTCTGCTGCCTCCAATAATATATACCTGACAGGAGCCCATACATTCTGCTGCCTCCATTACTATATACCTGACAGGAGCCCATACATTCTGCTGCCTCCATTACTATATACCTGACAGGAGCCCATACATTCTGCAGCCTCCAATAATATATACCTGACAGGACCCCATAGATTCTGCTGCCTCCAATACTATATACCTGACAGGAGCCCATAGATTCTGCTGCCTCCAATAATATATACCTGACAGGAGCCCATACATTCTCCTGCCTCCAATAATATATGAGAAACACAATAGCCCACATTTAGAGATTCAAAATAGGGTGGTGTGGATAAATAACCACTCACACCCCATATTATGTAGCCAACTTGAACGAAATATAATAAAACAGGAGAAAAGGCAAGTATCTTGGCGTACAAAAGCTTATTATAATTTCATGTTAAAAAATTCATAGATAGATGGTAAAACAGTAAGATGCAGACAAACAGATCCAAAAAATAATAATCCAGATAATCAAAAAGAATGGAAATAACAGTAGAATAGAGCAGAGTAAGAAAGAATGTGACACTTAATATATGGGGATATCATATATACCGTAGTCCTGTACAATAACTCCATTGCTAAGTGCATATCATGTACATGGTATAGGTAACTCACCCCAGAGTATCACACGTGGCTAGGGACAAGTGAGGGCCGGTGTCTGTCAGAGAGGGCAGCCTCGACGCGCGTTTCGCGGGTGCTTTTTCAAGAGGCGTGAATGGCAAGGGTACAAGGACCTTTTTAAATGTATAGCTCCGCCCCCTATAGGCATCACGTGTAGGGTCATGTGATGATTCAGGATGGCCATCAGCGGAGAGGTACAGGCGGCGCATACACTGGGAGAGTCAGCGCCCCCCGGAGTCCCGCCCCGCCCATCATGACGCGGGCGCGACCTGGAAGCGTCAGGAGGACATCCGGTTAACGCGCCGGCGCCATGGAGATGGGCGACGCGAGAGCAGGGGGAGCGAGTCGCCCAGCGCATGAGCACAGTAGAACTCCAAGGACGGTTCCCTATATGACGCTGCAAAGAGATACAGCTCCGTACTGATAGGGGCTGTTATGCAGTGTAAAAATATAGGGGAATATAGACAGGAGTACAGCAGGATAATTGGGGACAAGAAATAAGAAATAATAATAGCAGAAATATATATATATATATATAAACATACGAGAAGGGGAATAAAAAAGTGAAGAGGGGGCAAAGAAAGAAAATGGTACAATAATACACATAAATAAGACACATGAAACAAAGACAAATAACAAACACCATGATGCACAGACAGATATATTGTTGCAAATCACTCCTCCAAGAGATATATATATTTAATTTATCGTTGTTAGAAGAGTTCAGATGCATCTGATATCTGGACATCAGGAAAGAAATCCAATAAGGTCCTTTAAGAATAAATCACAAAAAAGAAGAAAATCAGAACCTAATTAAAAAATAAAAGAGGTTAAAAAGACAGAGAACCCAAATAGCCCCAATATATGAACAATGTATATGCAGCAGGGGTCACAGGAGAGCACATCCAAAAATGATAAATAGCAAATATATACCTCACAGGAGCCCATACATTCTGCTACCTCCAATACTATATACCTGACAGGAGCCCATACATTCTCCTGCCTCCAATACTATATACCTGACAGGAGCCCATACATTCTCCTGCCTCCAATAATATGTATCTGGTATGAACCCATACATTCTCCTGCCTCCAATACTATATACCTGACAGGAGCCCATACATTCTCCTGCCTCCAATAATATATACCTCACAGGAGCCCATACATTCTCCTGCCTCCAATAATATGTATCTGGTATGAACCCATACATTCTCCTGCCTCCAATACTATATACCTGACAGGAGCCCATAGATTCTGCTGCCTCCAATACTATATACCTGACAGGAGCCCATAGATTCTGCTGCCTCCAATAATATATACCTGACAGGAGTAGTAAGAGCACCCACCTCTCGTCAACACGCCCACTTCTGGTTTTTGACAGGTGCCCACCCCTTTTTGGCATCTGTTCCGCCTCCACTTCTGGTCTAAACCCCTCCCCTCTCCATTCTCCGCCCCTGTGTGTGTCAATACCTGTTCCGTCAGTTCCGTCCCCGCCCCCGGAAGCCAACCCTTACCGCCCCTAGGTGTGTGAATATCTGTTACGTCAGTACCGTTCCTGCCCCGGAAGCAGCCCATGTTCAGCCTCTGTTACGTCCCCCATGACAGCCCACATGCCCTTCACACAAGGTTGTAGATTAAAGTGTAAGCGCCATATGTAAGAAAAACATGTCAAGACATGTTTTTGTGAGAAAAGGCAGCCCCAGGATCCCTAGGGTTAATGGTAGCATTCTGTAGTGTTCATAATAATGACGTAATAAAAGTGTTTAAAAAAATATACATTTATTGTAGATTCACTTAGAGGTATACACAAATCAAGAAATGGAAAAAGGTGTAAATAGATCTAAAAATACAACATTATACAAGCAAATCTATAGGTTACAATACATTTCAATGCTAATATTTACAAAGTTAACCATGCGCTCGGCGACAGTGTCTCTGTAAGGTTGTAGGATAATGTGTAAGCTGGGCACATTCCCTATTAACAGCGGCTCGATTCTCTGTAAGGTTGCAGATTAATGTGTAAGCTGGGCACATTCCCCATTAGCTTTGTGTAAACCGAATTGCTAGAAGACGATCATACCCTTCACCCCCAATGTTATAGGTTAAAGTGTAAGCGCCGTATGTAAGAAAAAACATGTCAATACATGTTTTTTGTGAGAAAAGGCAGTTCCAGGGTTAATGTTAACAGGCACAGCAAAATAGATTGAATGATTTATTGAACAAGAAATACTAAGATATAAACATTTACAGTACACATTACAAAAAGGAAATATTGTTATAATAATAATATTGCTATGGATAGGGCATCAATATAAAAGTAGTGGACAACTTCTTTAAGCCACCCCTTTTCTCTCAAAAAATATATAAGTCAATGTATTTGTGAGAAAATTTGGACACCTGTGAATCCATGCTAATAAAGACTTTAAATATCATCATATATTAACTGACAAACATGGATCTATCAAACCAAATTTACATCATAGATACCCATGCTGCTATTAAACAGATCAAAAGATGCTTTAAATGCCTGGGAACTTCTGATGGATCAGAAGTTACATCACAACCTGAAAAAAACGAGGCTCCCATAGACTTGCATTGAAGTGTGACCTTTGGCTCGTTCCAGCAAACACTTGAGCAGCCGTCACAAACCGCCAAACCGCCAGTAGCACCACTACAGCAATAAAATAAAAAAACGCTGGAGGGGAGCTTTAATATTGAAGTCTATAAACAACGGATCCATTAAATAGCCATCCATTTTATACTTACAGGACCAGTGTCAAATAGAAGATAACAGATGGCTAATTAACAGATCCATTGTCCATAGACGTCAATGTTAAAAAAACAGCTCAAGCCGATATTAGTTTGTTTTGTTTTTTTTAAAAAAAACACGACAAAAGCTGTCTCTTTACAACTTTTTTGCCACCGGATTGCTGCTGGATCTGTTCTAACAGATGACTACTAGACATGTGAACACAGCTTTTGAAGAGCCATGCCACGTGACTTCAGATAAAAAGCCAAACCAGAAACTCCATCTGCAGACACAATTGCGGCGTTTGCCCCTCATAAGTGCAAAGCAGAGGCTCTAAAAGGGGTAAAGTTTCTCACTGAAGAGTGCCAAGCAAGCATAAGGAGGAAAAAAAAGTCACGTTGCAAGACTCTTTAATAAGGAACGAAATTGACCTTTAGGATTACTAGATTACTACTTCCAAGAGGTGACACTAGGGTTCCTCTTCTCTTAACAGCTTCTGGAGCATTGCATGGCCTAGAAGTCGCCAGTGACAGACAGAAGAGGCCCAGTGCAAGAAAAGTATATGAGCCCTTTGCACTCCAGTAGCTCCTCATAATGCACAATTCCACCTGGTTTGGATGTAGAAATGCCCCCCTCCCTTACATCTGCACAGGTTGCACCAATGATGTCCTATGCAACTTGCCACTCTCCACCTGGAGAAATGTTACCTGCTAGACAATTAAATTTTTTTGTGATGCAAATCTTTAAGAACAAGCCATTTTCAGTTTACTATATTTTTTATACTGTTCAAATTTCACACCGAAGAGCCACTTGAGAATATTCCAGGTTATGTAGATATGTAATGTGTAGGGTTTTTTTCTTTACATGTATGTAATAAAAATGTCTTAATGGGAAAAGTAGTTTTTTCATTTGTCTGCAGTTGGTACTTTCATGTGCAAAAATAAATTTAACAAAAATAGTTAAGTTATATATACTGCTCAAAAACATAAAGGGAACACAAACAGAATATAACTCCAAGTGAATCAAACTTCTGTGAAATCAAACTGTCCACTTAGGAAGCAACACTGATTGACAATCAATTTCACATGCTGTTGTGCAAATGGAATAGACAATAGATGGAAATTATTGGCAATTATCAAGACTTCCTCAAGAAAGGAGTGGTTCTGCAGGGGGGGGGGGGGGGCACATCTCAGTACCAATGCTTTCTGGCTTATGTTTTGGATGTTGGTTGTGCTTTCACACTCGTGGTAGCATGAGACGGACTCTACAACCCACAGAAGTTGCTCAGATAGTGCTGCTCATCCAGGATGGCACATCAATGCGAGCTGTGGCAAGAAGGTTTGCTGTGTCTGTCAGCGTAGTGTCCAGAGGCTGGAGATGCTACCAGGAGACAGGCCAGTACACCAGGAGACGTGGAGGGGGCCGTAGGAGGGCAACAACCCAGCAGCGGGACCGCTACCTTTGCCTTTGTTCAAGGAGGAACAGGAGGAGCACTGCCAGAGCCCTGCAAAATGACCTCCAGCAGGCCACAAATGTGCATGTGTCTGCACAAACGGTTAGAAACCAACTCCATGAGGGTGGTATGAGGGCCCAACGTCCACAGATGGGGGTTATGCTCACAGCCCAACACCATGCAGGACCCTTGGCATTTGCCACAGAACACCAGGATTGGCAAAGTCGCCATTGGCGCCCTGTGCTCTTCACAGATGAAAGCAGGTTCACACTGAGCACATTTGACAGACGTGACAGAGTCTGGAGATGCCGTGGAGAGCGATCTGCTGCCTGCAACATCCTTCAGCATGATCAGTTTGGCAGTGGGTCAGTAATGGTGTGGGGTGGCATTTCTTTGGAGGGCCGCACAGCTCTCCATGTGCTCGCCAGAGGTAGCCTGACTGCCATTAGGTACCAAGATGACATCCTCAGACCCCTTAGGAGACCATATGCTGGTGTGGTTGGCCCTGGGTTCCTCCTAATGCAGGACAATGCCAGACCTCATGTGGCTGGAGTGTGTCAGCAGTTCCTGCAAGATGAAGGCATTGAAGCTATGGACTGGCCCGCCTGTTCCCCAGACCTGAGTCCGATTGAGCACATCTAGGACATCATGTCTCACTCCAGCCACCAACGTCACACGTTGCACCACAGACTGTCCAGGAGTTGGTGGTTGCTTTAACCCCTTTCCAACCCTTGCCGTATTAGTACGCACATTTGCGCACCCCCGGTTCAGTGAGGGCTGCTGCGCTGAGCCCTCACTGAACCGAGCACATGTCAGCTGATTCTTACAGCTGACATGTGCCCGCAACAGCCGCGGGTGGAATCGCGATCCACCCGCGGCTGTTAACATGTTAAATGCCGCTGTCAATCTCTGACAGCGGCATTTAACGCGTGCTTCCGGGTTGCGCGTCATAAGCCCCGCCCATCGGCGACCCCGATGGGTGGGCATGACAACCTAGGGTCTGCAGCAGACGCCTGTGGTTGTCATGATCTCGTCGCTATGAGCGCCACCTAGTGGTCGGCGCTCATAGCACAGGACCATTTCTGCTATATGCAGGGGATCTGCTGGTTCCCTGTATGTAGCAGAGCCTATCAGACAACTGCTGCTTCTAGTCTCCTATGGAGACTATTGAAGCATGCAGTAAGTGAAAAAAAAATATGTTTTTAAAAATATAAAAAAGTTTAAATCACCCCCCTTTCGCCCCATTCAAAATAAAATATAAAAAAAAAAAACCCCACATACACATATTTGGTATCGCCGCGTTCAGAATCGCCCCATGTATCAATATAAAAAAAGAATTAATCCGATCGGTAAACGGTGTAACGAGAAAAAAATTCTAAATGCCAGAATTACGTTTTTTGGTCGCCGCAAAATTGCAATAAAATGCAATAACGGGCGATCAAAACATCGGATCTACCCCAAAATGTTATCAATAAAAAAGTCAGCCCGGCGTGCAAAAAATAAGCCCTCACCCAACCCCGGATCACGAAAAATGGAGACGCTACAGGTCTCGGAAAATGGCGCTATTTTTTTTTCTTAGTTTTTTTTACCAAATTTTGGAATTTTTTTTCACCACTTAAATATAAAATAACCTATACATGTTTGGTGTCTACGAACTCGTAATGACCTGGAGAATAAGAATAGCAGGTCAGTTTTAGCATTAAGTGAACGTGGTAAAAAAAAAAAAGAACGAACAACTGTGGTATTGCACTTTTTTTGCAATTTTACCGCACTTGGAATTTTTTTCCCGTTTTCCCGTACAAGATATGGTAAAACCAGTAATGGCGTTGAAAAGTACAACTTGTCCCGCAAAAAATAAGCCCTCACACGACCATATTGTCCAAAAAATAAAAACGCTATGGCTCTGGGAACAAGGGAAGTAAAAAACGAAAAAGTAAAAACGACAAACCCAAGGTTGCGAAGGGGTTAATCCAGGTCTGGGAGGAGATCCCACAGAAGACCATCCGCAACCTCATCAGGATCATGCCCAGGCGTTGTAGGGAGGTCATACAGGCACGTGGAGGCCGCACACAATACTGAGCCTCATTTTGACTTGTTTTAAGGACATTACATCAAAGTTGGATCAGCCTGTAGTGTGTTTTTCCACTTTAATTTTGAGGGTGACTCCAAATCCAGGCCTCCATTGGTTAATAAATTTGATTTACATTGATGATTTTTGTGTGATTTTGTTGTCATCACATTCAACTTTGTACAGAACAAAGTATTCAATGAGAATATTTCATTCATTCAGATCTAGGATGTGTTATTTGAGTGTTCCCTTTATTTTTTTGAGTAGTGTACATAAACACTAGACAATTTGTTCCCCTAAACAATAATTAAAGATATGAAAAATATCCTCAGTTTTTTATTACTATTGATTTTCTTACATTGTAACTGGGGCATTTATAGGAGCCCCATTTACAAGATAAAATAGCACACTACAATGACAAATGTCACTGGCAGAGCCATCAAAGTCTGCTAGGATCCAGGAGCTTTGCTATGCTTGAGACACCTCATGATCATGTGATTGCCGGGTCCTACAGAAGCATCAGCAATCCCATCACACAATGCGATTTAGTCAGTGAAATAGAAGACTGAAGCAGTAATAAACTGCTCCCGTCTTCTCCCCTGGATCCCAGGCAGAGTCTGACAGATGAAGACCCAACACGGCCCTGCTAGATTGCATGAGCAGGAGATTTAACCCTGCCCTGTGAATTTACAGGAGAGCAAGAGCCATAAACTTACACCATTTTGTCTTTCTGGATGTTCTTCTAGACATGAATTGCAAGCTCACTAAGAATATGGTAGATCTGTTGTGTGATGGCTTAAAATGAGTATTG
Source organism: Phyllobates terribilis (assembly GCF_046119375.1). Lineage (NCBI taxonomy): Eukaryota > Metazoa > Chordata > Amphibia > Anura > Dendrobatidae > Phyllobates > Phyllobates terribilis. The sequence continues at coordinate 96,046 of NW_027363419.1, forward strand.
GATATTACATACAAACTGTAGTACTGAAATAGGCCATGTCTCAGTTGCTTTCCATAAAATTGCATGAAAACAATAAGCCCCTTACTCAAAACTAAACAAACAGTTTAGCAGAAACAAGAATTAAAAGCATGTTTTCTGGGGTTGAGACTGTAATCAGTACTATTACGCGTGATACGATCGCACCCGCACCGCTCCCGGCACATTAACCCCCGCAATGCTGCGATCGAAGTCGATCACAGCATTGCGGAGTTAAGCGCCGATACTCACCCCCTCTCCCAGTGTCCAAGTCCAGTCCCGGATGTCGTCATGACAACATTCGGGTCTCCAGGAGGCAGGATGTTGCTTTGGTCATGCGCAGTGCATAACAAAAACAACTTCTCCCTGTGCAGTGCTGACAGGCTGCATAACACAGGGAGCTGCTCCTGCTCTCTATGTTGTACAGCCGATCAGGCTACAAAAAGTGAACGTCCCATAGTGGGACAAAATGTAAAAGTAAAAAAAATAAATTGTAAAAATATAAAAAACAAAAAACAATATAAAGTACCCATCAATAATTATGAAAAAGAAAAAATAAATAAATAAATGCACACATTTGGTATCGCCGCGTCCGGAACGACCTCACCTATAAAACTGGCTAGTTAACCCCTTTAGTGAACACTGTAAAAAAAAAAAAAAAAAACAACAAGCAAATGCTTTATCTAATTTAAATGGAACAACACGCAATAAAAATGACGAATGTAAATAAAAATGGTACCGCTGAAAAAGTCATCTTGTCCCGCAAAAAACAAGCCGCCTTACAGCTCCATCATCCGGGAAAAAAAAAAAAAGTTATAGCTCTCAGAATAAAGCGATGCAAAAAAAATATTTTTTCTACAAAATAGTTTGTTGAGTAAAAGCGTCAAAACATAAAAAAAAAATATATAAATTCGGTACCGCTGTAAACACACTGACCCGAAGAACAAAGCTACCTTATCAATTTTACCACACGCTGAACAGCATAAAAGAAACAAAAAATCAATTCCGGATTTGCTGGTTTGTTTATTGTGCCTTCCAAAAATCAGAATAGAAAGCGATCAAAAAATGTCACGTGCCCGAAAATGGTACCAATAAAAAGGTCAACTTGTCCCACAAAAAACAAGCCGTCACATGACTGTCGGCCAAAATATGGAAAAATTATAGCTCTCAAAATAGGGCGATGCAAAAAATAGTCTCTGCAAAAAAAGCGTCTTTTAGTGTGTGACAGCTGTCAATCATAAAAACTTGTTATGTATCTGGTATCGCTGTACTGTAATCGCACCAACCCGAAGAATAAAGTCATCTAATCGCTTAGACCACACAAGGAATGGCGTAAAAAATAAACTTTAGGGTTAGGGTCGGGCAAAAAAAAAAAAATGATGACGATATGGAGACCAGTGTTGAGCACAAGTGCTCGCTACTTGAATTTGCATTGGGTGCTCGGTTATGCACTGAGTATCACGGGTGCTCAAGTGACATGCTCGAGTCTCTGCCCCATATGCTTCACGGCCCAAAAAAAAATGTTGCTGGGATCACCTGCCATGCACGAGCGATACCCGTATCTTTTTTTTGGGGGGTGTCTAACAACCGTAAAACATGCAGGGCGGGGACTCGAACATGTCACTCGAGCACCCGCGATACATGGTGCATACCTGAGTACCCAATGCAAACTCAAGTACTGAGCACTTGCGCTCAAGACTAATGACAACTTATTCAATTGAATGGCCTAATGTTATCAAATTCTGTTGTACCTCTGGGTTCAAAATGTTCACTTTACCCCTTGATAAAATCCTTGAGGGGTGTAGTTTCCAAAATGGAGTCAATTGTGGGGGTTTTCCACTATTTAGGCACATCAGGGGCTCCCGAAATACGACATGGCATTCGTTCTTGATTCCAGCCAATTTTGCATTCATAAAGTCACAGTGCTCCTTCCCTTCTGAACCCTGACATGCGCCCAAACAGTGTATTTTCCCCACATATGGGGTATTGGCATACTCAGGACAAATTGCACAACAGTTCTTAGGTTCAATTTTCTCCTCTTACCCTTGTGAAAATAAAAAAGTTGGACCTAAAAGATCATTTCTGTGGAAAAAGTTTGATTTTTTTTAATTTTATGGCTCCATGTTATAAACTTCTATGAAGCACCTGGGGGTTCAGGGTGCTCACCACACATCTAGATAAGTTCTCTGAGGGACCTAGTTTCTAAAATGTTGTCACTTGTGGGGTTTTTCCACTGTTCAAGCACATCAGGGGAACATCCGCTAATTATTCTTCCCTTCTGAAGCCTGCCGTACGCCCAAGCAGTGGTTTTCCCCCACATATGGGGTATCAGCTTACTCAGGAGAGATTTCACAACAAGTTACATGGTGCAATTTCTCCTGTTACCCTTATGAAAATGCAAAACTGGGGGCTGAAAACATTTTTTGTGGGAAAAATGTAAAAATTTTATTTTCACGGCTCCAGGTTATAAACTTCTGTGAAGCACCTGGGGGTTCAAAGTGCTCACCACACATCTAGATAAGTTCCCTGAGGGGTCTAATTTCCAAAATGGTGTCCCTTGTTTAGGCACATCAGAGGCTCTGTAAACGCAACATGGCGTCCGCTAATTATTCAAGCAAATTTTAGATTCAAAAAGTCAAATGGCGCTCCTTCCCTTCTGAAGCCTGCCGTGCGCCCAGTGTTTTTTTCCCCACGTATGGGGTATCTGCGTGCTCAGGGGAAATTGCATAACAAATTTTGTGGGCCATTTTTTCCTGTTACCCCTGCAAAAATATAAAAAAAAATTGGGTCTAAAGTAACATTTTTGTGAAAAAAAGTTAAAAATAGGAATTATTCCTACCGTTAATTACGCTTCCAGGAGTCCATCATAACGGCACGACAGGAGACATACCAAATCAAAAGAAATGGAACATTTAGGGCGGGACTACTGCCTGAAGGACTTTACGGCCATAGGCTAATTGTTGACTGGACAATACATCCAATTTATAATGTTTACTAAATGTGGATATATTGGACCAGGTTGCTGCCTGGCAAATTTGGCCCACTGACGCTCCAGCTTTCTCTGCCCAAGAAGCGGAGATTGCCCGAGTAGAATGAGCTTTAAGGGAAATTGGTGGATCCTTCCCCTCAGATTCATATGCGAGGGCGATAGTCCTTGTCAACCACCTTGCTAGAGTCGGCTTAGAAGCTTTCTTGCCCTTATTCACACCCGAAAATTGCAGAAAAAGGTTTGAGTCTCTCCTCCAGGGGGCTGTGATTTCTATATACCGAACAATTGCCCTCCTGACGTCCAAGGTATGGAAGGATTTTTCCTTTATTTTTGGAGGACTGGCAGAAAGACGGCAGTATTATCTCTTGATTCAGGTTTGAACTGGACACCACCTTAGGGTGAAAGGAGGGATCCAGTTTAAGAACCAATCTGTCCTCCACAATCTTAAGGTATGGGTCCAGAACTGAGAGGGCCTGGATCTCGCCTACCCATTTCGCTGTAGTAACTGCCACAAGAAAGGCTGATTTCATAGAAAGCAGGTCTACTGATGTTTCTTCTAGGGGTTCAAAGGGAGACTTACATAAAGCCCTCAACACCAGGTTCAAATCCCACGGCGGTACTAGACTCCTTATCGTGGGTTTTAAATGAGAAGTTGCTTTTATGAACCTTCATATCCATGGGTCGTCTATTAAGAAGTAGTCCAAAAAAGCACTTAGGGCCGAGATATGAACTTTTAACGTATTTGGCCTCAGACCCTTATCAAACCCCTCTTGGAGGAAATCCAATATCGTTGGAATATTGGGGTGAGACGAATTTCCCACAGACTGACCTGCAAAGCTACAGAACTGTTTCCAAATCCTAGTATAGATGGCTGACGTTACTGGTTTCCTACAGGCTTGTAGAGTTGTAATTACCCGATGGGAAAGGCCCCTAGAGGCTAGGATCCGCCTCTCAGGTTCCAAGCTGTCAATTGGAGGAATTGGATGTTCGGATGTAACAAGGGACCCTGCAATAGAAGATCTCTCCTGGCTGGGAGTCTGAATGGGAGATCCACCGCCATCCGGTGTAGCAGAGGGAACCAGCTCTTTTTGGGCCAGTAGGGCGCTATCAGAATAAGAGCTCCCCTCTCCTGTTGGATTTTCCTTAGTACTCTTGAGATGAGAGGGACTGGAGGAAAGGCGTACACCAGTTTTGTCCCCCATGATTGAGAAAGGGCATCTATTCCTTCTGGGCTGTCGGCTGGGTCCAAGGAAAAAAAGGGCTGCAGCTTCCTGTTTTTTCTTGTTGCGAACAGGTCTATGAACGGGGTGCCCCATCGTTGAATGATTTGATGAAACACATCCGGATTCAGCTCCCACTCTGAGGGACCAACTTTTGCTCTGCTGAGAAAGTCTGCTACCACATTTTCGGACCCCCTTAGATGAATAGCCGATATTGAAAGGACATTTCTCTCCGCCCAGTAGAAAATTCTTGACGCCAAGGATTGTAACCTTTTCCCTCTTGGACCTCCTTGTCGACGAAGAAAAGCGATGGTGGTGCTGTTGTCTGAGAAATTTTTTACATGATTTCCTCTGATCAAATGCTGACATCTTTGAAGAGTCTCCCAGAACGCCTTTAGCTCCCTGAAATTTGACGACCTGTGTTGTATCTCTTTGGGCCACATCCCTTGTAGATATCCGTTTCCTATGCTTGCTCCGTATGGATCTGGATTGAAGGAAGAAGGATCCAGTCTACTGCATTTTCTAAGTTTGAAGGGTCTGTCCACCAGGAAAGGGAGTTTTTTAGCTCTCTTGACAGTCTCATTTTCTTGTCCAACCCCGATGGTCGTCTGTTCCAAACTGACAGGATCGACTTCTGTAACGGCCGTGAACGGGCCTGTGCCCATTTCACGCTCTGAATGATTGAGGTCATCAGTCCCAACATCCGCATGGCGTATCTGATTGAGGTGGTCTTCAGTTTCTCGAAGTTGTAAATTTCCAGTTTTATTTTTTCTTTTCTCCTGGGGCAAGGAGGACTTTTGAAGACTGGAATCTAAGAGTACCCCTAGAAATACTTTTGTAGTACTTGGATGGAGGCTTGATTTTTCCCAATTGATGTTCCACCCCAAATATTCCAGGGTTTTGATCGTATGCTCTTGTTGACCGAGAAGAAGAGACTGACTCAGCCACCAACAATATATCGTCCAGGTAAGGGATGATTATAACCCCTTGTGTTCTTAAGAAGGCCGCTACTTCTGTCATAACCTTTGTGAATATTCGGGGGGCCGAGGACAGACCGAAGGTTAGGCAAGTGAATTTAAAGTGGTGTACTGTGTCCTCCTGCTCTAGAGCGAACCTTAGGTATTGCTGGTGATTTGAGTGAATTGGAACATGATAATATGCATCCTTGAGGTCTAGGGTGCACATTACCGATCCCTTCTCTATCAATGGAATGCTGGTTTTTATAGTTTCCATTTTGAACCTTTTGTATTCCACCCACTGGATTAAGGGCTTGAGGTTTATAACCGTACGGCGTTTGCCCGAGGGTTTTAATACCGAGAAGAGGGAGGAATAATGGCCTAAACCCTGCTCTGAAGGGGGGGACCTGTTTCACCACGTGTAGGGATTGAAGGACTAATATATCCTGCCATAGACTTTTGAGATCTACGGGGGAGCGAGGACGAGTGATTTGGAAACGACGAGGGAGGGCATGGGAGAAGTCTATTTTGAAACCTTCCCCTAAGGAACGTAGGATCCATTGATTTTTTGTAATGGACACCCACTTGTCCTAAAAGAAAAGAAGCCTGCCCTCTACTCCAATGGCGTCATGGTCTAGCTGGGGCTCCAGAGGCAACCTGATCTGCTCTGTCCTTTCCTCCCTTCCTGTAAGACCATCTCCCCGTCTTACCCTTACCCCTGTAATCACGTTTAGGGGATCGACGGGGTCCACGAAAGGGCCGGTATCTTTTAACCCTATCCTCGGGAAATGCTTTTTTCTTGTCTGATGCTCTTTCTAGGATCTCGTCCAACACTGGACCAAAGACCCAAGCACCCGAAAAGGGAATTGAGCACAGTTTATTCTTTGAGTGGCTATCCCCCGACCACATGTTTAGCCATATCGCCCATCTAGCTGTATTAGATAATACGCTACATCTAGCTGCGAATCTGACCGATTCGGCCGAGGCATCAGCCATGAATTGCGTTGCCAGCTTTAACATGGGAAGAGAGTCTGATAGCATCTCTACAGGGGAGTCCGACCTAATTTGATCTGACAGCTCGTCCAACCAAAAGGCACATGGATCTTGCCACTGAAGTGGCAGCGATATTTGACTTAATTATGGCTGCTGAGGCCTCCCAACTCCTCTTGAGCATGCTCTCTGCCTTCCTATCCATTGCGTCCTTGAGGCAAGACGAATCCTCAAAGGGGATGGATGTTTTCTTAGCCACTTTCGCTATTGGGACATCTACTTTAGGGATTTCCTCCCAAAGTTTGATGTCCTCCGGATTGAAAGGAAGACGGGATTTAAAGTCTCTTGGCACAATGAGTCTTTTCTCCACTTCTTCCCATTCCTCCATAATCATTGATTTTAAATGCTCATTTACAGGGAATACTCTATTTCTCTGAGTTCTCAGACCTGCGAACATTTCATCCTGTTTGGAATGGGAGACCTGAGTGTCCTCCAAGTTCATAGTACGCCTGACGGACTTTAATAGTTCATCCGTATGTTCCGTAGAGAAGACATATTTCTTTCGCTCGTGAGGGTAACTGAGAGAAGCGATCCTCATCCTCTTCTAGACTGCTCTGATGCGGAATCTGAATATTCTCCTTCCTCAGACACATCTTCCACCTCCCACCAAGGTCTTTTCTGGCGAGGAGAGGGTTGAACTATTTGGTGTGACGGCTGTGTACGGGAAGGCATGAGGCTCGAGACTGTACTCTGGACCTCCTCACGTATCATAGATCTTATATCCGTCAAAAAGGAAGTTTTTTCTTCCTTTAGGACCTCGGCTATACATTTTTTACACAGCCACTTTTTATACGAGTCCTGAAGCTTCGTGTTACAGTCTACACATCGTCTTGATTTTTTGGAAGAAGATCCAGACCTCTGGGTTCCCCTCTCCTAATCCATAAAAAATATAAAAGGACACCGGAGATTTACTATAAAAATCTGTCCTAGAATACTCTGATTTATCCAGAGAAGGGCCTAAGGCTGTACTCACACTGCCCAGGGACTCTGAAGGGGCTTCTGACCGTGAAGGATTAGCTTCCATGGTGTCAGTGTGTGTGTGGCTGAGGTGTACCCTTTTATAGGGTCTTACCTGATCCAGGTGGTAGCCACGCCCCCAATGATAATCGCTATTCTTAATGCCCTGGAGGCTCACCACTGCCTCCGGGCACCTGTGCCTTCTGGGTGCCGAAGCCCCTCTTCTCAATGCCGGAAGGAGAACTGGCGTGCGCTCCACCCTGGAACGCACGCCGGCCAAAGCGGATGTCCGCTCTTCTGACTCCGCCTCCTGGCCAGAAGTCTCGCACCGCGCTCGGCGTGCGCTCCACCCTGGAACGCACGCCGGCTCCAAAGCGGATGTTTGCCCTGATGACTCCGCCTCCCGCCGGAAGCCATACACCGCGCTCCTCCGTTGAGCGCACGCCGGCCTTTCAGCCGGTGGGATAGCGCAACGCTCAGCTTGTCCGGGGGATACAGCGGCAAGCGGCGGTCTTCTGGCTGAGGGACCCCGCAAAGGGGTATCAGCATGGAGCCTCTGGACCGAAGGAAGGGGAGAGTTCTCAGACCCCCCCAATCCCCCTGGCTCTCACGTAACTTCCATCTTCGGAGAACCTCTCCATAGTGTCCTCTCCTGCTAGGGACAGGAAAAACACTGAGGGTGTGATGGGGGGGGGGGGGGCTTTTAACCTCTCATGCGTTTCCTGTCCCTAGAGGAACAGAGGACTTAACTCATGTCGTGCTGTTATGATGGACGTACTGGTAAATATTCATTTTTTTCTTCCCCATTCCAAAAATTCCTGTGAAGCACCTGAAGGGTTAATAAACTTCTTGAATGTGGTTTTGAGAATCTTGAGGGGTGCAGTTTTTAGAATTATGTCACTTTTGGGTATTTTCCTGTCATAAAAGCCCCTTATAGTCGCTTCAAATGTGATGTGGTCCCTTAAAAAAAAAAATGGTTTTGCAAATTTTGTTTTAAAAATTAGAAATCGCTGGTCAACTTTTAACCCTTATAGCTCCCTAATAAAAAATAAAAAAAATGTTGGTTCCAAAATTGTGCTGATGTAAAGTAGACATGTGGGCAATGTTATTTATTAACTATTTTGTGTGACATCTCTCTGATGTAACGGCATAAAAATTAATTTTGAAAATTGCTAAATTTTCCGAGCTTTTCACAAATAAACGCAAGTGATATCGAAGGAATTTTACCACTATGATGAAGTACAATATGTCACGAAAAAATAAACATTCTCAGAATCAGGGGGATCCGTTGAAGCGTTTGAGTAATTACCTCATAAAGTGACAGTGGTCAGAATTGTAAAAATTTGCCTAGTCATTATCGTGCAAACCACCCTCGGGGGTAAAGGGGTTCTGCCACCATAAAGAATACAGTTAACCAACCAGAAAAGGGAGAAATAAATTGTTTTGTAATTTATAGTGATTCAAAATTATGTTCCATTCAAAAGATACCAAGCTTTCATTTTTTTTAATTCTGCTCTCTGGCGCCCCCTGACTTTATTCCAATATGTCCTGGTAGTGGGTGATCAGCTGGTCGAGTTTGCGCAGTTCCTGTCATAAGAGCCCCCCCAACTGTAGTGTGCACAATGTATTCTGTCACAAGTCTGACAGTCTGCTGTAAGCACAGTGTGTGATTCACCCCCTCCCCCTGCACTCACAGCTCCCCTCCCGGTGAGATGGTTCTTCCTCACATCACAGACTTGTAAGCACAATAGCAGAGACACACCTTCTGCGCTTAGGCTGTGAAGCAGAACCATCTCACCAGGAGGGGAGCTGTGAGTGCAGGGGGAGGGGGTGAATCACACACTGTGCTTACAGCAGACTGTCAGACTTGTGACAGAATACATTGTGCACACTGCGGGTGTGGACTTGGGGGGGGCTCTTATGACAGGCACTGTGCAAACGCGACCAGCTGATCACCCACTACCAAAACGGAATGGAACAACGCCAGGGGGCGCCAGAAAGCAGAATTCAAAAAATAAAAAAGCTTGGTATCTTTTGAATGAAGCATAATTTTGAATCACTAAATAACTAAATTATTTCCACCTTTTCTGGTTGGTTAACTGTATTCTTTATGGTGGCTCGATCCCTTTAAGGATAAGGCAACGACTTGGCATGGCTGACAGGGTTAAGCCGTTTAAAAATTCAATAGGAAAACACTCCCTTTTATCATCTACAACATGACTCCACCGTCAGCTGATTCTTTTCTCGGACTCACCTCAACATTAAGATCTTTGTGGCACCCCAGGGGTCTGGTTTCCCACAGTAATGTAATGTTATGTCTGAGAGCAGGTGGGAGGTCCTTTGGTCAGGGATCCTGTGCATGCCACACCTCCTGCCCAGTCTTGGGAGGGGAAGACCTTCCCCTATATAAACCCGGGGCTGAAGCAGGGTTAGTCAGTCAAGGAGAGTAGAGACAAGAAACAGTCACAGGAAGAAACAGCAGAAGCTCAGTGGGAGCAATACTACTACAAGTCAGGGGCTGGCAGCTGCAGAGCTCGCCCTGACTGAGAAGCTTTCTTACCGGACCCGGCGTCCGAGGCTGTGGGGACTAACTCTTACCCAGCAGCAGAAGCCGACCGGCAGGGGATTTCAGGTCCTCAGGCCCAGAAACCCGAAGGCACGGTCACACGCGTGGGACCAGCGCCGCCATCGTGGAGCGGAAGCCATTAGAAGGCCCCGAGTCACCGGCCATACGGGTGAGCACCACACGGTACACTCAGGGACGTGGGCTACTTATATCCGCTTCTAGCAAGGTAGCCAGAAGAGTACAGTCAGTTTGGGAGGCCTACAACTCCGCCTGGCCAGGGGAGATCCCATCTGCTCAAGGACTGACCAGGCCCCGTTCGCTAGCAAGTACTCCGGGAGGGTCTATCGTTGTTACCAGTAAAGACCCTGGGCACGGACCGGGTCCCCGCCACTCGGAGACTACAACCCTCATCTGATCCAGTTCCGGGTAAGCCCCCGTGCGCGAGACGCTGCGCGACACAGCAGGCCCAGGGGCGCGTCAACTTTGGCGTAGTCGGCAGGATCTCGTGCCCGCAACCACCGGGTACTGCGTGCCTGAAAAAGAGACTTTTAAAACTTACTATCCGTGAAGTTTTCCCGCCATCGGTGAAGATTCCCGCCATCCGGCGCCATTTTCAGCCTTCTTCCCGCCATCTGTGAAGATTCCCGCCATCCGGCACCATCTTCAGCCTTCTTCCCGCCATCCGTGGAGTTTTCCCGCCGTTGGACGCCATCTTGAGGACGCCGCGTGGGAAGAAGAGGGGCGTGGACTCCGAAAGCGCGCGAGAACTGAAGTCCCGCCTCACGTCCGGACGTTGCGTAAGGTCCTGGAAGGAGCCCAGCAGACGCCGACGTCACCGGAGCGCGACGGAAGGTCCTCAACCCTGACGATCTACTGCGGAGCCGCGGCCTACGGAACAGGATCATCGCAAGGTAGGCCACGGTCCACTAGGGGGGAGGAAGATGTCGGATGCGGAGGAGAGCTTCATTGCCTCAACCCCCGCCAGCGCCACCGCTGCTGCAGTTATGCCCTTCACCATGCCCTATATCCCGGGAGCAGCTTGGCTACCCCAGTACTCAGGGGAGTCACATACCCTGCATGACTTTAGAGAAAAGCTGGATAGCCTCTTCCAGGTGTACCCCCTCACAGAAGAGCAAAAAGTGAGCATCCTGGTGGCCCAACTAACCGGGGCAGCCAAAAGGGAAGTAAAATCCTGGCCACCTGGGAGGAAGACTGTCGCAGGGATACTAACCCGGCTGAAGGATACCTTTGATACCCGCACCTCAGCCGAGATTAAGCTTAGATTCTACGGGTGCAAGCAGCGAGCGCATGAGAGTATAAGGGACTATGCACTAAACCTACAAGAGGCCCTGAGGGCCATTAAGCAGACCGACCCTGATGGAGTGGGAAACGAGGACAGGCTGTTGACCGAACAATTTATAGAGGGACTATATTGTAATGCCCACCGAACCCAGTTGCGGGCGATGGCCTTACAGGATCCCCATCTGGGCTTTGCACAGTTCAAGGACAGAGCCATCCGGGTGCTCCGAGAACCGGCACCGGGTGGCGTTGTGACCCATAGGCGCCCAGCTATCACTTACCACCAGGAGGCGGCGCCCTTGTCGGCAGGGCCTGTGGGAGCTGATGCGCAGGCTTTGGACAATGACCCGGCTCCAGACCTACACCATCAGGTCCAAGAGCTAGCTAAGAGCGTTGCTGCGCTAACCCGAACTGTGCAGTCTTTACAGGTTTCCACCCCAGGGAAGATCCAGCTGGCATCCGGACCGGAGGACATCCCGTGGCGTCGACCAAGGAGGACCCCACCGGCCAGAGGAAGACCCAGTGACCGATACAGCGAAGACGGACGACCCATCTGCCGCCGCTGCAATCAACCCGGACATATGGCAAGGTACTGTTCTTTAAACGGGCACAACCTGGGGTAGAGGGCCAACCCCCAGGAAAAAGATCACCAGGCCCATCGAACTGGCGCGACAGATATGTGGGAGGACGTCCAGTCTTGCCTGTGGTACTGGATGGCATTCCCATGAGTGCCCTACTGGACACCGGGTCACAGGTCACCACCATCCCGTACGTGCTCTTTAAGCAGTACTGGAATGACTCGGATATTACCCGCTACCCTGACGACGACTTGAGTATCATCGCCAGCAATGGCCAGCCCGTGCCACAGATCGGATTTAAAGAGGTGACCATCAAAATCGGTAGAGTCGAACTGGCAGCACAGGGACTGATCATTGTAGATATTGACAAACATGAGAGTCACCCAAAAATAACTCTAGGAACTAATGTAATTGAAAATTGTCTTGCAGAGGTGATTTTCCTTTTACAGCAGGTTGCCAAGAACGCCAGCTCCGGCGAGCAGCGGGTGCTCCAGAAAGAGATCCGGGCACTGATGCGACGGCAACAGGTGGAACTCTCCGGCGGTGAGATTGGTAGCGTAAGAATGTGTGACCCTTTTCCTATTGCCATGCCCCCAAAAAGTGAAATGATGATTTGGTGCCGGGCAGCTATTGGTCTGAGAGGTAGAGATTACCAGGCAATGGTAGAACCAGTTTACTCAGACAGTAGGCCCACCATCTTGACAGCACGGGGGGTGGTTAATGTACGCCATGGGAGGGTGCCCGTTCGCATAATCAATATCGGGAAGAGGGAAGTGTACCTGCCCCGGTATGCCACGCTAGCCAAATTATATACCATTAACCAAAATGCTATACAATCTGTGGAACCCTTGCCTCCATCTCACCCGGAGGAAGGTAACGGCTCTAAGAAAACAAAGGAGGACTGGTGTCAGCAACTACATTTGGGTACTGACTCCACTCCCTCACATCAGAAACAGGGAGTCTATCGGGTGGTTCAAGAGTACGAGAGAGTGTTTAGTAAACACCCGTTAGACTTCGGGCGAGTCAAGGGGGTAGAACACCACATCCCCACGGGAGACCATCCTCCCATAAAAGAGAGGTATCGACCCGTACCCCCTGCACACTACCAACATGCCAAGGGGATGCTTAGAGACATGAAGGAGGCTGGGGTGATCAGGGATAGCTGTAGCCCCTGGGCAGCTCCACTAGTCTTAGTCAGAAAAAAAGACAACACCATGAGGATGTGTGTAGATTACCGGAAAATCAACCGTATCACACACAAGGATGCGTACCCCTTACCAAGGATAGAGGAGTCATTGGCTGCTTTAAGATCTGCTAACTTCTTCTCTACCTTGGATCTCACTAGCGGGTACTGGCAGGTTCCTGTAGCAGAGGCGGACCGGGAGAAGACCGCATTCACCACCCCGATGGGACTTAGCGAGTTCACCTGCATGCCGTTCGGACTCTGCAACGCACCAGGAACCTTCCAACGACTAATGGAGTGTTGTCTGGGCCACAGAAACTTCGAGACGGTCCTGTTGTACCTGGACGATGTCATCGTATATTCCAAGACGTATGAGGACCACCTGAAACACCTGGCGGAAGTGTTCGAAGCTCTGGCGAGTTACGGCCTAAAGGTGAAACCCTCCAAGTGTCACCTCCTGAAACCAAAGGTGTAGTACCTGGGACACGTGGTGAGCGCTGACGGAGTGGCTCCCGACCCTGATAAGATCACCGCAATTAAGGAATGGCCAAGCCCCTCCAGCGTAAAAGAAGTGCGGCAGTTCCTCGGGTTGGTAGGCTACTACCGAAGGTTTATTCCCGGTTTCACCAAAAAGGCAGCACCTATGCAGGACCTCCTGATAGGCCAGTCCCGGAAGGCCAAGAACCAGAGCCGCCCTTCAAATGGGAGGAGCTGGAAGAAGAGTCCTTCCGCCAGCTGAAGATGGCCCTCACGGGGGACGAAATCCTGGCGTACCCGGATTATAGCCAGCCCTTTATCCTCTACACCGACGCCAGTAACATCGGGCTAGGAGCCGTACTGTCCCAGATCCAGCAGGGGAAGGAACGAGTAATCGCCTACGCCAGCCGAAAGCTGCGACCCACCGAAAGGAATCCCGAGAATTACAGCTCATTTAAGCTAGAGTTCCTGGCCGTAGTATGGGCAGTCACCGAGCGCTTTAAGCATTACCTCGCTTCTTCCCGGTTCACCGTGTACACGGATAACAACCCGTTGACACACCTGGACACGGCAAGACTCGGTGCCCTGGAGCAGAGGTGGATGGCCCGTCTGTCCAACTACGAGTTCACAATCAAATACCGGGCCGGACGCTCCAATACCAACGCGGACGCCCTGTCCAGGATGCCCAACCTGCTGGACGAAGGAGAAGATCCGGAGGGACTGGAAGAAGTTGAACTCCCTGCGTTCCACCGTCATGGGACTATCCAGTACTCCCACCGGGTAAGGAGTAAGCAGGCTGCTACGTTGAACCCCTTACCTCACTACAACTGGGCGGAAACGCAAGACAGCGACCCTGCCGTCCGACTGGTGAAGGAGATGCTGACTCGCCCGGAGGCTTGCCTTGAACCAGACGCTCCGGAGGAAGCCAAACAACTATGGGCAGAGAGGAGTCGACTGTTCCTTTACAAGGGGAAGTTGTGCCGCAGAATGGTTAACTCCCGGACGCATGAACTACTCTGGCAAGTAGTGGTGCCACGAAGAGACGCAGCCATGGTGATGGAGGCATACCACGACGGAGCAGGACACTTCGGGTGGAAGAAGCTGGAGTTCCTGCTGCGCGAGCGATTCCACTGGGTAGGCATGAGGGGAACCATTGAGAAGTGGTGCAGAGACTGTGGCCCGTGCAACCTAAGAAGGAAGGATCGTGCCAGCCAGAAGACTCCCCTGCAGTCCATCGTCACCCGGCAGCCGTTGGAACTGGTAGCCTTGGATCATGTAAAACTGACCCCAAGCAGAAGTGGCTACGTCTACGCACTAACCATCGTGGATCACTACTCCCGGTTCTTGATTGTCGTCCCCGTCAAGGACTTAACAGCTCGAACAGCAGCGAGAGCCTTCCAGCAGCATTTCTGCCGTCCACACGGGTACCCGGACCAAGTGTTGACAGACCAGGGACCTGCCTTTGAAGCGGAGGTCTTCCAAGAATTCTGCACTCTGTATGGCTGCCGGAAGATAAGGACGACACCCTATCATCCGCAAACTAATGGACTTTGTGCGAAAATGAACCAGGTGGTAATGGATCTTCTGAAAACGTTGCCCCTGGAAGAACGCAGTCTGTGGCCTGAGAAGCTGCCCGATCTGGTGGACCTATACAACCACATCCCGGTAGGTTCCACCAACTGTACCCCGGCTTACCTAATGAGGGCAAGACCTGGTAAGTTACCTGTTGACCTAGAAATGGGAGTCCTGACACCCGAGGACACTTCACCAGAAGCAGACTGGGACACAGAGAGGCAGCAGCAGTACCGGAGAGTACAGGAGAGCGTGGAGCGAAGTCTCTGTCAGGCTAGGGAAAGACAAGAGAAAACTTACAACCAGTATGCTCCCGCTGTTCCCCTGGTACCCGGAGAGCAGGTCTTGAAGAGGAAGAGACGGCTCCACAAGTTGGACGACCAGTGGGAGAAGGACCCGTACACCGTACTGCCCTCAAGCCACGAGAACCCGAAGGTTTGTACCATCAGTAAAGACGGAGGGGAAACTACAGCCATTGTATCCCGGGACCACCTGAAGAAGTGTCCTGAACAACTGAGGAACCCTGAAGAGGAACAAGAAGACCATCGACCCGTAGAGGAAAGGGAAGATATGGTTAGTACTGTGCTCGGGGACTTCCCTCGGTCTTGGACTCAAGTCAATGGTGCAGTTGTGGTACCCGTACTCACCTTCCTCCAACCAGCATCCCAAGCACCTACGGAGCAACAGGTAGAGCTGGAAGAACAGCCGGTCCAGGAGGCAGAAGACCCCACACCGCAGACCAGGAGGATCAACCCTCTGCTTGCAGTGAGCCTGCCATATCCCTAGTGAGCCAAAGAGCCGGTAGACAGCTGCCCAGTTTACCCTTGACAGCTCCTACACCCTGTAGTTAAGGGCTAGACAGTCAGCTCCGTAGGTCCACTAGGGCCACTAGAGGCCAGTTACCCGCACGTTGGAGGATTTGAAATGTATAAGTTGTTTTATTTGTGGTTACCTGTTTTTCTTATTGCTTGTGTATAATTATGTGTTTCTAGTTGTTTATAGGAGTCTTTGGTGGATTTACCAGGAATCCTGTGTACATAGTTGGAGCGTAACCCAGGACGGACTAAAGACTGTTAAGGACTCAGGGCAGAACAGACCCCTACCTGGTTACGTCTCCCTGTTTTGGTGAAATGGACACCTTGCTTTCTTCAAAGACTGCACCCGGTTACGGATATCCGTGACCACCTTTATGTGTTTCTTCTTATTGTACTATTATTGTTGTTATATCTTGTTATGTTTTTCTAAAATATGTTTAGTCCCGGAGTACTAAATTTCACTAGGGGGAATGTGGCACCCCAGGGGTCTGGTTTCCCACAGTAATGTAATGTTATGTCTGAGAGCAGGTGGGAGGTCCTTTGGTCAGGGATCCTGTGCATGCCACACCTCCTGCCCAGTCTTGGGAGGGGAAGACCTTCCCCTATATAAACCCGGGGCTGAAGCAGGGTTAGTCAGTCAAGGAGAGTAGAGACAAGAAACAGTCACAGGAAGAAACAGCAGAAGCTCAGTGGGAGCAATACTACTACAAGTCAGGGGCTGGCAGCTGCAGAGCTCGCCCTGACTGAGAAGCTTTCTTACCGGACCCGGCGTCCGAGGCTGTGGGGACTAACTCTTACCCAGCAGCAGAAGCCGACCGGCAGGGGATTTCAGGTCCTCAGGCCCAGAAACCCGAAGGCACGGTCACACGCGTGGGACCAGCGCCGCCATCGTGGAGCGGAAGCCATTAGAAGGCCCCGAGTCACCGGCCATACGGGTGAGCACCACACGGTACACTCAGGGACGTGGGCTACTTATATCCGCTTCTAGCAAGGTAGCCAGAAGAGTACAGTCAGTTTGGGAGGCCTACAACTCCGCCTGGCCAGGGGAGATCCCATCTGCTCAAGGACTGACCAGGCCCCGTTCGCTAGCAAGTACTCCGGGAGGGTCTATCGTTGTTACCAGTAAAGACCCTGAATTACACCGCACCGTCTCTGAGTGGTTCCTGCTACCCTCATCTTCCACGTCGGCTGCCCTGAGGCCATACCCCTCCCGTTGGGGGTTATACTATCACGCTGCACAATCCTACACCGGCCTCAGCGGTCTGCCCTGCAGCGGCAGCTCCATAGCTGCAAATCAACGGGTGGCGTAGTCGACACTCAAATAACATCTATCAAGACTGCCACACACTGAGTTGACTCCCTGGGCACGGACCGGGTCCCCGCCACTCGGAGACTACAACCCTCATCTGATCCGGTTCCGGGTAAGCCCCCGTGCGCGAGACGCTGCGCGACACAGCAGGCCCAGGGGCGCGTCATCTTTATGTAGTGAGATTCTAATAGCTTATCTAAAAGGGAGTTTTTATTTAAAATTTAACAGTTTATCTCCACCCTGAAATGAAGAGTCAGTGACATCCGCTTCAGGGGGTGGGCAGTCCCTGCTGTACTCTGCATGTCCCCTCACCTTACAATGCACACCAAGTGCACTCTTGTCGGCTAGTCTCTTCCCATTAGGGCTAGCGAGGGAGCACACTGTGTGCATTGAAAGTACTACACAGTGACAAGGAAGCTCATACAGAGTCAGAATGGACAACCGTCACATGCTCTGTACAGCAGGGAATAACCCTACCCCTGAAACTGATGTCAATGATGACTCCGTGTTTCAGGGTGGAGACAGGGGCTGCGGCAGTGACCAAGCCAAGGCTCCCAGATAACCAGGAGATTCTGGGGATTCTCAAAAAATGTCATCAAAACAAAGTAGGTAAAAAAAAAAGTTAAACTAAAGAGGGAACAGCAGTGACTTCTTAAAGTCAATTAGAAGAGCGATTAGATTAGTACAATAGAAAGACATTTAGGATTAAAATCCTTATTAGTTTCGAACCACTCCTATAATTTATCCTGCAGAAGCCACTAGTGGAAGCCAGAGTGGAGATCCAGACCACAGAACGCATCTTGCCCATCCAAACTGCCAAATTCTTACAGACCTTTGTCAACTCCAATTCAAAGGATGGGAGAACGTTAGCTTTTTTAAGTATTGTTCTGTATGCACGACCAATGCTAATGAAAATAAAACACATTACAATATATCAAGTATTTAATAAAAGATTTTTTAACTTTTTAACATATGGCTGTCAATAGTAATACAAGTCCTCTTCAGTGTGGAAGCTCATAAAGGACAACCTTGTAGTGAGAGCCACACTGTGGGCAGCGATTTACCTGCCCATCATGGGCCCAGAACCAGATAACTTGAGAATTATCTTCTTCACCTGGAAGAAAGAAAATGATAAAAGGTTATGTTTCAGTGCTTGAATTTATTGTACAACTACAAACTGAGTCCTTTAAAATTCACATTGGTGCCAGACTTCATCATGCTGCTGCAATATCCACCATTTTAAAAAATAATGGCATTTTCTCTTAGAACTTTCAACAACAATATACACAACTATCTGAACCTGAACAGGCATTGCTTAGGCGGCTGGAATATATGGACTTCTATAAATAGGTAAAGAGTGATTGCAGGGCCATTGGAATTATACAGTATATTTTTTTGTATTTTATACCAGTTTTCTAGATTCAATCCCTTTGAGCGGATTTCTGTGAGTTTATGGTCTTGTACATTATTCTAGATGTGTGTATGACCAGTATATCTAAACGTGGTAGTACCCCATATGGGGGTGTAAACTGCTATTTGAGCACACGGAGGGATCGGATGGGAAGGAGCGCTACTTGGCTTTTAAAACGCAGACTTTGTTTTAATAGATTGTGGACTCCATTAGCCAAGCCCCTGAAATGCCAGAACACCCCCCCGGTGACCCCATATTGGAAACTCCACTGCCTAAGGAATTCATCTAGGGGTGTAGTGAGTATTTTGAACCCACAGGTGCCTCACAGAATTTTGCGATATGGGGACATGGAACTAACATTTTAGTGGTAGAACTGTACATTTTTTATTAGCTGAAAGTTTGTCATTTACACAAGGGTTATTAGGTGAAACTGGACCCCATAATTTATTGAGCAATTTCTCCCAAATGCAGCAATGCCCCATATGTCATCAGAAGTTACTGTTAGGCCACACGTCAGGGCTGAGAAGGAAGGAACGCTATTTGGTGCACAAGTTTTGCAGGTGACATTTGCGGAACCCCGAAGGTGTCAATAGAAAAACGCACAAAATGACCCCATTTTAGAAATTGCACCTTTCAATGAATTCATCTACAGCTGCAGTAACTATTTTGGCCCACAGGAGTTTGCTTTGCAACATACACGCCAGGCTTTTTTCCCCTTGAGAATTGCAAATCTGCCACTTAAATGCCCATACATTGTGCCCCCATACAGTGTAGTAGCCCCATATATTGTGCCCAGCTTGAGCTTATGGAGACATACACCCCGTAAATTGTTAAGTGCACTCTCCCAGCTACAATAATGCCAAACATGTGGCCGCTTACTGTGGTTTAGGCATAGGGGGGCTCAGAAGGAGGGGAATTTGGAAGCACAGATTTCACTGGATTTTATTTGATGGGTTGGGATCCGTCGCTTTTCAAGAGTCTTTGTTCTACCAGTAATGTGGGACCCCCTATGTTTCCAGTGACAGATATCCTGCACAAAACTCCACTCAGGTCTAAGTTAGTGTTTTATTGGTAATATTTTGGGGGACATCCCTTGTTTTCAATAGAAGGCTGGGATCATATTATTGTGTTCTACACTAAGCACTTACGCTGGAGTTTCCGTGTAAATCCTACAAAAATGTGATTTAGATGAAACCCCCCAATGCAACCGCTCTCCATAATGAGGCAGGTGGAGACACTTTGGACTCAGTTTGGCATCTGTTCCGGTGGTATCCATCTTGAGACATGCACAGAACAGTGGTCACCCACACTTGTGCGCTAAAAAGACACCTAAACTGATGGGACTTTGGTGGAACACAGTCCAGATGGAGTCCAAAGTGACCACCTGCCTCATTATAGCGAGTGGTTCAGTTGGGGGTTCTATCTGAATCACATTTTTTGGGGAATTTACACTGAAACCCAGACGCAAGTGCTCAGTGGAGAGCGCAGGATAAATGTGAACCGAGCCTTATTCAGATTATTGGGAATCAGAATGAACAAAAACAGCAGTAAAATAGTTTTTAAATTTTACGCAATTTTCGTGTGGTATAAGTGATAAGACTGCTTTATTATTCTGTTCAATACATTTACAGCGATGTCAGATTTATAAAAAAAAAAATTTTGGTCTACATTCTGAGAGCAACAACTTATCTGGCCAAGAGCTGTACGAGAGCTTATTTTTGCAGGAGGAGTTTGATCCTTTTTTAAGTACCATTTTGGGATACAGAACATTCTTTTGATCATTTTTTACACAGATGCAGGATGAACAAAAAAACAAAGAACAGCAATTCAGTTATTGGTTTTATATATTTTTATGTGGTTCACTGTGTGGTAAAAGCTATTAGTAGTAAGAATGATTTATTGTTTGGTTCAGTATGATTATAAGGATACCAGTTTTAGCTCTTTATGCTTTGCTACTTCTGCACACTAAAAACAATATTTTACAAACATTAATTTGTTTTTGCATCGCCATATTCTAGAAGCTGAAACTTATTTACCACAAGAGCTAGGTGGGGGATTTTTCATTGTGGGAAAGTTAAGAGTAATTATACTTTATTTAATCCTTTTACTTTAACCTAGTACCACTGTGGAACATGAACATTTCTCACCAATTCCTGGTCCCATACACTGCAGTACTCACGTAGTACTCACAATACAGTGCATGAGACCTGTTAGATTTTCACTGACTCAGTCTGTTAGACACTGCCATAAAGAGGGTCCAACAGGCCACTGTACCCCGAGGTCATCTGATGACCTCAGGGTGCAATGCAAACTATTGGCACCCACGATTACAATCGCGATGAGCAGATAGTGTTAAAGAGTGAGTATTCTCCCTTTTAACCACTTAGATGCTGCTGTTGTGATTGACTGTGGTATCTGATGGGTTAATTGGCATGGTGTACATATCTGGCACACAGCCCAAAGTGACATGTGCTCATGACAAATCTGTACAGCTTTCAGGGGTTAATCACCCTTTCTATAAGTTTTACACTGAAATGAAACGTGTAGCAAAGAAACTTACATATGCAGCCCACAAGTCTCTGCTTATTGACTGGTGGCACAATGTGTGGATTCTCTTTGGTTCCTGCATAGGATTTTGGCTTGAGGACATTAAAAGGATCCTTAAAAAGACAAAATGAGTTGTAAGTGTTATACCACTTACAGGTGCATCTCACTGAATTAGAATATCAAAAAATGTATTTATTTCAGTTCTTCAATACAAAAAGTGAAACTCATTATATAGAGTCATTACAAACAGTGATCTATTTCAAGTGTTGATTTCTGTTAATGTTGATGATTATGGCTTACAGCCAAAGAAATCACAAAAGTCATTATCTCAGTAAATTAGAATACTTTATAACAGCTTGAAAAATGTTTCCTCTTGACAATACCCCATAGAGAATCTATGGGGTTAAGGTCAGGCGAGTTTGCGGGCCAATCAAGCATAGTGATACTGTTTGTAAACCAGGTATTGGCACCTGTCCACACTGCCAGAAGTACCAAGTCCTGCAGGAGAATGAAATTTCCATCTCCAAAAATCTTATTAGCAGAGGGAAGCATGAAGTGCAATAAAGTTTCCTGGTAGACGGCTGCGCTGACCTTGGTCTTGATAAAAGACAGTGGCCCTACACGAACAGATGACATGGCTCCCCAAACCATCACTGATTGTGGAAACTTCACACTAGACCTCAAGCAGCTTGGATTGTGGCCTCTCCACTCTTCCTTCAGACTCTGGGACCTTGATTTCCAAATGAAATGCAAAATTTACTTTCATCTGAAAACACCACCTTGGACCACTGAGCTACAATCCAGGTCTTTTTCTCCTTGGCCCAGGTAAGACGCTTCTGGCGTTGTCTATTGGTCATGAGTGGCTTGACACAAGGAATGCGACACTTGTAGCCCATGTCCTGGATACGTCTGTGTGTGGTGGCTCTTGAAGCAATGACTCCAGCAGCCGTCCACTCCTTGTGAGTCTCCCCAAAATTTTTGAACGGCCTTTTGTTAATAAGCCTTTCAAGGCTGCGGTTATCCAGATTGCTTGTGCACCTTTTTCTACCACACTTTCGTTCCACTCAACTTTCCATTAATATGCTTGGATTCAGCACTCTGAACAGCCAGATTCTTTAGCAATGACCTTTCGTGGCTTATCCTCCTTGTGGATTGTGTCAGTGACTGCCTTCTGGACATCTGTCAAGTAAGCTGTCTTCCCTATGATTGTGGAGCCTACTGAAACAGACTAAGGGACCCTTTTAAACGCTTAGGAAGCTTTTGCAGGTGTTTTTTGTTAATTATTCTACTTTACTGAGATAATGAGTTTTGTGTTTTCATTGGCTGTAAGCCATAATCATCAACATTAAAAGAAATAAACACTTGAAATAGATCACTATGTTTGTAATGACTATAATATCAGTTTCAGCTTTTGTATTGAAGAACTGAAATAAATTAAATTTTTGATGATATTCTAATTTTGTGAGATGCACCTGTATATGTAAAGAACACAAACGTTTATTTAAAGACACTGAACAAAATAATTTAGCAATGTCTTGTCATGAATCCAGATACACTGAGAGATTCCTGCAAAGGACTCATTATGGACTTTGACCTTTATCCACATTTGTATAAGAGGTCGGTCATTTGCTTTACTTCTCCTGGAAACAAAGGAATAACTGGAACAAGGCCTGAAACTCATGATAGGCACTGCTGTACTTACATGGTTGATCCACTGAAATCAGCACAATATATCCCATGCACAGCTATACAGTACATTGCCTAATCTCAGACCTGCACTATTTACCGTGTGTTGAAGCAAGACCACCATCTTATAATAAGGTCTGGAAAGAAGCTGTCGTAGGACAAACTTATTATAATACTCCTGCCAGCAGTGATCAATGTAATGGAGGCCAGGTATGTCAACAGCAGGAGAAACCCTTCCTCCCCACTATGATGTCTAAAGTGATGGGTACATGGTTAGCACCCCATTCTGCTTTATGACATCCATATGCACTGAGGACCTGTGGAGAGGGTGCATGAGAAAGAACGTAAAAAAAGTAATCTGGTGGCATTACCCCTTGAGTTGTTGCCACATGACAGATGTTTGGAGTCCTTCACAGTGAGAAGCAAGGTAGAACAACGTTATTAAACGATGCTGCCAAAGTATCATTAAATGGGTTGTCCAGGGCCATTTTATTTTTACTTTGGGAAAAGGAAGCTGGCTGTCAACAGAGCAGAAGAGAAGAAGCTGCTCTGTTGACAAGACGTCCGTGGAAGCCGCTGAATCGCCAGCAGGAGCAGTCTGACCGCTCTGTGCTGGCAGAGACAGACACCAGGCACAGACAGACAGTTAGCAACTACCTGCCTGTTAGTTTTTAGGTCATAGTAAAATAAATAAATAATAATAATAAAAAAATTCTTCTCATGCCTATTTGTGGATACGGCCATCATTCCTAGACTACATATCCCATCCTGTTTTATACGCTGGAAAAAGTATCCAGTTTCTCCTAGTTCCCCACTCTGTAATAGGGTCCTGGCTTCAAATCCCACCAAGGACAACATCTGCAAGGAGTTTGTATGTTCTCCCTGTGTTTGCGTGGGTTTCATCTAATTTACTCCCAAACTTCAAAGACATACTGATAGAGAATTTAGATTATGAGCCCCAATGGGGTCAGTGATAATGTCGGTAAAGTGCTTCGGAATTAAAGGCGCTATATAAGGGATTAAATAAAAAAGCGCGAAGAAATAGGACCTGGGAAGCATGACTACAGAACACAGAAGTGACCAGATGTGTGTTCCCTGTGGCTAGACTGTCTAGCAGGTCACTAATAATGCCCCATATACACCGGGGTGTGACTAGCAGCTACACCAATAAAGTATAGGGGATGTCACCAGGACCCAAACTTTACATCACAAGCACAAGACCTACAGATGCATCTGAAGACGGGGACCCCTCTTCAGCCAGTTTCACTTTGTCCCAGACTCATCAAGTGTCACCAGGTTTCTACTGTAAAACCTGGAATCTCGCTACATTTTTGCACAACTTTTTGTTGCTGAAAGCAAATAGTTTCTTGACACATGTGTGTCCCAGCCAGCTTAGACAACTTTGAGAAGTGGGCAAAGCCAATGTTTGTTCCTCTAAACACACAAGGATATTAAAAGGTTTGTCAAAGACTTGACAACCCCTTTCTTAAAGGCTGTATTACCCGGTATAAAACAAACTCCAGTTTCACACCAGCGTCGTTCCAACAGTGTCAGCAATAGGTCTCCCGGTCCCATATGGAATAATCAGCAGCCGCTAACAGGCTGCTTCGCTCACACTTCCTGGAGATGAACTTTGGACATCAGAGGAAAGTGTGAGAACAGTGGCCCATTAGCAGCAGACTGGCTGCAGCACTCACACGGTATACAAATATCATGGGAGACCAGGGAGACCCAGCACTCACATTGCTAGAATGGCACCCGCACAGGAGGGGAGTTTGTTTCCATTTTACACTGAGGGATATAGTAAGGAGGGTTTGTCCACTACTTGGCACAATACAAGAAAATTGTAAAAAAAACAAAAACAAACAGTAAACACAAGGAGTAAGATATAAGTGTGTGAACATGGCTCAGCCTGGTCCTAGACGCACTCTAATGGAGGGGAGTAGCACTCTAATGGAGGGGAGTAGCACTCTAATGGAGGGGAGTAGCACTCTAATGGAGGGGAGTAGCACTCTAGCATCCCCAGTTGTACATTTCAGTCTTAATTATCTTCATTAGGTCATATACCTCTCCCTTCTTCAAAGCGTTCAGGACCTTCCTCTCCAGGCCCGTCGCCTACTCCTCATCAGTGGGGATACCTAAACAGAAAAGACACAAAAAGGACAGATCATAGCAAGAATACTACAAAGAAAAAACAAAGTGACCTGAAAGTGGCTGATAACAGAGGACAATAGCCAGCAGAGCTGTGTGACAATTCAGTCTGTACAGAGGGTACAGTAGTGGAAGTGTAACCTGTGCAGGGGCTTGGCAGACCCCGTGCACAAGGTCACAGTCCTGGGTGTCACCTGCTGTCACTGGAGCAGTGAGTACGTGCTGATGGGCGGCGCACATTACTACACTGCTGCAAAGTCACATACACTGTCCCGTCCTATGCCCTTCACAGGGGACACCGCACACTCCAGCCTCACACCTAGTAAAGGCCCTGTCACACATAACGAGATCGCTAGCGAGATCGTTGATACGTCACGGGTTTTGTGACGCAACAGCGACATCGCTAGCGATCTCGCTACGTTTGACAGGTAGCAACGATCAGGCCCCTGCTGCGAGATCGTTGATCGTTACAAAGCTCCCTGGACCATTCCTGGGTCGTTGCACTCCCGCTGGGCAGTGTGCATCGCTGTATTTGACACCTAGCCAACGACCTCGTCCAGCGATTCAGAACTGAGACACGTAGGCGTGTATAAATTGGACTATTCCGCGCCCCTCGTCCCCGATTGGTGGTCGCTACGGCGTTCTCATTTCCGGACGCGCATAAAGAAGGCAACAGAATAGCGATTCCGTCCTTTGTTTCTGACCTCGTGCTTATTGCAGATCCTACCAGAGTTCTCCGGGCTGCTAATATCCGTTCATTGGACTAGTGCTGATTTTTGCGGATCATTGCAGCGTTCTCCAGCTGTGACTCCGCTTTGAACATATCAGACATCTTTAGTAAGGTAGGTATTGTTTGAGGTCTCAGATGCGTTTCCATTTTTTAATCTTTTATCACACATTTACTAATTATCTGTTATCTTTGCTTTTCAGGGAGGGAGGGCTTGGCTTCTATTTGTATATATATATATGTATGCTTTTGCATGGGCAGATATTTTAGGGGTCTCATGCACATGCACCCACACAGCGCATTTTCTGTCATGCTCACTAACAGAATGGAATATGGTTTTCCATGATATTTTTTATATACAGTTTCAATACTTCTGTTAATTGTTTTGTTGAAAGTGTTCTCATCTTTTCATGTTATGTTTGCAGTTTGCACATCATGGACGACGGGCAGTGTGCTATTGTGGTTGCTGCATTGCTGGTTGAGGAAGCTCGGCGTCAAGATGAGGCACGAGAGCTACAGAGGCGTTCCAAACGAAAGCGTCGCATGTGGACCAGAGAGTGGCTGCAGAAGAGGTCTGAATTGTCCCACATGCAACTTGTAAGAGAGCTTCAGGAGAAGAATCCTCATGATTTCCGCAACTATCTGAGGATGTCAGAGGAATCTTTTAAAGAGTTATTGGAACGAGTTACGCCACGTATTCAACGGAAGGATACAGCGATGCGTGCTGCCATTCCGGCAGATGAAAGATTGGCAGTCACACTGAGATTCCTGGCCACCGGACGCTCACTCCAAGACTTGCATTTTTCTGCAGCCATTTCAAGGCCCATGCTCAGTGTTCTAATCCCGGAGACATGTAATGCAATTTACCACAGTCTACGTAGTTACATACAGTTTCCCAACACGGAGGAGGAATGGAAAAAGATTGCCTCTGATTTTGAGCAGCTGTGGCAGTTCCCTAACTGTGGTGGGGCTTTGGACGGGAAACATGTCCGAATCACTCAGCCACCAAATAGCGGATCCTATTTTTATAATTATAAGGGCTATTTCAGCATCATCATGATGGCCCTTGTTAATGCCAATTACGAATTTATAAATGTAGATGTTGGCATGAACGGCAGGGTTTCTGATGGTGGTGTTTTAGAGCACACACTTTTTGGAGAGCGATTGGACAAGTGTGACCTACACTTGCCTCCCAACTCAAAGACTACAGGTAACCTTAATTTTGTTTTTGTCGGCGATGAAGCCTTCCCACTTCATCCCAATCTTATTAAACCGTTCCCCCAAAAAAGTCTTACCCAGGAAAGAAGAATTTTCAATTATCGTTTGTCAAGGGCACGTCGTGTTGTCGAAAATGCCTTCGGTATCATGGCCAACCGCTTCAGAGTTTTTCACACGCCAATTAACATGAAGCTTACATCAATAGACTCTGTTGTTTTGGCCTGTTGCACACTTCACAACTTTCTTCGTCGACGTGATGCAATTACGTACTGTCCGCCTGGCTTCGTGGACTCTGTGGACCTAGCCAATGGGGAAGTGGAGCTCGGTGAATGGCGTTCAAACGATCCTGCAATTGCAGGCCTTCAACCAGTGGGATATGGCAGAAACACCCAGGATGCGAAGACCAGCCGCGACAACTACTGCCAGTATTTTAACGGTCCTGGTGCTGTTACTTGGCAACATCAGAACTTATAGTGGGCAACTACTGACAATTATACACTACTTTCAGTTTTGTATTGATTTGTGTAATAAACTGTGTTTAACTTTGCAAAAGATTTGTTTATCATTGTTTCAATAGTAAGGGCCCGTATACACATACGTGTACTCCAGGGGCGGACATAGGAATCATGGGAGCTCATAGCAGAAGTTATAATTGGGACCCCCCCACAAAAAAAAAAAAAAAAAAAAAAAAAGGAAATAATTGTTGGGGACACAGAAGAGCAGATCCCACAACCTTCCAGCCTTTCTTCCTTTCTGAACTCCTAAATTACTCTTTCATAGCCCCATAAAAATGTGATGCCAACAAAAGTGTCCCCCTTAACACAGTATGATACCCCGATGGTGACTTCCTCCTTTTTAGCCTCCACATGCACAGTGTAATGACCCTAATGTATCACATGAGCCATGTATGAGGGAGGTGGAGTCGGAGTAATGGAAATTGAGGAGTCGGTTTGGCTTATCGACTCCGCAGCCCTGTATACCAGGATGGGAGAGCACACAGTATAATGCAGCCCCCCATAGGGTAAAAGGCAGCCCCAGTCCTCCAGTATTATCAGTACTGACTGATTTACAAAAATATATAAATACATACTTACCACTCCGTATTCCCCGCTGCTTCAGTCTCTGCAGCGCGTCTCTCTCATCACGACAGCAGCTGGCAGCTCCACTGTCTGACACAGCGTGGTGCATCGTAGCAGCGTTGCCGCGCCGCTGTTTGATTAACCGCCACCCACCGGCACTGTACTCAGTAATGGCTGCGTGTAGTGTGTTGTGCGGCTGTGCCTTGTAGTAATGCCGCAGCAGGGCCCACTCAAGCACAATTAAAGGTGTTGGCCATGTCTGAACACAGTGGCAGTGGGCGGTGGCGGCAATCAAACAGAGGAGCGTGGGGTACAGAATGGGGGAGACTGCTATGGGGTCCGCTGGCTCACGGGCCCCCTACGGCCACGGGCCCCATAGCAGTTATGTGGCCTGCCACCAATGGCGGTACGCCACTGTTGTACTCGTATGTATACATCCATATACACATCCATATACACATACATATTCAGATACATAAAAATCTACACCCATATCCACACTTATATACAGATAACCAGCTATACACACACATACTCACAGACACAGAAGTATGCATACCGACATAAAAATATAGATACATATTTCTACATAAAACCACCTAAACACCAGTGTTCCTGTGTGACCGTCACAATAGAGACACTGCTGCGTTCTACAGATGTCGCATTATCAATACAGCGTCTCTAGTCCGACACGCTAATAATTCAAGTCACAATAGGGTTCTCTAATAAACCGCGGGTTTATTGGCGACGTTCATGCGTCGTGGGCGTGGTTACCGACGTTCATGCGTCGTGGGCGAGTCTAACGACGTAGTTGCGGCCTAGCTTATTAAGAGCATTATGGCATCCAGGGTCAGGGCATCTCCTTGGGGTGATGCTGAGGTGTGCTACCTTGTGGAGCACCTGGATGCACTGGATTATGAGTGCCATGTGCACTCTGAGCATCCAGTGCTCCATAAGCAGGCGGTGCTGCAGAGGATCGGTCGGGGCCTGGTCCGGAGATTTGGGGTGCAGCGCTCTGCTACCCAAATCCGTAAAAAGCTGGCGGACCTGAAATATAGGTCTGCCGACCGAATCGTCAGCATCCGGTCACGGTCCCTGCCCCGCAGTGGTGAGTGGTTTTAAAATATGTTAACACAATACATGGCAGCACATTAGTTACAACTGCAATCACCTTAGGTATCTAATGTTATTTGTTTTCCAGCACCTGCAGCCCCAGAGCCCCCAAGGGAGTCACCTCCAGCCTTGGAGCCCCAGCAGCATTCCTCTGCCAGCTCGCCAGCATCACTCCGTGATATAGGTGCAGCTTCATCTTTCGGTAATGCTTTGACATAAAATACGGTCCATACAACTTGGAAAGTTTAGGGCTGTCATGTACTATTAAGTGTTGTGTCTTTCTCTAGCCGGTGGTGCCAGGGGATCCGGGTGGTCCTTAAGCTCGTCATCATCCGAGCAACCTGAAAACCGTAAGTGTTAAATACCAAACATGTACCTGATAGGCTGTGTGCCCACGATGCGTTTTTTAAGGTGTTTCTGCAGCGTTTTTGCTGCTGTGGAAACGCATTAAAAGCGCATGGTAGAAGGTCTGCCATGTTCCCCAATGATAATCCGCATGTGCTGTGCACATGCTGCGGAAATTTCCGCTGCACATTATCATTGCGGAAAAAAACGCAGCACTACCAATTATTTTGCATAAGGTGGTTTTTTTGCGCCGCCATTGACTTGCATTATAATGCGCCAATTCCGCAATACTGCATCTGTACTTGCGTAATTAGCGCGTTCTAATGTGTGGATGGTACCCGGGTGTGGTGCATCGTGGGCACATAGCCTTAATTTGATGAATGTACAGAATTATTGGACTTTTAAGTTTAACTATTACCTCCGTAGAAATCCCAACACTACAAGATCTCCTGGCGTCACAACGGAGACTGAGTGAAGAGATCCACCAGCACGGAGTGATGCTGGCAAGATTTGTGGCAGCCCATGACCGTCACGGCAGCCAATAAATTCTTTTTTGTTATGTAGTTGATATTATTTGGTTGGTTATATTTTTTATATTTTTATAAAAAAAAATTAGTTTATATCCACTATTGTCTACACTTTGTTACATCTAATCCTATCCTGTGTGATACTGCCTGACGGGTTGTGTATCTAATCCTATCCTGTGTGATACTGCCTGACGGGTTGTGTATCTAATCCTATCCTGTGTGATACTGCCTGACAGGTTGTGTATCTAATCCTATCCTGTGTGATACTGCCTAAAGAGTTGTGTATCTAATCCTATCCTGTGTGATACTGCCTGACGGGTTGTGTATCTAATCCTATCCTGTGTGATACTGCCTAAAGAGTTGTGTATCTAATCCTATCCTGTGTGATACTGCCTGACGGGTTGTGTATCTAATCCTATCCTGTGTGATACTGCCTAAAGGGTTGTGTATCTAATCCTATCCTGTGTGATACTGCCTGACGGGTTGTGTATCTAATCCTATCCTGTGTGATACTGCCTGACGGGTTGTGTATCTAATACTATCCTGTGTGATACTGCCTGACAGGTTGTGTATCTAATCCTATCCTGTGTGATACTGCCTAAAGAGTTGTGTATCTAATCCTATCCTGTGTGATACTGCCTGACGGGTTGTGTATCTAATCCTATCCTGTGTGATACTGCCTAAAGAGTTGTGTATCTAATCCTATCCTGTGTGATACTGCCTGACGGGTTGTGTATCTAATCCTATCCTGTGTGATACTGCCTAAAGAGTTGTGTATCTAATCCTATCCTGTGTGATACTGCCTGACAGGTTGTGTATCTAATCCGATCCTGTGTGATACTGCCTAAAGAGTTGTGTATCTAATCCTATCCTGTGTGATACTGCCTGACGGGTTGTGTATCTAATCCTATCCTGTGTGATACTGCCTGACGGGTTGTGTATCTAATCCTATCCTGTGTGATACTGCCTAACAAGCAGTGCAGGGGCAGTAAAGCCCACTCCAAAGTCGGCTTTCACACCCTCCTGCTTATTGATGTTATCAGCTGAAGTTGTGTAGGGGCAGGAAAGCAGTCTGAAGTAGGCTTTCATTGCCGCCTACTTATTGATGTTATCAGCTGAAGTTGTGTGGGGGCAGGAAAGCCGTCTGAAGTCGGCTTTAATAGCCGCCTGCAAATTGATGTTATCAGCTAAAGTTGTGTGGGGGCATGAAAGCCGTCTGAAGTCGGCGTTAATAGCTGTCTACTAATTGATGTTATCAGCTGAAGTAGTGTAGGGGCAGGAAAGCCGTCTGAAGTCGGCTTTCATTGCCGCCTACTTATTGATATTATCAGCTGAAGTTGTGTGGGGGCAGGAAAGCCGTCTGAAGTCGGCTTTAATAGCTGTCTACTAATTGATGTTATCAGCTGAAGTAGTGTAGGGGCAGGAAAGCCGTCTGAAGTCGGCTTTCATTGCCGCCTACTTATTGATATTATTAGCTGAAGTTGTGTGGGGGCAGGAAAGCCGTCTGAAGTCGGCTTTCACAGATGCCAGCTAATTCAAGAAGAAGAGAGAAGAGGAAAGAATAGGAACATAGTATGAAAACTATAAGGAAGACCTAACATGTTGATCCAGAGGAAGGAAAAAAAAAACCATGCTCCGTTTTGGGAAAAAAAATTCCTTCCTGACTCCACATACGGCAATCAGACTAGTTCCCTGGATCAACGCCCTATCAAGAATCTAGTATATACAACCTATAATCTGAGTCAGACTCATGGTGCATGGTATGGCAGATCATTGCCATACCGTGCACCATGACTATGACCCCAAAGACTAAAAGAAGGGAAGTAGGAAGAGGAGGGGAAGAAAACCAGCTGTGAAGAAGACCAGAGGACACAGGGAGAAGACAGAAGACAGGTGATAAAGCCTGGAGCCGGAGGAGGAGAAGGGGAGGAGGTGATCACCAGCGGAGAGCAGGGATGGGAATAGACGGTAGAGAATGGAGGGGAGGGAACGGAGATTGGGAAGGGATCGGAGGGCAGGGGTGAGGGGTCCCACCCTCGGGAAGAGGTAAAGCAGAAAATAAGGCAACCAAAAAACATTTTTATTTCAATCAGGGTGAGATCAGAGGGCAGGGGTAAAGTTAAAAAAGAGGACAATAAAACTTTTTTTTATAAACAAACAAAAATATAAACAATTTTAACAATTTAAATAAGTATTAAATTAACAATATTTACAAAATGATAAAAAAAAATTGAAATGAAACATCACTACAGTTCTTCATATCGATTACCTGTATTTGTGTATCCGTGCCTGGGGGAAACAAAAGAATCAGAACACATGGGATACTGTGGGGGGGGGGCAAGGCTTTGTGGACGCCGGATCCTCTGCACTGGTGTGCTGTGAAGTGGGTCCGGCCTATGGGTCCAAGAATGTTGTTGAAAATGGCCAGGGTCAATCAGAGTATGTACAGTAGACGTTTCATTAAGTTCACCGGCTGCCGCTTTATTTAAAGTCTCAAACATGACCCTTTCTGCATGCGCCCTCTGTCGGTCATCCAGCCTCTGTAGTCTCTCGCCAGCATATGTTGCAAAGCTGTCCCGCTTGGCCTGGGTCTGCAGAAGTAGAATCTTGTTCGCCAGAGATACTAGACCTGGCGATGGCGGCAAGCTGGCCTTTCTTTTCCTTGATTTTCTCTGTCGCCGAGGCACAAGGTCTTCACTTGTAGAGGCCATAGGGTCTTCATTCACCGATGCCATAGGTTCCTCATTCCTTGACATAACACTCGCCTCCTCCATACCACGTTCCGTAGCCGAGATGTCGTCATCTTGCCGATGGTGCTGTGGGAACACAAAATTAAAGTTAAGATTTGGTTACAACATCCAGCAGGTATGTTATGACCAGCATGGGTACACGTGCACTAAAAAACAAATATGAGGGGCGGCTAAACTATGGCATGTACATTGAAAGTATAAATGCTATTTACAGGGAAGCAAAGAAGGTACTTACATCTTCAACAGGGGAGTCAGTCCGTATGTCGGGGTCTTCTTCCGGGGTCGGCCGCATCGTACACGCCATTCGCCGAGGTAGCTCCTGGTCACGGGTGAAGGCAAGCAAATCATAATACCATAATGTCGGCACATAAACCTCATCTGTGCCGGTACCTGACTTCTTTGATTTCTCCACCCGGTTGAGTTCTTTCTTATATACGGTGCGTAGACCCTGGATCTTTCTCTTCACCAGCTCTTCATCCACCTTCTCGTTGGGGCCATGCCTTTTAAAGAGGGTAATCAATTGCTGGTAGGCCTCCCTCTTTTTCTCTCTATTGCAGTAGTCTGTTGATTTTATTTGCCAAAGGCACGGCAGGGAGCGGTACAGGTCAATCATTTCCCTCACAAACTCTTCACTTTTGAAAGCCATCTGAAAAGGATAGCAATACAGTGAGCATACATGAAACATTTTAAAACAAAGTAAAAAGTACTACACACCATTTGCTGACTAAAAATGGCCTCCAATGTATAAGCAAATGTATACTTATTGAGTGTGATAAAAATCCACTAAAATAACTTACCGTGGAAACAAAGCGATACAGTGCCTGAAGAACCCAAAAGTCAATGTTCAGTCACAGCTGAAGAAAATCCACAAATGAATGGAATCACAGCAGTAGAACGCAACTAGGATCCAAAAATCAGGACGCTGACAAGGCTTCAACAAATCCCAGATGGACGAAACTTGCCCGGAGAACACTGCTACGATCCGAAAGCAGAGCGCAGATAGGAACAAGGGAGCGGAATTGCCCCAACGTCGCCTTTTTTAAAAACCCGGCCGCCAATCAGAACGCAGTAGCGTCCACCAATCGGAGATGAGTGGGCGCGGAAAGGTAATTTTATGCACGCCTTTCTGTCACAGTACAGTCCCTCAAAGTGTGTATCGTTGAGTGTGGATCGTTGAAATAGCTGCTGTGTGACAGCGTCCCAGCGACCAACGAGATCGTTAGTTAGATCGCTGGGGCGGCCGAAATCGTTGGCAAGTTATACATGTTTGACGGCTCCCGAACGATCTCTCCAGCGATCTCAAAACTGTGACGTAGTAACGATCTCGCTAGCGATCTCGTTATGTGTGACAGGGCCTTAATACACAGCAGTCCTCACACCACACACAGGAGGCGGCCACAGTCCACCATGGCTGTCATACCCACCTCCAGCGCTCATTGCTCTGACGCATGGTCTGCTGAGGCACACGGTCCCTGCACTCCGGGGCACAGCGCGACGGACGAGCTGAGAAACCTCCAAGAAGCCATGACTGCTGCACCTCACAGCCGACAGCTGCCACTACAGCGTCCAGGGCGCGGGGCAGTGCGCATTTATACCCGGGACCATACCAAGCGCATAGCGGAGGGGTGCACCGTAACAAGGCAGCGAGCAGAGAGGCCGTGTCATCTCCGTATATGGCCGTAATGTGCTGTACCCGCGGGGTTATTGCTGGTGCTTAATTACCACATGTAAAGGGAGTCAATGACAGGTGGAAACGCCATTTGTTCTCTAGTAGTAGCCGCCCAATAAAAGTGACCTCATCAATGGGAAGAATTGTTTATAAAAAGCAGCAGCTTTGTGATTTACTTGTTTTTAAAAAATCCTTTTCATTCTCAAGGAGAGGAGGAATTTTAGTTTTGTTTACTGCTCGTTGCCTAGGTTACCGGCCACTGCTGTGCTAGGAGTGCAGCGCTTACAAGCTGTTTTCTATAGAGCTTGTACACACTGATTTGAGGCTGCCCGGATTTAGTACCCTGCACTCTCCGGGGCTGCAGCGGTAAAGATGCCTCATGTGTCAGCATCGGAGGGTGCACCATTTGGGTTCAGCAATGCTACATTGCCACATGTCTGACCTGTCAATCAAGCAGGACAGCATCGGCAACCGGGCAACCAGAAGTCGGGAGGATGGGGATCGGGGTGCTGAAGATCAACGTGGAGACAACCTCTTTATTATCTACCTTGAGCGAAGTTCACACACAGTTTTCTACATGGATATTGTGTCAGATCCACTCCAAAATCCACGTAAAAAACTGCTTCAGATACTCTGACTACTCCTCATATTCATTGCTGTGGAATATCCACACGGCTGTTCATATTGTGAATTATTTTGAGAGTTTTTCTGACTAAACATTAAAAACCTCACTGCACAAAATAAAAAATAATAATAATTAACGTCACTTCTGTGAGGCGGATTCTCATGGAAGCTTCTCCAAACTCGACACTGTCACAGGCTGCAAAAGACCATAAGGAGAAAATACTTCAATAACGCTTCAAGAAAACAACCCCAAAACAAAGAGAAAAAGCAACGCAAATTCCTCCGGAAAATCTCATTGGATTTTCCGCTTCCAAAAAAGACATAGTTTTGTCATTTCTGTTTATAGCCAAAGCCTGAGAGATACGACGCAGGACAGAGCCCAGTGGTGCCGGGCGGACTATTATAATGGGGTACTATAGTTTTTGCCTGGGGTGCTGCCAGGACTTTTGGTGAAAAGGATTTTCTGAGAATTATTTGTTTACCCCCGAGGCTTCCAGAGGTTAAATGGGTATTCCAGATTTGGAAGACCTCTGTTCCCCAGCTGCAGTTTATTTAAAAAACAAGCAAAATGCGCTCTACTCACCCTCCACAGGTCCAGCGGTGACTCTCTGCCGCTGCTCTTGGTGTTTGTTATTGTGGGTTTCTGCTGCTGCCCCTTTCTGCACCAACTAAACCTCAGAGCCCAGTGATAGGCTATGTGTCCACGGTGCAGAAATGAAGCTGAAATTTTCCGCAGCATTTCTGCATGTCCTTGGCAGTAAAAACGCATGCTGATTTTACACGCGCTTTTGATGCATTTTTACTTGCGGATTTGCCATGCGTTTTTCAAATGCATTGTATAGGCAAATCCGCATGCTGAAACGCATAAAGAATGGACATGCTGCGTTTTTTTCCACACCTAAAATCCGAGCAGAAAAAATCCTGAGATGTGCAATGTGCTTCAGCTACATTTCCACACGGAAAAAAAAAACACACAAAAAACGCACCAAATCTGCATCGTGGGCACATAGCCATAGGCTGCAATGGCGAGGAGCTGAGAGCCCTTCATAAGCGGCAGATGCCCAGTATGCGATACAGAGCCGGCATCTTTCTCTGACAGCTTTGGCTGGAGCTAGCTCCGATCGTTGTCGTCAACCATTTAGATGCCTCTTTTCCCTATTTAAAAATTAAGAAAATACAAAGTTGAAATAAAAAAAACATTTACTTAGTATTGTCGTGTCCAAAAAAAGTCTAGTTTATCAAAATATTAAATTATTTAAACTGTATGTAAAATGACAAAAAAATATATCAAAAGTTCAATTATAGCAGGATCCTTCCTTCTTATATACAGGTGCATTTCACAAAATTAGAATATCATCAAAAAGTTAATTCATTTCAGTTCTTCAATACAAAAAGTGAAACTCATTATATAGAGTCATTACAGAATGATCTATTTCAAGTGTTGATTTCTGTTAATGTTGATGATTATGGCTTACAGCCAATGGAAACACAAAAGTCATTATCTCAGAAAACCAATCAGTATCTGGTGTGACCACCATTTGCCTCACGCGGTGCAAACACATCTCCTTCGCTTAGAGTTGATCAGGTTGTTGGTTGTGAAATGTTGGTCCTCTCATCAATGACTGTGCAAAGTTGCTGGATATTGGCAGGAACTTGAACACTCTGTCGTGTACGCCGATCCAGAGCTATACTGGCCGTGCAAATCCCACCAAGGACAGCATCTGCAAGGAGTTTGTATGTTCTCCCTGTGTTTGTGTGGGTTTCCTCCGGGTTCTCCGGTTTCCTCCCACACTCCAAAGATATACTGACATCGATGATAATGTATGTAAAGTGCTGTGGAATATGATGGCGCTATATCAGCAAGGTATAATAAATAAATAAAATTAATGCAATTTTATTGTGCATAAGAAAAAAGCTGCTCATCACTAGCGAATGGTGCGTCCAATCTCCAAGGTCACAGTGCTGGCAACACACTGCAAGAAACTAACTGTAAGTTTAGCCAAAACTCAGTACATTTCTATATGAAAGACACAGCTACCAGGGGTGGATTAAGGGTGGCCAGGGCCCCGGGCAGTTCAGATTGTGTGCCCCCCCCCCATGTGAGGGGTCATGCGGTCCAAGTACAGTAACGTGATCAATGTCATCATCATATACCTGAAACCTATAATATGTAAGTAGGATGTACGTCACTCTTTATAAAAATATGGTGCCAGAATATGATAACACTCCATGTACTCAAAGAAGAAAAAATCCGGCACTCAGAGTTTCAGAAAAAATTCTGATTCATTAGTAAAGCAATCCAAAAACAGATCAACCATCTATCTGCAGGTCAATAGTGTTCTTCAACCTCACAGATTTCCTTTAAGAGCTTCCCTGCCGCCTGCTTTCTCACTAGATAAGAGCTGTTACCTCTGCAAACAATCTGACTGATCCTCAAGGCTCGGCCTTTTTTTAACTCACTCAGGAACCTTCGCTGAACTTGCACTTTCTCAATACTTCCTATAATCAGTGGAGTAACTTGAAGCTCATGGGCCCCAATGTAAAAGCTCCAACAGGGCCCCCAATTATTGCAAGTCTTTAATAGTATTGGTCTTTTCATACAGACCAAAGGGACGTTTTGGGCCCTCTAGGCTCTAGAGTCCAGATGTGATTGCAACCCCTGCACCTATTGTAGTTATGCCCCTGTCTATAATTGCTGACCCTTCTGCAATAAGCCCCACTCCTGACAGTGCTTGACCGCGTATGCCATATTGAAGAATTTTATGAAAAAAACACTAGTAAATGCCACAAAACAAAAAAGAAAAGTGACTTGAATAAATCACAAATGATGAATCGGGCCACAGTGTTTGTATTTAATGAATCTCCAGACTCTGCTATAATTCTTTGACAAAAGGGAAACCTCCATCACCTCAGTATTAGCCCCAGTTACTGCAAATGCCCAAAACAGACTCAGGAGCTCATGCAGGCACAATGTCTAACCAATAAATGTCAGACTAAGGGCCAGAAACCAGCACGTTCCGACATGAGAACGGCCGGTCTTGGTGAATCGCGGCTAAATCTTTACTGGAAGGTTTCCCATGTAAGAGGAATGTGCTGGCTGCAGTGAGGAGGTCATGTGACTGCAGGTGATTGGCAGTTACTGGTCGCTCCTGACATCTGTAATGTTATCATTTGTATCTCAGGTGACAGTTGGGAGAGAGCGACGCAGCGACTTGTCTACAAGGAGCATCCGCAGAGTTTTCAGCCTTAGAAGCGCAGTGTTTTGTCATATTTCCCCTTTCCTTCACATTTGTACCCTCCCCCATTTCCCCTTTTATCATTTTTGCTGGATTGACTGGATTACATCATCCGTTACTGGTCATCATGTGGCAAGTATCATTCTCTGTGCCCCATATACAGTTCACAGAGCACAATACATTCACATTACACAGTGTATACACAGAGATGGGAACAGAACTGCTCACATTATATGATTGGGACGAGCTGTATAACAGATTTATAACTTTAGAGTCTTAAAAGAAACCTCTCTGCAAAAATATAAATCTGCAGATAAAAGCTGTTTTATACAATGTGGGTCATCTAATTGGAAGTGGGGAAAAATGAAGTTGTATTCTCCCTGCAGCCGCTTGTTTCCTGTTCTTGGGCAGCACCGGGCAGTGAGCAGTCAGCGATCACTACACTGTGAGCGAGCTGTAATCTCTCCCTTCTTTCTCATTGACATCCTGCTCTATGGATGTCGGAGCGGTGGATGTGATTACAGAGCACTCAGTGTGTAGAGATCACTGACTCTTCACTGTTCGAGCCCTGATGACTGGAAGGGAGCGGCTGCAGGGAGAGTGTAACTTTATTTTCTCCCTGCAGCCGCTCTTCCAATTAGATTGCTGCACATGTTTAATATAGTATTTATCTACAAATGACTCCTCTGCCTGCAGGCTATTGCCGTCTGTCTGCAGACAGGCTCCTTCTATGGCAGGTATACCCCTCATGTTTGATGTTTCTATGGGACCTGACCAGTAAGACAATGTTCACATCATATATAGACATTTGTTAACGTACACATTATTTATGTTTTTATGCTAAAAGGATGCGCCTGACTGGTATATAATAAGTCTATTAAAGTCATCAAATCTTCCTGCCCTCTCCCCTCCCTAGTTTTTTTTTAACCCATTCCCTTTTCTGCTTTCTTTCTCCACCTTTTCCTGTTTATTGAGGGTGGGCTGGAAAAATGATACACAAGTGTTGTAAAATGTACATGTTTCTACAAAGCGATTTTATAACAAATAAAATTACTATTAATAAATTAAAAAATAAAATATCTTAATAGTATTGTAAAATATCTTAAAAAGACAACATCTGCAAGCAGTTTGTATATTCTCCCCGTGGGTGCGTTGATTTCCTCCCACACTTCAAAGACAGACCAATAGAGAGTTTAGATTGTGAGCCCCAATGGGGACAGTGATGATAATATCTGTAAAGCGCTTTGGAATTACTGGCACTATATAAGTGAGTAAAATTAATAAATTGTATACTATTTTTTGCAATGGATAGAAGGGACACAAAAAAACAATAATTAAGTCAATATAGCGAGTCATAAATAAATGTCATAAAAGATTAACTGTATTGATCAAGTAGAAAGGTGTAGTGGACATACAAAAAACAGAAAACATCATAAATAAAAATAGTGTATATGAAAATGTAAAGGAGACTCTGTGCTTAGTAGAAAATCACAAATATAGTATATTGAACGTAACCATCATCAGAAATATATATAAGGAAATATGTATAAAAATACATATATAATATTAATGATGCAATCATAAGATACAGTGTGTATGGTGACTAAATAATGGTCAAGTATACAAGATTGGAGTAAAAGGTAAAGATATTCCCATATATTGCATGGTCAAATAGTCAGCATACACTCAGGATGGATGGGAAAAAATTAGTTTAGCACATACTTGGTTCACAGCAGGAGCTCCCTTGCGATGCGCTGACCAGAACACGCATTTTGACAATGTCTTCATCAGGGGGTGGCATCATTATAGGAAGAGGGAGTATAACAATGCAGCACTAGCAAATAGGAGAGGGACTCGGCGTGTATTGGTGCATGCGCAAACTGGTGACATCCAGGAGCTTGCCAACACTGGTGTCACGTGACCGGCCGTGTCACAAACTGGGTTGAGACGAAGAACCAGATGTGCATGCGTGCTGCCGGGTCGATCTGCAAAAGTAGTCTAGCATTCATAGTTGAGAGAAATGAACACTGTGCATAGTGGGAGCGTAATACTCAAAAAAGGCCACAAGATGGTGCACAGGAGCATTGTATTAACTGTATACAGCACAGTGGAGAGACCACATTATGCGATATTAGAAGGATATTAAGATTGTTTCTTATTTATGGCATATTAATGATAATATCTATAGTGACAAATACAGAAATATACATGGCTCTATATGGGTAAGAGTGCAATATTAGGGGTATGACTAATTGATAACTACAATTAAGGGTGTTCCTGGGTGTGGAATCTATATGTCCATAGTGATATCTACAATTATGCTATAGATCACACCCACTACATATCTTCACCGCCACAGAATTATTGTTGTACTTTCTTCCATTGAGACCAACAGTTGTGCTCAAAAGTTTACATACCCTGGCAGAATTTTTCCTTTCTTGGCCTTGTTTCTGAGAATATGAATGAGAACAAAAAACTATTTCTTCACTCATGGTTATTGGTTGGGTGAAGCCATTTATTGTCAAACGAATGTGTTTTCTCTTTTTAAATCTTAATGACAACCAAAAACATCCAAATGACGCTGATCATAAGTTCACATACCCTGGTGATTTTGGCCTGATAACATGCACAGAATTTGACACAAATGGGTTTGAATGGCTACTAAAGGTAACATCCTCACATGTGACTTGTTTGCTTATAATCAGTGAGTGTGCATAAAAGCTGAGTGAGTTTCTGGGATCCAGACAGACCCTTGCATCTTTCATCCAGCCACTGACGTTTCTGGAGTCATGGGGAAAGCAAAAGAATTGTCAATGGATCTACGGGAAAAGGTAGTTGAACTGTATAACACAGGAAAGGGATACAAAAAGATATCCAAGGAATTGATAATGCCAGTCAGCAGCGTTCAAATTTTAATTAACAAATGGAAAATCAGGGGCTCTGTAAAAGCGTAGGTAGACGGTCATCTAGACCAACAAAAAATGCGGCCACAACTGCCAGGAAAATTGTTCAGGATGCAAAGAAAAACCCACAAATAACATCAACTGAAATTCAGCACTCTCTGAAAACTAGCGGTGTGGCTGTTTCAAAATGCACAATAAGGAGGTTCTTGAAGAAGAATAGGCTGCATGGTCGAGTCGCCAGGAGAAAGCCATTACTGCGCAAATGCCACAAAGTATCTGGCCTACAATACGCCAAACAGCACAGCGAGAAGCCTCAAAACTTCTGGAACAAGGTAATTTGGAGTGATGAGACCAAAATTGAACTTTTTGGCCACAACCATAAACGTTACATTTGGAGAGAGGTCAACAAGGCCTATGATGAAAAGAACACCATTCCTACAATAAAGCACAGAGGTGGATCGCTGATGTCTTGGGGATGTGTGAGCTACAAAGGCACAGGAAACTTGGTAAAAGTTGAAGGAAAGATGAATGCAGCACGTTATCAGCAAAAGCTGGAGGCAAATTTGCACTCATCAGCCTGGAAGCTGCGCATGGGACCTACTTGGAAATTCCAACATGACAACGATCCAAAACACAAGGCCAAGTCGACCTGTCATTGTCTACAGCAGAACAAAGTGAAGGTTCTGGAGTGGCCATCTCAGTCTCCTGACCTCAATATCATTGAGCCACTCTGGGGAGATCTCAAGCGTGCAGTTCATGCTAGACAGCCCAGGAATTTACAGGAACTGGAGGCTTTTTACCATCTGAGAAAAAAAAGAACCTCATCAACAACTACCACAAAAGACTTCAAGCTGTCATTGATGTTAGAGGGGGCAATACACGGTATTAAGAACTGGGGTATGTGAACTTTTGATCAGGGTCATTTGGATGTTTTTGGTTGTCATTAAGATTTAAAAAGAAAAATCACAGTAGTTTGACAATAAATGGCTTCACCCAACCAATAATCATGAGTAGAGAAAAAGTTTTTTGTTATCATTCATATTCTCTGAAACAAGGCCAAGAAAGGAAAAATTCTGCCGAGTGATGTAAACTTTTGAGCACTGTATATGGTTTACATTAATGATATTTCATGCATATGTCACTAAGTTATGGGTGTGTGGTTGTCATCCTTTATTAATCATGTGTGTGTATTTTATATGATCGTCTAATAAAGTGTTTAACTTTTTTGCCAAAAATTCCTATTTGTCTGATTGCTATACATTGATTATTTGGAGTGGAATTAAACATTCACCCCCATTTTTGGGCCATAATATGGTGCAGGTGCATTTTTTCCTAAAATGTACCTAGTGAATCTATTGCTATTAATATGTCAGTGAGCGCCATCGATACTCCTGCGCCCTTTAACACCATCTGCATACAGCGCATCTTGTCTCCCTGGTCATATGTTTCCATCCCACATAGACATGTTGCTGAACTCCAGATTGTACTGAAGAAGGCCAGATATAGGTCGAAATGTTAATTTATGCACACAGAGGAACCTGTATAAGAAACACATTATTTTCACATATACTTGGAGTGCCAAATTCATTTTTTATTTTGTTATTCATAGTCCTCCATATAGTATAATGCACCCCCCATAGTCCGTACTGTGCGCTGTGGGGATTCGCTGGTTTCTGAGCCACGACCGGAGGGTAAAAAAAGCATAATTTTATTGATACAAGTCTTAAAACATACAAACATAACACCCCATAAAAAGACAGAATACAAACTACCTATTTAGCTTTGAAGGGTCAACTCCAAGCAGCCAAATTTAAAATAATGGACTAATGCCCAATGTTATCACCATTAAATTACTATGCTGTACAGTTTAGCCCAACTAAAGTGCTATGCTGTAGGTACTATTTCTATAGGTACTATTTCACCTTCCAGCACAAAAGGTCATAGGTAACAAGAGAAGGGGGCCACCTAAATTACTCTGGGGGAAAAAAAAACCTCTATAATCAACGTGTACCCTTTACACTATATCAGGACACATAAATTTTACCTGAAGTCATGGTGACACCTTATATGGCAGCAAAGGAGGGTACGCATGTGTTATATATACTCATGGCTATGGCCTGGCCAGTGGGCGTGGCCTCACTTCCATACAATTGTATGGAGCGAGGCCACGCCCTCTAGATGACCACAACCACTGTCGTAGCACGGCCTCGCTCTATGCAAGTGTATGGAGCGAGGCCACACCCTCTAGATGACCACAACCACTGTCGTAACACG
Organism: Phyllobates terribilis; assembly: GCF_046119375.1. Classification (NCBI taxonomy): domain Eukaryota; kingdom Metazoa; phylum Chordata; class Amphibia; order Anura; family Dendrobatidae; genus Phyllobates; species Phyllobates terribilis. The sequence goes on from NW_027363419.1 coordinate 139,292, forward strand.
GCCTTGTTCTATGCAAGTGTATGGAGCGAGGCCACACCCTCTAGATGACCACAACCACTGTCGTAGCACGGCCTTGCTCTATGCAAGTGTATGGAGCGAGGCCACACCCTCTAGATGACCACAACCACTGTCGTAGCACGGCCTCGCTCTATGCAAGTGTATGGAGCGAGGCCACACCCTCTAGATGACCACAACCACTGTCGTAGCACGGCCTTGTTCTATGCAAGTGTATGGAGCGAGGCCACACCCTCTAGATGACCACAACCACTGTCATAGCACGGCCTTGCTCTATGCAAGTGTATGGAGCGAGGCCACACCCTCTAGATCAGGGGTCCTCAAACTTTTTAAACAGGGGGCCAGTTCACGGTCCCTCAGACCATTGGAGGGCCGAAATATAGTTTTTAAAAAAAACTATGAACACATTCCTATGCACACTGCACATATCTTATATTGTAGTAAAAAAAACAATACAGGAACAAATACAATATTTAAAATGAAGAACAAGTAAAGTTAAATCAACCGGTATTTCAATAGGTAGGTAACTGTACCCAATAGGCAGCATATGTCCTCAATTGGCAGGTAAATATCCCCAATAGGCAGCATAGGTCCTCAATAGGCAGGTAAATATCCCCAATAGGCAGGTAAATATCCCCAATAGGCAGCATAGGTCCTCAATAGGCAGGTAAATATCCCCAATAGGCAGGTAAATATCCCCAATAGGCAGCATAGGTCCTCAATAGGCAGGTAAATATCCCCAATAGGCAGGTAAATATCCCCAATAGGCAGCATATGTCCTCAATAGGCAGGTAAATATCCCCAGTAGGCAGCATAGGTTCTCAATAGGCAGGTAAATATCCCCAATAGGCAGGTAAATATCCCCAATAGGCAGGTAAATATCCCCAATAGGCAGCATAGGTCCTCAGTAGGCAGGTAAATATCCCCAATAGGCAGATAAATATCCCCAATAGGCAGCATAGGTCCTCAATAGGCAGGTAAATGTACCCAATAGGCACCATAGGTCCCCAATAGGCAGGTAAATGTACCCAATAGGCAGCATAGGTCCCTAATAGGCAGGTAAATGTCCCCAATAGGCAGGTAAATATCCCCAATAGGCAGGTAAATATCCCCAATAGGCAGCATAGGTCCTCAATGGGCAGGTAAATGTTCCCAATAGGCAGGCTGTTTCCCCCTTATAATGCAATATGCAGGCTGTTCCACCCCTTATAATGCCCCATGCAGGCTGTTCCCCCCTTATAATGCCCCATGCTGGATGCCACCCCCCATATAATGCCCCATGCAGCATGTCACCCCCCCATATAATGCCCCATGCAGCATGTCACCCCCCCATATTATGCCCCATACAGCATGTCACCCCCCCATATTATGCCCCATGCAGCATGTCACCTCCCCCCCATATTATGCCCCATGCAGGATGTCCCTTTCCCCCCATATTATGCCCCATGCAGGATGTCCCTTTCCCCCCATATAAAGCCCCATGCAGGATGTCACCCCCCATATAATGCCCCATGCAGGATGTCACCCCCCATAGAATGCCCCATGCAGGATGTCACCCCCCATATAATGCCCCATGCAGGATGTCACCCCCCATATAATGCCCCATGCAGGATATCACTCCCCTGTCTTTATAATGCCCCATGCAGCATGTCACACACCCCCGTATAATGCCCCATGCAGCATGTCACCCCCCCATATAATGCCCCATGCAGCATGTCACCCCCCCATATAATGCCCCATGCAGCATGTCACCCCCCCATATAATGCCCCATGCAGCATGTCACCCCCCCCCATATAATGCCCCATGCAGGATGTCACCCCCCATATCATGCCCCATGCAGGATGTCACCCCCCCATATTATACCCCTTGCAGGATGTCACCCCTCCATATAATGACCTATGCCTCCATACATTAAAAAAAAAAAAAATATCCAATACTCACCTCACTTCTCACTTGCTGCCGCTGCTCTACTCTGGTCTGGACTCCAGCGTCGCCCCGCTCTGCGCTGCCTGTGACGACACTCGGGAGGGCGCAGTGTAAAGACGTCACCGCACCCTCTGACCTGAGACCTGAGACGTCACAGGAAGCGCAGAGCAGGAAGACAGCAGATCTGCAGAGGCACGGGGACAGGTAAGTATCCGCCTGCCGGGGCCCTGAGCAAGCGGGGGAAAAGGGCGGGCGATGACACCGCTCCCCTCTCCTCCGCCCATAGCCCGGCGGGCCGGATAAAAGTCCTCCGCGGGCCGTAGTTTGAGGACCCCTGCTCTAGATGACCACAACCACTGTCGTAGCATGGCCTTGCTCTATGCAAGTGTATGGAGCGAGGCCACACCCTCTAGATGACCACAACCACTGTCGTAGCACGGCCTTGCTCTATGCAAGTGTATGGAGCGAGGCCACACCCTCTAGATGACCACAACCACTGTCGTAGCACGGCCTTGCTCTATGCAAGTGTATGGAGCGAGGCCACATCCTCTAGATGACCACAACCACTGTCATAGCACGGCCTTGCTCTATGCAAGTGTATGGAGCGAGGCCACACCCTCTAGATGACCACAACCACTGTCGTAGCACGGCCTTGCTCTATGCAAGTGTAGGGAGCTAGGTCATGCCCACAAGATGGACCCTGGCCAGGAGTATGTATTACACATACAGTACAGACAAAAAAGTTTGGACACACCTTCTCATTTAAAGATTTTTCTGTATTTTCATGACTATGAAAATTGTACATTCACACTGAAGGCATCACAACTATGAATTAACACATGTGGAATTATATACTTAACAAAAAAGTGTGAAACAACTGAAAATATGTCTTATATTCTAGGTTCTTCAAAATAGCCACCTTTTGCTTTGATGACTGCTTTGCACACTCTTGGCATTCTCTTGATGAGCTTCAAGAGGTAGTCACCGGAAATGGTCTTCCAACAATCTTGAAGGAGTTCCCAGAGATGCTTAGCACTTGTTGGCCCTTTTGCCTTCACTCTGCGGTCCAGCTCACCCCAAACCGTCTCGATTGGGTTCAGGTCTGGTGACTGTAAAGGCCAGATCATCTGGCGTAGCACCCCATCACTCTCCCTCTTGGTCAAATAGCCCTTACACAGCCTAGAGGTGTGTTTGGGGTCATTGTCCTGTTGAAAAATAAATGATGGTCCAACTAAATGCAAACCTGATGGAATAGCATGCCGTTGCAAGATGCTGTGGTAGCCATGCTGGTTCAGTATGCCTTCAATTTTGAATAAATCCCCAACAGTGTCACCAGCAAAGCACCCCCACACCATCACACCTCCTCCTCCATGCTTCACGGTGGGAACCAGGCATGTAGAGTCCATCCGTTCACCTTTTCTGCGTCGCACAAAGACACGGTGGTTGGAACCAAATATCTCAAATTTGGACTCATCAGACCAAAGCTCAGATTTCCACTGGTCTAATGTACATTCCTTTTGTTCTTTAGCCCAAACAAGTCTCTTCTGCTTGTTGCCTGTCCTTAGCAGTGGTTTCCTAGCAGCTATTTTACCATGAAGGCCTGCTGCACAAAGTCTCCTTTTAACAGTTGTTGTAGAGATGTGTCTGCTGCTAGAACTCTGTGTGGCATTGACCTGGTCTCTAATCTGAGCTGCTGTTAACCTGCGATTTCTGAGGCTGGTGACTCGGATAAACTTATCCTTAGAAGCAGAGGTGACTCTTGGTCTTCCTTTCCTGGGGCGGTCCTCATGTGAGCCAGTTTCTTTGTAGCGCTTGATGGTTTTTGCAACTGCACTTGGGGACAATTTCAAAGTTTGCCCAATTTTTCAGACTGACTGACCTTCATTTCTTAAAGTAATGATGGCCACTCGTTTTTCTTTACTTCGCTGCTTTTTTCTTGCCATAATACAATTTCTAACAGTCTATTCAGTAGGACTATCAGCTGTGTATCCACCAGACTTCTGCACAACACAACTGATGGTCCCAACCCCATTTATAAGGCAAGAAATCCCACTTATTAAACCTGACAGGGCAGACCTGGGAAGTGAAAACCATTTCCGGTGACTACCTCTTGAAGCTCATCAAGAGAATGCCAAGAGTGTGCAAAGCAGTCATCAAAGCAAATTGTGGCTACTTTGAAGAACCTAGAATATAAGACATATTTTCAGTTGTTTCACACTTTTTTGTTAAGTATATAATTCTACATGTGTTAATTCATAGTTTTGATGCCTTCAGTGTGAATGTACAATTTTCATAGTCATGAAAATACAGAAAAATCTTTAAATGAGAAGGTGTGTCCAAACTTTTGGTCTGTACTGTATATACCGTCAGGTCCCGGATCAGAAACCAGCGGATCCTCACAGCGCACAGTGCGGGCTCTGGGGGAATTCATAAGTCAGCAGTCAAACAGAGTGACTACAGACTTATGGATTTGAACCAGACAACCCCTTTAAATATTTTATATCTTGTGTAGGAGATGAAGCATGAGGAGCCTAAGAATCATTTGATCTTCTGCGTAAGAAATGAAATGGAAAGTGCCCGTTATATTCTCTAATGTATTCACCAGATAATGTGGCTTTATTTGTAAACCTGAGGGGTCTCCTGAAATCAGATTACTGTTTGGTTGAAAATAGGTTTGATGTTAAATATTTTATATTATGCTCCATCCATGAAGTCACTGATATACTTACAGCCATACCTCCCATACAGCCATACCTCCCATACAGCCACACCTCCCATACAGCCACACCTCCCATACAGCCACACCTCCCATACAGCCACACCTCCCATACCGCCATACCTCCCATACCGCCATACCTCCCATACCGCCATACCTCCCATACAGCCATACCTGCCATACCGCCATACCTCCCATACCGCCATACCTCCCATACCGCCATACCTCCCATACAGCCATACCTCCCATACAGCCATACCACCCTTACAGCCATACCTCCCATACAGCCATACCTCCCATACAGCCATACCTCCCATACAGCCATACCTCCCTTACAGCCATACCTCCCATACAGCCAAACCTCTCATACAGCCATACCTCCCATACAGCCATACCTCCCATACAGCCATACCTCCCATACAGCCAAACCTCCCATACAGCCATACCTCCCATACAGCCATACCTCCCATACAGCCATACCTCCCATACAGCCATACCTCCCATACCACCATACCTCCCATACAGCCATACCTCCCATACAGCCATACCTCCCATACAGCCATACCTCCCTTACAGCCATACCTCCCATACAGCCATACCTCCAATACAGCCATACCTCCCTTACAGCCATACCTCCCATACAGCCATACCTCCCATACAGCCATACTTCCCATACAGCCATACCTCCCATACAGCCATACCTCCCATACAGCCATACCTTCCATACAGCCATACCTCCCATACAGCCATACCTCCCATACAGCCATACCTCCCATACAGCCATACCTCTCATACAGCCATACCTCCCATACAGCCAAACCTCCCATACAGCCATACCTCCCATACAGCCATACCTCCCATACAGCCATACCTTCCATACAGCCATACCTCCCATACAGCCATACCTCCCAAACAGCCATACCTCCCATACAGCCATACCTCCCATACAGCCAAACCTCCCATACAGCCATACCTCCCATACAGCCAAACCTCCCGTACAGCCATACCTCCCGTACAGCCATACCTCCCATACAGCCATACCTCCTATACAGCCATACCTCCCGTACAGCCATACCTCCCATACAGCCATACCTCCCATACAGCCATACCCCCCATACAGCCATACCTCCCATACAGCCATACCTCCCATACAGCCATACCTCCCATACAGCCATACCTCCCTTACAGCCATACCTCCCATACAGCCATACCTCCCATACAGCCATACCCCCCATACAGCCATACCTCCCATACCTCCATACCTCCCATACAGCCATACCTCCCATACAGCCATACCTCCCATACAGCCATACCTCCCATACAGCCATACCTCCCATACAGCCATACCTCCCTTACAGCCATACCTCCCATACAGCCATACCTCCTATACAGCCATACCTTCCATACAACCATACCTCCCATACAGCCACACCTTCCATACAGCCACACCTCCCATACAGCCATACCTCCCGTACAGCCATACCTCCTATACAGCCATACCTCCCATACAGCCATACCTCCCATACAGCCATACCTCCCATACAGCCATACCTTCCATACAGCCATACCTCCCATACAGCCATACCTCCCGTACAGCCATACCTCCCATATAGCCATACCTCCCATACAGCCATACCTCTCATACAGCCATACCACCCATACAGCCATACCTCCCGTACAGCCATACCTCCCATACAGCCATACCCCCCATACAGCCATACCTCCCATACAGCCATACCTCCCATACAGCCATACCTCCCATACAGCCATACCTCCCATACAGCCATACCTCTCATACAGCCATACCTCCCATACAGCCATACCTCCCATACAGCCATACCTCCCAACTTTTAAAGAAGAGAAAGAGAGACAAAGTTTGCAACGCACACAGTGCACCGTGGCAATTTCTAAACCATGCCCTTAACTACACCCATATCCACGCCCCAACCACACCCATTCAGCATTTCCGATCAGATTGTTTTCTACACAATTAAAAACAGAAAAAAAAATATTTTCAAAAAATAATGAATAAAATATAAAAGCTGCACATTACATGATAGGTCAAAATATTGTGCTTTTGGTTAATAGGAGCAATTAGAGAATACAGTCAACTTATTGTTCTGCATGTCTGCTGAACTCTTGAGAAGCGTTCCCCTCACCTCTCTTAACAGTGAGGTCAAATGAAGCCGCAGAATCACCGGCAGGAGCGTCCATGACCACTCTGTCGGCAGAGATCGGTGCTGGGCAGAACAGGCAGGTAGTTAGCAACTTCCTGCCTGCAAATTCTTAGCCCCTTAAGAAAAAATATACAAAAGTCCTGGATAACCCCTTTCATTGCCCCAATTAATCAACAGCACATAATTATTATCTGTGCGATTTTGGCCTTCAAGGAGCGTGGACCTGTCATGTTAGGGCTGTGTTCATATTGTGCTTTTGCCGCTCGTCTGTTGCTCCATCTGGGCTTCTGTCTGAATCCCTGAAATACAGGATAATAGCACAACTCATGAGGGGGCTGTTGACCTTAATGAAGCAGACGGGGTCACTTTGTGTTTTACCTGACCTCACTTTTAGCAGTGTCCGTCTTACTGAGGCGTGCACAAAAGCATGGTCGATAGCACTTGTGTCCTCCTCAGAAAGGTGGACGCTGCCGAAGCTGAGGCTGGACAGAGCACAAAGTGTCTAACCAAGCGCAAATCAAGCAAGCCTTTTTATAAATATAAGGGCTCGCTCACACTGGCGGATAACATGGCCGACTGCTATGCAATGTTTTATCAGATAGCACTCTGCCCAATGTTATACTTTGGGTCGGTGCAGGTCTGCAATTTTTTTCTCATGCTGATTCAGGGCATGCTGCAGGTGGCTCCGATATTCGGATTATGAGCAGCCACACAAGTCTATGGGTTCAAGTGAAACATCAGACTGCACTTGGATGTCACCCGAGTGCAGTCTTATTGCCGTGGACGCTGGCAATGAGAAGATGGAGAAATTACTGTATATTCTCTGTACCTGTGCTGCAATAACACTAGGATCAGAATTTGATCTCAGTGTCAATAGCATAATCAGCTTGATTCTCTCGCATGAGAGAACATACGCATGTGTGAACGCAGCCCTAATGTTGAGGTACACTCTACTGTCTGATATGACATTGGGTGTGGAGACACAACTGAATACTGGCAGTAGAGTTAAAGGAATTGTCCAGTACTCAGACAAACCTTCTTAATTACTATATTCCACCTTGTAAAATAAAAGCAATCCGTACTCCCTTCCAGTGCTGGCATTGTTGGCGCCAGGTGTCATGTGACGTTATGCCACGTGAGCCTTGCAGTCAATCAGCGTCTGCTATTAGACCGCTGCACTCTCACTTTCTTTGCCTGAACCTTGGATAAATTGAAATAGTGAGAGTGCAGCAGCGTGATAGCAGCCACTGATTGGCGTTATGCCTTGTGAGCCCCAAGAAACCTAGCGCCGACGTCACTGGAACTGTATTTTTATTTTACAAGGTGGACTACTTTATTTTAAAAGGGGTTGCCAAAATAGTGACAATCCCTTTAATATATAATCAAATGTATTTTTTTAAAAGCTTATACTTGCCTCCCGTGCTGGCACCGTTCCAGCGGTGTCGGAGGTCCCATGCTGTTGCTGTGACACGTGACCCTGGCACCCAATCATCGCTGGTGTCACTGTCCCCGCCTTCATACAAATTGAACACGAAGAGGAGGCCAGGGCTGCGGCTGTTTGCTCCCTTCCTCTTCATGTTCAGTCTGTACGAAGGCTGAGACAGAGACGCCAACGCTGATTGGGTGCCGGGGTAATGTGTCATAACAACCGCACGAGAACCCCAAGCACAGGAGGCAAGTAGAAGCTTTCTTATTTTATCAGTGCCAAACATTTAGATCAAGAAGGGGTTGTCCAGGCTTGAGGTTAATATCAGACTTTTGAATCCTCACAGCGCCTGCATTGCGCCCTGTGAGGATTCTCCAGTGCCAGTAGCGGACGCCCATGTGACCACAAGTATGTGATTTGCATGCAAGCAGGCACATGCTGAATGGATGAGTGCTGCCTCACTCATTGCAATTGTATTGAGCGAGACTGGACACGTCTAGTTGGAATGTGGCCGGGAGTACACAAACGCTCCCAACACCAGTGTGGGCGCTGTGAGGATTCAAAAGTATGACAGTAACCTCAAGCCTGGACAGCCCCTTTAATAAACTATGGGGAAAAAAAAATATATATATATATGTAGAGTACAGACCAAAAGTTTGGACACACCTTCTCATTTAAAGATTTTTCTGTATTTTCATTACTTTGAAAATTGTACATTCACACTGAAGGCATCAAAACTATGAATTAACACATGTGGAATTATATACTTAACAAGAAAGTGTGAAACAACTGAAAATATGTCTTATATGCTAGGTTCTTCAAAGTAGCCACCTTTTTCTTTGATGACTGCTTTGCACACTCTTGGCATTCTCTTGATGAGCATCAAGAGGTAGTCACCGGAAATGGTTTTCACTTCACAGGAGTGCCCTCTCAGGTTTAATAAGTGGGATTTCTTGCCTTATAAATGGGGTTGGAACCATCAGTTGTGTTGTGCAGAAGTCTGGTGGATTCACAGCTGATAGTCCTACTGAATAGACTGTTAGAATTTGTATTATGGCAAGAAAAAAGCAGCTAAGTAAAGAAAAACGAGTGCCCATCATTACTTTAAGAAATTAAGGTCAGTCAGTGCGAAAAGTTGGTCAAACTTTGAAAGTGTCCCCAAGTGCAGTTGCAAAAACCATCAAGCGCTACAAAGAAACTGGCTCACATGAGGACCGTCCCAGGAAAGTAAGACCAAGAGTCACCTCTGCTTCTGAGGATAAGTTTATCCGAGTCACCAGCCTCAGAAATCGCAGGTTAACAGCAGCTCAGATTAGAGACCAGGTCAATGCCACACAGAGTTCTAGCAGCAGACACATCTCTACAACAACTGTTAAGAGGAGACTTTGTGCAGCAGACCTTCATGGTAAAATAGCTGCTAGGAAACCACTGCTAAGGACAGGCAACAAACATAAGAGACTTGTTTGGGCTAAAGAACACAAGGAATGGACATTAGACCAGTGGAAATCTGTGCTTTGGTTTGATGAGTTCAAATTTGAGATCTTTGGTTCCAACCACCGTGTCTTCCTGTCTTCAGTTTCTTCCTGAAAATGATTGAAATCACAAATTCTTTGGTATTATTATCTTCATTTAATTTGTCTTCAATGAAAAAACACAAAAAGAATTGTCCTAAAGCCAAATTGGATATAATTCCACACCAAACCTAAAAAAGGGGGTGGACAAAAGTATTGGCACTGTTTGAAAAATCATGTGATGCTTCTCTAATTCGTGTAATTAACAGCACCTGTAACTTACCTGTGGCACCTAACAGGTGTTGGCAATAACTAAATCACACTTGCAGCCAGTTAACATGGATTAAAGTTGACTCAACCTCTGTCCTGTGTCCTTGTGTGTACCACATTGAGCATGGAGAAAAGAAAGAAGACCAAAGAACTGTCTGAGGACTTGAGAAACCAAATTGTGAGGAAGCATGAGCAATCTCAAGGCTACAAGTCCATCTCCAAAGACCTGAATGTTTCTGTGTCTTCTGTGCGCAGTGTCATCAAGAAGTTTAAAGCCCATGGCACTGTGGCTAACCTCCCTAGATGTGGACAGAAAAGAAAAATTGACGAGAGATTTCAACGCAAGATTGTGTGGATGGTGGATAAAGAACCTCGACTAACATCCAAACAAGTTCAAGCTGCCCTGCAGTCCGAGGGTACAACAGTGTCAACCCGTACTATCCGTCGGCGTCTGAATGAAAAGGGACTGTATGGTAGGATACCCAGGAAGACCCTACTTCTTACCCCGAGACATAAAAAAGCCAGGCTGGAGTTTGCCAAAACTTACCTGAGAAAGCCTAAAACGTTTTGGAAGACTGTTCTCTGGTCAGATGAGACAAAAGTAGAGCTTTTTGGGAAAAAGCATCAACATAGAGTGTACAGGAAAAAAAAAGAGGCATTCAAAGAAAAGAACACGGTCCCTACAGTCAAACATGGCGGAAGTTCCCTGATGTTTTGGGGTTGCTTTGCTGCCTCTGGCACTGGACTGCTTGACCGTGTGCATGGCATTATGAAGTCTGAAGACTACCAACAAATTTTGCAGCATAATGTAGGGCCCAGTGTGAGAAAGCTGGGACTCCCTCAGAGGTCATGGGTTTTCCAGCAGGACAATGACCCAAAACACACTTCCAAAAGCACTATAAAATGGTTTGAGAGAAAGCACTGGAGACTTCTAAGGTGGCCAGCCATGAGTCCAGACCTGAATCCCATAGAACACCTGTGGAGAGATCTCAAAATGGCAGTTTGGAGAAGGCACCCTTCAAATATCAGGGACCTGGAGCAGTTTGCCAAAGAAGAATGGTCTACAATTCCAGCAGAGCATTGTAAGAAACTCATTGATGGTTATCGGAAGCGGTTGTTCGCAGTTATTTTGGCTAAAGGTTGTGCAACCAAGTATTAAGCTGAGGGTGCCAATACTTTTGTCTGGCCCATTTTTGGAGTTTTGTGTGAAATGATCAATGATTTGATTTTTTCTTCATTCTCTTTTGTGTTTTTTCCTTGCAAGCAAATTAAATGAAGATAATAATACCAAAGAATTTGTGATTGCCATCATTTTCAGGAAGAAACTGAGTATTATCTGACAGAATTGCAGGGGTGCCAATACTTTTGGCCACCACTGTAATTCCACATGTGATAATTCATAGTTTTGATGCCTTCAGTGTGAATGTACAATTTTCATAGTCATGAAAATACAGAAAAATCTTTAAATGAGAAGGTGTGTCCAAACTGTTGGTCTGTACTGTATATATATATTTATATATATATATACATATACACTGTATATATACACATACATACATACATACATTTTTTTCACAGGATTTGTCAGCAGAAACATCATAAAAAATATCTTTGGTGGTTTTGCATATTTCCCAAGTTACAAGCAGAGCTAAACTGGGTGTGCTAGAACCCAGTAGCTCTGCCAAGCAGGCAACCATGTCATCCCCTAATCTCTCCAAATAACTGACCAAGTGAAAACAAACACCCCCAGCAGCAGCAGCTCCTTGCCGCTTCCTCTGAGTCCCCATGTGTACCTGCTTCTTCACCCCAGTGTCTGCTGCAGGCACACGGGGACCCTGAGGAGCAGACACAAGGGCTGTATCACCACTCATCTCCTCTTGCAGGCGCACAGTTGCTAATTCTAATTACCACAATAAACCTCATTTCAAGGCAGAAACATTACTGTGTCCAACAGTTATTACATATATCAAACTGAAATAGCTGTTGCAAAAACACCAATTTTTATAAAACATTAAGCTTAAGATTAATAGGGGTGCCCAAACTTTTTCATATAACTGTATGTACAACACTATCACGGAGGTTTTTACTCCTCTGAAAGGTGATACTAGATTTATTAGGTGAGTATTTGGATAGAGCACAATCTGCCAAGATGATGGGCCACGATTTTTCTAAACATTTCCTCATCAAGGAGGCTTGTGAAAACTCTTGATTTTACAGTTGTATTACAGTATTAACACTAGACAATCAGACCCCAAGTCCCTCAAAAAGAAAAAAAAATAAAGTAAAAAAAAAATTTAAATTTTTTTAAAGAATTATAAAAAAAATGTAGAAATTGAAAAACATTTGTGATTTTTCAGCTGCAGCAACTTCGTAAAAAATGCGATAAGTGAACAGAACATGATATCTACCCCAAAATAATATCAATAAACACGTCAGCTCGCCAGGCAAAAAACAATCCCTTACACCGCTCCATTCACTGAAAAATTAAACTAAACAGCTCTTGGAAAATGGCAATATCACTTTTTTTTTTACATAAAGAAGAAGAAAGAGAAGCGCACCTTGTGCAGATCAAACAGGACAAGTAAAGACTGAATGGTGGTATTACTCACCAGAGTGAGTTCATCTCAGGCACAACACTGAGCCAGGTAGCATGTATACTCCAGTTGGCCGCTCCTCCACCCACTGGATCCCGCTGGGAATCCAGGGATATAGTCAGGAAATGGCAAAAATCTTTAATATTTGCCTGAAGAAGGGGCTAGAACAACTCTGAAACGCATAGCAAATAATAAACTTTTAAAAAGTCATTACCTTAGTGGTATTGCGTTTTAAAAATCCTTGGCAGCGCTATTTCCAACAAACCAAATCCCCCAGTTTCTGATATTTTTTTTCCAACTTCCAAATTTCATTTCATTAAATAAAAAAATATGTAAGTTTGGTTTTGTTGTAATCGCACTGACCAGGAGAATCAAACTGCTAGGACATTTTACTGCACAATGGATGCCATAAAAACGAAACCCAAAACACTATTGCTGAATTTTCCAGTACATCCCAAGGTAAAATGAAGGCTGTCATTCAAAAGTACAACTCATCCTGCAAAAAATACAACCTCAGATGGCCATGTCAGTGGAAAAATAAAGAAATCTTTTGGCTCTTGGAAGAAAATGAGGAAAACACATAATTGCAAAAATGAAAATTCGCCCTGTTCATAAAGGATTAAACAGAAAACCCACTGGACTGAATAAAGGCCATAACTGGTGTAAAATGCTGGGATCAGAAGAGTAATAAATGCTTCATGTTCAGAAAGTGAACTAAGTCCGTACCTCTGACTTCATGGCGCAGGGGAATATAGATTTGTACAGTCATCCTTTATCTTGTACTTATGTGATCGGGCATCAGATATTGTATTCTCTCTATTATATCCATTTACTCAGCACATTTCTAACCTTATGTTATGATGTCACATTTTCACTTTACACTGGTGGCTCTGGAATATGACATATTCTTACACATTTAAACATATTTTTATCTCTTCCCAGGAACCTGGGATCCACCTCCTTCCATTTAGAGATGGACCTCCAGCCACAGGACGATGGATGGAGTAACGTGACCACCATGATGGCGTCAGCATTGCTGGACTGCTACAAGAATACTGTCAGTGCCAGGCTCTTTCATCCATTAAATTGGCTGTGTAATGTATAAACTTGATTTCTTTATGAAATGTCCTAAAATATGAGTATCTCCTGTTATACTGTAGCCTCCACCACTCCACACTATGGAGCGTATCCTGAGGACCGCTGAGGACCGTGTAAGTGACAGCAACAGATAACACACCGTGACGTATCTATGAATCCAGACGCTCATATTTATCAGGCACAAAACATGCATCAGTTTATTTGGCATTATCACTAATCTACACAGAACCAAAACCAAACATATATAGAACCAGAACCCCAGCCTGACCCCAGAATAAGTGGAAGTGCCCCCTTACCTGCCTCAGAATAAGTGGAAGTACCCCCTCACTTAGCCCCAGAATAAGTGGAAGTGCCCCCTCACCTACCCCCAGAATAAGTGGAAGTGCCCCCTCACCTACCCCCAGAATAAGTAGAAGTGCCCCCTCACCTACCCCCAGAATAAGTAAAAGTGCCCCCTCACCTACCCCCAGAATAAGTAAAAGTGCCCCCTCACCTACTCCCAGAATAAATGGAAGTGCCCCCTCACCTACCCCCAGAATAAGTGGAAGTGCCCCCTCACCTACCCCCAGAATAAGTAGAAGTGCCCCCTCACCTACCCCCAGAATAAGTAAAAGTGCCCCCTCACCTACTCCCAGAATAAATGGAAGTGCCCCCTCATCTACCACCAGAATAAGTGATAGTGCCCTCTCTCATACCACCAGAATAAGTGGAAGTACCCCCTCACCTACCCCCCGAATAAGTGGAAGTGCCCCCTCACCTACCCCCAGAATAAGTGGAAGTTCCCCCTCATCTACCCCCAGAATAAGTGGAAGTGCCCCCTCACTTACCCCCAGAATAAGTGGAAGTGCCCCCTCACCTACCCCCAGAATAAGTGGAAGTGCCCCCTCACCTACCCCCAGAATAAGTGGAAGTGCCCCCTCACCTACCCCCAGAATAAGTGGAAGTACCCCCTCTCCTACCCCCAGAATAAGTGGAAGTGCCCCCTCACCTACCCCCAGAATAAGTGGAAGTGCCCCCTCTCCTACCCCCAGAATAAGTGGAAGTGCCCCCTCTCCTACCCCCAGAATAAGTGGAAGTGCCCCCTCACCTACCCCCAGAATAAGTGGAAGTGCCCCCTCTCCTACCCCCAGTATAAGTGGAAGTGTCCCCTCTCCTACCCCCAGAATAAGTGGAAGTGCCCCCTCACCTGCCCCCAGAATAAGTGGAAGTGCCCCCTCACCTACCCCCAGAATAAGTGGAAGTGCCCCCTCACCTACCCCCAGAATAAGTGGAAGTGCCCCCTCTCCTACCCCCAGAATAAGTGGAAGTGCCCCCTCAGCTACCCCCAGAATAAGTGGAAGTGCCCCCTCTCCTACCCCCAGAATAAATGTAAGTGCCCCCTCTCCTACACCAAGAATAAGTGGAAGTGCCCCCTCACCTACCTCCAGAATAAGTGGAAGTGCCCCCTCTCCTACCCCCAGAATAAATGGAAGTGCCTCCTCTCCTACCCCCAGAATAAGTGGAAGTGCCCCCTCAGCTACCCCCAGAATAAGTGGAAGTGCCCCCTCTCCTACCCCCAGAATAAGTGGAAGTGCCCCTCACCTACCCCCAGAATAAGTGGAAGTGCCCCCTCTCCTACCCCCAGAATAAGTGGAAGTGCCCCCTGCCCTACCACCAGTATAAGTGGAAGTGTCCCCTCTCCTACTCCCAGAATAAGTGGAAGTGCCCCCTCTCTTACCACCAGAATAAGTGGAAGTGCCCCCTCTCCTACTCCCAGAATAAGTGGAAGTGCCCCCTGCCCTACCACCAGAATAAGTGGAAGTGCCCCCTCTCTTACCACCAGAATAAGTGGAAGTGCCCCCTCTCCTACTCCCAGAATAAGTGGAAGTGCCCCCTGCCCTACCACCAGAATAAGTGGAAGTGCCCCCTCTCCTACCCCCAGAATAAGTGGAAGTGCCCCCTCACCTACCTCCAGAATAAGTGGAAGTGCCCCCTCACCTACCTCCAGAATAAGTGGAAGTGCCCCCTCTCCTACCCCCAGAATAAGTGGAAGTGCCCCCTCACCTACCCCCAGAATAAGTGGAAGTGCCCCCTCTCCTACCCCCAGAATAAGTGGAAGTGCCCCCTCACCTACCCCCAGAATAAGTGGAAGTGCCCCCTCTCCTACTCCCAGAATAAGTGGAAGTGCCCCCTCTCCTACCCCCAGAATAAGTGGAAGTGCCCCCTCTCCTACCCCAGCATATATTGCTCATGTCATCTAAGTGATGTCTGATCTTTCTAGCTCTTCAGGAACCTGTTCAGGACAGAGATCACCCTGGAGGAGGTAAGAGCCTCACATCTACATGATAAGACATTCCTCACAGGAGCAGGGGAACATCAGCTCACACTGAGGTCGGGTGCACAGAAGTGTATGCAAATCATCCGGTTACACCCAAAAAAATATGATGATTTTTCATCTGTATTGTCATCTATATGTCCATTTTTATTCACATCCATATGCAATCCATAAGTTCATTCTCACACACATAAGCGGAATTTAATACATAATAAAGATCAAATACAGTTTCCTATCTTTATTATTGTAACATATCTGTGAAATCACATGACATAAGGATGATAACTCGTATGTGATCGATCTGTTACACTCATTGCCCTATAATGGGTGAGGCTGATCCAGAATAGCAATCACAGTAGTGCATGCTGGGACCATCAGTCCGTGAGTAAAAATGTTCAAGTCAACAACCTCGTAGACTTGAACTGGTCCTTGTGCTGTCTGTATGCTATTAGTTTTGCAAGACTAAGTTCACACAAGAATATGCAAAAATATCGTCCGATTTTCATCCTGAAAAGCAGATACTTTTTATCTCAATTTTCTTCCGTGCGGCATCGATATTTATACTTCAGTTTTGAAAATTTACAAGATGAAATCCAGTTTCTTATGTTAAAGAATTGTTTGTATCCATAAAAATCTTACGCTATATGGATGACCCATATGGGATCCAATTTTTTTGCACAGCCATAGACTTGAATAGGCGAGTCTCATCCGACCTATGGAAGAAACTAATGGACGCTGAGATGTTTTACAAGTGGAGATTCAGTCCATGAAAAAAACAATGAAACAAAATAAACGCTCCTATGAACTAGTGGAATCACATTGGTCCTCGTGCCGTCCGTGTGACGTCAGTTTTTTCATGGACAGCACTCAGACCGATAATAAAGTTGTGTGGACTCGGCCTGACGTTCAGGGGCTGTGGCTGTTTTGTCACAGCGCTCTGCTATTTTTGCTGGCAGAAACGATGCAGATCTGAAGAAATCCTTAACCTCAGTAACAAAAGCAGTAATTTTCCAGATCCCACCAATATTTGATGAGGAATTTGGCACAGATACAGAGGGGAAAATAAGTATTTGATACACTGCTGATTTTGTAAGGTTTCCCACCTACAAAAAATGGAGAGGTCTGTAATTTTTATTGTAGGTACACTTCAACTGTGAGAGACAGAATCTTAAAAAATCCAGAAAATCACGTTCTATGATTTTTACATAATTAATTTGCATTTTATTGCATGAAATAAGTATTTTATGAAATAGAAAAACAGAACTTAATATTTGGTACAGAAACCTTTGTTTGCAATTACAAAGGTCAGACGTTTCCTGTAGTTCTTGACCAAGTTTGCAGACACTGCAGCAGGGATTTTGGCCCACTCCTCCATACAGATCTTCTCCAGATCTTTCAGGTTTTAGCTCTGTCGCTGAATAACATTGAGTTTCAGCTCCCTACAAAGATTTTCTATTGGGTTCAGGCCTGTAGACTGGCTAGGCCACTCCAGGACCTTGAAATGCTTCTTACGGAGCCACTGTTTAGTTGCCTGGGCTGTGTATTTCATGTCCTTGTCATGCTGGAAGATCCAGGAATGACCCATCTTCGATGCTCTTACTGAGGGAAGGAGGTTGTGGTCCAAAATTTTGCGATACATGACCCCATCCGTCCTCCCTTCAATCATCAATATGGTGCAGGCGTCCTATACCCTTTGCAAAACTGTCCCAAAGTATGATGTTTCCTCCACCATTCTTCATGATTGGGACAGTGTTATTGGGGTTATAATCATACTTCCTCCTCTAAGCGCGGCGCGTGGAGTTGATATCAAAAAGTTTTATTTTGGTCTCATCTGACCACATGACCTTCTCCCATGCCTCCTCTGGATCATCTAGATGGTCATTGGTGAACTTCAAACAAGTCTAGACAAGTGCTGGCGTGAGCAGAAGGACCTTGTGTGATCTGCAGGATTTTAATCCATGACGGTGTAGTGTGTTACTAACGGTAATGTTTGAGACTGTGGTCCCAGCTCTCTTCAGGTTATTTACCAGGTCCTCCCCTGTAGTTCTGGGCTGATTTCTGACCTTTTTCAGAATCATCTTTACCCCACAAGGCGAAATCTTGCATTGAGCCCTAGACCGAGGAAGATTGACAGTCATCTTGTGTTTCTTCCATTTTCTAATAATTGTGCCAACAGTTGTTGCCTTCTCAACAAGCTGCTTGCCTATTGTCTTATAGCCCGTCCCAGCCTTGTGCAGGTCTAAAATTTAATTTTGCCCCTGGTGTCCTTAGCCAGCTCTTTGGTCATGGCCATGGTGGAGAGGTTGGGGTGTGATTGATTGTGTGGACAGGTGTCTTTTATACACGTAACAAGTTCAAAAATGTTCAATTAATACAGGTAATGAGTGCAGAGTAGGAGGGCTTCTTAAAGAAAAACTAACAGGTCTGTGAGAGCCAGAATTCTTGCTGGTTGGTAGGTGATTAAATACTTATTTTCATGCAATAAAATACAATTCAGTTTTTTGAAAATCATACAATGTGATTTTCTGGTTTTTAATTTTAGATTCTGTCTCTCACAGGTGAAGTGTATCTACGATAAAAATTACAGACCTCTCCATTCTTTGTAAGTGGGAAAACTTGCAAATTCGGCAGTGCATCAAATACTTATTTCCCCACTGTATATGATAATGTATAATGTGCAGTGGGAGGGCAGATACATATAAAGAATGAGACCCGATTTGGCTATTAATAAAAATGTTTGTAACAGAAACCACATGAGTCGAGTTCTTTCAGATCTGTTACCAGAAAACAGATTATTAGTAATTTATGTTTTTATTTCCTCATTGCAATAGATAAGACACTATGGATTACGGATCACCGAACACCACGTAAGTGATATGAGCAATTCATATCATTAAAGTGTATTCCAACTGTACAGCAGAGATATAAGTACACAGGGGAAAATGTATCAAAATGAGTGGTTTACGCACCAGTCGTGATCCAGTGCTGGAGTAAGATGTATCAAATTCATCTTTCATCGCCTATGCCAAATATGTGTATTTTTGATTTTTTTATTGTATTATTTTGAATGGGGCTAAAGGGGGTGATTTGAATTTTTATCTTTTTTTAAACTTTTTTAATATTTCTAAAACCATTTTTTTTACTTTTCATTTGCTTTTATAAACTCCCTAGGAGACTTGAAGCTGCGATCATCTGATTGCTTGTGCTACACATAACAGAGCTGCAGCCCTGCTATGTGTAGCAAAAATGATCATCTGCTATGAGCGCTGGCCACTGAGCGGCGCTCATAGCAGACGGGCAATGACCAACCACAAGGGTCTCCTGCAGACCCCGGTGTCATGCCAACTCATTGGCGCCCCGTGGTCATATGACAGAGGCTCTGATGGGTGGAGCTGATGGGCGCTTATGGCACGGGCATGTTAAATGCCGCTGTCAGCGATTGACAGTGGCATTTAACATATTAACAGCCGCGGTTTGATCGTAATCCCACCCGTGGCTGTTAGGAGCACTTGACAGATGATCAAATCAGCGATCATATGCCTGAAAAGATGCGGGCTCAGCACCAGACCCCGCATCAAAGATTATTCACTTAGGTCACTCCGCTCTGTGTTATGTACAAAAAGTAATGTTCTGAAAAATCTAAATTGCAACATATTAGGCAATTGATGGAAAGGGCACAACATTATATATATATATATTTGTGTGTCTACAATTTATGGTACATGAAGCATAAACCAACTGCATCAAAGCTAGAATATAAAAAAAAATCACAAATACACAGAGAAAAACACCAATAATATCATAGTGCAGATCTGAGAGCGCCCAAACATTCACCCAATACAATTTCTAATTTTATTATTTTCTTCTATAAGGATCAGGATGCGGAAGGATATGACGACGATGATGGGGTAAGAGCCCCATTGGCACCATAGTCTACACAAGTGCTTCCTTACCTATGACCCTGCAGGCATCTCTAAGCTATACCTCCTAGTATGCAATAATATCAGGAATTAATAAAATGGTTGAAATTAAAGGGGTTGTTAAGCCCAGGTGTAATTTTCAGCAGAATGCAGAATCCGAACAGTATGTAATGTTCTACTGACATGACCAATTATATGCAAATCACATAGTTTTGGTCACATGACAACTGCTTGATCCGGCACGCGTAGCTGAATCCTGACAGTGTGTTAGGATACAATGCTTTATGAAAATTCCACCAAGGCTACACAAGCCCTTTACAGTATCAAAAAAAAATACAAACAAACTAATTCTTACCTGTTGTATTGCAGCCTATCTACATGAAGCTGGATCAAGGCATCAGGATCCCAGAGGAAGACGTAAGTGATTATACAGCGTGTATCTTCATACTGAACTGAAAGGACATGATTTACATTAGCATCATGTAGAGGAAAAAAACTGGAAATGCCCTTATATTTGGTTATAGTAGTTATATACAGATCCCCATCACTACACATAGTATTTATACCTACACACAGCTGGTTATATATCAGTATCTCCCCCATCTCTCAGCTGATGCACTTCTTAGCCCCTCGGATTATTACACATACAGAACGGCTCCAGGTCACAGGCCCTGATTCATCATTGCCTTTGCGCCTGTTTTTTGACTACTTTTGTGTGTTTAGCTTCTTTTTTATTTTGCATATTATTCGTTATTTTCTTTGAGCCTTTTTTGAAGTCTATTTTTTATGTGCTTCTCTGTTTTTGTTTTCCGCTTTGTGGCGAGAGTCTGGTAATTCCAGATGTTTTATCCTGATTCATCAATTGAAACCTTTTCAAAATTTGCTACAACTTTACTTCAGTCCAACCATTGTTGTATTTTAAGTAAGCCAGTATTGAGTGCAATTTTTGCAACTTTTAGCGCCAAAAGTGACAAAAAAAAGTTCAAGACAAAGAGAAAACCCATTTTTAACTTTATACCAAATTCATGTATCTTGTTCACCATTCTGACATACTTGACACCAAAAAGGCATTTAGTTTATTATTATTAGTTATTTATTATCTTTATTGTGTTCATAGGAGCAAGAGACAGAGCATATTCCACCAGAAGACGTCACTACGACAGTAGAGGAAGAACCTGTCTCAGGAGAAAGCAGCACAATTACAGAGGAGGAGGAGGAGGGGGAGGAAACAACCTGCTGCGCCTGGCCCTACATTCCATCAAGAAGGATGATGAGAACAGCAAGGGCCAGTATTGCCTCCTTCATAAACAATCTGTTGAGATAAGGCTAAGTATAGGTTAAATATAGGTAAGAAATTATAAGTATATTATTCAAAAAAAATTTAAAAATAAGAAAAAAAGTATAAGTATAGGTAAGCTAGTATAAGCATAGGTAAAAAAAGGATAAATTAATTAAAAAAGGATAAAAATAGATAGAAAAGGATATACATAGGTAGGAAACGATAAGTTTAATTAATCAAATAAGAAGTGGTCTTCAGCACCTAACCATTAAGCAATAGGATTCAGGCGGTGCAGTGCTTTATAAAGTAATTGAGTATCCAATATGCAGAAAAGAAGAAAATGTAGCGCTCACCAACTTCCTTAAGAACAGCCTTTTAATGCAAATAGCAGGACATAGGAGCGGCGTGCAGTGGGTGCGGGGGATCAGAGGACGACGGCCGTTTCGTGTCTTAGCTGACACTTCCACGGGTCCAGAGTGAGGGATGTTGTGTAACTTCTTCCTTTTTAGGGCTGTGCAACAGTACATGTCAATACATACACAATGTAAAAAAATACATTAAAATTCAGTTCTAAAATTTAAATCACAGAAACACTGATAGATCTATTCTATCGTTTAGACCTAATAGGCCCTGGGCTGATGCATTTATGATCCATTTAGCCTCTCTCCTTAATAGATATTTGTTATGGTTCCCACCTTGCGGTGAATATCTTACTTGTTCAAGACCTGCGAATCGCAATATTTTGGGATCTGCTCCATGGCATTCCTTTATATATGTTTGATCAAATTAGGAGAGTCTTTATTAGTATATATAGAACGAAAATGTTCACGGATGCAGATAAGCAAGAGTCGAATGGTTTTACCATTATTATAAAAATGACAGGGACAGAAAATTACATAAATTACATTGTTTGTTGTACAGGAAATAAAATCAGATACTTTATGGCTTTATGGGTAATAGGTCCTATTCTCAGCGGATTTTCAGTTACATGATATTGACAAAAAGAACAATGGCCACATTTAACTTTGCCTCTTAAATTTTGCCTATCCAGCCAGTTGTTATTATTTGCGGACATCCTATGTCTAACTAAAATATCACCCAAATTATGACATCTCCTATAGGAGAATAGTGGTTTTCTTGTTGCCGTCTCCTTTTAATCCTTATCCTCCTCTATTATATGCCAATTCCTTTTGATTGCGGTGTGTATAATGTCATCCATAAAACCCTGTTTAAATGGGAATATAAATCTGCGATTATCTGTGTTAGGTGTTTTGAATTTGTTTTTTTCCCTTGGAGTAATTCTTGTTCATTGATGGCATTCACTTTGTGAAGAGCAGATTCAGAGCTACAGAAGGATATCCTCTTCTTATAAATCGGTGTGTGAGCTCTTTAGCTTGTTTTTAAAAATTCCCTTTGTCATTATTTATCTTCTGCAAATATTGGCTATATGGTAACCCTAATTTGATGTGCTACTGATGTGCACTGTTATAGTGTAACAGGGTACTTGTAGGTTTTTTATATGCCCCTGTGCAGATTTGCCCATTTTCTACTTGTAATTTTACGTCAAGGAATTCCAAAGAATCCCCACCATACATTGATGTAAAACGCATATTCTCAGAATTAATGTAATTTAAGTAATCCACAAACCTAAAAATCCTCTTTTGTACCTGCCAATACTATTAAAAATGTCATCCACATATCTTAAATTGCTTTTATGTATTTCAAATAGGGGTTTCGATTGTGCTTATGTATTTGCTCTCATAATGGGCTAAAAATAAATTTGCAAAAATGCATGCTGAAGGCGTGCCCATCGCTGTACCTGGTTTTTGAACATACCATTTTTCCATAAACTTAAATGCATTGTGTGAAAGCATGAGGTCAAGAGCTTCTGATATAAAATAAATAAAGGTTTGGCTCTTATTCATATTTTTAAGAATATTTTGAATTACCTCTATACCCAATTTTTGGAGGATATTTGTATACAAATTTTTAACATCGATAGAGTTGAGGGTGAAGTCCTCCTGCCATTCAGCATCATTAATGGCTCTTAAGACCTACCCTGTATCCTTTATATACGATGGTATATTTGGTAAAGAGAGGTTTTAAGAGCCAATCCAAATATTTGAAGAGGGGTTCTGTGATCAACCCTACCCCAAACACTATGGGTAGCCTGGGGAACAGTGGAATTCTTGAGAGCCATTAATGATATTGAATGGCAAGAGGACTTCACCCTCACCTCTATCGATGTTGAAAGTTTGCATACAAGAATCCCACAAAAATTATAGAGGAAATTCAAAATATTCTTCAAAATACCAATACAAACCAAACCTATATTAATTTTATATCAGAAACTCTTGATGTCATGCATTTAAGTTGATGGAAAAATGGTATGTTCAAAAAACAGGTACAGCGATGGGCACGCCTACAACATACATTTTTGCAAATTTATTTTTAGCCCATTATGAGAGCAAATAAATAACCACAATCGTAAACTCGATTGTAATACATAAAAACGTATTTAAGATATGTGGATGATATTTTAATAGTATTGGCTGGTAAAAAAGAAGATTTTTTATCTTGTGTTGATTACTTAAATGACACTAATTCTGAGAACGTCATCAATGTATGGCGGGGATTCTTTGGAATTCCTCAACGTAAAATTACAAGTAAAAAAAATCTGCACATGCATATAAAAAACCTACAAATACCCTGTTACACCATACAGTATACATCCACAGCACACCAAATTAGGGTTACCATATAGCCAATATTTACGTCTGCGGAAGATAAATAATGACCAAAGGAATTTTAAAAAACAAGCTAAAGAGCTCACACACCGATTTATAAGAAGAGAGTATCCTTCTGTAGCTCTGAATTCAGCTCTTAACAAAGTGAATGTCATCACTGAACAGGAATTACTCCAAGGGAAAAAACCCAAATTCAAAACTCCTAACACAGAGAATCGCAGATTTGTATTCACATTTAAACCCGCTTCTATGGATGACATTATACACACCGCAATCAAAAGGAATTGGCATATAATAGAAACTGATAAGGATTTAAAGGGGATAGCAATAAAAAAATGACTATAGGAGATGTCATAATTTGGGTGACATTTTAGTTAGAGATAGGATGTCCGCAAATAATAGCAACTGGTTAGATAGGCACAATTTAAGAGGCAATGTTAAATGTGGCCATTGTTCTTTGCCACATTTGGCAAAGTAATGTGATTTATGTAATTTTCTGTCCCTGTCATTATTATATTGATAAAACCATTCGACGCTTGTTTATCTGCATCCGTGAACATTTTCACTTTACTGTATATATACTAATAAAGGCTCCCTTACTTTGATCAAACATATACAGGAATGTCATAGAGCAGATCCCAAAATATTGTGATTCGCAGGTCTTGAACAAGTAAGACATCCACCGCAAGATGGGGACCATAACAAATATCTATTAAGGAGAGAGGCTAAGTGGATCATAAATGCATCAGCACAGGGCCCATTAGGTCTATTCTATCAGTGTTTCTGTGATTTAATCTTTATAACTGAATTTTAACTTATCTTTTTTACAATGTATATGTATTGAAGTGTACTCTTGCACAGCCCTAAAAAGGAAGCAGTTATACATCATCCCTCACTCTGAACCCGAGGAAATGTCGGCTAAGAAGCGAAACGGCCGTCGTCCTCTGATCCCCCGCACCCACTGCACGAAGCTCCCATGTGCCGCTATTTGCATTAAAAGACTGTTTTTAAGGAAGTTGGTGAGTGCTACATTTTCCTCTATTGATTATATACAACCAAGGTAAATACAGAAAACACTAAGGGCCAATACACATTAAAACCAGAAAAAGTGCACATAGCAGTCGAACCCAGTCGTAAAGACTCACCAAATATTATCAAACAAATGTAGAAATAATGCAAGCTCCTTTACTATAAAAGTAAGGGGCGGGTATATATGATGATAGACTCCCCCACCTGAGTAGATGTACCTAGACACAGCCTATATAATGAAAAAGGCACAGGCGGGTATATAATGAACAACGCCCCACATACATATGTCAGAATCCAAACCCATGTATTACCTCAAGGAGCCACAGGCCGGGACCAAAGCGCTGCACACGTCCCCCGATGCATGTTTCGGTGTGGAGCCTTTCTCAAGGGATACTAAATGCTACTACATGCTAGCTATAAATAGGGAAGCACCGCTAATAGCAAGCCAATAGTATCGCGTGCGCCTCCCTCCTCCACCACGCCCATTCTGGAGATTGTATTGTCATGGGTACTATGGGCGTCTGCCCATAGTGCTCCACGCAGTACCAAATATGACGTAAACCACCTCACCCAAAGTTTTGGCTAGTATGCTCGAGAAGTGTAGTGTTCATGCCTGATATGACGCAGAGCGCGTCACTGTAACGAAGATACATGATGGCGTGGACCTCATGATGCCAAAGGCCGGCATGCATTTTGGGACCCTGACACCTCTGCGTACGGGCATCACGCACAAAAATCATCAATGGGATCAGGCCAGGGACACAGATATATATCTCAGGGACAGGGGGAGGAGGAAAAAAATCAAAACAATAAAAAACATACAGTCTCCACATAATACAACATAATATGTTAATTACAACACATTAAGACAATTTTTCACATAAAAACATAATGTTTGATACCCACAGATCACAACTTGCAAGAAAATGAAAACACATACATGAAGCACAATAAAGTACCCATATATAAAGCACATCCCGATATATATTCATATTGCACCTAGAAGGATAATAAAAAAATTAAAAATACCCCAACATGACATAACTGGCAACCAATCACACCATATAAATAGACGTTATCCCATCGTAACCATATTATATTATAATTCATGTATAATCCTAATCACATTGCCACATGTGTCATATGGATTCACGATACATTACCCTCAAAAATATATCCATAGGCTGGATCACCTACCCACAAAGAATAACTATTACTACAGCTACAATTACTTTAACATAGGAGATTGTCCCTTATAGGTCCATCCACGACACAGAATTCTTGAATAGTCAAGGATCAATTGTAGCAGGAGAGATCCAAAGCCGATAGATGTGTATCAGAACAGATGTAGCCCATTTCCTGCAATATTCACCATATGGTGGAAGCAGATATCATCATGGAGACTATATTCATAAAGGTGTTCCATCCACAGCAGGTAAGTGTAATATAATTAGCATAAGACCTAAAACAATATATGACAACAAGAAGAAATTAAAATCATATAAAAATATATACCATAAAATGTGTAAACCCAGATGACAAATAGGTAAAACAGCAAGCCACGGATCACAAAAATAGGACAAACTAAGGTTTTTGTTAAGCCCAGAAATATGCAATGTTTTCAGGATCCAAATCCATCAGGATTCCAATTGCTCGAAACGTTGTAATATGGGACCTCCACGTATGTTTGCCTCAATAGCTTCAATGTCTCTAACCCTCAAAAGCCTTGCATTGCTTTGATGATAGAGTTTAAAATGGTGCGGGATGGTCTTCAACATGGATGCGTCCGTGTGCGGCCATTATACCCAAAACATGCTCACAAACTCTTACTTTGAACTCGCCAATTCAAAGTAAGAGTTTGTGAACATGTTTTGGGTATAATTGCTGCAGCTGACCACACGGATGCATCCATGTTGAAGACCATCCTGCACCATTTTAAACTCTATCATCAAAGCAATGCGAGTCTTTTGAGGGTTAGAGGCATTGATGCAATTGAGGCGAAGATACATGGAGGCCCCATTTCACAATGTTTCGAGCAATTGGAATCCTGATGGATTTGGATCCTGAAAACATTGCATATTTCTGGACTTAACAAAAACCTTAGTTTGTCCTATTTTTGTGATTCGTGGCTTGCTGTTTTACCTATTTGTCATCTGGGTTTACACATTTTATGGTATATATTTTTATATGATTTTAATTCCTTCTTGTTTTCATATATTGTTTTAGGTCTTATGCTAATTATACTACACTTAATTGCTGTGGATGGAACACCTTTATGAACATAGTCTCCATGATGATATCTGCTTCCACCATATGGTGAATATTGCAAGAAATGGGCTACATCTGTTCTGATACACATCTATCGGCTTTGGATCGCTCCTGCTACAATTGATCCTTGACGATTCAAGAATTCTGTGTCATGGATGGATCTATACGGGACAATCTCGTATGTTTTAGTAATTGTAGCTGTAGTAATAGTTATTCTTTGTGGGTAGGTGATCCAGCCTATGGATATATTTTTGAGGATAATGTATCGTGAATCCCCCTATATGACATATAAGGCAATCTGACTAGGATTATACATGAATTATAATATAATATGGTTGTGATGGGATACCGTCTATTTATATGGTGTGATTGGTTGCCAGTTATGTCATGTTGGGGTATTTTTGATTCTTTTATTATCCTTCTAGGTGCAATATGAATATATATCGGGATGTGCTTTATATGTGGGTACTTTATTGTGCTGCATGTATGTGTTCATTGGCTTTGTATTATTTCTATGCGTTTTCCTTTTCTTGCAAGTTGTGATCTGTGGGTATCAGACATTATGGTTTTATCTGATACATTATCTTAATGTGTTGTAATTAACATATTATGTTGTATTATATGGAGACTGTATGTTTATTATTGTTTTATTTTTTTCCTCCTTCCCCTGTCCCTGAGATATATGTGTGTCCCTGGCCTGATTCTATTGATGATTTCTGTGTGCGGTGCTTGTACGCAGAGGTGTCACGGTCCTGATATGCATGCCGGCCTTTGGCATCATGAGGTCCTCGTCTGTGAGTGACTTTGATGCCGACATCGTCATGTATCTTGGTTACAGTGACGCGCTCTGCGTCATATCAGGCATGCGCACTACACTTCTCGGGCATACTAGCCGGAACTTTGGGTGAGACAGTTTACGTCATATAAGGTAGTGCATGTAGCACTATGGGTAGACGCCCGTAGTACCTATGACAATACAATCTCCTGAATGGGCGTGGTGGTAGAGGAGGCGCACGCGATACTATTGGTGTGCTATTAGCGGTGTTCCTTGTTTATAGCTGGCATGTGGTAATATTTAGTATCCCTTGAGAAACACCGAAACGTGCGTCAGGGGACATTTGCAGGGTGGTGGTCCCGGTCTGTGGCTCCTTGAGGTAATACATAGGTTTGGATTCGGACTCTCATTCAACATATGTATGTGGGGGGTTGTTCATGATATATTATATAGGCTGTTTCTAGGTACATCTACACAGGTGGGGGAGTCTATCATCATATATACCCGCCTCTTTTATAGTTTAGAAGCTTACATTATTTCTACATTTGTTTAATAATATTTGGTGAGTTTTTATGACTGGGTTCACTGCTATGTGCACTTTTTCTGGTTTAAAAATGTGTATTGGCCCTTAGTGTTTTCTCTATCTACCTTGGTTGTAAATAATTAATAAGGTATTTTCTACATATTGGATAAGTATATTTAAAATTTAGTAAAAATAAGAAAAAAAGAATAAAGTATAGGTAAGTAAGGATAAGTATACAGAAATTTTTTTTTAAAAAAAGATAAGTATAGATAGAAAAGAATAAATATAGGTAAAGTAGGATAGATTTAGTTAAATGTAGGTAAGAAAGGATTATATTTAAAATTCAATAAAAAAGCAAAAAATTTATAATTATAGGTAATAAAGGATAAGTATAGCTAAATATAGAAAAAAATAATAAGCATAAGTAAGAAAGAAAAAGTATTGGTAAGTATTGGTAAGCAGGTATAAATATACGTAAATATAAAAAGAAAGGATAAGTTTAAGTAAGGATAAGTGTAGGAAAGATAGGTTAAGTATAGGTATGAAAGAATAAGTGTAGGTAAGTATAGGAATGAAGTATAAGTATAGGTAAATATAGGTAAGAAAGTAAAATGTAGGTAAATATATGTAAGAATGAATAAGTATATTTAAAATTCAGTAAAAAAATCCTAAATAGATATAGAGATAAGATAGGAATATATGCATTAGATATGTATTAAATTTTTAATGTAAAAGGTTTGACAGGGCCCCATCCAGTGCTGATGCAGCAGTGAACCAGGGATTAGCCGATCGCCAGTACTTGGGGTCAGGAAGGAATTTTTCCCCTGTAATTGGGGTTGTTTTGCCTTCCTCTGGTTCACATCCTTTTTATGCAGTAAATCTTATAAATGGCACTGGATGATTAAAATAAAATAAATTTGATAATAGATAAGAATAAAAATGATTAATCTCTATTCCTTGTGTCTGTGTCTTTTTTGTATGCTGTTCATTCTGCTGAGACTAATATTTTAATTTTGGACTGCCGTAGTGAATATTACAAATGGCAAAGAATTAAGAGTTAATCGTATTTTGTTTTTTTGCTGGGAGTTGGGTCACATGATCTCGCTGTCGATTTTTCCCATCATGACAATGATATTATGGCCATCTGTCATATGGTTTTCCCAGACTAATGTCACTGCCCCAGTATGCACCAGATCATCAATCACATGTTGTACATGGGTTAGTGCTAACATCATTAGCTACTGCTCTTTACCCCAAGTGCAATCTCTCTACACTAAAGTCTCTGCATATCACAAATCATGTAGAGGATGATCAGATTTTATAGTCACTGTACTAACCCCACAGTAGCACCAAACTGTGCACCATTTCAGTAGCCTCAAGCCCATGACATATGGAAATGTAGACCTGGTGCAAGAGGATGTAATGGGAATATAATACATTAGTGCAGCAAAGGATGTATTGGGTGGATATAGATGGAAAAGGAGGTGTCATTGGCCTTACATAACAAGGAGGTATAGTGGCAGAATAAAGATGCTGAACTGGTACCACGACCATAAACCTGAAAGCAAATGAATGGCAAGCGCTCAGGATAATAGGACTTGAAAAAAACCCACCAAAACAAGAAAACAAAAATGTATTGAAATAAGCTTCAACACAAAAACTTTTCAGGTTTAGCATTTTTTGACTAATAGAAAATCCCTTTAAACACTTAGTGACCAAGCCAATTATGTCCTTAATGACCAAGCCTAATTTTACAATTCCGACAAGTGTCACTTTATGAGGTAATAACTCTGGAACGCTTAAACGGATCCCACTGATTCTGAGAATGTTTTTTCATAACATATTGCACTTCATAACAGTGGTAAAATTAATTCGATATGACTTGTGTTTATTTGTGAAAATAATGGAAATCTGGCGAATATTTCGCAATTTTCAAACATTTAATTCTTATACCCTTAAATCAGAAAGTTATGTCACACAAAATAATTAACAAATAATATTTCCTACATGTCTACTATACATCTGCATAATTTTTTAAACTTAATATTTTTTCTTAAGAAGTTGTAAGGGTTAAAAGTTGACCAGCAATTTCTCATTTTTCCACCAAAATGTACAAAACCATTTGTTTTGGGACCACATCACATTTGAAGTGACTTTTGGGGGCCTATATGACAGAAAATACCGAAAAGTAACACCATTATAAAAAGCTGCACCCCTCAAAGTCCTCAAAACCACATTCAAAAAGTTTATTAATCCTTCAGGTGCTTCACGGGAACGAAAGAAATGTGGAAGAGAAAAAAAAGGGACATTTTACTTTTTTTCACAAAAAAAATTATTTTAGCCCCAGTTTTTTTTATTTTCACAAGGGTAACAGCAGAAAATAAACTCCAACATTTGTTGCATAATTTCTCTTGAGTACACCGATACCCCATATATGGGGTAAAACTACTGTTTGGGCACATGGCAGGGTTCGGAAGGGAAGGAGCACCATTTGACTTTTTGAATGCAAAAATAGCTGGAATCAAGAGAGGACACCATGTTCCATTTGGAGAGCCAGTGATGTGCCCTAAATTTTTTATTTTCACAAAGGTAACAGGAGAAAATGGACTCCA
Source organism: Phyllobates terribilis (assembly GCF_046119375.1). Classification (NCBI taxonomy): domain Eukaryota; kingdom Metazoa; phylum Chordata; class Amphibia; order Anura; family Dendrobatidae; genus Phyllobates; species Phyllobates terribilis. The sequence goes on from NW_027363419.1 coordinate 170,493, forward strand.
AAATTTTTTGTGAAATTGCTTCTGAGTATGCCGATACTTCATATGTATAGGAAAACTATTGTTTGCTTGCACAGCAGGGCTCGGAAAGGAAGCTGTGATGTTTTGGAAAGCAGACTTTGAAGGAATGGTCTGCGGGCGTCATGTCGCATTTGGAGAACCCCTGATGTGCCTAAACAGTGGAACCCCCCACCTCACCCCAATTTACCACATTTTGGAAACTAAACTCTTCAAGGTATTGATCCAAGGTTATAGTGAGTTTTTTGAACCCACAGCTACTACACAGAACTTGATAACATTAGGTCGTCATATTCAAAAAATGTTTTTTTCATGAAAACATACATTTAGCCAGAAAATGTTTAATTTTTACAATGGATAATAGGAGAAAACAGACACCATGATTTGTTATGCAATTTCTCCTGAATGCCATATGTGGTCAAAAACTTCTGTTTGGGTACATGGCAGGTCTAGGAAAGGAAAAAGCACCATTTGTCTGTAATAGGTTATCAATGCCCTGTCGCATTTGGAGAGCCTCTAACTTGCAAAAACAGCAGAAACCCCTCCACAAGTGACCCCATTTTGGAAACTAGTCCCCTCAAGGAATTCATCTAGGAGTGTAGTGAGTAGTTGAACTCATAGGTGCCTCACAGAGTTATAACATTGAGATGTGAAAATATGACATTTTTGTGGTAAAAAAGTAGTTTTTGTATTTGTTGCAAATTTTAAGGTATATAAGGGTTAATAGGTGAAACTGGACCCCATAATTTATTGTGCAATTTCTCCCGAATGCGGTGATGCCCCATATGTCATCAGAAATTAATGTTAGGCCACACGTCAGGAGTGAGCAGGAAGGAGCGCTATTTGACTTTTGGCACACAGATTTTGGTAGAATAGTTTGCGGGCGACATTTGCAGAGTCCCAAAGGTGCCAGAACAGCAGAAAAACCACAAAAGTGACCCCATTGTAGAAATTATACCTCTCAATTAATTAATCTATGGCTGCAGTAATTATTTTGTAACATCCACGCCAGGCTCTTTTCTGGAGAATTGCAAATATGCCAGTTTAGTGCCCATACATTGTGCTCCCATACATTGTGCCCAGCTTAAGTGAGCACTCTCTACTAAAGTAATGTCAAACATATAGACGTTTACTGCTGTTTTGGCACAGTAGGGCTCAGGAGGAGGCACTTGGATTTGGGAGTGCAGAATTCACTGGATTTTATTTGAGGGGATGGGAGCAATCGCTTTTTCAGAGCCTTTGTTTAATCAGTAACGTGGGAACCCCCTATAGTTCCAGTGACAGATGACAGACCTGAGTGGGTGCTGGTTTTATGCGGGATAATTTAGCGTTTTTATTGGTAACATTTTGGGTACATTATATTTTTCTATCGCTTCCAGGATAAGGCTGGGATCACATTCTTGTGTTCTACACTGAGCACTTGCGTCGGGTTTCCGTTTAAATCCCACAAAAATGCAATTCAGATGAAACCCCCAACGGAACCACCCACCATAAAGAGGCAGAAGGAGACAGTTTGGAGTCCGTTTGGCGTTGGCTCCAGTGGTATCCATCTTTTTAGGCATGCACAGATCTGTGGTTGCCCACACTTGTGCGCTAAATAGATGCCTAAAATGATGGGACCTCGCCGAAACAGAGACCAGTCCAAAGTGTCTCCATCTACTTCATAAGTGAGTGGCTTCATCTGGTGTTTTGTCTGAATCGCAGTTTTGGGGAATTTACAAGGAAACTCCAATGTCAGTGCTCAGCTGAGAGCGCAGAACAAATGTAAGCCGAGCCTTATTCTGATTTTTGGGAAGCAGAATGAAGAAATAGACAGCAGTTCTAAAATAGTTATTTTTATTTTTGCGCCATTCGCTGTGATAAGGCAGATTTATTCTTTGAATCGATGCAATTTCAGCTATAACAGATTTATATTGTTTTTTTTTACGATTTGCTATTTTTTTACACACTAGAAACATTATTTTACAAAAATGAATTTGTTTTTGCATCGCTATATTCTGAGAGCTGTAACTTTTTTTATTTTTTTCCCGAATGAGCCATATTATAGCTTATTTTTTGCCGGATGGTTTGGCGTTTTCATTTATACATTTTTTTTTTTTTACATATCACTTTTTGATCGCTTTTTATTCACTTTTTTGTCGGTATGATGAAAAAGCGACATTTTTGGCATGTTTTTAATTATTATTTTTTACGGTGTTCACCATATGGAATAAATAACATGCCAGTTTTATAGAGCGGGCCATTCCAGATGCAGCAATACCAATTATGTGTGTTTTTTTGTTTATTTTTGTTTTATCGCAAACACTGCGTTTTGAGTGGCGAAACACATTTTTGTGATTTGTGTGCACTCTAGCGTTTGTTTTTTTTTACATACTTTATTTTACTTTTTGTCTCCAAGTCCCACTGTGGGACGTGTATAATTTCAGTTTGATCACTGGTTTCATACACTGCAGTACTCATGCACTGCAGTGTATGACACTGTCAGTGTCTCATTGACTGTGCCTGTGAGACCCAGCTTATAGCTTTTGTTGGGTTTTTCAGCGTCACAAATCTGCAGGAAAATCTAATCTCTGGCAGGAAATCAGCAGCGTCAAAAACGCAGGTTTTGCTGTGTTTTTTGCAATGTTTTTTTCACTGTCCTGTCACTATTTATGCATGTACATAAAGTTCTGTAAAAAAAATCATTCTATGTTGCCATCAAAAATGCTGAAAAAATGCTGATGCAATTTTTGGTGCATTTTTTCGGTGTTTTTTTCACCACCCATTAATTCATATGGGTGAAAAAACGCTGACATGCTCTATTGTCAAGACGAAGATGAGATGCCAGACCCAACAATGCTTGATTGCTATCAAAGCAACCTGGGCTTCCATAACACCTCAGCAGTGCCACATACTGATCGCCTCCATGCCACGTCACATTGATGCAGTAATTGATGCAAAAGGAGACCCGACCAAGTATTGAGTGCATTTACTGAGTATATGTTTCAGTATGACAACATTTTGGATTTTAAAATAATTTTTCAAGCTGGTGTTATAAAGTATTCTAATTTACTGAGATAATGACTTTTGTGTTTTCATTGTCTAAGCCATAATCATCAACATTAACAGAAATAAACACTTATAGATCACTGTTTGTAATGCCTCTATATAATATATGAGTTTAACTTTTTGTATTGAAGAACTAAAATAAATTAACTTTTTAATGATATTCTAATTTAGTGAGATGCACCTGTATATCACTTGTCTACAGGACATGTTCAATAAAGTTATTTTTTTCACCAAAAAGGTAGCAAAAGTGCAAGAAACACGCAGGGTTGTGTTTTTTTCCAGCATTTTTGCATTTACTCATTGCTTTCTGTGATGAAAAAACGCAGCAAAAATGCTGAAAGAATTGACATGCTGCAGATTTCAAAAGAAGCAGTTTTCCAATTCAATCAGGAAGAAAAGCAAGTGTCTGCATGCGATTACTGAAATCTCATAGCTTTTTCTTGGGAGTAGCACAGGGCCCAGATCCTACAGCTTTATAGCATAGAGCCTGCTTGTGGCCTCACACTCCTTACCTAAGTAATTCTTAGGGCGCAGGTAGACGGAAATATAAATCGAACAGAGATTGGAAAGCAGAGCACAGACTGGCAGGAGACTCTCCGACCCGAACATGACAGCTCCTTAGAAACGCATGAAGCTGTCACGCTTGGCTCGGGCGTCCGCTGGCCAGTCCGTGCACTGTGTTCTGATCTCGGTCTGTTTGACTGTTACCCGGGTGGCAGGTAACCGAGGCAACGAGCTGTAATCTGTAAAAGTAAAAATCCTTCCATATTTGAGAATTTAAAGGACATTTAAAAAGAGTTACATTGCAAAGTAGCTTGTTGTTACAAACAATTTGCAACTTTAACCATTTAAGAACTTTAGACAGCTTCTTTAGATAGTTATACAACATATATTCAGGAGAGGCGTCATCAGGGCTGTGGAGTCAGTAAGCCAAACCTCCGACTCCGACTCCTCAATTTCCATGACAACAACTCTGACTCCGACTCCCTCATACATGGCTCATGTTTAAGTGATAAATTTACTGTAGCACAGATTCATCTCAGCTAAAAGTCTATACCCTTAGATCAGGAATAGGACAGACATTTATAGGACATTTCATAACTTTCCCAAATTCTTATGAAAAAAATATTCCCCACAAACTGCATTAAACTACTGTGCCCAATTTAATGTACATTTTAGGAGATGGAGTCAGACTATTTTATACCGACTCCAAGTTTGACTCCACCAAAATGGACACCGACTCGACTCCACAGCCCTGGTGCGGTACATGGGGTGCGGTACATGGGGTGCGGACTGTACGTGATAGAGCGCCACAAAGGAGGGGAAGGTAAGGGGAAGGTAAGCACTCCTTAGTGGAATTGAAGATACATGGAATTTTTACTGTAGACAGTGAGGGGGAGAGGTATTTATGGGCACAGTATGGAGGGAATATAGTGTGGGGAGGGATACTGCAGATGGGGACAATTTGGAGGCTACAGTTTATAACGCAGGTACAGTGTGGAGGGTGGACAGTGTATAGACCATAATTGTTAAGGGGGGGTGGTTTGACTGTTTTGTTCATAAAGAAAGCCAGTGTGGCAGGCATAGTTCATGGGGAAGGGATGGGGTGGCATAATATATAAGGGGGAACGGTGGGGAGGCAATATTTTATAGGAGAGGAGGTCATGTATCATAAGAGGGACAGTGCGGGTGTCACTTTTTGGGGCAGAAAGCACAGTGAGGAGCAATTATTTATTTAGGGCACAGCATGGGCAGCTATTTTTATTTTGTTGGCATTATAATGACACTTTTTATTTTTAAGGGCTCTGTGTCAGGATGTGCTGCCAAATTCTGTAGAAGAGGGACGTCCGCGGAGACGAGCTATAGTGACGTGGCCAGATGAAGAAGAAGAGGAGAAGAATGACAATCAGAGGAGATTTCACCTATGATGTACCGGGATCTAAGGAGGCATTTACACTGGTCAATCGCAGCACTTACATGACCACTGACCGGTTTTATGAAGCCGATTGGCAGTCATTTATTAACCTGTTCAGACTGACCAACTGCACCTTCATGCGCAGAAAGCCATCCTTAATATGATATCTCTGTGCACATAGAATAAAAATGTACTTGGCAGCTCGTTTACACTGGATGATCTGCTGCCGAGAACAATGATATTTAAGTAAGCTGAAAGGGGTATTCCCATTTCCAAGACCCTATCCCAATCTTTCCTCATGTGCAGGGCATTGCAGGACCTTAGGTATCCACGGTTATGACCGCTAGCGGCAAGCTGTCACTATGTCAGTGGTCGTAGCCATTAATACCTAAGGTCCTGCAATGCCTACACTTGAAGAAAGGACATAGCAAATCAGAAAAACTATACTATATTTCTAATTAGAGGTATTTGCTCATACTATAATTATTACAAATACTACATATTGGGATAGGATCTTGGAGATGGGAATACCCCTTTAAAGGGAATCTGTTCCATATTTGACCTTTCTAAACTATTAATATGGGCATACAGATTATAGACTGCTGAGGAGAGTGATACCTGTATGTCTCATATCAGATGCCTTGCTGTTGATAAATCATCTTTTATTACTATATATAAATGAGTTCTTCCAGGCTATGGGGAGGATGCTGCCTGCCTGGAAGAAAATGCTGCCTCCGCACTTTATGTCCATGTTTCTCACTTCCCATCAGAGTCACTCAGTACCTGTGACGTCGGCTGCTCGAGAGGAAATCTCGCACATGAGGATTACTGTTCTCTCCGCAGTCTTCCATCCTTCTATAGACACAGGCATGACTTTGTGTGGTTGTCTACCAGGAATATCAAGTTGAAGGTTCCTTTCTGGAAGCTGGGGCCAAGATTTATTGGTCCCTATAAATTAACCGTCATTAATTCAGCAGCGTTTCGTCTTGAGCTACCTCAGGCCCTTAAGACCCACAATGTGTTTTACAGGTCTCTACTCAAGAAATATGAAGAACCTCTTGAGTCCTCTCCCCTGCCGCCGCCCCAATCATGGTTGATGGTAATTTGAAGTTTCAAATTTCGAGTGCTGTGGATTCTCGTCTCCAGCGTCGTTCCCTACAGTACTTGGTGCACTGGAGGGAAAGGATGTGGGTTTCGGCATAAGAGGTGAATGCCCCTAGGCTAGTTAGTTTGTTCCACACCTCTCATCCTGAGAAACCTGGAGGACTACATGGAGGCCTTTAAACTATATGCAAGCAATTTTACAGTGTGAAGGTTTGTGTAGGGTCCATCATGCTGTGTGGGGGCACAGTGTGGAAAGATGTGGGACCAATATATTGCATGTATTCCCATTATACTGCATGGAGGGCTGTGTGGGTGTCACAGTTGTGGGATTATAAAGTGTTGGGGTCACAATACTTTTCCAGGGCAGTTGAGGAGTGGGGTACAGTGGGGCCTTCATACTTTACGAATGCAATGAAAGGGGAATGTAGGGCTTTAGTAGGAGAGAAAATTATAGGGCACACAGTACCACACAGTAGGTGGTGATGTATTATACTGTATGGACTATGGGGGTGCATTATACTTGTGAATACCCGGGGTCTTCCGTGGGCGTAATGCTACTCAGACAAGGCAGAGTGAGGATAACACAGTGTGGCAATACTTTATTGAACCACAAAGTGGACAATAAACACAAAGAACAGTCCCAGCAAATACCCAAGATGGTACAACATTACACAGTCTTACCTTCCTTCTCCGCCCACCTGGGATAGAACATCTGCGAATTTGGAGACTTCCAGGGCCGACTACCTCAACCAGTGGCCCCCAGCTTCTGGCAAGCCCCCACAGAGACAAGGTAGTGGCAAGTTTAGGAATCTAGCAGTCCATCGAGGTACAAGGCCAGGAGACTCAAGGTTCCCACCCTCACCTCTCCGAAAGTTTCCATGGGGCCAGATGACCGGCGGGTCACAATCTGGCTTCTCCGAATGTCTCCATGGGTTGCAGGCAACTGGTGGGTCCCTCCTGGAAACCCCAAACAACATATCCATGGGGCCAGGTGACTTCCTTGTCCCACACTGGTCTCCCCAAAATATATCCATGTCTCTCTGATGGTCAATGGAGCAGATCCGAATCTTTCCAGTCAGGGCCGATACCCTTAGGCTAGAATCATGTAAAATCCAAATCTGTGTCTCTTTGGATGCCATGCTAAACATCTACTTTCCTAAAGGATGTCTCTCATTCTCCTTGTAAAGTCTTTTTGATGCTCCTTGATTCTGCCTGCAGCACTATAGACATCCCTGTTTATATTTACATCTGTGTAAGGTCATCAGTCACAGGTAATTAATTTACATAGTTGGTATCACAGGGGCTATGGTAAATAAACATCTAGCTGACTTTTAGTACAATTTGTCATTAGCATAGTAAATATGATTGTTTCCAAACGAATAGAATTCAACATTCAGCGTTATACAAATACTGGTCTGTGTTAATCAACTAAAGAAGAACACAGGTTAAAAAGTCAACATAAAAATAAAGGTATACTGCTTTTGCCATCAGAAAGTATGTCTGGCATAATTAAGATTTTACGCTGTGTAGTCACATTGCTCCCCCAATCTTAATTAGCCAGACATGATAGGATCCCAATCATCCTTCTCCACTTATTGGAGACAGTCCATCAGCATGTCTTTAAGCACAGACACGAATGTAAGAGGTCTCACCTTCATGAGAACAAAACTTTGCATCATCCAGTTTCCTCAGAGTATATTCCATGTCCTCCTTGCAAATAAACTCCACGCGCAATTGACACGAACAGACTGGTATTCATTGCATCCACACATACCGTCCTCTGCATCCTGTGGTTCCTGAATTAAATCCGATGAGTGTCGGTCGCTTGGTATTCAATCCGTTAAAGCTGGCACAGCTCCTGTAGTTGCAGTTTCTTATTGCTGCTGTATATCCTGTCCAGTCCTCCTCCCAAGGTGTTAAAGATGGGAGGGGATCTCGCTTCTTCTCAGGTAGACGAATTAGAAATAAGGATTTCCTATAGGTATGACGCTTCAAATAAGACACTCACTATAGACTGTCTCAAGAGAATGATTCTGTTTATTTTAAGATGTAATGTAATTATATACCCCAATCAACGTGGGTTGTGCTTTGATACATGCTATGAGATTATGTAAATAATATGTTATCCTTGGCGTAAAATAATTAAATAACAGGTGCTTGTCAATACATCTGCAGGATATTCATGATGTATGATACTCCCAACATCCTTTCTCACTGATAATACTGAATACAGTCCAGGTCATGGTGAACTTAGGGAGTTTCCTGGTGGTGATATATTGGGACTTTATTTTGTGTACAGACATAGGACAAGTATGATAATTATAAACCAATGAGCCAATTCTTATAAAGGTCATGAGAACACTACAAGAAAACAGAACAAACAAAAGTATTGCTAAATAAGGATTATCTGACTGAAAAACAAGTCTTCTTAAAGGCAATGATTTGAAGCTGAACCATTATTTTAACAATTCCCCTCTTTTTATCATCTTGTCATACTGTCTGTCCCTCATGTCCCTACCTAAATTCTAGGCCTGCAAATTAACCCTACTTCACGCCATCACGGGGCTTACCCTCCGTATGTAGTGGGATGCCAGTCCTACTGCGCATCCGTTCAAATTAATTTGTTATCAGACCCACTGTCCCTTACTTTCCCTACCATTTTCTGAGTATAGTTGCTATATGTATAGAGGGATTGTCAGGTATATGTCTACTTTAATATAATAGACTGCTGTGTATATACAACTACAAGTTATATGTTCGGTATCTTTGAGTAAATAGTAGCTGAGAGTTCAGCATCTATCAGGTTCCATCCTCTGCTAGTAGGATTTGCTTTTCAGACCAATGGCTTTGCGCAGAACATACAATCCGATAAGGCTATGTGTCCACGATGCAGAAATGAAGCAGAAAATTTCTGCAGCATTTCTGCATCTCCCTGGCAGAAAAAACGCATGCAGACTGTGCATGGGTTTTTCCTGCAGAATACATGCGGATCCACATGCGGATTCACTTGCGTTTCCGCATGCAGATTGACAAGCGCTTTCCATGCGATAGCATCACTTGGAAAGCGCTTGACAACTAGGTCACACTGTATAAATCCATGCAAACAGCATGGATTTATACAGTGTGAACCGTAAAAATTAAAACAAATAAAGCTATACTCACCCCCGAGGCCCCGGCGTATGCTGCAGCGGTCGTCCTGGCTTCTTCCGGGTTGCCGGCACATCGCGAGACAGAGCGGAGAAGGGTCTGCGGTCACATGACTGTGACGTCACCGCAGGTCCTCAAGCGATGCCGGCATTCAGAGAGAAGCCGCCGGACAGGTGAATATAAACTTTATTTGTTATTTTATTCTTTTTTTACAGGTACAATGGTACCCAGGTCTGGATGAGAGTCTCCTCTCCTCCAGAACTGGGTACCATCCGCACATAGAGACGCATAGAAGCCGCTTGTAAAAATGTACAGTCGCGGTTTCTATGCGTCTCAATGCAAGTCAATGGCGGGAGTTCCGCTGCGCTTCCGCAAAATTAAATGACATGCTGCTGATTTTTGTACGCAGCATAAACGCTGAGGAAAAATCCGCAGCATGTGCATAGAACATGCGGAATCCCCTTGGGGACCATGGGGTGCGGATTACCTAGCGTTTCACAAGCTTTTCCGCTGCGGAAATTCCGCAGCATAAACGCTTGAAAAACACTACGTGGGCACTCAGCCTCAGTCTGCTGCAGTCATCTTGTTGCAGAAGATGCATTCTCGCTGTGCTGTGGTTATTATTGTACTTGGGTTTGTTTCATTTCAGTGTCTGTATCAATTTTATGTTGGGATTTACCTGGAAAACATTTACAATTAGAAGCAAGAATTTTCTTTATCATCATCACAAAAAGTTTTATGATTATTGCAACCACCACTATTATAAACACAGCCTGGATCAAGAAATGTATGACACCACTTATCCACCCTCCAACTCCCCTAAATAAGTTTAAAGGATTCATCCAAGCGAGCCACTCGGGTAGTGGTAAATTATCTAAGGCATTTGCCTTCCACACACCTTCTTTGATCCGTTGTGCTTGTTCTATATCATGTGTGACTTGCATTAAACCAGTGGGATTTATAAAATGGCAACATGCTGGACCTACAACCTGGCAAAAACCTCGTTACGAGGCAGTAAGCTAGTCTAGCACCATAGAGTGTTGATTAGTGATCATTATCAGTTGTTTCATGTAGGCGGATTCCACATTAATTGCATCAAATAAATAATCAGTTATATTATCAAAAACGTCCCCCAGCTCCTCTATCATCTGGGCATTTCTCATTGTGCCAAAGTTTACCCCCAAGGGACCAGTTAACACCATTCCTGCCTTGAGATACCAGGGTGTTACCATGAGATGTTTTCTCGGGGGGGGGGGGGGAGTTATACTCCTTTTTGCAAGCATATGGCTGGGCACATTCTTATAGGGGAAGTCTTCATCTTTCCAAACCCATGTGGCAGGCTCTAATCTAGCCAATGTACAGGTGCCTTCTGCACCTTTGGGTATCCATCGGTAGGCCTTGTCCCCAAATACTATATATACGCCCTTTGGCAACTGAAATTGAAATTCATTTAAAAATGCCATAACGATAGTTACTAAACGTACTGTTTTTGGGTATAAACACCAAGAATCCTCTAAATCGGTAGTGACTGCTCTATAGTATTGGAGAACCAAACATTGGGATTGGGTGTTAATACTTATGGACATTTCGGATGCACCATCTCCCAATTGGCCTTCCCTTGTTTCTTCATCTATATATATAGCTCCTCTTTCTGTACATTGGTGGGTATCTCCTAAGGTAAAGAGGTGTTCCTTTGTCCAATTCCTATGGATATGCCTTTCCAGGCAAGTTGGTTTACATTGCTGGCCACCTTTACTGACAACATAAGGGGCAGGGTTTTTTGCTGCGAAGCTGAGCTTCAATTGTTGATCAGGTATTTTTCCCAAGTAATGTCTATTACTTTCCTTGTTTCTCCAGGTACCATCAAATTCCGCAAATTCATATATATTATTTTTGTCTTTGTTAGTTAGTGACTCGGTCAAATTGACCTGAAACCAGGGCTGTTTGGTCTATCCCGTAATTGGCAGAGCTGCTAAAGTTTTACTCTCTGGGGACGGTAAATTTAATGCATACATGTCCCAACATCTTTCCCTAAGGATCTCATCTTCAGGGATGGGGGTTGCAAAATAGGGCATAGTTTTTGCAGCTATGGGGGCATGTGTGCAAATCCAACAATTTGAAAGATTTCTAGCCCGGGCTACATAATCATGATATTTTACAAACTTATTACTCCACTGTTTTGTTTGATCATCATCCCACTCTATTGGTATCTGGGCACCCCTTTTTCCTTGGAATGACACAAGTAATATAACCACATGGAGAAAGTAATACTTCCCAAAGCCCATTCTTTTGGTTTAATTCTTGTAGAACTTCTTGCAATGTGAAGCGTGGATCCAGGTGGGTTTTCCCTCCACCTTTACTGACGTAGGTTTGTCAATTGGATTTGGTAAGGTCCTTCAAATCGTGGATCCAAGCTTTTCCTTATGTGTTTTCGTATCGTCACCCAGTCCCCAGGGTTGAGGCTGTGCGTGCCTTGCAAAGAGGTAGGATCTGGAATGGAACTGAAAACACGGTCATGAATCTGTTGTAACACAGTTTGCAAAGCTCCCACATATGATGTCATATTTGAATGTAAGGCCTGCAACTGTTGAGGGAAATAAAGCCCAGTCTTTGGTGGTCCCCCAAACAATATCTCATACGGACTGAGACTAGTTTTCCTCATTGGGGTTACTCTAACAGAGTACAACGCTATGGGGAGGCACTCAGTCCAGGGCTTTCCTGTTTCTGCCATTGCCTTTTGTATTTTTGATTTGAGTGTACCATTCAGTCTTTCCACCCTACCACTGCTCTGTGGGTGGTAGGGAGTATGGAAAGACTGTTGGATCCCTAAGGCGTCCAAAATTTCCTGACAAACTTGAGAAGTGAAATGGCTACCTCTGTCACTTTCTATCACCTCAGGGACTCCATATCTGCACACCACTTCAGAGAGCAGATTCTTGGCTACTGTTTTAGCTTTAGCTTTTGCAACTGGCCAGGCCTCTGGCCATGATGAGAATAAGTCGATACAGACAAGCACATATTCATAAATGCCTACCTTCGGGAGCTGAATGAAATCTATCTGAAGTCGCTGAAACGGGTATAATGGTCTCACAGTGCACTTTGGTGGCACTTTCACCGTTTTTCCCACATTGTGACATGCACAGATGATGCATCCCTGTATGAATTTAACAGCAGCATAATGGAATCCTGGTGCTACCCAATAAATCTTTACCTGACTTACCATTGCATCCTTGGACTGATGGGTTGGTCCATGAGAAAGAGTGCACATCATAGAGTACAGGGATCTTGGCAGACAGTGTTTTCCATCTGCTCTCCACAGTCCATCCTTTCCCTGTTTAGCTTAGCGTTTAGTCCATTCTTCCTTTTCTGGTGCAGAGGCCTGATCCTGTAGGCTCTGCAAGAGATCCAGGTCCACACTCCCAGACACTTGCACAGTGTATGCTTCTACTCACACTCCCAGACACTTGCACAGTGTATGTGTGACACCCCAGGGGTCTGGTTGCCACAGTAATAGAGATATTATGTCTGAGAGCAAGTGGGAGGTTTCTCTGGTCAGGAGCCCTAAGCATGCAACACGGCCCACCCAGACCTGGGAGGGGAGGAATCTGCCCTTATAAACTGGGTCTGGGGCGGGATTAGGTCAGTCAGAGCCTGGAGTGAAGTTCCAGACACAGGGAAAGTGACAACAGGAGCTCTGTAGGAGCAGGAGTGAATGCCAGAGGCTGGAAGCTAGAGAGCTCGCCTTGGCTGAAGACACTAACACCGGACACGGAGTCCGAGGCTGTGGGGACATCCAGGTCCAGCAGCAGAATCCAACTAGCAGGGGATTCCATGTCCTCTGGCCTTAGAAACCCGAAGGCACGGTCACAAGCAAGGGACCAGCACCGCCATCGTGAAGCGAAGGCTAACGGAAGGCCCCAAGTCACCGGCCATACGGGTGAGCACCACACGGTATACTCAGGGACGTCGGCTACTTCTACCCGCATAGAGCAAGGTAGCCAGGAAAGAGTGCAGATAGTCGGGGAGGCCTACAACTCCACCTGGCCAGGGGAGATCCTGCTTGCTCACAGACTGACCAGGCCCCTACTGCTAACCAGTACTCCCGGGAGGGTCTGCTTTATACCATCAGTAAAGACCCTGAACTGCACCACACGTCTCTGTGATTCCTTGCCGCAGCAGCACCATTACTACTGGGACGCTCACACCATCACTCCCATCATCCACCTTAGCTGCCCTGAGGCAATACTTCTCCCGTGGGGAGTTATCCCATACTCGGCTGCGCAAACAACATCAGCCTCAGCGGTCGGCAGCGCAGCGGCGGTCCCCACTGACTGCAATCCACGGGTGGCGTAGTCGGACATTGTTCTTACTTAAGGCCGCCACTGGTTTGACCGCCCTGGGCACGGACCGGGTCACCGCCACGGAGAACTACAACCCCCAGCGATCCGGCTCCGGGTATCCCCCTGCACAGCACAGGCCCAGGGGGCGCGTCATATGTTTCTACTGGGAGGGGCAACAGGGCTGCAGCTTTTGCAGCTGCATCCGCCCTCCTGTTTCCCTCAGCCTCTTTTGTGCACTCTTTGGTGTGAACTCCAATGCTCTGTGGAGTTGTGCTACTGCTTCTGCATTCTTTATTGGTTTACCAGAAGAACCAATAAACTTTCTGCTTTTCCATATGGGACCATAATCATGGCAAATGCCAAATGCATAGCGACTGTCTGTAAAAACATTCGCAATTATGTTTTCTGCAATTATACATGCTTCAGCGAGTGCTTTTAACTCAGCTTCCTGGGCAGACATTCTAGGGGACAGTGCCTCATCCTTTAATACTTCATTTTGACTGACTATGGCATAGCCTGTATGGGGCTTCCCATCTAGGTAGTATCGGGAGCCATCTACATATAGCTCTAGATCCACCTCGGAAATTGGTGTTTCTTGTACATTGGCTAATGGTTTAGTTTCTGCGTCCATTAACTCAAAGCAGTTATGCTCAAGGTGTAATGTTTCATCATCAATTGGTTCAGGTATTAGTGTGGCAGGGTTAAGAGTTGTACACCTTCTGATAGTGACATTTGGGGGAGTCAATAATGCCACCTCGTACTTGGTAAATCTGCTCATGGACAGGTGGTTTGTCCTGGCCTGGAGCAGAAGCTCCTGTACTGAATGGGGAGCTTGAATTTCTAGTGCATTGTCTAGCACTATATCAGCCACCTTTTCTTTCAACATTGCACAGGCGGCTACTGCTCTGATGCATGAGGGTGCCCCCTTTGCAACAACATTGAGCTGAGCAGAGTAGTATCCTAGAGGACGATGTCTACCTCCATGTTTTTGGGTGAGCACACTTTTAGCATGCCCCCCTGATTTATGACAGTAAAGGAAAAATGGTAGGCCGTAGTTGGGGATTTCTAGTGCTGGTGCTGAGAGAATGGCGTCCTTGAGCATTTGAAACCCCTGTTTTTCTTCTAGGGTCAGCAAATAAAGCTGACCCTTATTGCATGCAGAGAGCACGTCAAATAGGGGCTGAATCATGGCAGATGCAGAAGGAATCCACTCTCTACAGTAGCTGACCAGCCCCAGGAACGTTCTTAATGCGCTGGAAGTTGTTGGTTCTACAGCCTGACTGATTGTTGTTGTTTTTTTTTTCCATTCTGGAGTGATATGTTTGAGTGGGAAGGAGATACAATGTCCTAAGAACACTACTCTTTCCTTTGCAATTTGCAGTTTTTCCTTGGATACCTTGCAACCTTCCTGGTACAAGAAGATTAGTAAAGATAATGTCTCTTTTAAACATACATCCTTACTTGGGGTACACAACAGTAGATCATCCACATACTGAAGTAGCTGAATGTCTTGATTCTCAGGATGCCAAGAGAGAAGTACTCCTGCCATTGCCTCTGAGAACATGGAGGGAAAAGTTGCTCCCCCCTGAGGCAACCGGGTCCAGCAATACTGCTTTCCTCCATGGATGAAGGCAAACAGCAGCTGGCTCTCAGCATCTATTGGCACTGAGAAGAAAGCATTACTGAGGTCAATCACTGTGAAAAATTTTGCATTAGATGGAATTTGATTTAATAGGGTATGTGGATTTGGTACTATGGGCGTGTCTACAACCATTAATTTATTAATCTCTCTCAAATCATGGACCATACATTCCTTGATTATACCTTTTTCTAGGTATTTATTCACCTGTAGTGCAATTGCTTCTGTTTGCTACTTGCTCAGGGGAAATTGTCTCATACGTACCGGTGCAACACGAGGCTTCAACCTAATTGTCACTGGGGTTATTTTTAACAGTCCAACATCCGTTTTATCTTGTACCCATAGTACGGTTGGTACGTTACCAGGCATCTCCTGTATGTCGTCATCGAGACCTGTATCCACCTCCTTTTCAAGTTGAATTATTGACATCATTGTTGATATTGTTGTTTCAGATAATGGACCTGCAATGGTAACACCTTTCTTTCCAAATTTAATGATCGCATTCATTGCATTAAGAATGTCTGCACCTATTAAATTTCTAGGATATTTATCTGAGACAAGTAGATGGGTACATAAGTCAATAGCATGTGCTATCTTTAACATTTACAGGTTCAGTTTCCTTTAGATGTGACCCTTCTCACCATACCCAAAACAGAAACTCTTTGTTTACAATCCTCTGGGTCCATTTTTTTTTTCTTGTCTACTCTTCCGCCTAAAGTAGTCCGACTGGCTGATTTCACTGTGTCCTTAATAGTGTCCTGAAAGGCATCTGGGTGTATATTTACCATAATTGAGGTGACCTTATCTTTCTTTTTCTCTTATTTATGGCCTGTTCTAATCCTCTGAATGTGGATATTGACTGCTCCAAGGGGCATATAAGCATTCTGGGTGCAGCTTAAACACCTCTGCCCTGAGGTCTTCTCTGAGACTAGTGATAAACATATTTCTCAGAAACCCCAATTCCCTTGGATTATTCAAATTATAATCATGATCTGTAAACACAGCTACACACCTAGCATGAAATTTATCAAACGTTTCCTCAGGTTCTTGGAATATCTCTGGCATCCTTTCTGCCATTATTTTAGTGACTGCATTTAACCGGAGGATAAACTGTTTCCCCGATTCTAGGGTCTTAGTGTCACCCGGTAGCGCTCCTATTCCGTCTCCTACATGGACCTGTTTAACCTTTTCCACAAGTGGTACTCCACCATTGAGACTACAGAGCGGTACCAGATCACTCCAAGTGGCATCATAGTTCTCAGCTACCCCTTTCACCGCCTTATAATATCCTATCGGATTCTTATACATGTCTGGAAAACTATTTGCCATGGACAATTGTTCTGACCTAGACCACGGTTTATACCAAGTAGTGGTATCAGTTTTCACCTGTTGTTCACCCTGTGTGCCCGTGGTTGTCTGTGTAATAACTAGGAATGCAGCAGTCTCTGGTTGTCCTCTAACAAAGTTACAATTTTTACACTCTGATTCTGCATTGCTGTTATTATCCTGACATCCAGGGCAAATCCATGTTTGAGGCTATGTGCCCACGATGCAGAAATGAAGCAGAAAATTTCTGCAGCATATCTGCATCTCCCTGGCAGAAAAAACGCATGCAGATTGTGCATGCGTTTTTCCTGCAGAATACATGCGGATTCACATGCGTTTCCGCATGCAGATTGACAAGCGCTTTCCAGGCGATAGCATCACTTGGAAAGTGCTTGACAACTAGGTCACACTATATAAATCCATGCAAACAGCATGGATTTATACAGTGTGAACCGTAAAAATTAAAACAAATAAAGCTATACTCACCCCCGAGGCCCCGGTGTGTGCAGCAGCGCTCATTCCTGTCTGGTTCCCGGCTGCCGGCATATCGCGAGACAGAGCGGTGAAGGGCCTGCGGTCACATGACTGTGACGTCACCTTAGGTCCTCAAGCGATGCCGGCATTCAGAGAGAAGACGCCGGACAGGTGAATATAACTTTATTTGTTATTTTATTCTTTTTTTACAGGTACAATGGTACCCAGGTCTGGATGAGAGTCTTCTCTCCTCCAGAACTGGGTACCATCCGCACATAGAAACGCATAGAAGCCGCTTGTAGAAATGTACAGTCGCGGTTTCTATGCGTTTCAATGCAAGTCAATGGCGGGAGTTCCGCTGCGCTACCGCAAAATTAAATGACATGCTGCGGATTTTTGTACGCAGCTTAAACGCTGCGGAAAAATCCGCAGCATGTGCATAGAACATGCGGAATCCCCTTGGGGACCATGGGGTGCGGATTACCTAGCGTTTCACAAGCGCTTAAATTCCGCAGCATAAACGCTTGAAAAACGCTACGTGGGCACCCAGCCTCAGAGCGTAGTGCTATTGTTCCTCTTAGCTGCTGAGTGCGGGAAGGGGCTGTGGGCTGCACGTGTGTGCCTGCGTTCTCCTCTCCACTGTCCTCCTCACTGGCAACTGAGCTGATAGCTAGATTTTCCCTTTCTCTCTCTTTATCCTCAACCCCCCAAGTCCCGTCCTTGCCTACTTTTAGTTTTAAAATTATTGTCTCACGTGGAGTCATGGATGGGGATGGTGTCATATGCAAGTGAAAGGATCTGTCACTATCTGTAGTAGATGCAGTACTATGCGGGGAGAAAATTGATAGGGGTCGTTCTCGGGAGGACTTTGTTTCCTCTTTGTTGGGGTGGAGAAACTATCAGTAGACCCAGATGGGATCCCTGGAAAATGGTTTCCTATAGCGTAGGCGGGGGGGTTCTCAGGTGTACCTGGACTGACTGGGAGTGACGGATACAAAATGTGAGAATACTGATAGCCCTGTTGCTGTGGCATCAGGACGGGTGTCTGATACTGCGGCATCAGAACGGGTTGTTGGGCATAGGTGTAATGAGGTGAGTGCTGTGGCTGTGATGGTGTAAAGGGTTGCATCATGGGTGGTGGTGGAGAGTGTAGAGCCTGGCCGGTTGATTCATCCATATACGGGATAGTGCTAGCACTATGCGTGGTTGCTGGGGAGGTAAAAATCTCGGACAATGATTTTTCTTTCTCAACACTTACACTTGACTCTGACCTATCACTTGGCTCTAATCTATTCTCTGACGGAGCGGAGGGCGCAGCCTGGATTGGACCTTGTTCCCGACTAGGTGTCGGGGGTTGTATGGCATGAGATCTGCTTCTGATCACTACCTGATCAGTTTCATCGTCATCATCGGGAATTAAAAAGGGATGATGTCTCTCACTAGTTCTCAACCAGGCTGCAACCTGTGCTCCGTAATCATGCTTATCAATCCATTGTGAATGTTCCTGACTGAACCGTTTCCATCTCTCAGCATCTAGGCATCCCTTGGCTGGCATACCAGCCCTTTTCAATATCTTTGTTGCATCTTTTACAGCTGCCCTGCTGTGCTCCCTTCTCACAAGATCACACATGGTGCACCTCGGATCCTTATTCCTTGATCTGGAGACTCGAGCACCCATAACAGGATTTGTCAAGGGTTGCGATCCCTATCTTCAATATCCTGCTATATAATCAGCTGGGTCAACCAGTCAGATACGTTAGCTGGTTACCCCTGATTCAATCAGCTGGATCAACTGGTCAAGTACGTTAGCCAGTTACCTCTGATTCGAGGACCTTAAGCTGAACTTCAACTCTTTGCTCTGCTCTGATGCTGAGACAAGTTCGTCTAAACAAATAAATGTAGACTATTATAAACAAAACCATTCCAAAAGCAATCGCTATATATTCTTCATACATCTGGGTCAGAGTCCTCACTTGAAAAATATCCTACGTCTATTCCTGAGTCCGTGTCAATATTGGCAAGATAATTATCATGAGTAATAATATCCTGTCACACAGGCATATACCATCTGTTTTCTATAATATACTGCCACTCTTTACCTATAGTGTGTGGATGTGGAACAATATGGCAGGGAAAACTCGGTATGTAACGTTACTTCTCCTATACTGGTGTGCACTTACAGGGTACAAATGTATTCTTTCTAGAAATGAAGCAGTATCCCTACGATGAGGCTTTCGCTTTCTCACTACTGTAATCGAGCACAAACACTTTTCACAAGTCATGTATGCTTTTCCAGCCTATCAATTATTCATTTCTCTTAATCACCACTTCAATCATTAACACCTCCTCATTCTCCACCACAGCACTTCTCGTACTCCAATTCCTATTAAAATTTTCTAGGGCAACTGGGCAAAATAACTTTATATCCTGTGAATCCTGGATTCTATTTATTGCTCTAGCTGAATCAATATCACAATATTCATAAATGGTATAAGGTTCAACAAAACAATGACTGTTAATATTCACATATACTAACGTAAGGAATGTATTATCTTCCTCCCGTAGCCCCCAACCTTCAGATTCCACACTAATCTCGCAGCTTCCTAAAATGCGTGACAGCTCCATTGTTGTATTTGCTAACCAGAGTACTACACACGCATTCAGCACACGTCATCTAATCACTTATATCTCGTACATTTTTGCTATAATAAGCATGAACTTAACACAGTTACACTTAGCATGAACGTTAGTTAAGTTGGAAGCAGCAATGATTGGGGATGTAGAAGTACTATATGTATATTATATGAAATAGTTAATGCATGCAAAAATACAGATATATGATATAGTATTTGAATGAGTAATTTTCCAGTTATGTGAAATTGTTAGTAATAATATATATTAAAAAAATTAATAATAATAATAATAATAAAATTGCTACCTGAGGGTTTCCCGTTCAAGATCCCGGAGACTGACCTAGATCGACCCCACCTTTCCCGGAGAGAAATATGCTCAGAGTGTTAAGGCCACTCACTTACCCGGCCGGGGTTTGTTTCTGTTCGGGATAGGGGTAAAACTGTTGTTCAGTCTCAGATGAAATTAAAAGGACAAAAAGGAAATAGATCTCGCTGAAGGGCCTCCAACTGTGGCTGGTGGGGTTGGACATGGTAGCATCCGAAACCCGCTGTGTATGCCTCACCTATTGTCTGCTGGGTCCGTCTATGTGCCTCCTTGGATGTGAAGCTCTTTGGATGGTGTGTGCCAACACCAGTTTCCTGCAGCTCCCCCAGATCTGCTGGGCTGAGTAGTATCCCAGCGCTGCCACCAAAATGTGAAGACCCAGGGTCTTCTGTGGGCGTAAAGATACTCATACAACACAGGGTGAGGGTAAAACAGCGTGGCAATACTTTATTGAACCACAAAGCGGAAATAAACACATAGAACAGTCCCAGCAAATACCCAAGATAGTACAACATTACACAGTCTCACCCTTCCTTCTCTGTCAGGCTGGGATAGAACAGCCCCCACAGAGAGAAGGTAGCGGCAAGCTAAGGAAGCTAGCAGTCCATAGAGGTACAAGGCCAGGAGACTCAAGGTTCCCACCCTGACCTCTCTTAGAGTTTCCATGGGGCCAGATGACCGGTGGGTCACAATCTGTCTTCTCCGAATGTCTCTGTGGGTTGCAGGCGACTGGTGGGTGGGTCCCTAATGGCAACCCCAAACAACATATCCATGGGCCGGTTGACTTCTTGGTCCCAACCTGGCCTCTCCGAGATGTATCCATGTCTCTCTGATGATCAATGGAGCAGATCCGTATCTTTCCAGTCAGGACCATACCCTTAGGCTGGAGTCATATAGAATCCAAATCTGTGTCTCTTTGGATGCCATGCTATCCATCTACTTTCCTGAAGGATGTCTCTCATTCTCCTTGTAAAGTCTTTCTGATGCTCCTTGATTCTGCCTGCAGCACTACAAACATCCCTGTTTATATTTACATCTCTGTAAGGTCATCAGTCACAGGTAAGGGGTAAAAGTGCATGGCTCACCAGTAGTGATGAGCGAATGTGCTCGCCACTGCTCGGTACTCGCCCAAGCATCACGGTGCTCGACAAGCTCGGCACTCGGCGAGCATTTCCAAGTTGCTCGGGCGGGAACTCGGGTCCCCGCCCTGCATATTTGGCGCAATTTAGAGAGCCAGTGAACATGCAGCCATTGCTTGCCGCGCACTGTAATGCCATAGCCATGTTTGTTGTGGGCATTACAGTGATTGGCTGGGCACACAGCGTCATCAGGTCTATATAAGACCTGGCGCCGCTATGCTCGTCACAGTCTACCCCGGAATCAGGCAGAGTAGGGAGAGCTGCTGCTGAGTCAGGGAGAGATTTGCTTGTTTATAGTTGGTGTAGGTATTCCACAACATACAGTGGGTACGGAAAGTATTCAGACCCCTTTAAATTTTTCACTCTTTGTTTCATTGCAGCCATTTGGTAAATTCTAAAAAGTTCATTTTTTTTCTCATTAACCCCTTTACAACCCAAGGTGGTTTGCACGTTAATGACCAGGCCAATTTTTACAATTCTGACCACTGTCACTTTATGAGGTAATTACTCTGGAACGCTTGAATGGATCCCCCTGATTCTGAGAATGTTTTTTCATGACATATTGTACTTCATGATTGTGGTAAAATTTCTTCGATATCACTTGTGTTTATTTGTGAAAAAAATGGAAATCAGCACAATTTTGAAACCAATTTTTTTTTATTAGGGAGCTATAAGGGTTAAAAGTTGACCAGCGATTTCTCATTTTACCAACAAAATTTACAAAACCATTTTTTTTTAGGGACCATATCACATTTGAAGTCACTTTGAGGGGTCTTTATGACAGAAAATACCCAAAAGTGACACCATTCTAAAAACTGCACCCCTCAAGGTGCTCAAAACCACATTCAACAAGTTTATTAACCCTTCACGTGCTTCACACCAATTAATTGAACCTGAAAGGAAAAGATGAACATTTAACTTTTTTTCACTAAAATTTTATTTTAGACCCCAATTTTTTTATTTTCACAAGGGTACCAGGAGAAATTGGACCCCAAAAGTTGTTGTGTAATTTCTACTGAGTACGTTGATATCTCATATGTGGGGGAAAGCCATTGTTTGGGCGCACAGTAGGGCTTGGAAGGGAAGGAGCGCCAATTGTCGTTTTCAATGTAAAACTCGCTCTAATTCACAGTGGACCCCATGTCGCGTTTGGAGACCCCCTGATGTGCCTAAACAGTGGAACCCCCCAACAAGTGACCCCATTTTGGAAACTAGACCCCTTAAGGAACTTATTTAGATGTGTGGTGAGCACTTTGAACTCCCAAGTGTTTTGCAAAAGTTTATGACGTAGAGCCAAAATAATATTTTTTCCACAAAAACAATGTTTTAGGCGCAATATTTTTATTTTCACAAGGGTACTAGGAGAAATTGGACACCAAAAGTTGTTGTGCAATTTCTCCTGAGCACGCAGATACCCCATGTGTTGGAGAAAACTACTGTTTGGGCGCATGTCAGGGCTCGGAAGGGAAGGAGTGATGCTTTTGAATGCAGACTTTGATGGAACAGTCTGCCGGCGTCATGTCACGTTCTCAGAGCCCCTGATGTGCCTAAACAGTGGAAA
Organism: Phyllobates terribilis; assembly: GCF_046119375.1. NCBI lineage: Eukaryota > Metazoa > Chordata > Amphibia > Anura > Dendrobatidae > Phyllobates > Phyllobates terribilis. Next base: position 193,159 of record NW_027363419.1, read on the forward strand.
TGCCCAACAAGTGCCCCCTTTTTGGAAGTGATAGCTGATTTTTGAATTCTATAATGTAGTGTCATACGTCAGTTGTGTAGGACAACCTGACGAACACTGCACAACTGACGTATGACAACCTGACGAACACTACGTCAGCTGTGTAGTGTTCGTCAGGTTGTCATATGTCAGAAATTAATTTAATAGTCCATGGAAGTATGGTACCTTTTGAAGCAGTCTTTGATGCACAGGCCAGGTTTGTCGGGGCAGGTGTCACATTGATTGCGTATTCCCCTTTTATAACACACTCGGCACCTCTTTTGTGACTTACCTTTTTTTGTGAGGGATCTGCCCCGGGAAATGCTGGCCTGGTACAATTCGAGGTCCTTCAGTTCCGGAACTACTGGGGCCTGCTCCGTCACCGCTGCTGACAAGCCCAGGGGATGGGGGATGATTCGGTTGCCCTGGCCTTTAACCTTAAGGAGGTCGCGGTGGTCGGCTCCCGGGCCCGTACTCTGGGGTCTCTCTTTAAAAAGGCGTTGATAGATATTAAGTTTATAAAAGTTCGTGACGCCACCTATGGTTTCTGATGATATTCACCAGCGCTGCGCAGTCCACTGAGGCCGGTGATAAGGCAGCTAGATGGTATGGCTCCCCACAGGTGGAGCTAGGCCTCAGGGCAGGGTACGGACGGGGTATGCAGGACGAAGAGACTCTGTCGGGTCAGAGCAAGAACAGGGATGGACACAATAGTCACTTCAGTACCTTTTACTGATGGAAATTCAGGCACTCCCCGGAGCACTGTAGGGTGAAGGGTGTATGTCCGGATCCTCCCCAATGAGCAGGTTTTGGGCCTCCTGGTTCTTGCTGCTGCGTAGTAAGTTTTTGACCTGCCTGGAGCTAGGCCTAACTTTGTCTCTGTCCTGCGCTGGCTGACCTTGTGGTAGGGCCTTCTCTTGGAGTGCACGTTCCCGACCTACGGGGCCTATGTGTCTCCTGGCTCTGGTACGTATCAGCACTTTAGCGATCCTGGGACTTGTAGTTCTCCAGGGATTACGGTTTATCTTACTGGGTCGTGGAGATCCCGGCAAGCTTCGGACCCGGTGCCCGGTAACTGCTTCTTCGGGGTGAGCTAGTTAAGCTCCTCTGCCTCCTATGAACTAACTCTCTCTACTTTTTCGCCTTCGGCCTACTCGGACCCTCAATAGGCTACTCACACTAACGGCAGCTTGCCGCGTTTCACCGATCTTATGGCGCCGGCACACCTAAAGCTCACCTCTCTAAGCTACAAGGAGTCTTGATCTGGAAGCTCCACTGCAGGATAGCAATTGCAGGAGCTGGAACAGGCTTTTGTCCTCTGAGGTAACTCCTCTCAGGCTGTACTGGACTCACTGCTATACCAGAATAGACTCTGGACTGATTGACTGCTGCCTGGCTCCACCTTCCCTTTTATATCTCCCTAACGGGCACCCTCTGGTGGTCTGAGGTGGAAGGTGGAGATGTGTGAATGGTTATGGGGGCCTCTTGTGGAGGAATCCTTCAATACACCCTTCTAGGATCTGTGATACCAAGCACAGATGGGCTTCACATTCCCCCCTAGTTAAACTCAGCACTCCTGGGCTGAAGTACATTTTATAAAAACAATAACAATAAGAAACATAAGCAATACTAGAACATTCTTCCCGTTATGGGAGGCACGAATCTTAAACGTTGCATAACAATAACAAAGCAGAGTGTCCTCAGAATCCAAGTCTCTTGTGGTGAGGTTCCCAAAAAGGATGTCCATCTCACAAGGTAGAGTACTTTGGTGGTTTTGAGGGACCTGTCCTAAACCCTCTACGTAGGCCCTGGGGTGGCTGCAGGGCATGAAGATCCCGAATCGGACCTCCACACGTGCCACTCCAGACAGGTTTTCCTTCTGAGGTCACCTAAAGGGCACTCCAGGGAGCGCAATTATATACAATAAAAGTTTTTGGGCTGCACACAGTCCTCAGCCACGCAGTTCTTTGGTAAATAAAGAAGTAAATAGGCAAAATGTCGATATCACTTAAACTGTTCAAAAATAAGCAGAACACAAAATAATGTACATTTGCATGGGAAATACACAATTATGCAGTACATTACAATTTAATATACAATACCCCAGGGGTAACTATCTACACTTTCAGAAATTTTAACCATCTACTGCATGTACCTAGCAGGGGGTTTACCTCTCGTGCTACGTACTGATCTGCATAGTGCTGTGGTTGGTGGAGTGTTAGTGTCTGTATCCTCAGTTACTCTATCAGTTCTACGTGTGACCATGTTGTAAAACTGCCTTAACCTTTCTCTTGGACTGGCAAGTCTACCATTGCATGGGCCCTCTTGCTCTGCTCCTGCCGGGGATCCTTCATCCGGGGATACTTCTTGAGCTGGCTCTTCTGCAGCACTTACAGGTACAACTTGCTGTGGAGGGTTTTTGGCTATTCATAGAATTGGAGTACTGGAATGATTACTGCACCTCCTATCTGAGGCCAATCCGCTGGGAAGTCTCCAAGGTCAGTGTGTATCACTGTTTCTTTAGGTTCTTCCTGGGTTGTGAGAGACACTTCTTCATGGGGTTTCAGTAATTCTGGACACAACTTTAAGTGGTCCCTGGACACTGTAGCAGATGTTCTTCCTCCATCTCGACTGATTATGCATGTCTTTTTGTTGTCAAATCTTGACGGTAACACAGTGTAGGGTTCTTTTTCCCACTGGTCATCAAGTTTGTGGTTACGTCTTTTCATTTTTAGTACTGTTTCACCAGGTGTGAAAGGTTCTGCTGGTGCGTTTTTGTTGTAGTGCATTTCCTGCTTTTCTCTCACCCGAGTAAGACTGTCCTTGACACAAGCTTGTACCCTTCTGTACTGCTCTTGTCTGGTGGTGTCCCAGTCCTCAGTGGTCATATCAGCTTCAGGTTCAACAACACCAAGCTCCAAATCCATGGGCAGCTTTCCTGGCCTTGCCCGCATGAGATATGCCGGAGTGCAATTGGTGGAACTGACTGGTATATGATTGTACAGATCCACTAGGTCTGGTAGTAGGTCTGGCCACTGGTTTCTCTCCTCAAGTGGTATGGTCTTTAGCAGGTCGATGATGATGTTGTTCATCTTTTTGCAGAGACCGTTTGTTTGTGGGTGGTAAAGTGTAGTTCTTATCTTTTTACACCCGTAGAGATTGCAGAACTCCTTGAACAACTCAGCCTCAAAGGCCGGGCCTTGGTCCGTCAGCACCTGCTCAGGGCATCCATGGGGTCTGCAGAAATACGCTTGGAACGTTTTTGCTGCTGTCTCTGCTGTCAGGTCTTTGACAGGGGTGACCACCAGGAAACGTGAGTAATGATCCACCATAGTCAGAGCATAGGAGTACCCTGACCTGCTGGGGGAGAGCTTGACATGGTCCAGGGCCACGATCTCCAGGGGCCGAGTCGTCTTGATGGGTTGCAGGGGTGCCTTCTGGCTGCTGAAGTCCTTCCTTCTTAGGCCGCAGGGTCCACAGTCTCGGCAACACCTTTCAATGGAGCTGCGCATTCCTACCCAGTAGAATCGACATTTCAGCAGGGTCTCTAGCTTTTTCCAGCTAAAGTGCCCCGCCTGATCATGGTAAGCTTCCAATACCATCTGGATGTCAGTCTTCGGGACCACTATCTGCCATACCATCTCGTGGGTTCTTGGATTAACGTACCTCCGGCACAGCTTTTCACGGTAGATAAACAGCCGGCTTCTCTCGTTCCACAGCTGCTTTGCTTGCAGAGACGCATCTTTCTCCAGGGAGGCACCTTCTTGGGTTATCAGCTGTTTGATGCGGCTGACAACCGGGTCGCTGTCCTGGGTCTCTTTCCAGCTGTGGTGAGGAAGGGGGTTTAACGTCTTTTCACTCGGCTTCCTGGAGGCTCGTTGCTCATGGATCATCCCACTCCGGTGAAAGGCCGGTAGCTCTATCTCTTCCTGGTCATCCACTTCTTCTTCTGTGTCTGACTGGTGAGGCATCCTAGACAGAGCATTGGCGTTGGCGTTCTTGCGGCCCGCCCGGTATTTAATTGTAAATTGGTAGTTTGACAGCCGAGCCATCCATCGTTGTTCCAGAGCCCCCAACTTAGCTGTTTCAAGATGGGCCAAGGGGTTGTTATCAGTAAAGGCAGTGAATTTGCTGGAAGCCAGATAGTGCTTGAATCTTTCAGTGATGGCCCAGACCAAGGCCAGGAACTCCAACTTGAAGCTGCTATAGTTCTCTGGGTTCCTCTCAGTCGGACGGAGCTTCCTGCTTGCGTATGCGATGACTTTCTCTTGCCCATTCTGCTTCTGACTTAAGACAGTGCCCAGGCCTTCGTTGCTGGCATCCGTATACAGCAGGAACGGTTGGCTGTAGTCAGGGTAGGCTAGGATCTCATCACCTGTCAGGATCGCCTTCGTCTCCTGAAACGACTCGGCTTGCTCCTTACCCCAGTGGAATGGAGGGTTTTTGCCTTTGGGGGACTGCCCTACCAGGAGGTCTTGCAGAGGAGCTGCTTTCTTTGTGTAGTCCTTTACGAACCTCTGGTAGTATCCTACTAGTCCCAAGAACTGACGCACCTCCTTGAGGTTCTTCGGCTCCAGCCACTTCTGGATGGCTGTGACTTTCTCCGGGTCTGGTGCTACGCCTTCCGGACTGACAATGTGCCCCAGGTACTGTACTTTCCTCTTGAGCAGGTGGCACTTTTAGGGCTTCAACTTCATCCCGTACCGGGACAGTGACTCAAATACCTCTGCCAGGTGTTTCAAGTGGTCCTCGTACGTTCTGGAGTACACAATTACGTCATCCAGGTAAAGTAACACAGTCTCTAAGTTGCGGTGTCCCAGGCAGCACTCCATCAATCTCTGGAACGTTCCAGGGGCATTGCAGAGTCCAAACGGCATGCTGTTGAACTCGCAGAGTCCCATCGGGGTGGTGAAGGCCGTCTTCTCCCGATCCTCCCCAGCCACAGCTACTTGCCAGTATCCACTAGTGAGGGCAAGGGTGGAAAAGTAATTTGCAGACTTCAAGGCAGCTAGGGACTCCTCTATGCGTGGGAAAGGGTATGCATCTTTATGTGTAATGCGATTTACTTGACGGTAATCTACACACATTCTCATGCTCCCGTCCTTTTTCCTAACCAGCACTAGGGGAGCCGCCCAGGGACTACAACTATCTCTAATTACTCCCGCCTTCCTCATGTCACTCAGCATTTCTTTTGCCTTCTGGTAGTGAGCTGGGGGTATAGGCCTATAGCGTTCTTTGATTGGGGAATGGCTGCCTGTGGGGATATGATGTTGAACCCCCTTAATCCTCCCGAAGTCTAGTGGATGTTTACTGAACACCTGCGAGTATTCTTGTACCACCCGGTGTACACCCTGTTTTTGATGGGCAGGAGTGGTGTCTGTCCCAACATGGAGATGTTGACACCAATCCTCCACCTGGGTTGCAGGGTCATTATCCTCTACTTCCTCTGGTGAGGTTAAGGACTCCGCCTCATGAATGCAGTTATTATTGACAGCATGTAATTTGGCAACAGTGGCATAACGTGGCAGTTTGACCTCATCTTCCCCTAGGTTAAGAAGACGGACGGACACTCTCCCATTACGTACATCTACCACTCCCCTGGCGGTTAAGAGCGTGGGTCTATGCTCGGAGCAAAGGGGTTCTACTACCGCCTGGTAGCTCTGTCCTCTAAGACCTATGGCAGCTCTACACCAGATGAGCATTTCACTCATTGGGGGGATGACAATGGGTATGGGGTCGGTTACCCTCACATTACCGATTTCACCATCTGTCAACCTTACTTGCTGTTGATACATCAGGACGCGGATCTCCTTCTGTAGCGCCCTCCTCTGTCCTGGTTTGGCAGTGTCAGCTATCTGTTGGAGTAAGAACACAACCTCTCCCAAACAGTTACCAACAATGTTAGTGCCAAGTACCATATATGGGTTGCTGTCATCAGGGTTAGTCTCCACTACAATTAGTCCCTGGTCCTTCAGCTCCACTCTCCCCACCTTTACAGTCACATTCTTAACCCCGAGTAGGTTAAGGGGGAGTCCATTTGAAGCATATACAGACAAATTTGGAGCTGGCGGACGTAGATCGTCCATGGACCAGAACCTCTTGTAGAGGACTTCAGGCATGATGGTTACCTGAGATCCTGTGTCCAGCAGGGCATGCGTCGGGATCCCGTCCAGTACAATGGACAGGAAAGGTCTTCCTCCGACGAACCTGTTGTACCAGTCTGATGGGCCTGGTGAGTCTACTCCTGGGTGGCAGCCCTCGGACCCAGGGTTTTCTCGTTTAAAGGACACTTCTGGGCGAGGTGTCCGGTCTTGCGGCATCGGTAGCAGGTTGGTTCCCTCGGTGGGTGGCGCTGGTCACTGGTCCTTGGCGAGGGTGGTTTTGGCCTCCTCCTTCTCCGCATCCAGGGGACATCCTCAGGGCTGTCGGCTAACAGGATCTTCCCTCCTTCCTCGGGCTCCATCCGCAGCTGCAGAGCACTCAGCACGGTGGTCAGAGTTTTGCTCAACTGACGCACCTCAGAGCGCAGACTGTCCAGTTCTTTAGGGGACGTTGCTGGGACTTTAACTTCAGCAGCCACTGGGGATAAGGTGGGTGTAGCAGGCACTGGAGTAGCCCCACCCTGGTAACGTTGGATGGCATTTGTTTCCAGGGACTGCAGTCCTTTTATAGCCATGTCCTTGAGATTGTCAAAGGTGGCATCCGGATGATCCAGGGACCACCAACGCACAGTCCTGCTCTCCTCTGGAGACTTCAGTCCCGGGACAAACTGTTCCTTCAGCATTTTGTTCTCATTCTCAATGCTGGTTGGGCTAACCTGGTTCAGAGCCCGCAGGGCCCCTTGGAGACGCCAGGCGTAGTCCCGAACATTGTCCTCTGGTTGTTGGGAGCAGCTGTAGAACCTCATCCGGAGGTCCGCCTCAGTAAGGTCGTCAAATACAGTCTGTAGTTTTTGGAATATTGCGGACACTGACTCCTGGTCTGTGGCTGACCATGTTTCCACTTCCCGTTCCGCAGCACCGGTCAGTTGTCCTAATACAACGGCAGCTCTTTGTTTGCCGGTCATAGAGTACATGTCTAAGATACCACATATCTTCCGCTTGAATCCAGACAGGGTATCTGGTTTGCCGTTGTACTGGGGGAGCCACTTTGCTCCAGGAATGTACGGTAAAGTCATAGGAATTACAGGTGTTACAGGCGCTGCTGGTGGAGCGGCGGCTTCTGCCTGCCCATTATCGGGCGCGGGCTGAACTTCAGGGACGTGGACCGGTAGGTCGGCGTTCTGCTGCTCGACAGACATCTTAGCGCCCCCCTAGTTAACCGTGGCCTACCTTCTGATTTGTCTTCCGGTAGGCCGCAGCTCCGCAGGTGACGGTTATCTTCAGGACCTTGCGTCGCTTGCGTCCTACATCAGAGCGTTCAGCGATGCTCCGTACAGGACCTGGCGCTTCCAGATTTGACGTTGAGGCGTGGGGCGTGTCCGGGACTTCGCGCTCTTTTGCAGGTACGCCCCTTATTTTCCCGCGGTTACGCCCTTCTTTTTGCTCAACAGCCCAACAATGGCGGCTATCTTCACCACAACTTTACGTACACAGTTCAAAATAAAGGCGCACAGTACCCGGTGGCAACGGGCACAACTCCTTCAGTTGCCGCAGGCACGCAATCCTGTTCGTGACGCCAGAAGAGAGATGACAAGCCCAGGGGATGGGGGATGACTCGGTTACCCGGGCCTTTAGCCTTACGGAGGTCGCGGTGGTCGGCTCCCGGGCCCGTACTCTGGGGTCTCTCTTTAAAAAGACGTTGATAGATATTAAGTTTATAAAAGTTCGTGACGCCACCTATGGTTTCTGATGATATTCACCAGCGCTGCGCAGTCCACTGAGGCCGGTGATAAGGCAGCTAGATGGTATGGCTCCCCACAGGTGGAGCTAGGCCTCAGGGCAGGGTACGGACGGGGTATGCAGGACGAAGAGACTCTGCCGGGTCAGAGGAAGAACAGGGACGGACACAATAGTCACTTCAGTACCTTTTACTGATGGAAATTCAGGCACTCCCCGGAGCACTGTAGGGTGAAGGGTGTATGTCCGGATCCTCCCCAATGAGCAGGTTTTGGGCCTCCTGGTTCTTGCTGCTGCGTAGCAAGTTTCTGACCTGCCTGGAGCTAGGCCTAACTTTGTCTCTGTCCTGCGCTGGCTGACCTTGTGGTAGGGCCGGCCTTCTCTTGGAGTGCACGCTCCCGACCTACGGGGCCTATGTGTCTCCTGGCTCTGGTACGTATCAGCACTTTAGCGATCCTGGGACTTGTAGTTCTCCAGGGATTCCGGTTTATCTTACTGGGTCGTGGAGATCCCGGCAAGCTTCGGACCCGGTGCCCGGTAACTGCTTCTTTGGGGTGAGCTAGTTAAGCTCCTCTGCCCCCTATGAACTAACTCTCTCTACTCTTTTGCCTTCGGCCTACTCGGACCCTCAATAGGCTACTCACACTAACGGCAGCTTGCCGCGTTTCACCGATCTTATGGCGCCAGCACACCTAAAGCTCACCTCTCTGAGCTACACGGAGTCTTGATCTGGAAGCTCCACTGCAGGATAGCAATTGCAGGAGCTGGAACAGGCTTTTGTCCTCTGAGGTAACTCCTCTCAGGCTGTACTGGACTCACTGCTATACCAGAATAGACTCTGGACTGACTGACTGCTGCCTGGCTCCACCTTCCCTTTTATATCTCCCTAACGGGCTCCCTCTGGTGGTCTGAGGTGGAAGGTGGAGATGTGTGAATGGTTATGGGGGCCTCTTGTGGAGGAATCCTTCAATACACCCTTATAGGATCTGTGATACCAAGCACAGCTGGGCTTCACACTGCCAAATATCAGGGCCTTGATAACTGTCTCCTGGAAGTGAAGATACGACGTAGAAGTCTGGCCTGCACATTGTAACAGAAGGAAAGCGTTGTGCATTGCCATCTGTACAATGTGCATGGCCAGCTTCTTATACCATAACTTGGCCTTTCTCAAAGCACTGTACAGCTGGAAGACTTGATCAGAGAGATCAACTCCCCCCATGTACTTGCTGTACCCCACTACACAGTCTGGTTTGTCGACCTGTGTAGTGGAACCTCGTACAGTGCTGAGGGTGCTGCCATCACCATGTATGGTGGTCAAGAAAAGGACATCCCTCTTGTCCTTGTACTTGACCACCAACAGGTGGTCGGTACATTGGGTTCTGCTCTCACCCCTTCTGAGCAGCTGCCCAATTAGCGTCTTTGGGAGACCTCTCTGATTTTTGCGGTCCGTAGAGCAGGCTGCGGTACCTCGCACAGAGAGGGACTTGAAGAGCGGGATACTTGTATAAAAGTTATCCAAGTACAGGTGATAACCTTTATCCAGCAGTGGGTGCACCAAGTCCCACACAATTTTCCCACTCACTCCCAGAACAGGGGGGCATTCAGGGGGTTCAATCCGAGAGTCCTTCCCTTCGTAAACTCTAAACTTGTGAGCGTACCCTGAGGTACTCTCACACAGTTTATACATCTTGATTCCGTACCTAGCCCTCTTACTGGGCAGGTGTTACCGGAATCCAAGTCGCCCCTTAAAAGCGATTAAGGACTCATCCACACAGATGTCCCTTTGGGGCACGTACACTTCAGCAAACTTGTTGTTGAAGTGTTCAATGATCGGCCGAACTTTGAAAAGATGATCAAAGTTCAGGTCATCGCGTGCAGGACACCTTGCATTATGTTACGGATCCGGGTGGTGGAACCTCTGTGCTGCGGTGCAAGGAGGGGCCAGAGGGGCATGACTAAGTATCAACTCGGTCCTACCAAGGTCGCACGGCGGCCCAGTCGACTCCGTGAACCAGGGAGGAACTGAGCAGAGGGATCAAGTGCCACTCTGGGACCGACCTTGTATGAGAGCAGGTGACTCCCACGGGTCAGAAGGCAGGAACTGGCCGGAACAGCGGATGAGCTTCGGCAGGCAGGCAGACGGGTGGTCCGGGTAAACAAGCAGGCTGATTAGGCAGATAGCCAGGCAAGCGTACCGGATAGGCAGGCTGGCGGGCACTACAGGTAGACAGGTAGCTGGCAGATGCTTCCAGGTAAGCAGGCAGGCGGGCACAACAGGTTACAGGCAGGTGCTTCCAGGTAATGCAGGCTGGCGGGCATGGCAGGTAGCAGGCAGGTGCTTCCAGGTAAAGCAGGCTGGCAGGCACGGCAGGTGACAGGCAGGTGCTTCTGTGTCACCTTGGCCTGGATGCCACAAAATGTATTAAAGCTGTGTCTGAGAGCAGGGGGGAGGTTCTCTAGTCAGGGGAACATTAGCATGCAATGCCTCCTGTCTCAGGCCAGTAGGGGGAGCTGGCTGCCCCTATAAAAGCTGGTACTGGGGGCAGGGTTAGAGAGAACTTGAAGGCCTGTCTCAGGACTGAGACTTGTCCCAGAGCAGAGCAGGGACAGACAGTTGCACTGCACCTAAGAGGAAGTGTGGCAGGAGGAGAGCCACAAGCCAGAGACAAGAGGCGAAGTGAGCCTGTCTTGGCAGATAGAGGACTTAATCTACCAGACTTTGGTGTCTGAGGCTGGGAGGATTCTACATCCTCCAGCAGATAACCAGTCCGCAGGGGACTGTATGTTCCTTGGCCTAAGAAACCTGGAGGCTCTGCCACAACAGAAGGGACCAGTAAAGCCGTACAAGGCTGGGAGCAGAAAGGAACCCACGTCGCAGGCCATACACGCGAGAATACACGGAAAGCTTGGAAACGTGGGCTGTTACCCTATAACGAGGAGATAGCCAGAAGGAGCACAGAAAGCACGGTAGGCCTACACCCTCACCCTGACCAGGGCCAATTTCCCCGTTGCTCTCAGACATCCAGGTCCCCTCCTAGCTGGGACTGTTTGTGGGTCAATTTACCTGTTCTAGTAAAGACCCTGGACTGCAACCTGTTGTCTGCGTGCTCCTTGCTCCTCCAGCACTATCAGCACTGGGACTCTCACTACCATCACTCCCAACATCCATTATACTGCCCTGGGGCCGCACTCTTCCCGTGGGGAGTCACACTACCCTAGCTGCACACCTCATCAGCCCCAGCGGTCTGCATGCCGCGGCGGTTCCTAATAACCGCAATCCACGGGTGGCGTAGTCGGACATAATCATCAGCACATAACGGACTACCACTGGCCTGACCACCCTGAGCCACGGAACCGGGTTGCCACTACTACTCCCATCGTTCCCCTACTGCCCGGATCCGAGTGCCCCACGGCCCAGGGGGCGAGTCAGATTTCGTGCCCGCAACCACCGGGTACTGCGTGCCTGAAAAAGACTTTTGTAACTTACCTGTGGCGAAGTTTCCCGCCGTCCGGAGTCGTTTCCCGCCATCCGGAGCCGATTCCCGCCATCAGACGCCATCTTGGACCGTTTCCCGCCGTCTTCTGCCATCTTCCCGCCATCCGCAGCTGCTTCTCGCCATCGGACGCCATCTTCAGGACGCAGCGCGGGAAGAAGAGGGGCGTGGACGTGAAAACCGCGCGAGATCCGAAGCTCCGCCCCACGCACCGACGCTGCGCAAGGTCCTGGAAGGGAGAGAGAGCGACGCTGATGTCATCAGGACGCGACGCAAGGTCCTCATCCAGAGCAGCAGCAGCGGAGCCGCGGCCTACAGAAGAGGATCGTCGGAAGGTAGGCCGCGCTTCACTAGGGGGGAGGAAGATGTCGGACACGGAAGCGCCCACTACCACCAGCGCAGCTGCAGCAGCGGTGATGCCCTTTTCCCTGCCCTACATCCCTGGAGCAGCCTGGCTGCCCAAATACTCAGGGGAGCCCCATGCCCTAACTGACTTCAAGGAAAGGCTATACAGTTTGTTCCACGTTTATCCCCTGACAGAGGAACAGAAGGTCAGCATATTAACAGGGCAGTTAACTGGCGCAGCCCAAAGGGAGGTAAAATCATGGCCCACTGAGGAGAAAAGCACTGTGAAGGGTATTCTGGCCCGGCTGCGGGGTACTTTTGACACACGTACCTCCGCTGAGATTAAAATGAGGTTCTATGGATGTAAGCAGCGGACACAGGACAGCATCAGAGACTATGCCCTAAATCTGCAGGAAGCCTTGAGGGCTATTCAACAAACTGACCCTGGCAGTGTGCAGGAAACGGATAAGCTGCTAACAGAACAATTCATAGAAGGTCTGCTGTCTAGCGCCCACAGGGCCCAACTGCGCCTCATGTTCTTTCAGAACCCTGACCTGACCCTTGCCCAATTTAAGGACAGGGCCATAAGGGTGCTCCGTGAATCTGCAACCAGTGGCGCTATAAACCCCCGGCGCCCTGCTCTCACCTACCACCAGGAGGCGGCGCCCTCCTCTATGGACCCCGTGGGGGCTGATGCACAGGCCCTGAACCAAGCCCCGTCGAAAGACCTGCACCACCAAGTCCAGGAGCTGACCAGGAGCGTCGCGGCGTTGACCAGGACCGTCCAGGCGTTGCAAGTGGACCCGTCAAGACCCATCGAGCTGGCTTCAAGTCCGGAGGATGTCCCGTGGCATCGACAGAGGAGGATCCCGTCGTTCTGAAGGAGGCCCACAGACCGCTACGCAGAGGATGGACAGCCCATTTGCCGTCAATGCAACCAGCCCGGACACATTTCCAGGTACTGTAATTTAAACGGGTCCAACCTGGGGCAGAGGGCCAACCCCCAGGCATAAGATCACCAGGCCCTTATAATTGGCGTGATAAGTACGTTGGGGGCGCCCGGTTTTACCCGTGGTGCTGGACGGTATCCCCATGAGCGCCTTGCTGGATACTGGGTCGCAAGTAACCACTATCCCTTATGTACTTTTTAAGCAGTATTGGACTGATGCTGATATCACACGGTATCCAGACAGTAACTTGAGCATCATCGCCAGTAATGGCTTACCCATGCCGAGGATGGGGTTCAAGGAGATGACCATTAAAATTCGCAAAGTTGAACTGCCGGCACAGGGAGTGATTATTGTGGACATTGACCGTCGTGAAAGTCACCCTAAAATAACTGTGGGTACTAACGTAATTGAAAATTGTCTTTCAGAGGTAATTGTAATCTTACAACAGGTGGCGGTGAATGCTAGTTCCAGCCAACAGAGAGTCCTCAACAAGGAGATAAAAGCCCTGATGAGACGGCAGCAGGTAGAACTGTCTGGTGGTGAGATCGGTAGCGTAAGACTGAGTGACCCATTCCCCATTTCCATGCCTCCCAAAAGTGAAATGATGATCTGGTGTCGGACTGCAATCGGGTTGAGAGGTAGAGACTACCAAGCCCTGGTAGAACCCGTGTACTCAGACAGCAGGCCCACCATTTTGACAGCCCGGGGGGTGGTTGATGTCCGTCATGGGAGGGTGCCCGTCCGCATCCTCAACATTGGGGAGAGGGAAGTACACTTACCCAGGTACGCTACACTCGCCAAACTGTTTGTTGTCGAACACAAAGCTATCAGGGCCGTGGAACCCTTGCCTCCATCTCCTCAGGCGGAGGGTAATGGCTCCCAGAAACAAAAGGAGGACTGGTGCCAGAAACTCCATGTGGGTGCTGACTCCACTCCCCTGCACCAAAAACAAGGAGTCTACCGGGTGGTACAGGAGTACGAGAGAGTCTTTAGTAAGCACCCGCTAGACTTCGGCAGAGTAAAGGGGATAGAACACCACTTCCCCACAGGGAGCCACCGACCGATAAAAGAAAGACACAGGCCTGTACCCCCTGCACATTATCAGAACGCCAAGGGCATGCTAAGAGAAATGAAAGAAGCTGGGGTCATTAGAGACAGCTGTAGCCCCTGGGCAGCCCCCTTGGTTCTGGTGAAAAAGAAAGACGGCACCATGAGAATGTGCGTCGACTATAGACAAATCAACCGTATCACCCACAAAGACGCATATCCGCTGCCTAGAATAGAGGAGTCTTTAGCCGCACTAAAATCAGCTAACTTCTTTTCTACTTTGGACCTTACTAGCAGGTACTGGCAGGTTCCTGTGGCAGAGGCTGACAAGGAAAAGACCGCCTTAACCACCCCGATGGGACTGAGCGAGTTCAACTGTATGCCTTTCGGGCTCTGCAACGCACCAGGGACCTTCCAGCGGCTGATGGAATGCTGTCTAGGGCACCGAAACTTCGAGACGGTTCTCCTTTACCTGGACGACGTGATCGTCTATTCGAAGACCTACGAGGACCACCTAAAGCACCTGGCCGAGGTGTTCGAAGCCCTGGCAGGCTATGGCCTGAAGGTGAAACCATCGAAGTGTCACCTGTTGAAACCAAAGGTCCAGTACCTAGGGCATGTGGTAAGCGCGTAAGGAGTGGCCCCCGACCCTGACAAAGTCACGGCAATCAAGAGCTGGCCAAGCCCCTCGAACATCAAAGAGGTGAGACAGTTTCTCGGGTTGGTAGGCTACTACCGAAGATTCATCCCCGGGTTCACTAAGATGGCAGCTCCTATGCAGGACCTCCTGATCGGACAGTCTAAGTCCAGGAGTCAAAAGCCACCCTTCAAGTGGGATAAACCGGAAGAGGAGTCCTTCCGCCAGCTAAAGATGGCCCTCACAGGGGACGAGATCCTGGCCTACCCTGATTATGGCCAGCCTTTCATTCTCCACACAGACGCCAGTAATGTGGGACTGGGAGCCGTACTGTCCCAAAACCAACAGGGCAGAGAACGGGTGATCGCATACGCCAGCCGGAAGCTGAGGCCCACCGAGAGGAACCCAGAGAATTACAGCTCCTTCAAGCTAGAATTCTTGGCGGTGGTGTGGGCCGTGACGGAACGCTTCAAGCATTACCTGGCCTCCGCAAAGTTCACCGTGTACACGGACAACAACCCATTGACACACCTGGACAATGCAAGACTGGGTGCCCTAAAACAGCGGTGGATGGCCCGTCTCTCCAACTATGACTTCGTGATCAAATACCGGGCCGGCAAAACCAATGCCAATGCTGACGCCCTATCGAGGATGCCTCACTTACCTGAAGGTGACGAAAACCCAGAAGAGCTGGAGGAGGTAGAACTCCCCGCGTTTCACCGGTATGGAGCCGCTCAATACTCCCACCGCGTGAAGGAGGAGGATCTAACAACCGTGATGATCAATCCCCTACCTCACCACAGCTGGGCCGAGACCCAAGATAGTGACCCTGCCATCCGCCTGGTGAAAGATCTGTTGACCCAGGAAGACGCCCGCTTAGATCCAGATGCCCCAGAGGAAGCCAAGCAGCTATGGAAAGAGAAGAGCAAGCTGTTCCTCTACGAAGGCAAGTTGTGCAGAAGGATTGTCAACCACCGGACGCACGAGCTGACCTGGCAAGTCGTGGTTCCAAGGCGGGATGCAGCTATGGTCCTGGGGGCTTACCATGACAGAGCGGGACACTTCGGTTGGAAGAAACTGGAGTTCCTTCTAAGAGGAAGGTTCTTTTGGGTCGGCATGAGAGGAGCTGTAGAAAAATGGTGCAGAGACTGTGGCCCTTGTCACCTAAGGAGGAAGGACCGCGCCAGCCAGAAGACACCCTTGAGGCCCATTGTCACCACGCAGCCTCTTGAGCTGGTAGCTCTGGACCATGTCAAATTGGCTCCCAGCCGGTCAGGATACATCTATGCCCTGACAATCGAGGACCACTATTCCCGTTTTCTAGTGGTGGTCCCGGTAAAAGACTTGACAGCCCAAACAGCGGTCAGAGCCTTCCAGCAATATTTCTGCCGTCCACACGGGTATCCGGAACAGGTCCTGACAGACCAGGGTCCAGCGTTCGAGGCTGAAATCTTCCAGGAGTTCTGCAACCTCTATGGCTGTAAGAAGATTCGTACAACGCCTTACCACCCCCAAACCAACGGGATGTGTGAGAAGATGAACAATATAGTCATTGATCTCCTGAAGACATTGCCCCTGGAGGAACGCAGCCTGTGGCCAGAAAAACTGCCGGACCTGATAGACCTATACAACAATATCCCGGTGAATGCTACAAACTGCACCCCGGCTTACCTGATGCGAGCTAGACCAGGTAAGCTGCCCGTAGACCTGGAGATGGGAGTCCTAATACCTGAGGACACCTCCCCGGATGCGGACTGGGATACGGAAAGGCAACTGCAGTACAAGAAGGTACAGGAGAGTGTGGAGAAGAGCCTGGCCCAGGTGAGAGAGAGACAAGAAAAACTCTTCAATCAACATGCCCCTGCTGGTCCCCTAGAACCTGGTGAGCAAGTCCTAAAGCGAAAAAAAGAAGGCTACATAAGTTGGACGACCAGTGGGAAAGGGAACCCTACACCGTACTGCAGTCTGACCACGACAACCCAAAGGTGTGCGTAATCACCAAGGACGGAGGAGAAACCACTAGTGTCGTCTCCAGAGACCACCTCAAAAGATGCCCCGAGCAAGAGGACAAGGAAGAAATGATCAGCACCGTTCTCGGAGAGTTCCCTCAGTCCTGGACTCGCATAAATGATGCCATAGTGGTACCCGTCCTGCATTTCCTGCAACCGGCACAGCAACAACCAACACCAGAGCCGGAAGGTGAAGAGGAGCAAGCGGTTCCAGAGGCAGAAGAGTCTATACCAGCAGCCCAGGAGAGTCAACCCTCTGCTGACAGTGAGCCTGCCATGCCTGCGGTAAGCCAAAGAACCCGCAAACAGCTGCCTGCCCTACCTGTACACCCAGCTGGTAGCTGTACCCCTAACGCTAGTGGGGAAAGCCCGGTTGGTCCACCACCAGACAGTGGGCTACGTAGGTCAACCAGGAGCACAAAGGGGCAGATACCCGCTCGCTGGAGAATATAGAGCGCGCTAAGATTGTAAATGACCCTGTTGCCAAATGTTGAAATGTTTGCCAAGTTACATGCATGTTTGGTAATTCTGTGTTTCAGTTTCTTGCAGCTACCGTAAGGACTCAACGGTTATGGACTTTTTGTAACCGGGACCTTGTAGGGACTGCGTTCGGAGCTTAACCAAGGAATGAACTAAGACTGTAAAGGACTTGGGGTAGGACAGACCCCCACCTGGTTATGGCTCCCCGTTGTGTTGGTGATATGGACACCCGGTCACAGGCCACACTGTGACCTTAAGAACTCAATTTGTGCGTCGTCTGTCTATTAATGTTTTATGGTTATGCATATTGTCTTTGTTTACTGTTTAGTCCCGGAGTACTAAATTTCACTAGGGGGGAATGTGTCACCCTGGCCTGAATGCCACAAAATGTATTAAAGCTGTGTCTGAGGTTCTCTAGTCAGGGGAACATTAGCATGCAATGCCTCCTGTCTCAGGCCAGTAGGGGGAGCTGGCTGCCCCTATAAAAGCTGGTACTGGGGGCAGGGTTAGAGAGAACTTGAAGGCCTGTCTCAGGACTGAGACTTGTCCCAGAGCAGAGCAGGGACAGACAGTTGCACTGCACCTAAGAGGAAGTGTGGCAGGAGGAGAGCCACAAGCCAGAGACAAGAGGCGAAGTGAGCCTGTCTTGGCAGACAGAGGACTTAATCTACCAGACTTTGGTGTCTGAGGCTGGGAGGATTCTACATCCTCCAGCAGATAACCAGTCCGCAGGGGACTGTATGTTCCTTGGCCTAAGAAACCTGGAGGCTCTGCCACAACAGAAGGGACCAGTAAAGCCGTACAAGGCTGGGAGCAGAAAGGAACCCACGTCGCAGGCCATACACGCGAGAATACACGGAAAGCTCGGAAACGTGGGCTGTTACCCTATAACGAGGAGATAGCCAGAAGGAGCACAGAAAGCATGGTAGGCCTACACCTCACCCTGACCAGGGCCAATTTCCCCGTTGCTCTCAGACATCCAGGTCCCCTCCTAGCTGGGACTGTTTGTGGGTCAATTTACCTGTTCTAGTAAAGACCCTGGACTGCAACCTGTTGTCTGCGTGCTCCTTGCTCCTCCAGCACTATCAGCACTGGGACTCTCACTACCATCACTCCCAACATCCATTATACTGCCCTGGGGCCGCACTCTTCCCGTGGGGAGTCACACTACCCTAGCTGCACACCTCATCAGCCCCAGCGGTCTGCATGCCGTGGCGGTTCCTAATAACCGCAATCCACGGGTGGCGTAGTCGGACATAATCATCAGCACATAACAGACTACCACTGGCCTGACCACCCTGAGCCACGGAACCGGGTTGCCACTACTACTCCCATCGTTCCCCTACTGCCCGGATCCGAGTGCCCCACGGCCCAGGGGGCGAGTCACTTCCAGGTAAGCAGGCGGGCAGAGCCCATAGACAGACTGGTGGACTGGACTGCAGACAGACTGTCGGGCTGGAGAGTAGTCAGACTGGCGGACTGGACTGAAGATCAGACTGGCAGACAGGACTGACTTGCAGAGGACCTGAGGGCTGAAGCAAAGTAAGAATCACAAAGCACCAACCTTGCACAAGCACCTCCATATTTGAGGAGGTGCCTTTTATAGGGGAAGTCCTCCGTCCATTGGCCGGCGACTTTTTAATACAACGTGCGCGGCCCCTTTAAGAGGGAGGGAGCGCGCGCGCGTACGCCCTAAGCACAGAGCCGGGGAAGCTGCGTGTACCAGCAGCAGCTGCAGGGAGGCCGGAAGACGGCGGAGCAGGGCCGCGGCGGTAAGGGGGACTGCGTCTCTGCCGGGCAGGAGGCAATGACGCCGATGCTACACATTATCTTGGTAATGCAAGAACTTGTGGATGGCCTGAAAACGTTTCCGGATCATGACCATTCTGAACACTGGAGTGTTATACAAAACGTCAACACTCCAGTATTGCCGAAGATCTGGCTTCTTCAGGATCCCCATGAGAAGGACCAGGCCCCAAAACTTCATAATTTCTACTGCGTCTACAGGAGACCAGTTAGAAAATGATGAAGAGGGTTTTTGTTCCAAAAATTGATGAGCGTATAAATTAGTTTGGCCCACCATGAGGTTTACAAAACCCTCAGAGAAAGTCTAGTTGTGTGAGGCCGGTGGTGTCAAACTTGATTCCTGATTCCGCCACAAAATCAGAAATCAGTGGCTCATAATTTTTGGGGAGCGAGGTCCATATGGGATCAGTAGTGGGGAGCGCAGGATCATCTTCTCTCCTGTGACGACTGCGGGCGGTCCAGCAGCACCTGAGGAGGAAGAGGAGGAAGAAGAGGAGGAGGAGGAAGACAACGGGGAGTTGGAAAAATAAAAAAATGTGAGATCCTCGCTGTCAGTGTTGGAGGCAAGAAAAGCGTATGCCTTTGTGATGCCTCATGCTCGAAAAAGCCCTTTAGTTTACCCTGGGTGATGGGGGACTCGGAGTCGGGTCCTGAGATGGAGAGATGGGGTGCAGCCGTGGCCCGGACCCGACCCGTGCTCAGGGCCGTCACATTAAAAGAGATGGTGTGGGCTCATCCGGGTTGAGTGGCTGATTAACGACTACGCCACCTGTGGCACCTGGTGAAGGCCACCAGCGCCGCCGCAGTCCGCTGAGGCATGGTGTTATGGCGGCTAGAGTTCTTACTACTCCCCACAAGTGGAGCAGGGCCTCAGGGCAGAGGGACAGGAGGATGGGGGTAGTCGTAGAGGGAGGCGGGCGCCGCGTCTCGCAGTGTGGCGCAGAATAAACAGTCCGGAGGCCATAGGGGTGAACTTCCAAGGCTTTATTCACTTTAGAGATGGCAGAAGGAAGGCGACTCCCTGCTCCCCGTGGAGTCCTGCGGTCACCAGGGACGGGGGTCCGACAACCTCCGAGTAAGTCCAGCATTCAGTCAGGACCCTACACCAGAGTGTTCCTGAACTACAGACCGAATCCTTTCCTGTCCGTGTGTGTGCAAATAGGCCAGGTCTCCCTCTGAGCTCCTCTCAGAACAAGGGCACGGGTAGCAGCTCCGCTCTGTCTGATACCCGGTGGGATCCTCAGGGTACCCCTTTTGCAGCCGGAGTCCCTCTGAATATATCAGCATGGCGAGGACGGGTGGCGTACACCGCTCCGTCTGCATCCTGCCTGGGATCCATTTGCAGTGGAGCCACACTCTTGAGCTCCGGGCCTTCTTGGTCCTGGTCATTGGCCGGGTTGAGACATTCCTGGTCTACAACCTGCCCCTCGTCCCAAGGCTAAGGTACGAGGGCTGTGTCCCTTGCCGGTGCAGGCCCACACAGGATCTGCACTCCGGGATGGAGGTCACAGTTACACACAGTATATGACAGCACAGAACGACCAAGACCAAAAATGGCTTTTTATTAAATATGAAATTTAAAGTGTAACTAACTTGTAAGTCCTCCACCCTCACCCACTAACTGGTTCCCCTAACTCTTGGCTCCCCAGTCTCCCTGTAACCAGGGGAGCAGCACCTAGTGCATACTAGCCCCCTCTGGTGGAGAAGTGTGGTGTTGGATGCAAAGGTTGGGTCACGACTATCACACTGTTCTTACCTCAGAGGAGGAACACTACACTCCATTAGAGAAGTGCAGCATCCCTGTGGCGGTCGAACCCTCAGGGGCGCCACACCTTCTCCGCTGAATAGCGAGTTTGGGATGAACGGGACATTTTTTATTTATGTTTGTTGCGCATTTGTGTCAGTACTTTATTTAGAGTGTGTTGAAAAAAGGAAATATAGTATGTGGTGCAAACAGCGAGCACGAGTGTGGATTGGTGAACTATGTCACCGATCAACACTCGGCGGCTGCTGGATGTGCACAAGGATGTGTGGGGAGTGGGAAGAGGGGAACTGGGGTGGATGAGGGGAGATCAGAGATGGACTTACCAAAGTCTTCTCTGTTCTTCTTTCAGCAGCAGGACCGGCGCTGGTGACCGGGAGCCCGGCGCTGGTGATCGGGAGCCCGGAGCAGGAGGAGACCGGGAGCCCAGAGCAGGAGACCGGGAGCCCGGAGCAGGAGACCGGGAGCCCGGAGCAGGAGACAGAGACCAGGAGCCCTGAGCAGGAGACCGGTACTGGAGGTGGAGATCAGAACCAAGAGAATTAACAGGGACACTGGGGTGAGGGGGATTGGGGTTTGAAGGGGGTAAAAAGATAGGGGAGTGGGGAGAGAGGGATTGGGGTGGATGAGGGGAGATCAGAGATGGACTTATCAAAGGGTGAGCAGGATCAGGAGCAGGACCGGAACAGAAGACCCGGAGCAGGAGACCGGGAGCCCAATGCTGGAGACCGGGAGCCCAATGCTGGAGACCGGTACTGGAGCTGGAAACCAGAACCAAGAGAATTAACAGGGACACTGGGGTGAGGGGTATTGGGATGGGAAGGGGGGTAAAAGGAAGGGGGGGTGGGGAGAGGGGGATTGGGGTGGATGAGGCAGGATCAGCAGCAGGAACGGAACAGAAGACCCAGACAGGAGCCAGAGCCTGGCGCTGGTGACCGGGAACCTGGCACTGGTGACTGGGAGCCGGGGGCAGGAGCCCGGCGCTGGTGACCGGGGGCTCGGAGCAGGAGATCGTGAGCTCGGCGCAGGAGACCGGGAGCCGAGCTAGAGACCGGGAGCCGAGCTGGAGACCGGGAGCCGAGCTGGAGACCGCTGCAGGACGCACGAAAAAAAATGGTGGTAAGGGGGGTGAAAAGAGGGGGAGGGGGATTGGGGTGGATGAGAGGAGAACAGTCTTACCAAAGTCTTCTCTGTTCTTCAGCAGGATCAGCAGCAGGATCAGCAGCAGGCTCTGGAGCAGGAACCACAGCAGGTCAGGAGCAGGAGACCCAGGACGCCGGAGCAGAAGATCCAGGAGCAGCAGCAGCGACTGGAGCAGGTGAAAAGATGGTCTTGTGGTGTCACAGAATATTCTGTGGCACTACAAGGCCCAGTGACAGAAACATCAGACGTGACCGCTCTGCAGAAATCCTCACCAAGTGTGAGGGTCTGCAGGGCGGTCACAGGGGGGTGAGAGGTGGAGGTCACCACCCAGTCACCTCCCGTTCAAGTAATCTGATTGGAGCAATCGATGATGACATTGATCGCTCCAATCAGAGTACCTGAATACAGATGACCGGGCGGTCACAGGGAGGTGTCACCTCCCTGTGACCCCCTGTGGTGCATGCTCTGCCCCAGTCATCTGATTGGTGACATTTATGGCTGTCCACCAACGTTCACCATCCAACCTGACAGAACTGGAGAGGATCTGCAAGGAAGAACGGCAGAGGATCCCCAAATCCAGGTGTGAAAAACTTCTTGCATCATTCCCAAGAAGACTCATGGCTGTACTAGCTCAAAAGGGTGCTTCTACTGAATACTGAGCAAAGGATCTGAATACATATGACCATGTGATATTTCAGTTTTTCTTTTTAAATAAATTTGCAAAAATTTCTACATTTCTGTTTTTTTTCAAGATGGGGTGCAGAGTGTACTTTAATGAGAAAAAAATGAACTTTTTAGAATTTACCAAATGCCTGCAATGAAACAAAGAGTGAAAATTTTAAAGAGGTCTGAATACTTTCCGTACCCACATATATCCATCTGAACTAACAGTCCTTCTGAGGACTAATCCATGTGCATATTTTCAGTGGTGAAAGTGATAGCAGGAGTTAGGCATGCAGGCAGTCTGACACTAGTCTCACACTAGGTCTCTGTGAAGAATAGTATTAGTAAATTACAGGCCTGCTATTTAAAACCGTGGTTCTCTATGAGACGTATCACATATATAACTGTGTTCCAAAATCAGCCCTTTCTGCTTTTCATTTCGCTGCAGTGTGTCGGTCAAGCTATTCACACTAAGTCTCTGTGAAGAATAGTATTTAATAAATTACAGGCCAGCTATTTAAAATCGTGGATCTCTGTCAGATGTATCACATATAACTGTGTTTCAAAATCAGCCATTTCTAGTGAACGTGGAAAATATTGTCCTCCATTTAAAATGGGCAAGGTGCGTGGCAAGGGACGGGGAAGTGGACTTGACGGTGATGGTGCATGCAGAGGCCGAGGCCGTGGGCAAGCTGAAATTGTACCACAACAAACACCCACATCTTGTTGCCCGACCTTCCTGTCCCAATTGCTATGGGACCACAGCACACCACTATTGAACCCAGAGCAATGTCAAAAGGTTGTTGGTTGGATAGCAGATAATGCTTCCAGTCACTTTGCCACCACCACCCTGTCTTCCACACGGTCAAGTCTCAGTAGCTGAGACGTGCAAGGAGACAAGGACGTGGACGTGCTTGCTGATGGTGCTAGTTGAGAGTGTGCAACGACACGTGCAGGGCAGGAGGCATCTTTGCATGCGCCATGGACAGTGGATTGGCGTGCACGCACAACAGCGGAAGAAGCCCACTTAGTAGGGTGCTTTGCTGACATGTGCCTGATCATGCTGGTGGTGGTCAGGCTGCTAGTTTTGGTACCCCTGCTGATGCTGGCCTGGCAGGTGGTGCAAATGGCCTTTTTGGGGTTATCGGCAGAGTCTTTAAAAAACAACCAGACTCAGGAAGACCTAACAGTTGTGCTGGCAACTTCCGTCGTGTTGGTGTTACGGGGAACGCTTTTGTGGCACCCCAGGGGTCTGGTTACCACAGTAATAGAAATATTACGTGTGAGAGCAAGTGGGAGGTTTCTCTGGTCAGGAGCCCTAAGCATGCAACACCGCCCGCCCAGACCTGGGAGGGGAGGAAACTGCCCTTATAAACTGGGTCTGGGGCGGGATTAGGGAGTCAGAGCTTGGAGACAGTTCCAGACACAGGGAAAGTGTCAGCAAGGAGCTCTGTAGGAGCAGGAGCGAGTGCCAGGGGCTGGAAGCTAGATAGCTCGCCCTGGCTGAAGACATTAAGACCGGACACGGAGTCCGAGGCTGTGGGGACATCCAGGTCCAGCAGCAGAATCCAACCGGCAGGGGATTCCATGTCCTCTGGCCAGAGAAGACCGGAGGCACGGTCACAAGCAAGGGACCAGCACCACCATCGTGAAGCGGAGTCTAACAGAAGGCCCCAAGTCACCGGCCGTACGGGTGAGCACCACACGGTATACTCAGGGACGTGGGCTACTTCTACCCGCACACAGCAAGGTAGCCAGGAAAGAGTACAGATAGACGGGGAGGCCTACAACTCCACCTGGCCAGGGGAGATCCTGCTAGCTCTCAGACTGACCAGGCCTCTACTGCTAGCCAGTACTCCCGGGAGGGTCTGCTTTATAACATCAGTAAAGACCCTGAACTGCACTGCACGGACTCTGAGTTATTCCTGCTGCGCTCGTGCACCATCACTCCCATCATCCACACTAACTGCCCTGAGGCTATACTCCTCCCGTGGGGAGTCATCCCGTTCTTAGCTGCACACACAACACCGGCCTCAGCGGTCTGCCTTGCAGCGGCGGTCCCCACTGACCGCAATCCACGGGTGGCGTAGTCGGACTATTATCTCACTAATAAGACTGCCACTGAACTGACCACCCTGGGCACGGACCGGGTCAGCGCCATGGAGACTACAACCCCCAGCGATCCGGCTCCGGGTATTCCCTGCACAACACAGGCCCAGGGGGCGCGTCAACTTTGGCGTAGTCGGCAGGATTCAAATCAACCCGCCCCAACGAGTATTGCGTGCCTGAAAAAAAAAGACTTTTGCACTTACCTAGGAGAAGTTTCCCGCCGTCCGGAGTCGTTTCCCGCCATCGAACGCCATCTTGGGTCGTTTCCCGCCATCTTCTGCCGTCTTCCCGCCAGCCGCGGCCGCTTCCCGCCATCGGACGCCATCTTCGGGACGCCGCGCGGGAAGAAGAGGCGCGCGAGATCCGAAGCTCCGCCCCGCGAACTGACGCTGCGTAAGGTCCTGGAAGGGAGAGGGAGCGACGCTGACGTCACAGGAGCGCGACTCAAGGTCTTCAACCCCGACGATCGACTGCGGAGCCGCGGCCTACGGAAGAGGATCATCGCAAGGTAGGCCACGGTCCACTAGGGGGGAAGGAGGATGTCGGATACAGAGGGAAGCTCCACCGCCACAGCTGCCGCCAGCGCAACCGCTGCTGCGGTCATGCCATTCACCATGCCCTATATCCCGGGGGCAACCTGGCTACCACAGTACTCAGGGGAGTCACATACCCTAAGTGACTTTAGGGAAAGACTGGATAGCCTCTTCCAGGTATACCCCCTCACGGAAGAGCAAAAAGTGAGCATCCTGGTGGCCCAGTTAACCGGGGCAGCCCAAAGGGAGGTAAAGTCCTGGCCACCTAGGAAGAAGAGGACTGTCAGAGAAATACTAGCCCGGCTGAAAGACACATTTGATACCCGAACCTCAGCCGAAATAAAGCTCAGATTTTACGAGTGAAAACAACGGGCACACGAAAGTATAAGAGACTATGCTCTAAACCTACAAGAGGCCCTGAGAGCCATTAAGCAGGCAGACCCTGACAGCATGGGGAATGAAGACAAGCTGTTGACCGAACAATTTATTGAGGGTCTACTGTGCAATGCCCACCGAACCCAGTTGCGGGCAATGGCCTTACAGGACCCTGACCTGGACTTTGCACAGTTCAAGGACAGAGCCATCCGGGTGCTCCGAGAACCGGCACCAGGTGGCGCTGTGACCCACAGGCGCCCTGCTATCACTTATCACCAGGACGCGGCGCTCTTGTCTGCAGGGCCTGTGGGAGCTGATGTGCAGGCTTTGAACAATAACCCGGCTACAGACCTGCACCCTCAGGTCCAAGAGCTGACTAAGAGCGTTGCCGCGCTAACCAGAACTGTGCAGTCTTTACAGGTCTATTCTCCAGGAAAGATCCAGCTGGCATCCGGACCGGAGGACGTCCCGTGGCGCCGACTGAGGAGGACCCCACCGGCCAGAGGAAGACCCAACGACCAATACAACGAGGACGGACAACCCATCTGCCGCCGCTGCAATCAACTCGGACATATGGCAAGGTACTGTCATTTAAACGGGCACAACCTGGGGTAGAGGGCCAACCCCCAGGCATAAGATCATCAGGCCCATCGAGCTGGCGTGACAAATATGTAGGGGGATGTCCGGTCTTGCCTGTGGTACTGGATGGCATTTCTATGAGTGCCCTACTAGACACTGGGTCACAGGTGACTACCATCCCGTACGTGCTCTTCAAGCGGTACTGGAATGACTCGGACATAACCCGCTACCCAGATGACGACCTGAGCATTATTGCCAGCAATGGTCAGCCCGTGCCACAGATAGGATTTAAAGAGGTGACCATCAAGGTCGGTAAGGTTGAACTGCCGGCACAAGGACTGATCATTGTGGACATTGACCGTCGCGAGAGTCACCCAAAAATAACCCTAGGTACTAACGTAATCGAAAACTGTCTTGCAGAGGTGATTCTTATTTTGCAACAGGTTGCCAAGAACGCCAGTTCCAGCCAGCAGCGTGTCCTCCAAAAAGAGATCCGGGCACTGATGAAACGGCAACAGGTGGAACTATCTGGTGGTGAGATTGGTAGCGTGAGAATGTGTAACCCGTTCCCTATTGCCATGCCCCCGAAAAGTGAGATGATGATTTGGTGCCGAGCAGCTATTGGTCTAAGAGGTAGAGACTACCAAGCAATGGTAGAACCTGTCTACTCAGACAGTAGGTCCACCATTTTGACAGCACGGGGGGGTAGTCGATGTATGCCATGGGAGGGTGCCCGTCCGCATCATAAATATCGGGGAGAGAGAAGTATACCTGCCCCGGTATGCCACGCTAGCCAAATTGTTCACCATCAACCAGAACTCTGTACAGGCCGTGGAACCCTGTGGTTACCACAGTAATAGAAATATTACGTCTGAGAGCAAGTGGGAGGTTTCTCTGGTCAGGAGCCCTAAGCATGCAACACCGCCCGCCCAGACCTGGGAGGGGAGGAAACTGCCCTTATAAACTGGGTCTGGGGCGGGATTAGGGAGTCAGAGCCTGGAGACAATTCCAGACACAGGGAAAGTGTCAGCAAGGAGCTCTGTAGGAGCAGGAGCGAGTGCCAGGGGCTGGAAGCTAGATAGCTCGCCCTGGCTGAAGACATTAAGACCGGACACGGAGTCCGAGGCTGCGGGGACATCCAGGTCCAGCAGCAGAATCCAACCGGCAGGGGATTCCATGTCCTCTGGCCAGAGAAGCCCGGAGGCACGGTCACAAGCAAGGGACCAGCACCGCCATCGTGAAGCGGAGGCTAACAGAAGGCCCCAAGTCACCGGCCGTACGGGTCAGCACCACACGGTATACTCAGGGACGTGGGCTACTTCTACCCGCACACAGCAAGGTAGCCAGGAAAGAGTACAGATAGACGGGGAGGCCTACAACTCCACCTGGCTAGGGGAGATCCTGCTAGCTCTCAGACTGACCAGGCCTCTACTGCTAGCCAGTACTCCCGGGAGGGTCTGCTTTATAACATCAGTAAAGACCCTGAACTGCACTGCACGGACTCTGAGTTATTCCTGCTGCGCTCGTGCACCATCACTCCCATTATCCACACTAACTGCCCTGAGGCTATACTCCTCCCGTGGGGAGTCATCCCGTTCTTAGCTGCACACACAACACCGGCCTCAGCGGTCTGCCTTGCAGCGGCGGTCCCCACTGACCGCAATCCACGGGTGGCGTAGTCGGACTATTATCTCACTAATAAGACTGCCACTGAATTGACCACCCTGGGCACGGACCGGGTCAGCGCCACGGAGACTACAACCCCCAGCAATCCGGCTCTGGGTATTCCCTGCACAACACAGGCCCAGGGGGCGCGTCACTTTCTCACCTTGTGTCTGTGGCCACCACACCGCTTCTTTCTGCCTGTTGTGGTGCTACGCCTCCCTCCCCCTGTGTGATGCTGTCCTTGCTCTGCATATCCCCCTGCCAGGTTGGGTCAGTTACTATATCATTCACCACCTCGTCTTCCACTTCCACACCCTGGTCCTCCTCCTGACTTTCTGGCAATTGTGTCTCATCATCATCATCCACCTCTTGCGACAGTAATTGCACTTTCCCACCGTTGCCTTCATGTGACCGTGGCTGCTCAAATATTTGGACATCGCTACACGCATTCTCCTCTTGACTCGCTTGAAGCTGGCTGGGTGAAAGGCCCGAATCTACAAATGGAAAAGTGAACAGCTCTTCTGAGTGTCCAAGTGTGGGATCATTTGCCTCCGGGCACTCGGCATGGTGGGAGAAAGGAGGATCAGGGTTAGGAATATGCGGTCCAGACTCACGGCTACTGAGACTTGACCATATGGAAGACAGGGTGGTAGTAGTGGTGGCAAAGTGACTGCTATATAACCAACAACCTTTTGACATTGCTCAGGGTTCAATAGTGTTTTGCTGTGGTCCCCTAGCAATTGGGACAAGAACTTCGGGCGACAAGATGTGGGTGTTTGTTGTTTGTTTGTGAGACCTAGTGGGAATAGCTTGACCAACACACTGCAATGAAATGGAAGGCAGAAATGGCTGGTTTTGGAACGCTGTTATATATGATACGTCTGACAGAGAACCACAGTTTTAAATAGCAAGCCTGTAATTTACTAATACTATTCTTCACAGAGAACTAGTGTGAGTAGCTTGACCGACACACTGCAAAGAAATGGAAGGCAGAAATGGCTGATTTTGGAACGCTGTTATATATGATACGTCTGACAGAGAACCACAGTTTTAAATAGCAAGCCTGTAATTTACTAATACTATTCTTCACAGAGAACTAGTGTGAGTAGCTTGACCGACACACTGCAAAGAAATGGAAGGCAGAAATGGCTGATTTTGGAACGCTGTTATATATGATACGTCTGACAGAGAACCACAGTTTTAAATAGCAAGCCTGTAATTTACTAATACTATTCTTCACAGAGAACTAGTGTGAGTAGCTTGACCGACACACTGCTACAAAATGAAAATGTAAGCCATTATTTTCCATGTTCAGTTCAAACTTCTGGATTTTTATTGCTGTAATATCAGGATTAAGATAAAAAAAATTGGCCCTGGCCCCTGCTATATGAGGCTATGTCTACAAATATATGTCAGAACAGCAGCAGCAGACAGAATGTTCAATGGACCCTCTTGTGCTGTATCATGCACTGCAGTCGGCCACATACACTGCCTGCCTGCCTAACTCCTGCTATCAAATTCACCACTGAATATATGCAGCTGGATTAGTCCTCAGAAGGACTGTAAGGCTATGTGCCCACGATGCATGCAGAAAATTTCTGCAGCATTTCTGCAGTCCTTCGCGATTTGCCGGCAAAGGAGAGCAAAGCGCTGCAGGGGCCATCATATTTTATTCTTTTTTTTCACAGGAACAATGGTACCCAGGTCTGGATGAGAATCTTCTCTCCTCCAGACCTGGGTACCATCCGCACATAGAAACGCACATAATCCGTGTGTACAAATGTACTGACGCGGATTATATGCATTTCAATGCAAGTCAATGGTGGCGATTACACTGCGTGTCCGCAAAATTAATGGACATGCTGCGGATTTTTGAGCGCAGCATAAACGCTGCGGAAAAATCCGCAGCATGGGCATTGACATTGCGGAATGCCATTGGGGACCATGGGGGACGGATTACCAAGCGTTTTTTAAACGTTTATGCTTCATAAACGCTTGAAAAACGCATAGTGGGCACACAGCCTTAGTTCAGATGGATATATATGTTGTGGAATACCTATACTAACTCTAAACAAGCAAATCTCTCCCTGACGCAGCAGCAGCTCTCCCTACTCTGCCTGTTTCCGGGGTAGACTGTGGCGAGCATAGCGGCGCCAGGTCTTATATAGGCCTGATGACGCTGTGCGGCCAGCCAATCACTGTAATGCCCACAACCAACATGGCTACGGCATTACAGTGCGATGCAGGCAATCCCTGCATGTTCATTGGCTCTCTAAAGAGCGCCAAACATGCAGGGAGGGGACCCGAGTTCCTGTCCTAGCAACACCGAAATATTCGCTGAGCTTTTCGAGCACCGTGATGCTCGGGCGAGAACCGAGCAGTGACAAGCACGTTCGGTAATCAATAAATAGTACCAACCCATAGAAAAACAAGTAACATGTTAGTTATTCTCCACAGTGAGGGGAAAAATAGTTAATATCAATGAGTGATATATACTTCAAAAATGATGCCATTGAAAAATACAACTCAAAAAAAAAAAAAACTTCCACAGGCCTTAAAGGGATTTTCCAGGAATTGTTTTTTTTCTTTAATTTCATAGTCTTTCAAGGGGAAATATTAAATACAGCTTTACATACTCTTCCCTGCTCCTGTGAAGGATTATCAAAACTGCCTCCCCTCTTTGTTGGTAGGTGGGAGCAGTGATGTAACGTCATCAGTGCTGCAGCCAATCATTGGGCTCAGCAGCTCATGCTGTCTGCATTGACAGAGTCACTGAGCCCAATAATTAGCTGTTGATGTGAAACCGCCAGTGCAAAACAGACCAGAGGCAGGGGTGAAGAGCTGAAGTAGATGATAAGTAATGTTCAGTTTGATATTTTCACCTATTGGGACTCTAAATAGGCTTTGTACTTAAGGGGTTAAGAAAAATCTGTGGAAGGAAAAAAAATACCAAATAAACGACCCCTATTTACTGCATTTCTACAAAGTACTGTATTTTGGAAGTATGTACACAGTTGTAATCAAAATGATTTAATCACCACTGCATATTAGGTTTATTAGTAAAAATGTACAAACTTTCTGCTGTTTGTGGGAAACAAACAAATGAAACAAACACTATTTACATAGCTCAACACAACTAATATAACAAGTGGTCTCTCCAAATTCATCAAAAAAGATGATTTTTAATGACTATTGCAGTCTCAGAATTATTCATCTCCTTTGTGACAAACATCCTTATTACTTATTTATTTTACTTTCTTTTATAGCTCCATCATATTCCACAGCACTTTACAGATATTATCATGACTGTCCCTGTAACACGGGTACTTTAGATGCAGTGACACAGAAACACAGAGCAGACAATACGGGGTTAATAAACGGGGGGATTTATAAGAACAAGGTCAATCTCCATGCAGGGAGCAACAAGGAAAATATGGGGGAAAAACAAGGGAAATAGCAGGTGAAAGTCTATGGCTGTGTGCCCACGTAGCGTTTTTCAAGCGTTTATGCTGCAGAATTTCCGCAGCGTAAACGCTTGTGAAACGCTAGGTAATCCGCACCCCATGGTCCCCAAGGGGATTCCACATGTTCTATGCACATGCTGCGGATTTTTCCGCAGCGTTTATGCTACGTACAAAAATCCGCAGCATGTCATTTAATTTTGCGGAAGTGCAGCGGAACTCCCGCCATTGACTTGCATTGAGACGCATAGAAACCGCGACTGTACATTTTTACAAGCGGCTTCTATGCGTCTCTATGTGCGGATGGTACCCAGTTCTGGAGGAGAGGAGACTCTCATCCAGACCTGGGTACCATTGTACCTGTAAAAAAAGAATAAAATAACAAATAAAGTTTATATTCACCTGTCCGGCGGCTTCTCTCTGAATGCCAGCAGCGCTGAAGGACCTTCGGTGACGTCACAGTCATGTGACCGCAGGCCCTTCACCGCTCTGTCTCGCGATATGCCGGCAGCCGGGAACCAGCCAGGAAGCAGCGCTGCAACCACGGGGGGTGAGTATAGCTTTATTTGTTTTCATTTTTACGGTTCACACTGTATAAATCCATGCTGTTTGCATGGATTTATACAGTGTGACCTAGTTGTCAAGCACTTTCCAAGTGATGCTATCGCCTGGAAAGCGCTTGTCAATCTGCATGCGGAAACGCATGTGAACCCGCATGTGGATCCGCATGTATTCTGCAGGAAAAACGCATGCACAATCTGCATGCGTTTTTTTCTGCCAGGGAGATGCAGAAATGCTGCAGAAATTTTCTGCTTCATTTCTGCATCGTGGGCACATAGCCTATAACTAACAGTTCACAGTCTGACAAGATGTAGCAGAGCCGAACCGGTTGTAAACGTCAGTTTGTACACTTAGCTGACTCCGGCTCCTCACAAGGCAGTCGCCAGCAGATGCAGGTGATGATTTCTTCAGGCTTCCCCGCCCAAACAATGCTCCGTCTTCTGGCAGCAGCGGGCGGTCTCTGGTTTTACCCGCTGAGCCCCTAGTCCATAACACGGCACCTTACATGCCTCGGCTCCACGGACACTGAGTCCCTTGTCTCTATAGTCGTGCTTGACTCCTCCGGTCCACTGCACCCGACTCCTGATCCCAGTACTCGAGCCAGGAGCCTGGATCATCTCACACTGTTCTCCTGCGCAGGACTCAGCTCCGCTTTCCAGCCAAAACGTCCTCGTCTCTTCCTCTCTCTAGTCACACCAGGAGTCCCTTGATCACCTGACCTCCCAGCTCTGTCTCTGGACACCCCCCACTTCCCAGTCACATGACTCCTGTGCTCGCAGTCTGTCTCCCCCCTGCAACAGGAAGTACAGCCCCAGCAGTTCCAGATCCCTTGCTCTGAAAGAACTTACACCCTGGTCTTCCCCCTTACATCCCCATTGGAGCTCACAATCTAGATTTCCTATCAGTATGTCTTTAGAGTGTGGGAAGAAACCGGACCCAAAGGAAACCCACACAAACATGGGGAGAAGATACAAATTCCTTGGAGATGTTGTTCTTGGTGGGATTTGAATCCAAGACTCAAGAACTACAAGGCAGCAGTGCTAATCACACTGAGCCACTGTATTTTGTATTATGTCATGCGAATTGTGTCCTGCGTCTTAAAAATATTAATGTAATGTGATCAGTGTTAATAGTATTGTGATGTAATATGAATAGTGTAATGCGATAAACATGTTAATGATGTTGGTAGTGTATATAATTGACCATAGTGTAAGTTGGAGTTAAAGGTTGGGACTAGGCCACAGTGGGAGGGGCTAGTATAAGGGAAAGTGACAGCTTCCTGCTAGGAAGTCCAATAGGGTCGAGAGTACAAAGTGAGCGGACTAAAAGGTCCATAGTGAGCAGTGCTGCATTGGAGGTGGACCCTGAATGAGAGGAAACTGAAGGGAAGGGATAGTGAGATCCTGAGGAAAAGTGACTGTAGTATCGGCGTCTCTGCCCTCTGACAGGCAGAGACGCCGTCCCTCTAACCGCCACGCTCCCCGCCCGGCGTCCTCTGGCGCTCCTGCATCTGCTGCCGGTGCGCGCAGATTCCCTGGCACTGTGATCATCCTA
Organism: Phyllobates terribilis; assembly: GCF_046119375.1. Classification (NCBI taxonomy): domain Eukaryota; kingdom Metazoa; phylum Chordata; class Amphibia; order Anura; family Dendrobatidae; genus Phyllobates; species Phyllobates terribilis. The sequence goes on from NW_027363419.1 coordinate 226,188, forward strand.
ATGAGTCCCCGGCCAATGACCGGAGGACCTCCCATATAAAGGGCACCTCCTCCAAAATGGAGGTGCCCGTGCAAGGTTGTAGCTTTGTGTGTTTAACTCTGCTTCAGCCCCCAGGCCCCGCTGCTTGCCTGACTATCAGTCCAGCCCGCCAGCCTGACTACCAGTCCTGTCCGCCAGCTTGTCTACCCTCCAGCCTGACAGTCTGCTTACAGCTCCGTCTACCAGTCTGTCTATGGGCTTGGCCAGTCCGCTAATACGGAGCTTTAACGTGCTACCTGTCTCCGCCAGCCAAGGACACTCTCCAGCACGACGGTCTGCCTACGGTCTACCCGCCAGTCTGTCTATGGGCTAGGCTAGCCTGCCTACTTGGAAAACCTGCATGTTACCTGGAGGCTCCTGCCTGCACCTGCCGTGTATACCTGACAGCCTACCTAGAGGCTCCTGCCTGCACCTGCCGTGTATACCTGACAGCCTACCTAGAGGCTCCTTCCTGCACCTGCCGTGTATACCTGACAGCCTACCTGGAGACTCCTGCTTGTTGTGCTCATCTGCTGTACCGGTCAGTCCCTGCCATCTGAACTGTGGGAGTCACCTGCTCTCTTACAAGGTTGTCCCCAGAGTAGCACCTGGTCCCTCTGCTCGGTCCCTCCCTGTTCACGGAGTCGATTGAGCCGCCGTACGACCTTGGTCGGTCCGAGTTGATACCTAGTTACGCCCCTCTGGGTCCCTCCTTGCACCGCAGCACAGTGGTTCCACCACCCGGATCCGTAACAGTGACTGATGAGACAGAGTGGCTTCCCGGAGACGGGTCCTTGGAGTGGACGCCAAGCCACGAGACCTTGGGCTTGTAACGCAGAAAGAAATGTCCTTAACAGAACTTTCAAACTGGGACTAATGTGGGTCCCGAGCAGGAGCTCCAGGGCCACAGTAGTGGAAGAAATAGGATGCGGAACCGCTGAACAAGTAGCGGAGACTTGTTAATCAGGACCGCTGCGTTAAAGCTGGGTTGTGGCGAAGTAGGGAGAAACAGCAGATATAGAAAGCCCTGGAGTATACTACAGAGGAATGATACTGTGTGGAAATTGCTTCATACTGTAAAGGAAACGTCTTTAAGACTTTGTACCCGCTATCCCTTTTATATAACCCTGATCAAGTTGCCATTCAGTAGAGTTTATTTTCTAATGATGGCCTCTCTCATTGAACTGTGAAACATCTGGTTCTGGAAAACCAGCAACATTAGCTACATTTTGCCTGCATGGGTGTAAGGATCTCACAGCACAAATCCACACACCCAGCCAGGACCTTCACTTTCATGTAATGTGCCGGGGCGCTGGAGACGAGTGCCTCGCCCACGGCTACTGCTCCACGCTGTGTTACACCACCATGCTGCTAACTCTACTTAGTAGAATTGCAATGGTGATAGCCAGCCAGACATAGCTTCTGGTAGCATTCTTGGGGAATCTTAACCCATTCATCATGGTCTACAGGTAACTAATTTTCTTGGCTTTCCATGTTGCAACCGCCTTCTTCAAATCCCATCAAAAATTTCTATGGGCTTCAATTCAGGCGACTGTGACAGCCACCTGAGAATCTTCTAAGACTTCTTCTGAAACCATGCCTTGGTGGACCTTTGGGATCATTGTCCTGTTGGATAGAATAGTGTAATAATAGAATTGGTGCGAATTGATTTTCAGGACCCAATCAATTGGCCAGGTCAGTAATCTGTGTCTGCTCTAAGGGCGCCCTGAGAACCGCCTCTTGCCTAACGGCATCTTCGGCTCCTCCGGCCTGGCACCACATCATTGTTGGAGTGTGATGTACATGTGATGTCGCACCAGGCCAACTAATCAAAAAAAGATCCACCGATGCCAGGAGGTAAGAAGTGATATTCAGACCTCCCTTCCAGCAAGCACTGATTACGGACGTGGCCGATGAATTAGATCCTGTGACTTGGTTCGCACCAATTCTAAGACCACGTTCACACGTTCAGTATATGGTCAGTATTTTACCTCAGTATTTATATGCCAAAGCCAGGAGTGGAACAATCAGAGGAAAAGTATAATAGAAACACGTCACCACTTCTGCATTTTTCACCCACTCCTGGTTTTGGCTTACAAATACTGATGTAAAATACTGACCAAATACTGAACGCATAAATGTGGCCTAAGGTCGTAGACAGACAGCCGTATAACTCAGGAGAGGATCGCATCGCAATATTCGGACTGGCCGTCGGCTCCTGACCTGAGAGTGGCAGCATGTATTTCTCTGCAGCTGTCACGCTCAGGTCAGGAGCCGACAGCCAGTCCGAGGATTGCGATGCGATCTTCACCCGAGTTATATGGCTGCCTGTCTGCACCCTAACGCTCAAGCTTCATCTTCCTCAGGAAGACCCTCCACACGCTGCAGGTTTCCAGTGGCAGAGGAATTGTAACAAGCGTGTGGTCATGAAGTGATTTACTACAAATTGAATTCTGTTGTGTTTTTTACCAGTTTTATTTCTATGTTGATTTGCATATTACTAGACTGTTAGTTCTTTTTTGTTAAAATAATATAGTCAGTGATCATCAAATGTGAAATTTCACTTCAGATATGTGCACACAGGAGTGTTTGAGGCTGTATTGGAGCAGAGACTGAGCGGAAACTCTACAAATCCTCCTCAAAAACTTAGAGGATCTGCTGTGAAAACTGCAAAAAAGACTCGGTGTGCACATAGAAGAGGTGTTTCAGGATCAATATCCGGCACCCCCGCCGATTAGCTGTTTTCAGCTCTGGTGGCTGCCAGATGTAACCAGTGAATGGAGTGAACAGCATGGGCCGGTTCGTGGCCTATTGGCTGTTCATGAATATTTCAGCTCAGTTTTTATCCACTATGCAATAAGAGCTGCACACAGAACAGCCAATACACCGTGAACAGAGCTGTGGGGGTCTGCATGGGTCACTTTCACATCCCCCCGCTGCCAGAGCTGAAAACAATTGATCGGTGGGGTACTGCGTTCTGGGACACCATGCATCTGATACTGATGACCTATCCTAAGAATAACTTACCAGTATCTTAAGCCTGGAAATCCTCTTCAGATTACTACATATATGTTGTAGGTAGGCAGAGCAAAAACATTGTCTGCTGAGAGCACAGAATTAAAGGTGTTGTCCAGGCATACTGTAGTTACAATGTTTACAGTCCGCTGGAGCAAAAAAACAGCTGATCGGTGGGGGGCGCTGAGTGTCGGAATCCCACCAATCAGCTGTTCATGACCTATCCTGTAGATAAGTCATCAACACCATAAGCCCAGACTCCTTTACACCTGAGATGAGTGAATGTGCAGTGCCTTAATACTTGTGCCAACTTCATGTCAGCTCACTAGGGACATCTAGTGGTCGCTATCTGAAAGTACATTTACAACTGAAAAATAATCTGTTCGCTATTTTGACTCTCCAAGACCACTATCACTATTAAATGGGTACAAACTCAGGTGTAGTAGTAATAATAAATGTACCTTAGAAACAGAAGTTTTAATATCTCCTGCTTTGTTGCAAATTACTCTAATATCGTAGACTGGATGTTTCTTTAGCAGACGTGTATCGAGCACTGGTGGACACAGGCAGAAAAGGGCCCCTGTGCAAGAACAATATATGGGCCCTTTGCAGCCCCAGAGCTGCTAAAAATGCAAAATTGCACCTGCTTTGGAGGTAGAAATGGGCCCTTTTACCTCTTGGGCCTCTGTGGGGCCGCACAGGTTGCACCAATGATATGTCCGCCCCTGGTATCCAGTGATCTCCTCATAACCCCTCTCCTTTAGGTTAGATTGATGCCTCTGACCTCTCCTGCATCATCCACTGTTATATGCATAAACATCAATCAAATCTAAACAAAAAGGGGTCGCTGCTGAGACCACAGGATATTTGGCTACTAGAGAAACTGTGGAGGCTTTTAAAGGGAATCTGTCATCCCCGGGGACCTATCAGACCTCTAATATGGGCATACAGGTGATAGAAATGTAAGTCTATACATACCTGTATGCCTAATATTAGAGGTCAGCTTGCTTTGAAATGTCTTTTTATTCAGTTAGTTTTCTCATTCTTGAGAGCCGGGGAACGGACAGAAATCCCAAACTACTTTGCTAATTACAATGTTTCCCCCCTCCCCTGCCCTGTGACGTACAGTCTCGTCTTCCAGATCCCGCGCATGCACAAATCACCTATAACGCAAGGTGCACTTTTTTTTATCCCGGCTATATTTTTTCCAGCAGTGATCCTTCCAGACATTTAGGCCTCATTCAGAAGTCTGTTTTCCACATACTTGTTTTTAATGGATTACAAAAAATAATAAGAGGAATAATAAAAAGAATCAAAGTGCTGTATCATGATGCAGAGTAGACAGAGTACATAATTTCTCCATCTTGTCCCTTGTCTGAGTCCGTGGAAATTGGACTGCACTCAGATGACATCCGAGTGCAGTTCAATGTTTCACACTGATGTCATACAAGTCCATAGACTTGTATGCAAAATCGGCATGAGAAAAAAACACTAGTTGGCACTGCCCCACAGTATAACATTGGGCAGAGTGCTATCTGATAAAACATCGGACAGCACTCGGCCATGTTAAGCGGTCGTGTGGACGAGCCCTCAGTCTGAGCCTGCCATTGATAATTATGACTTGACACTATAGGTCCCATTATTTTCTTTGTGTTGTCAACCAGAGATTTAACAGAACGAGTATTTTTTAAACACATTTATACACAGATCGTTTATTCTTGTAATGATTTAATCCTATTTGTATCTCTATTTATACCCAGCTTTACGCATACAAGGACTCTATCTGTCTCACCCTTTTTTTACTGCATAGATTCATTTATCATCAGGTTTTTAATCTTATGTATTTTTATTTTTAATGATTTTAATGATCTTTTAATCTTATGTATTTTTAATAATGTTTGTGCTTTTTCACAATATCCCTCTACCCCTCACGACATTTATCAAGGGATGCGGTGATCTTTTTTTTTTAACTTAAAAGTAAGTTCAAGAGATAAATACGCGGCACATGGCAAATGGTGAAAATATACATTTTTCCCCAGTTAAGGTTTATTTTTTACAGCATTGACCATTTCATATCAATTACATATTAACTTTATTCTGTGGGTCAGTACAATTAACATAAAATCACCATTTACTTATGTTTTATGATGTCTGCATGAAAATAACACATTTTCAAAAACAAAACAATTTTACATTGCCATATATGGAGAGCCATAACTGTTAACAGATTTGTATGAGAACCTATTTTTTTGCGGGATGAGCTGTATTTTTTATTTTTGTTGTTATTTTGGAGTATAGGTGCTGTGAGGACCCGTGGTCTTCTGTGGGGTTAACGCTACTCAGACAACGCAGGGTGAGGGTAAAACAGCGTGGCAATATTTTAATGAACCATAAAGCGGACAATAAACACATAGAACAGTCCCAGCAAATGCCCAAGATGGTGCAACATTACACAGTCTCACCCTTCCTTCTCCGCCCGCCTGGGATAGAACAGCTGCAACTTTGGAGACTTCCAGGGCCGACTACCTCAACCAGTGGCCCCCCGCTTCTGGTGGGCCCCCACAGAGAGAAGGTAGCGGCAAGCTTAAGAAGCTAGCAGTCCATCGAGGTACAAGGCCACAAGACCCGAGGGTCCCAACCTGGCCTATCCGAGAGTTTCCATGGGGCCAGATGACCAGTGGGTCCCTCCTGGCAACTCTCATTGTCTCCATGGGTTCTAAGCAACCGGTGAGCCCCTACTAGCAACCCCAAAACAACATATCCATGGCGCCAGGTGACTTCTTCGTCTTCTCCTGGTCTCCCTAAAAGAATCCATGGTCTCTCTGATGGTTAATGGAGGAGATCCAAATCTTTCCAGTCAGGGCCATATCTTTAGACTAGAATCATGTAGAATACAAATCTGTGTCTCTTTGGATGCCATGCAATCCATCTACTTTCCTGAATGATGTCTCGTATTTTCCTTCTAAGGTCTTTCTGATGTTCCTTGATTCTCTGTCCCAAGTCTTATTCTGTCTCAGAAACACATGTCTCTTCTTAAATACACATCCACAGGTTAAGAATTAATGAGTTCACTAGGAGGAATATTTCTGTGTAGGCACACATAAACGACGGACCAAGGTTACGGAAGTGGCTTAGTGTCAAATAAAACTGTGGATTGCTACATAGTTTGTGTCACTCATTCTTTACTTTCAAAGTTGGGAAGTATGCCTCTGTGCCTCCATACCTAATAATGCCCCTTTTGTGCCTCTTTATTATAAGAATGCCCCATTTAATTTGGCAGTACCACAGAGCTCAGTGATTGGCTGCAGCGCAGTTGACATGAAGATGCAGCTGATTAAAAATGTCTGGAGCAGCAAAAAGCAGTGCTGGACCCCGGGTGAGTAAAAGCTCAGTTTGATCGGTTGTTTGTTTCCTCATGACCATCGTTGGAGTTCGGCCGTTTAACCCACTGGATGTAATAGAGTCAATAGTGACTGTGTCATTTAGAGGAAATCAAATTATATTTCCTAAAAAAAATGTTCATAATGTGCAAAAGTAGCAAAGCATAAAAAAACTAAACACATCTGGTATCACTGTAAGGTCGGGGCTACACGAGTGTGAAAAAAAATAGTGGAAAAAATTTGGATGATTTTTATCGATTTTGCCATCCGTATGGCATCATTCCTTATTTATAAAAAGATCAGAAATTTGATATAAATTTACAAAAAATTGCAATTTTCAAACTTTTAATGATTATCCCTTTAATCCAGATAGTCATACCACACAAAACAATAATAACTTACATTTCAATCATGTCTGCTTTCCATCAGCACCATTTGTAATATGTAAAAATGTTTTATTTTGTTAGCATTTTAGAAGGTTTAAAAATGGAGGAGTAATTTTTCATATTTTCAAGGAAATTTACAAAACTTATTTTTATAGGGACCTGTTCAGGTTTGAAATTACTTTGAGGGTCCTATATATTGGAAATCCCCCCAAAAGTGATACCATTTTAAAAACCGCATCCCCGAATTAAAAATTGAATTGCTTTCAGGTAGTTCATTAACCCTTCAGGTGCTTTTCAGGAATTAATGCAAAGTGGTATAACAGGAATGAAAAAGTTTATTTTCACCGCCTACATTTTAATAACTTCTGAACAGGCCACTATACGCGGCAGGCTCTAAGGCCGTTATTCGACTGCCATGGCGAACATCAGGACCGCACGATCAAGATCTCAGGGTGCCAATGTAGTTAAAGAAAAAGCCCCTACACTCTGTTAACCATCTAGATGCCGTAGTCACTATTGGCAGCAGCATTTAAGGGGTTAAATGGCTATAATCAGTGCCGACCCTGATCGTGGCTGATGCAGCAAGTTGTTAGCTATAGTGTACAGCTGATAGCTGCAGGATTGTCACCTGTCGGGGGATGCTAATCTCTTATATCGCAGGTCCGTAAAAAGACGTAATGGTGCTCACTATGGGGTTAAAAAAATAGAATTGTTTCTTAATCTGATGCTTTTTGTCACAATATACACATACACATTATACAGACACATGACTTACACATTATATATACACATATATACATGACCTTTAGATATACACATGACCTCTACATATATACACTGTATATACACAGGAAAAAATAGAAAAATGCTCCAAAGAACCAAAGGATGAATTAAAACAAGCAAAGTTTATTGTTACATATTAAGAATATGCGGGATACGGGATGAGGTGCCACACACCCCAAAGTAGATAGTCTTAAGTCAAGATACAGGAGGATTAGATGGTATTATGCCGTTTCTCCGCTTAGTGGTAAGTTGTGCTCCATTCTGGAGCCACAAATGGGAACCGCGTAAAAATCTTCTGTTCTTCAGCCGGAATTGTCTCGTTCAGGTCTTCACTGCGCGGTGCTGGGATCTGCTGTCTCATGCTGACATTCATGTTCCTTCTTATAATAACTGGAGAAGGCGCTTTCCCTGTTTCTATGTCTGTCCAGTTTAGATTTGAAAATAAGGGGTGTTTTCTGATTTTTCCATTAACCCCTAGCCGGACATAATGGTCTTTGCAGAGTAGTTTGGACATAATGTCCACAGCATCGTGGTCAGTGAGGTTTTCATATGATGGTTCAGAGTAGATGACATTTCTCTCAATCTCTTCAGTGGTGTCTCCTGGAAATGGTGAGTCTTGGAAAATCATGTTGTACAATATGACTCCAAAGGCGAACCAATCTACACCTTCATCATAAGCGTCTCCCATGATCATTTCTGGGGCGCCATACCCAGGTGTTCCACTGAAATCTCTGGCATTAAATCTCTTATCAAACTCATAAAGAGATAGTCCAAAATCAGTAATCTTTATGTGGCCGTCACCAGTCAGCAGGATGTTATCCGGTTTTAAGTCCCGGTGAATGATGTCATTGCTGTGCAGGAATTGTAGGCCACAGACGATTTCTGCTGCTATAAAGGTTACAGGTTCCTTCAGGGGAATGGTACTATATATATAGTCATGCAGATCCCCTCCACTGGCCAGCTCGGTGACAAAATAGGCATGGTTTTCAGTATGAAACGCGGCATGGCAATGAGTTAAGAATCTGCTGTTGTGGCTAAGCTTCAGGACATGGTGCTCAACAAGGCATTCAGGGAAGGAGATAAGGCTTTCCTTCTTTATGATTTTAAGGGCCACACTTTGTTTCCGTATCTTATCCGTGGCCAGTACAACCTTCCCATAACTCCCTTCTCCAAGTATGCCATGGCAGATAAACTTATCCCTGGTGAGAGGGACAGTGGTCTTTATTTTTTTGCTACTGGGGCCACTAAATTCCTCTGAGATGTCATCTTGACTGGTGGCTGGATCTTCATGATGTTTCCTTTTTCTCCCAGTTCTCTTCTCTTCTGCTGCACTTTCATTACCTCTCGTGTTAATGATCCTGGTTGGACCCACAGTCTCTCTTTTCCTCTCTCTTGTACTCAGCTTTTGTAGATTGGTATCAGCTTGATTTGTGATGTATCCCACAAACTTGTCACATCTGTTTCGTACAGTGTCTAGGAAGGAAATATTCTGGGTTCCCTCATTGTCAGGTAATATTTGACCATCCTGCCCAGATTTCTTGGAGTCCATCTTCCTTATCTTTGCTGGAGGTTCCTGGTTATTTCCAGTGTCTTCTCCATCTGGTGTTTCTTTCCTTTTTCTCTTTCTTTTCCCTGTAAAGTCCATGTTGCATCAGGCAACAACAGGGCAATTATCCAAAAAACGTATGTAAAATTACTAAATGCAATCCACACGTATATTGTAGTCAAAGCCAAATACAACTAAAGCTCAATGGCTGCAGTCAGTTGTTTATGGAACTTTGTGGAATGTGATGTCACTGTGCCGGTGATGTCACACTCACTGTGATGTCAGCAGATGTATGTGAGTGTTCCATCACTGCTGAACGTGAAAGTCTCGGAAGGGGTGGGGCTTAGTCACCAATAGCAACCAGACTAGTCACACTATTATAAAAGAAGAGTTAATGACTTATAAATGACTACCTGGGCAGATCTGGCATTATGCAGACTGGAAAAGCTGGGTACTAACCTCTGTCTAAAATGTGACACATTGTTTCTGTAGGCTAAATATATACAAAAGGAAAATATTAGGAGTGTTATAGAACAACTCTTCATTTTTACATAACACTGGTTCAATTAAATTGATATTAAATAGGTTGCTGTTACAGTAATAAAAATATAAGGCACGAATGTGCTTAAAATAAAAAATGGTGGCATACTCTCCCTACACTGCCCTCGCACATCAAGCGCAGTCCACTTCGGAGATCGGTGACGACTCCTGAAGTGATGGCTACTTTTTTACAAAGTCAGAGAACCAGCGCAGCTAGTGATTGGCTGCAGCTGTCAGTTACTAGAAAAGTGAGTCCTGCGTTTTTTTCTCTAATGATGTGCTCTTCTAGTGATGATGGGAAGCAGTACGGTATACCACTATTTGTGAATTACTGGTGGACTGGTTACCACTACTGGAATCTAGGAAAATCCTTCCAGCAAAGAGCCAGCTCACGGTGTAGACAAAACGCATGAAGCTTATACCCAGACCCTCCATATGGCCTCCTTGGCTCTTGTGCACTGGCCTTAAAGGTTTTCTTCACCTCAGGAGCTCACCGTTTCCCTGCTGCCCAGCTTCCTTTTGTGCGGAGGTTGTGGCGTTGTTGTCGGACTGTGTGCACTTCGTTTCTGCAAGCAAAGTCATCCTTGTCTTACAGCATTGGAGGAGCTGGGTGGTCCTGAACCTGTCCTGATCCAGCAATCCAGCGAGCTTCAGAATTGCTCCTTGCCTAGTAGATTAGTTACTCCTCAGCTGTAAGCAATAATACTTAAAAATGACTCCATTCTTGGAGAGGATTATTAATAACAAGCAAATTGCAAAATTGCTTTTGCTTTTTTCAAGTGCTTTAAAATTGTACCCATTTATGATGAGACAACCCCTTCATAACATAGCTGCTCCTGTGGTAAGAATACGCTGCTCTTCTGTTTTATGCTTTTAAATTGAAAAATCAAACAAAATGAGAGCAAGAAATATATCAGAGCAGGGAAATCTAAATACAGTGAAGGAAAGAATTATTCCATCCTTTGCTGTTTTTGTAAGTTTGTCCACTGACAAAGACATGAACAGTATATAATTTTAAGGGTAGGTTAATTTTAAGATTGAGAGAATATCCCCCCAAAAAAATCAAGAAAATCCCATTGTATAAATTAGATACATTTATTTGCATTTTGCAGTGAGAAATAAGTATTTGATCCCCTACAAACCATTATGAGTTCTGGCTCCTACAGACCAGTTAGATGCTCCTAATCAACTGGTTACCTGCATTAAAGACAGCTGTCTTACATAGTCACCTGTAGAAAAGACTTCTGTCCACAGACTCCATTAATCAGTCAGACTCTAACCTCTACAACATGGGCAAGACCAAAGAGCTTTCTAATGATGTCAGGGACAAGATCATAGACCTGCACGAAGCTGGAATGGGCTTCAAAACCATAAGTAAGACGCTGGGAGAGAAGGAAACAACTGTTGGTGCAATGAGTAAAGAAAATGGAAGAAATAGAAAATGACTGTCAATCGACATTGATCTGGAGCATCATGCAAAATCTCACCTCGTAAGGTATCCTTGATGATGAGGAAGGTGAGAGTTAAATTATGCAGATTTACATCAAAACTCTTCATTTTTACAAGAGGAAAATTAATGAAATACACTGTATTTTATTATGCAATTTCTCCCAAGAACGACAACATCTTATATGTGGTCATATACCACTTTTTGGACGCAGAAAAATAGGAGCGCCAATCTTGCTGGAATGGTTTTCAAAAGTGGCCAAGAGATATGAGTATAATGTAAAAATTGCAAACTTCATTAAAAATATATTAGATTTAAAAAATCATAAAACAAGATTTAGAAAGGAGGGGGCTGGAGACAGCACAGCTAGGGGGAAGCCACCCATGACCGGGGTTGGCCTGGAGGTTTCACTCCCCCCCCCCCCCGTTTTTGAATAAGGCTTTCTTGGGGATTGGATAAGGGGAAGTTGGGGGCGGGTAGTGGGAGAGGTGCATATATAGAGAAAAGTGCGGGAAAACTGCCATTCCCTGAAGAGCAGCAGACTGATTACCAGAGATGGCGTCCATTGAATCCCTGGTGGGTCAACTCAGAGACGTCGCCAGGTCACGGAGAGGGGGATGGCTGGAGGCCAGGGCCGGCTCCAGGTTTTTCTGGGCCCCGGGCGAAAGAGTCTCAGTGGGCCCCTTTAACACATACCACGATTCATGATGCAGAGATACAGCGGAGAATATATATATATATATATATATATATATATATATATATATAGTACAATGCAAAGATTTCACTTCTTGCATTACATGAGTGATATCTATTGTAAATTCCACAATAGCTCAGAAACCGGTGAATCGCTCCACACAGAATACTGGCCCCCATATAAGGCTTCATACGGAATACTGGCCCTCATATAACGCTTCATACAGGATACTGGCCCCCATATAACGCTCCACACAGAATACTGGCCCCCATATAACGCTCCATACAGGATACTGGTCCCCTTATAAAGCTCCATACAGGATACTGGCCCCCATATAACGCTCCATACAGGATACTGGTCCCCTTATAAAACTCCATACAGGATACTGGCCCCCATATAACGCTCCATACAGGATACCGGTCCCCTTATAACGCTCCATACAGGATACCGGTCCCCTTATAACTCTCCATACAGGATACTGGCCCCCATATAATGCTGCATGCAGGCTGTTACCCCCCACATAATGCCCCATACAGGCTGTCCCCCCCTTATAATGCTGCATGCAGGCTGTTACCCCCCACATAATGCCCCATACAGGCCCCCCCCTTTTAATGCTCCATGCAGGCTGTTACCCCCCACATAATGCCCCATACAGGCCCCCCCTTTTAATGCTCCATGCAGGCTGTTACCCCCCACATAATGCCCCATACAGGCTGCCCCCCCCCTTATAATGCTCCATGCAGGCTGTTCCCCCCCACATAATGCACTATGCAGGCTGCCCCCCCTTTATAATGCCCCATGCAGGATGTCGCCCCCCCCTTTATAATGCCCCATGCAGGATGCCCCCCCCTTCTCTTTATAATGCCCCATGCAGGCTGTTCCCCCCCCTCCTCTATATAATGCCCCATGCAGGATGTCCCCCCCCCTTTATAATGCCCCATGCAGGATGCCCCCCCCTTCTCTTTATAATGCCCCATGCAGGCTGCCCCCCCCTCTATATAATGCCCCATGCAGGATGTCCCCCCCCCTCTATATAATGCCCCATGCAGGCTGTCCCCCCCCTCTATATAATGCCCCATGCAGGCTGCCCCCCCCTCTATATAATGCCCCATGCAGGCTGCCCCCCCTCTATATAATGCCCCATGCAGGATGTCCCCCCCCCTCTTTATAATGCCCCATGCAGGATGCCACCCCCCCTCTTTATAATGCCCCATGCAGGATGCCCCCCCCTTCTCTTTATACTGCCCCATGCCTCCATACATTAAAAAAAAAAAACAAATACTCACCTCCCTTCTCCTCACCTGCTGCCGCTGCCCGCTGCCCGCTGCTCGCTGCTCAGCTCCGAACTCCAGCGTTGTCGGCGTCTTCCCGTTCAGCGCTCCCTGTGACGGCTCAGGGGAGGGCGCAGTGAAAAGACGTCACCGCGCCCTCTGACCTGAGACGTCACAGGGAGCGCAGAGCAGGAAGACAGCGGATCTGCGGAGGCACGGGGAGAGGTAAGTATCCGGCTGCCAGGGCCCTGAGCAAGCGGCGGAGAAGGGCGGGCGCTGACACCGCTCTCCTCCGCCCATAGCCCAGCGGGGTCCGCGACTGCCAGTGGGCCCCTCTGCCTGCTCAGGGCCCCGGCATTTGCCCGGGTGCGCCGGGTGCTGACGCCGGCCCTGCTGGAGGCCCAGCTTTCTGCCTTGCTGGGAGCAGCTGAAAAAATGGAAGCGCCGTCCGGAGCTGTGCGAAGGAGCAGGAGGACCCGGCCCCCGGAGAGACTGTCACCGGAGGGATCAACGCGCAACAGGCGCAGGCTCCGGAGCCCCTCCGGGGACCCTGGGGGAGGAGAGCAAGACGGTGGGGTCCCTGCCCGCCGCGCTCAACCTGGCAGGAATCCATCTAGCTGGCCTGTTGGTGCTGCACGACGAGGAGCGCGGCCCGCACTGGAAGTCAGGGCCGCACTGGAAATGACGTCCGCACCGGAAGTGACGTCCGCACCGAATGTGCGCCCCCCGGGAACAGCGTCGCTGGAGCCGGGGTTCCGGGCCCCGGATGAGCGTCGATCGCGCACCGCAGCTGTGCCGCACAGGCCAGCTGCTACCAGCGGTGGGGGGCAGAACGAGGAGAGAGGGCCCAGGAGGATCGGGGGAACAGCGGAAAAAACGGCAGGCGCCATTGGCGATGCTCCTGTCGGGGCGCCTGTTGGGAGGACCACGACGACACCAGGGAGACAAGCATCTGCGAGCAGGCAGCAGTCCAGGGATCCACTGCTGCCTGGCTCACACAGAAGATGTGGAATGGAAGGAGCGGCGGGCGGCGACACCGCGCTGCCTGGCAGCGTCCGTTTAGGCAGCACGGACCAGGCCCATGTGTCTGGGTCTGGTAGCCGGAAGAGGCCCAGAGCTGCACCCAGGAGCATAAGACGGTCTGGCGGGAGGCGAGCGTCGAGGAGAAGACAGTCTGCAGCATCTGTGACCGTTCAGGTCCCCCCTGGTGACGTAGAGCCCAGGGGCGCGGACCTTGAGCGGCGAACGGACACTGAAGGATCTGATTCCAGCAGTGACCGTGACGGAAGTGGTGATCGTCAGGACTCAGGAATTCCAGCTGGCGGTGACACAGCACCTGCGCAGCTGCGTGAGTATAATTCTATGTCTCGTTTGTCGCCCGCAGGGGCTGTTTTGCAAGGGGGGGTAGTGGGCAGTTTGCAGGGATAGAGGGGAGGAGCTTAGGTGGTCCCGGGGGTGCAGAGGTATCGAGGATTAGGGATATCTTACATAGCATGTCACAGATTTTTCTTAGAATGGAGAGCGGGGCAGCGGGTGGATCAAGGGGATCCCCCGTAGGAGCCTGGTTACCAGGCCAGGAGGTGTTGCTTCAACCCAGTTGCGTTATGGTAGGGGTCTGCGGCGGGCACTGAGGAAGCGTCTACGGGCGTTTCGGTATCGGTTCAAACGGAAAAGGACAAGGGCGATACAGTAAAGCTGGATGATAGGGCAAAGGGTGAGGTGTATGTGTGCTTCAAGGGGCCACTGGGGGCACATTTAAAAAAAGAGGTGAAGGAGAAAATTTGGCGTGATGAATATGTCGAAATTTTCTCCCTCCTTCCCTTGGAGAAATTTAATTTAGACAAGGGGAGGAAGGATGATAGCAAAAAGGAGGAGGAGGAGAAGCGCAGGTGGCGCTTGATCCCTCAGACTTTTGCAAATTGGCTTCAAGCATTTGCTATATTGGGGAAAAGTTTCCAGAAAATTGCTCGGGTTTATTCTGTTACTTAGACGCGATTGGGGAAGCGCATCGTACTTACGGGGGACAAACATGGCTGAGGTACGATGAGCAATTCAGGCAGAGGAAGGCGGTGCGGCCTGAGATTAAGTGGGACCAGAAAGATATTGGCCTTTGGTTAAAAGTGATGGCCCCTGCTAGATACGGGCAGTCCTTTCACGGGAGCGGAGGAAGCGGGAGTCAATCGTCGGGAACGGGTGGAGGTAGTCAGGGAGGACAGGGAGGAAAAGAGAAGTCGGGAACGTGCTGGCAATTTAATGATGGCCAGTGCAAATATGGGAACGGCTGTAAGTTCAAGCACGTTTGTTCCCATTGCAATGGGAGCTCCCATGGGGCAGCAAAATGCTACAAAAAATGAAAAGGAAGGATGTCTGTGGGTACCGGTCAAGGGGGTGACTCCAGTGAATCTGCTAGGGATGGCCCCCTTTCTAAGTAGATATCCTGATCAATCGAAGGCCAGGATTATTAATGATGGTTTTTTGGAAGGTTTCAGGATCCCGCCTCCTGGCCATACGGTTCCTTTTTCTGTTAAGAATTTGAGGTCTACTTTGTTGCATCCAGAGGTTGTCGGTGTTAAGTTGGCGAAGGAGGTGGAGTTAGGTCATATGGCGGGGCCTTTTGATAGTCTACCGGTTGAGGGTGTGATCATTTCTCCTTTGAGGGTGGTGCCTAAGAAGGAGCCGAATAAATTTCGCCTGATCCAGCATTTGTCGTACCCGAAAGGTTGTTCGGTCAATGACGGTATAGCGCCGGAATTATGTTCAGTTGAATACACATCATTTGATGATGCGGCTGTGTCATGGGTTCGTAGGTATGGGCTGTAACATACCTGGCGGCGTCCTTGCATAGTGGTCCATCTCCCACTGTGCAAGAGCGCGCACTTGATCTCCAGTCCAGTCTGCTAGCCTGGCTTCCCTCCATGCTGTCTGTTTGCTTCTGTTTCTGCTGCTTAAGGGCGGTGCCCGATCACTTCCTGCTTTTTGTACCTGCTGCAGGCACACCCCTTGTGCGTCCTCAGCCTATTGCTGTCTGTCACCTGGTATTTAAACCAGCTGCTCCAATTAACCCATGCCTGAGCATTGTGTTTCATTCAGTGTGCTCTCTCACTCTGAATGTGCCAGGTCCCCTTCTGTGTTTGCTTGCCTGCCCTTCCTGGAGGCTGTATTTCCAGGCCTGTCTGAACTCGCTCCTTGCCTGTTCGTTCCGTCTTCTAGGGGCCGCATACCTAGACCCGCTCCTGTCCTGTCTGAACACGCTCCTAGCCTGTACCTCCCGCCTTCTAGGGGCTGCATATCTAGACCCGCTCCTGTATTGTGCTACTGTGTCTGTTCTTGTCTGTATACTCTTCTAGCCTGTTTCCTGTGTTTCTCTATGTCCGTACCTTTCCTTTTTCTGCAGAGTCTGAACTCGTACCTAACTCCTGCTCGTTGTCACTGTACTTCCGTTTGTGAGTTTGTGGTCCACTCGCTACTTCACTGTAAGTACCCTGTGGGTATCTGGTTCTGCCTTTCCCTTCCTGTCTGTTCCGTGTGTACAGAGCCCTGTCCCCCCTGCTCTGCCTTGCTCACCGCTCCGGTGGTTCTAGCCTGCTCTGCCTTGCTCACCGCTCCAGCGGTTCTAGCCTGCTCTGCCTTGCTCACCGCTCTGGCGGTTCTAGCCTGCTCTGCCTTGCTCACCGCTCCGGCGGTTCTAGCCTGCTCTGCCTTGCTCACCGCTCCGGCGGTTCTAGCCTGCTCTGCCTTGCTCACTGCTCCGGTGGTTCTAGCCTGCTCTGCCTTTGCTCACCGCTCCGGCGGATCTGGCCTGCTCTGACCCTTTGCTCACTGCTCCGGCAGTCTTGCTCCGCTCTGACCCTTTTCTCACTGCTCCGGCAGTCTTGCTCCGCTCTGACCCTTTGCTCACTGCTCCGGCAGTCTTGCTCCGCTCTGACCCTTTGCTCACTGCTCCGGCAGTCTTGCTCCACTCTGACCCTTTGCTCACTGCTCCGGCAGTCTGGCTACGCTCTGACCCTTTGCTCACTGCTCCGGCAGTCTCGCTCCGCTCTGACCCTTTGCTCGCTGCTCTGGCAGTCTCGCTCCGCTCTGACCCTTTGCTCACTGCTCCGGCAGTCTCGCTCCGCTCTGACCCTTTGCTCACTGCTCTGGCAGTCTTGCTCTGCTCTGACCCTTTGCTCACTGCTCCGGCAGTCTCGCTCCGCTCTGACCCTTTGCTCACTGCTCCGGAAGTCTCGCTCCGCTCTGACCCTTTGCTCACTGCTCCGGCAGTCTCACTCTGCTCTGACCCTTTGCTCACTGCGCCGGCAGTCTCGCTCTGCTCTGACTACTCTTGCTCACCGCTCCAGGCGGCCTCGTCCTGCTCTACTCTCGCTCACCGCTCCAGGCGGCCTCGTCCTGCTCTACTCTTGCTCACCGCTCTAGGCGGTCTCGTCTTGCCCTGCTCTCGCTCACCACTCCGGGCGGCCTTACTCTGCTGTGTTTGTCCGCCACATCAGTTATTCTGTTCCTGAGTCCCAGTGTGTACTGGGTCCTATCCCGCCTATGTTCCTACCTGCTAGTGCCTCCCTGTCTGCACTCTAGCCGTGCTTGCCTGTACCCCCCTGCCTGCATACCCGCCTGCCTGCATACCAGTCGTGCCTGCCTATACCCACCAGTCTGAACTCGTACCTAACTCCTGCTCGTTGTCACTGTACTTCCGTTTGTGAGTTTGTGGTCCACTCGCTACTTCACTGTAAGTACCCTGTGGGTATCTGGTTCTGCCTTTCCCTTCCTGCCTGTTCCGTGTGTACAGAGCCCTGTCCCCCTTGCTCTGCCTTGCTCACCGCTCCGGTGGTTCTAGCCTGCTCTGCCTTGCTCACCGCTCCGGCGGTTCTAGCCTGCTCTGCCTTGCTCACCGCTCCGGCAGTTCTAGCCTGCTCTGCCTTGCTCACCGCTCCGGCGGTTCTGGCCTGCTCTGACCCTTTGCTCACTGCTCTGGCAGTCTTGCTCCACTCTGACCCTTTGCTCACTGCTCCGGCAGTCTCGCTCCGCTCTGACCCTTTGCTCACTGCTCCGGCAGTCTCGCTCCGCTCTGACCCTTTGCTCACTGCTCCGACAGTCTCGCTCTGCTCTGACCCTTTGCTCACTGCTCCGGCAGTCTTGCTCCGCTCTGACCCTTTGCTCACTGCTCCGGCAGTCTCGCTCAGCTCTGACCCTTTGCTCACTGCTCCGGCAGTCTCGCTCCGCTCTGACCCTTTGCTCACTGCTCCGACAGTCTCGCTCCGCTCTGACCCTTTGCTCACTGCTCCGGCAGTCTAGCTCCGCTCTGACCCTTTGCTCACTGCTCCGGCAGTCTCGCTCCGCTCTGACCCTTTGCTCACTGCTCTGTCAGTCTCGCTCCGCTCTGACCCTTTGCTCACTGCTCCGGCAGTCTCGCTCTGCTCTGACCCTTTGCTCACTGCTCCAGCAGTCTCGCTCTGCTCTGACTACTCTTGCTCACTGCTCCAGGCGGCCTCGTCCTGCTCTACTCTCGCTCACCGCTCCAGGCGGCCTCGTCCTGCTCTACTCTCGCTCACCGCTCTAGGCGGTCTCGTCTTGCCCTGCTCTCGCTCACCACTCCGGGCGGCCTTACTCTGCTGTGTTTGTCCGCCACATCTGTGGTTCTGTTCCTGAGTCCCAGTGTGTACTGGGTCCTATCCCGCCTGTGTTCCTACCTGCTAGTGCCTCCCTGTCTGCACTCTAGCCGTGCTTGCCTGTACCACCCTGCCTGCATAACCGCCTGCCTGCATACCAGTCGTGCCTGCCTATACCCACCAGTCTGTGGGCCAGCCTAACCTGTCTTTTCCTGTATTCCCCTGTGTGGGTCAACAGCCGTGTCCGGGGTCTGTCCTGGAGTAGCACCTGGTCCCTCTGCTCGGTTCCTCCTTGGTGCACTGGCGTCGTATGCCGTCGTGTGACCCTGGTCGGATCGGGTGAATACCTAGTTACGCCCCTCCAGGCATTCACTCTCCGGCACGGTCCAGTAGAATCACACGCACACGCCGCTCAGCCCGGGCGTGTGCATTACATGGGCCTGGGTCATTGTTAACAAAAACTGACATTGAATCAGCTTTTAGGTTACTCCCAGTTCACCTGGCTAGCATTCCACTGTTGGGTTGTTTTTGGAACAAAGGTTATTACCTGGATAGGTGTTTGCCTATGGATTGTTCTATTTCATGTTCCTTGTTTGAAACTTTCAGTACTTTTCTGGAATGGGTGGTCAGGGATGTTGCGGGTGTGCAGTCCGTTATCCACTACCTGGATGACTATATGTTTATAGGTCCCCCAGATTCGTTTGTCTGTGGTAATTTGTTGGCAGCCATGGTGTGGGTTGCGGAACGTTTTGGGGTCCCTTTGGCCAAAGAAAAAACTGAAGGTCCTGTACTGTATTGAGTTTTTTGGGAATATTGATTGATACGGATCGCATGGAGTGTCGACTGCCCGAGGATAAATTGTTGTTACTCAGGCAGGAGGTCGAGCAAATTGGTAAACTGCGTAAGGTGACATTGAAGGAGCTCCAGTCGCTGCTAGGGAGATTGAACTTTGCTTGTAGGATCATGCCTATGGGCAGAATATTTTGTCGCAGGTTGTCAAGGGCAACTGCGGGAGTGCGGGCATCGCATCACTTTATTCGTTTGAATAGAGAGCACAGAGAGGATTTTTTGGTGTGGAAGCGTTTTTTGGACAATTACAACGGCAGGTCGTTGATTCAGCAGGAGTTTTTGAACTGCTTTGATTGCGAGATTTACACGGACGCGGCAGGCGGTGCTGGCTATGGAGCTTTTTGTAAGGGAAAGTGGAGCGTGGGAAAATGGCCCGATTCATGGAAAGAGAGGGGTCTAACAAAGAATCTCGCTCTGTTGGAATTATTCCCAATTGTAGTTGCAGTCTCGATTTGGGGTGAGTTCTTTTTGAATCGGAGAGTCAGGTTTCACTGCGATAACATGGGTGTGGTGACGGTGATTAACAGCTTGTCGGCTTCGTCTCCCCCGGTTATTAAGCTGGTCAGGGAACTGGTACTCCGGTGTTTGGAGTTGAATGCATGGATTTCAGCGGTGCACGTGCCAGGTGTCCAAAATTCTATAGCGGATGCTTTGTCTCGTTTCCAGTGGGAGCGTTTCCGTGCTCTGGCATCGGAGGCAGAGGTCGCAGGAGTGGAATGCCCTTCGCAGGTGTGGCAGCTGATTACGGACGAGCCGGAAGATTGATCCAGGAGTCAGTGGCGAGTTCAACCTGGTCTGCTTACGAGGCATCGTGGCGAGTATGGCAAAGCTGGGTGTCGCATTGGGGGGCAATAGAGAGTGACGAGGATAGGACGTTGGCGGTCTTGTTTTTGATTGGTAAGGCTGCGGACTTAGGGTGGTCGCCATCTAGAGTTAGCAAATTTGTTGCTGGCCTCGCATTTGGTTTCAAGTTACAGGGTTTGACTGATGTTACTAAATACTTTTTGGTCAAGCAGGCACTTAGAGGTTTTCGAAAGGGTAGCAAGAGTGTGGATAAGCGTAGGCCAGTCACGTTTAGTATGTTGGAAAGGTTAGGTCTAGTTTTGGAAAGGAT
The DNA here is from genome assembly GCF_046119375.1 of Phyllobates terribilis. Taxonomy (NCBI): domain Eukaryota; kingdom Metazoa; phylum Chordata; class Amphibia; order Anura; family Dendrobatidae; genus Phyllobates; species Phyllobates terribilis. The sequence continues at coordinate 246,837 of NW_027363419.1, forward strand.
TTGTTGTTCTGCTTTTGAGGCGGCTCTGCTAAGTTAGCTTTTTCTTTAGCTTTTTTCGGGGCAATGAGAGTAGGCGAGTTGGTCGCCCCCAGCAGGAATAGGGAGGGAGGTTTATTAGCCGAAGACTTGAGTAGCTGGGCCTGGGGTATCGATTTTTGGATTAGACGCTCAAAAATTCTCAATTGGGTAGAAGTAAGCGCGTCGTTTTGGGTAGAGTGGATGGGGCTCTGATGTGTCCAAGAAGGTGCTTGGAGGTTTATTGGCAAGTGTGGTCGGGTAGATCCGGCCCACTGTTACGTCATTGCGACGGGTCATTTCTTTCCCGTTTCCAGTTTATAGCGGTCCTAAAAAAGGGGGTGCAGGAGTTGGGCCTTAGCCCAGGTGTTTATGGTTCGCATTCCTTTAGGATTGGCGCAGCGTCTGAGGCTGATAGGCGCGGTTTGGGGGCGGAGGTGATAAAGCGGATTGAAAGATGGAGTTCGGACCGTTATTTGATGTATGTTCGTCGTTAAATACCCAGGACCTTGTTTCATTTGTGAGTTGTTGGATAGTTGTTGAATATGCTTGTTTGTTATCCTTTTAGGTGGTGTTCCCTCGTTAGCTTGGATTTTCGGACATTCGTATGTGCATTGGGGGGCGCTGCGTGCGGACATAAGGCGTGACGGTAGGCAATTGGGCTTTCCGAGGGTACAAGTGGTTATAAGGTGGCTAGGTTTTAGGGGGATGGTATGGAGCCGGTTTTTGTCGGAATTTCATAAAGCGGCAAGATTGGACAGAACACCGGATATTCTGGTTGTGCATTTGGTCAGGGAACGATTTGGGGGCAAGGCCCGTGAGAGAGTTGATTCGGGATATCCATTTCGATTTTTTGAGATTGAGGACTTCATTCCCGGGGGTTTTGACTGTTTGGTTGGATGTAATGCCCAGGAAAAAATGGCAGGCGGTCAGATCCGAAAAAGGTATAAATAGAGCGAGAGTGAAACTAAATAGGGCCATGTCCAGTTTCGTGTCAAGGAATGGCGGCATAAGTGTTAGGCACTTTGAGTTGGAATCGGGGGTTGATAATTTTTGGTTGAAGGACGGGGTCCATCTCAATGATATCGGTATCGATCTTTGGGCCCTTGCAATACAGGAGGGCATTGAAAGGGTGTTGGTGGCTTTGGGGCACTCACGAGCCTAAGGTTTCAGGGCAGTTCGTGGTTGGCAGGGGGTGGGGTTCTTGAAGTTGGTACCGAATTGTCGGTGGAAGGAATTGGGAAAAATTCCAGGTCATTTAAATTGAGTGGGGGGTGATCTGGCAGTCGGTTCTGGGCTCTGGACGGTGTTTTACCTCAGGAACATTTAGTTGGTTGGTCTTTCACGGAATGTGGAAGTTTTGGTGCCCTCGAGCTGGTGCTGAACGGCTGAGGGTAACATGGCAGTTGATTTTTATAGTTAATTTAAAGCCAGATCTATTAGCTCCAAGAACCCTCCCTCCATATATTTATATATATATATTTATTTCATTGTTACTTGGTTTGTTATTTGTTGTTTGTTAATAAACGGCCACTGTGGCCAATTTATCCAACAAATAACATGTTGTAGAGTCTTTATTTCAGGGACGGATCATGGGATCCCGGGGTTTGTGGGAAGTGGGAAGACAACAGGTAGGAAACCACATTGGCCGTAACAGGTAAAGGAGGGGGCTGGAGACAGCACAGCTAGGGGGAAGCCACCCATGACTGGGGTTGGCCTGGAGGTTTCACTCCCCCCCCCGTTTTTGAATAAGGCTTTCTTGGGGATTGGATAAGGGGAAGTTGGGGGCGGGTAGTGGGAGAGGTGCATATATAGGGAAAAGTGTGGGAAAACCGCCATTCCCTGAAGAGCAGCAGACTGATTACCCACCCTCCCTCCCCTTTTTGATTATAGTTTTATGTTAGTTTTTTAAAATGGTATATTAACATGTCCCTTTTTGTTTTGCTTGTCACAGTGACTTGGTTGGCGGGGGGTGGGGTTCTTGGAGTTGGTACCGAATTGTCGGTGGAAGGAATTGGGAAAAATTCCAGGTCATTTTAAATTGAGTGGGGGGTGATCTGGCAGTCGGTTCTGGGCTCTGGACGGGGTTTTACCTCAGGAGCATTTAGTTGGTTGGTCTTTCACGGAATGTGGAAATTTTGGTGCCCTCGAGCTGGTGCTGAACGGCTGAGGGTAACATGGCGGTTGATTTCTATAGTTAATTTAAAGCCAGATCTATTAGCTCCAAGAACCCTCCCTCCATATATTTATATATATACAGTACAGACCAAAAGTTTGGACACACCTTCTCATTTAAAGATTTTTCTGTATTTTCATGACTATTAAAATTGTACATTCACACTGAAGGCATCAAAACTATGAATTAACACATGTGGAATTATATACTTAACAAAAAAAGTGTGAAACAACTGAAAATATGTCTTATATTCTAGGTTCTTCAAAGTAGCCACCTTTTGCTTTGATGACTGCTTTGCACGCTCTTGGCATTCTCTTGATGAGCTTCAAGAGGTAGTCACCGGAAATGGTCTTCCAACAATCTTGAAGGAGTTCCCAGAGATTTTTAGCACTTGTTGGCCCTTTTGCCTTCACTCTGCGGTCCAGCTCACCCCAAACCATCTCGATTGGGTTCAGGTCTGGTGACTGTGGAGGCCAGGTCATCTGCGTAGCACCCCATCACTCTCCTTCTTGGTAAAATAGCCCTTACACAGCCTGGAGGTGTGTTTGGGGTCATTGTCCTGTTGAAAAATAAATGATGGTCCAACTAAACGCAAACCGGATGGAATAGCATGCCGCTGAAAGATGCTGTTGTAGCCATGCTGGTTCAGTATGCCTTCAATTTTGAATAAATCCCCAACAGTGTCACCAGCAAAGCACCCCCACACCATCACACCTCCTCCTCCATGCTTCACGGTGGGAACCAGGCATGTAGAGCCCATCCGTTCACCTTTTCAGCGTCTCACAAAGACACGGTGGTTGAAACCAAAGATCTCAAATTTGGGGACTCATCAGACCAAAGCACAGATTTCCACTGGTCTAATGTCCATTCCTTGTGTTCTTTAGCCCAAACAACTCTCTTCTGCTTGTTGCCTGTCCTTAGCAGTGGTTTCCTAGCAGCTATTTTACCATGAAGGCCTGCTGCACAAAGTCTCCTCTTAACAGTTGTTGAAGAGATGTGTCTGCTGCTAGAACTCTGTGTGGCATTGACCTGGTCTCCAATCTGAGCTGCTGTTAACCTGCGATTTCTGAGGCTGGTGACTCAGATAAACTTATCCTCAGAAGCAGAGGTGACTCTTGGTCTTCCTTTCATGGGGCGGTCCTCATGTGAGCCAGTTTCTTTGTAGCGCTTGATAGTTTTTGCAACTGCACTTGGGGACACTTTCAAAGTTTTCCCAATTTTTCGCACTGACTGACCTTCATTTCTTAAAGTAATGATGGCCACTCGTTTTTCTTTACTTAGCTGCTTTTTTCTTGCCATAATACAAATTCTAACAGTCTATTCAGTAGGACTATCATCTGTGTATCCACCAGACTTCTGCACAACACAACTGATGGTCCCAACCCCATTTATAAGGCAAGAAATCCCACTTATTAAACCTGACAGGGCACACCTGTGAAGTGAAAACCATTTCCGGTGACTACCTCTTGAAGCTCATCAAGAGAATGCCAAGAGCGTGCAAAGCAGTCATCAAATCAAAAAGTGGCTACTTTGAAGAACCTAGAATATAAGACATATTTTCAGTTGTTTCACATTTTTTTGTTAAGTGTATAATTCCACATGTGTTAATTCATAGTTGTGATGCCTTCAGTGTGAATGTACAATTTTCATAGTCATGAAAATACAGAAAAATCTTTAAATGAGAAGGCGTGTCCAAACTTTTGGGCTGTACTGTATATATATATATATATATATATATATATATATATATTTATTTCATTGTTATTTGGCTTGTTATTTGTTGTTTGTTAATAAACGGCCGCTGTGGCCAATTTATCCAACAAATAACATGTTGTAGAGTCTTTTTTTCAGGGACGGATCATGGGATCCCGGGGGTTTGTGAGAAGTGGGAAGACAACAGGTAGGAAACCACATTGGCCGTAACAGGTCATGAATCCATAAACTTAGCTCCTGATGCAGCTTCTTGTGCGAAACACAGTAAGTGAGTTGGGCATCCTGTGTCCATGTTGTTGGTGGTTTTATGTTAATTATGAAATAATTTTCCAGGCTATCACTATTTTTACTTTAAGCTACTGCCTGTTAGTGTTGGACTTAAGTGGCAAGAGCCCACCAGTAATATTGACTATGGGAGCTCATTTTTCAGCTACATTTTGTCTGGACATAGTGAATCAAATGTATTGGACCAACTACTGCTCATGTTAGGGGGTACGTTACTTACTCCTGCATAGGGGACCCCCCGGGGGATTTACATGCTACCCTGTGGGTCAGGGCTCGCTCACATGGCCATCGATTGTCTCATGCAAGAGAATCTGGACGATTATGCTAATGTCACTTGGATCAAACTCTGTCAGAGATTGACCTGAGTGTCAACTTAGTGCGATCCGATTCTCTCTCATGCGAGATTTGTATCACATGTGCTGAGTAGACAGAGTACATAATTTCCCCATCTTCTCCCTTGTCTGAGTCCGTGGTAATTGGACTGCACTCAGATGACATCCGAGTGCAGTTCAATGTTTCACACTGATGTCATGCAAGTTCATAGACTTGTATGTAAAATCGGCATGAGAAAAAAACACTAGTTAGCACTCTGACCAATGTTATACTGTGGGACAGTGCCATCTGAAAAAACATCGGACAGCACTCGGCCATGTTAAGCGGTCGTGTGGACGAGCCCTCAGTCTGAGCCTGCCATTGATAATTATGACTTGACACTATAGGTCCCATTATTTTCTTTGTGTTGTCAACCAGACATTTAACAGAACGAGTATTTTTTAAACACATTTATACACAGATCGTTTATTCTTGTAATGATTTAATCCTATTTGTATCTCTATTTATACCCAGCTTTACGCATACAAGGACTCTATCTGTCTCACCCTTTTTTACTGCATAGATTCATTTATCATCAGGTTTTTAATCTTATGTATTTTTATTTTTAATGATTTTAATGATCTTTTAATCTTATGTATTTTTAATAATGATTGTGCTTTTTCACAATATCCCTCTACCCCTCACGACATTTATCAAGGGATGCGGTGATCTTTTTTTTTAACTTAAAAGTAAGTTCAAGAGATAAATACGCGGCACATGGCAAATAGTTAAAATATACATTTTTCCCCAGTTAAGGTTTATTTTTTACAGCATTGACCATTTCATATAAATTACATATTAACTTTATTCTGTGGGTCAGTACAATTAACATAAAATCACCATTTACTTATGTTTTATGATGTCTGCATGAAAATAATACATTTTCAAAAACAAAACAGTTTTACATTGCCATATATGGAGAGCCATAACTCTTATTTTTTCAGTTAACAGATTTGTATGAGAAGTTGAACCTATTTTTTTGCAGGACGAGTTGTATTTTTTATTATTGTTGTTATTTTGGAGTATAGGTGCTGTGAGGACCCGTGGTCTTCCGTGGGGGTAACGCTACTCAGACAACGCAGGGTGAGGGTAAAACAGCGTGGCAATATTTTATTGAACCACAAAGCGGACAATAAACACATAGAACAGTCCCAGCAAATGTCCAAGATGGTGCAACATTACACAGTCTCACCCTTCCTTCTCCGCCCACCTGGGATAGAACAGCTGCAACTTTGGAGACTTCCAGGGCCGACTACTTCAACCAGTGGCCCCCTGCTTCTGGTGGGCCCCCACAGAGAGAAGGTAGCGGCAAGTTTAAGAAGCTAGCAGTCCATCGAGGTACAAGGCCACGAGACCCGAGGGTCCCAACCTGGCCTATCCGAGAGTTTCCATGGGGCCAGATGACCAGTGGGTCCCTCCTGGCAACTCCCAATGTCTCCATGGGTTCTAATCAACCGGTGAGTCACTCCTAGCAACCCCAAAACAACATATCCATGGCGCCAGGTGACTTCTTCGTCCTCTCCTGGTCTCCCTAAAAGAATCCATGGTCTCTCTGATGGTTAATGGAGGAGATCCAAATCTTTCCAGTCAGGGCCAGTGTCACATAGTTTGTGTCACTCTTTCCTAACTTTCAAAGTTGGGAAGTATGCCTCTGTGCCTCCATACCTAATAATGCCCCTTTTGTGCCTCTTTATTATAAGAATGCCCCATTTAATTTGGCAGTACCACAGAGCTCAGTGATTGGCTGCAGCGCAGTTGACATGAAGATGCAGCTGATTAAAAATGTCTGGAGCAGCAAAAAGCAGTGCTGGACCCCGGGTGAGTAAAAGCTCAGTTTGATTGTTTGTTTGTTTCCTCATGACCATCGTTGGAGTTCGGCCGTTTAACCCACTGGATGTAATAGAGTCAATAGTGACTGTGTCATTTAGAGGAAATCAAATTATATTTCCTAAAAAAAATGTTCATAGTGTGCAAAAGTAGCAAAGCGTAAAAAAACTAAACACATCTGGTATCACTGTAAGGTCGGGGCTACACGAGTGTGAAAAAAAATAGTGGAAAAAATTTGGATGATTTTTATCGATTTTGCCATCCGTATGGCATCATTCCATATTTATAAAAAGATCAGAAATTTTATATAAATGTAAAAAAAATTGCAATTTTCAAACTTTTAATGATTATCCCTTTAATCCAGATAGTCATACCACACAAAACAATAATAAATTACATTTCAATCATGTCTGCTTTCTATCAGCACCATTTGTAAAATGTAAAAATGTTTTATTTTGTTAGCATTTTAGAAGGTTTAAAAATGGAGGAGTAATTTTTCATATTTTCAAGGAAATTTACAAAACTTATTTTTATAGGAACCTGTTCAGTTTTGAAATTACTTTGAGGGTCCTATATATTGGAAATCCCCCCAAAAGTGATACCATTTTAAAAACCACATCCCCGAATTAAAAATGTAATTGCTTTCAGGTAGTTCATTAACCCTTGAGGTGCTTTTCAGGAATTAATGTAAACTGGCATAACAGGAATGAAAAAGTTTATTTTCACCACCTACATTTTAATAACTTCTGAACAGGCCACTATACGCGGCAGGCTCTAAGGCCGTTATTCGACTGCCATGGCGAACATCAGGACCGCACGACCAAGATCTCAGGGTGCCAATGTAGTTAAAGAGGGAGCCCCCACACTCTGTTAACCATCTAGATGCTGTAGTCACTATTGGCAGCAGCATTTAAGGGGTTAAATGGCCATAATCAGTGCCGACCCAGATCGTGGCTGATGCAGCATGTTGTTAGCTATAGTGTACAGCTGATAGCTGCAGGATTGTCACCTGTCGGGGGATGCTAATCTCTTATATCGCAGGTCCGTAAAAAGACGTATTGGTGGTCACTATGGGGTTAAAAAAATAGAATTGTTTCTTAATCTGATGTTTTTTTGTCACAATATACACATACACATTATACAGACACATGACTTACACATTATATATACACATATATACATGACCTTTAGATATACACATGACCTGTACATATATACACTGTATATACACAGGAAAAAATAGAAAAATGCTCCAAAGAACCAAAGGATGAATTAAAACAAGCAAAGTTTATTGTTACATATTAAGAATATGCGGGATACGGGATGAGGTGCCACACACCCCAAAGTAGATAGTCTTAAGTCAAGATACAGGAGGATTAGATGGTATTATGCCATTTCTCCGCTTAGTGGTAAGTTGTGCTCCATTCTGGAGCCACAAATGGGAAACGCGTAAAAATCCTCTGTTCTTCATCCGGAATTGTCTCGTTCAGGTCTTCACTGCGCGGTGCTGGGATCTGCTGTCTCATGCTGACATTCATGTTCCTTCTTATAATAACTGGAGATGGCGCTTTCCCTGTTTCTATGTCTGTCCAGTTTAGATTTGAAAATAAGGGGTGTTTTCTGATTTTTCCATTAACCCCTAGCCGGACATAATGGTCTTTGCAGAGTAGTTTGGACATAATGTCCACAGCATCGTGGTCAGTGAGGTTTTCATATGATGGTTCAGAGTAGATGACATTTCTCTCAATCTCTTCAGTGGTGTCTCCTGGAAATGGTGAGTCTTGGAAAATCATGTTGTACAATATGACTCCAAAGGCGAACCAATCTACACCTTCATCATAAGCGTCTCCCATGATCATTTCTGGGGCGCCATACCCAGGTGTTCCACTGAAATCTCTGGCATTAAATCTCTTATCAAACTCATAAAGAGATAGTCCAAAATCAGTAATCTTTATGTGGCCGTCACCAGTCAGCAGGATGTTATCCGGTTTTAAGTCCCGGTGAATGATGTCATTGCTGTGCAGGAATTGTAGGCCACAGACGATTTCTGCTGCTATAAAGGTTACAGGTTCCTTCAGGGGAATGGTACTATATATATAGTCATGCAGATCCCCTCCACTGGCCAGCTCGGTGACAAAATAGGCATGGTTTTCAGTATGAAACGCGGCATGGCAATGAGTTAAGAATCTGCTGTTGTGGCTAAGCTTCAGGACATGGTGCTCAACAAGGCATTCAGGGAAGGAGATTAGACTTTCCTTCTTTATGATTTTAAGGGCCACACTTTGTTTCCGTATCTTATCCGTGGCCAGTACAACCTTCCCATAACTCCCTTCTCCAAGTATGCCATGGCAGATAAACTTATCCCTGGTGAGAGGGACAGTGGTCTTTATTTTTTTGCTACTGGGGCCACTAAATTCACCTGAGATGTCATCTTGACTGGTGGCTGGATCTTCATGATGTTTCCTTTTTCTCCCAGTTCTCTTCTCTTCTGCTGCACTTTCATTACCTCTCGTGTTAATGATCCTGGTTGGACCCACAGTCTCTCTTTTCCTCTCTCTTGTACTCAGCTTTTGTAGATTGGTATCAGCTTGATTTGTGATGTATCCCACAAACTTGTCACATCTGTTTTGTACAGTGTCTAGGAAGGAAATATTCTGGGTTCCCTCATTGTCAGGTAATATTTGACCATCCTGCCCAGATTTCTTGGAGTCCATCTTCCTTATCTTTGGTGGAGGTTCCTGGTTATTTCCAGTGTCTTCTCCATCTGGTGTTTCTTTCCTTTTTCTCTTTCTTTTCCCTGTAAAGTCCATGTTGCATCAGGCAACAACAGGGCAATTATCCAAAAAACGTATGTAAAATTACTAAATGCAATCCACACGTATATTGTAGTCAAAGCCAAATACAACTAAAGCTCAATGGCTGCAGTCAGTTGTTTATGGAACTTTGTGGAATGTGATGTCACTGTGCCGGTGATGTCACACTCACTGTGATGTCAGCAGATGTATGTGAGTGTTCCATCACTGCTGAACATGAAAGTCTCGGAAGGGGTGGGACTTAGTCAACCAATAGCAACCTGACTAGTCACACTATTATAAAAGAAGAGTTAATGACTTATAAATGACTACCTGGGCAGATCTGGCATTATGCAGACTGGAAAAGCTGGGTAATAACCTCTGTCTAAAATGTGACAAATTGTTTCTGTAGGCTAAATATATACAAAAGGAAAATATTAGGAGTGTTATAGAACAACTCTTCATTTTTACATAACACTGGTTCAATTAAGTTGATATTAAATAGGTTGCTGTTACAGTAATAAATATATAAGGCACGAATGTGCTTAAAATAAAAAATGGTGGCATACTCTCCCTACACTGCCCTCGCAAATCAAGCGCAGTCCACTTCGGAGATCGGTGACGACTCCTGAAGTGATGCCTACTTTTTTACAAAGTCAGAGAACCAACGCAGCTAGTGATTGGCTGCAGCTGTCAGTTACCTAGAAAAGTGAGTCATGCGTTTTTTTCTCTAATGATGTGCTCTTCTAGTGATGATGGGAAGCAGTACGGTATACCTTCCTTTTGTGCGGAGGTTGTGGCGTTGTTGTCAGACTGTGTGCTCTTCGTTTCTGCAAGCAAAGTCATCCTTGTCTTACAGCATTGGAGGAGCTGGGTGGTTCTGAACCTGTCCTGATCCAGCAATCCAGCGAGCTTCAGAATTGCTCCTTGCCTAGTAGATTAGTTACTCCTCAGCTGTAAGCAATAATACTTAAAAATGACTCCATTCTTGGAGAGGATTTTTAATAACAAGCAAATTGCAAAATTGCTTTTGTTTTTTTCAAGTGCTTTAAAATTGTACCCATTTATGATGAGACAACCCCTTCATAACATAGCTGCTCCTGTGGTAAGAATACACTGCTCTTCTGTTTTATGTTTTTAAATTGAAAAATCAAACAAAATGAGAGCAAGAAATATATCAGAGCAGGGAAATCTAAATACAGTGAAGGAAAGAATTATTCCATCCCTTGCTGTTTTTGTATGTTTGTCCACTGACAAAGACATGAACAGTCTATAATTTTAAGGGTAGGTTAATTTTAGCATTGAGAGAATATCCCCCCCAAAAAATCAAGAAAATCCCATTGTATAAATTAGATAAATTTATTTGCATAATTTATTTGCATTTGGCAGTGAGAAATAAGTATTTAATCCCCTACAAACCATTATGAGTTCTGGCTCCTACAGACCAGTTAGATGCTCTTAATCAACTGGTTACCTGCATTAAAGACAGCTGTCTTACATAGTCACCTGTAGAAAAGACTTCTGTCCACAGACTCCATTAATCAGTCAGACTCTAACCTCTACAACATGGGCAAGACCAAAGAGCTTTCTAATGATGTCAGGGACAAGATCATAGACCTGCACGAAGCTGGAATGGGCAACAAAACCATAAGTAAGACGCTGGGTGAGAAGGAGACAACTGTTGGTGCAATTGTGGCACCCCAGGGGGTCTGGTTGCCACAGTGGTAGAAATACCATGTCTGAGAGCGAGCATGGGTTTTCCTGGTCAGGAGCAATATTGCATGCAACGCCTCCTGCCCCAGTCCAGGAAGGGGAGGATCCTGCCCTTTATAAACTTTATCTGGGGCGGGGTTAGTGAGTAGTTCCAGAGACAGGGACAGAGAAGCAAGGAGCTCTGTAGGAGACAGGAGCTGAAATCCAGGGACTGGAGCTGTGCAGAGCTCGTCCTGGCCGAAGACGCAGAGAACTGGACACAGGAGTCCGAGGCTGTGAGGATATCCACATCCAGCAGCAGAAACCACCTGGCAGGGGTTTTCAGGTCCTCTTGCCATAGAAAGCCCGGAGGCTCAGTCACAAGCAAGGGACCGGCACCGCCATTGAGGAGCGGAAGGTACCAAAGGCCCCAAGTCACCAGCCATACGGGTGAGCACCACACGGTACACTCAGGGACGTGGGCTACTACACGACTACAGCAGGGTAGCCAGGAAGAGTGCAGTCAGACGGGAAGGCCTACACCTCCACCTGGCCAGGGGGACTCTTGTTCGCTCACAGACTGACCAGGCCTCTAATGTTAGCCAGTACTCCCGGCAGGGCCTTCTTCATTACCAACAGTAAAGACCCTGAACTGCACTGCACGGACTCTGAGTCATTTCTGCTGCGCCCATGCACCACAACCCTCAACATCTGCACTCACTGCCCTGAGGCTATACTCCTCCTGTGGGGAGTTATACTACCCTCTGCTGCGCACACAACATCAGCCTCAGCGGTCTGCCCCGCAGCGGCGGTTCTCAGTGACCGCAATCCACGGGTGGCGTAGTCAGACATTTAAACATTAAAAACCAAGTAAACAGATCCGCCACTGGTTTGACCACCCTGAGCCACGGGACCGGGTCGCCGCCATGGAGACTACAACCCCTGACATTACACAGAGACCCGACTCCGGGTATTCCCCCACACACGGCCCAGGGGGCACGTCAACTTTGGCGTAGTCGGCAGGATTTCGTGCCCGCAACCACCGGGTACTGCGTGCCTGAAGAAAGACTGTGATACTTACATGGTGAAGTTTCCAGCCATCCGCAGCCGTTTTCCCGCCATCCGCAGCCATTTTCCCGCCATTGGGCGCCATTTCTGGGATGCCGCGCGGGAAGAAGAGGGGCGTCTACGCCAAAAGCGCGCGAGAGCTGAAGCCCCGCCTTACGTACTGACGCTGCACAAGGTCCTGGAAGGAGCCCAGCGGACGCCGACGTCACCAGCGCGCGACGCAAGGTCCTCAATCCCGACGATCGCCTGCGGAGCCGCGGCCTACAGAGAAGAAGTGTAGCACCCTGAGGATCCGGCTGCTGCAGGGGTATTGCACCTCAGCCAGAGGTGTGATATTCCACTCCCGGGTAAGGATGGAGTGTGGAACTGAGCTCAGATAGACTGCATGCACTACATACATCCCATTTCCGGGGAGCAGGCCGACGGCACTCCCACTTAGAAATGTGCAGGTGCGACCGAGCCTGTTCCTGGCTGGAGTGGGAGGGGGGAGGAACATCCCATGTAGTGTAGGGGCAGATAGGGGGAGCAGTCTGGGTAGTGATAGGAGCTCATTGGGTGCTGGTCACCTGAGCTCACACATAGAGGGATATATAAGGAGGGCACCAACTAGAATCAGGGTCAGATGCAGAGGACAAGTCAGACGCAGAGGAGCCTGTCAGACGCAGAGAGTCAGTCAGTGCAGAGGACAAGTCAGCAGGAGAGGAGGAGCGGAAGCTGGCAGAGGAGCAGCTGAAAGAAAGAGAGGCCCTGAAGAGAGAGAGTGGAGTGAAGAAAGACCCAGAGGGAGACAAAGAAGGGACCCAAGAACCCAAATTAGAGCACCGGGTGAGGAGTCAGCAAGAGGGTACCGGAACCCAAGCTGGTGGGGGTAAAGACATTCCCCAGCCAGAGACCGGAGACCGTGGGCAGTGTCTGTCACGGTCACCCACTACATTCACCCTGAAGGCACACCACAGGAAGGGTCAGGGAACCTAAGGCCAAAGGTTGCCCAACAGAAGGCCCGAGGGAGCTGGACTTAGGTGAATCACTGGTGGGGACGGCTGAAGAAAGGACAGAGGGGGAGCTCAGGGCCACGCTCCGGACTTGTTTGGGGGTTGGCCGGATCCAGGACCTGGTGGACGCAGCACGGCTCGGGTGGTCACTTGGAGCTAGAGTGACCAGGAACATCAGCAGTGAGTAAACCCTTAACTGCACAACCCGACTCTGTCTTCCTTTATCATCTATGCTGCACCACCACAACCCCCATCCTCTGCGCCTGTCCCCTCTGAGGCTATACCCCTCCCGTTGGGGGTTATCCCACCAAGCTGCACATCCACCATCAGCCTCAGCGGACCCTGCTGCAGCGGCGGCCACAGTGACCGCATTACAACGGGTGGCGTAGTCGACACAAAAAGAACTCTAATAACATCAGTAAGGACTGCCACATAACACATAGCTTGACGCCCTGGGCACGGGACCGGGTCACAGCCGCTCGGAGACTACAACACCCCATCTGATCCGGTGCCGGGTATTCCCCTCAAAAAGGAATATGTCCCAGGGGGCGCGTCAACTTTGGCGTAGTCGGCAGGATTACGTGCCCGCAACACCCGGGTACTGCGTGCCTGAAGAAAAGTGCAAGTTTACCTCAGAAAGAAGACTCCTGCCGGTTCCGGAGGGTCCACGCCATCGGACTCCATCACCAGTCGTTTCCCGCCGATTGTCCGCCATTTCCAGCTTGTTCCCGCCATCTGCAGAGTTTCCCGCCACTGGGAAGCGATTCCCGCCAAAACCGCAGATTTCCCGCCTTGGAAGAGCAGCGGACGCCATTATGGGCGTGCCAAAGGAGGGCAGGAGGCCACCTCCCATCGTGGGCCGGGACAGAAAATGGCGCCAAAAGTGGAAACCGCCCCCACCAACAGAGACTGTGATGCTGGAGGTGTCAGTCAGCGTGAAAGAACTACCCCTGGAGCTGACAGTCACCGAGTTGCCCCGGGACCGCCCTCGAAGTGGGAGGAGACGAAAGAAAAGAGCAAAGATGGGTGTCGCTTGGAGCAGTCTAGAACGAGCGCACCCGGAGGCGAGGTGTCCAGAGCAAGAGCACCCGGAGTCGAGGAGAGAAAGAGTAGACCCGGGAATGGAGCGGCAGCAGTGCAGCACCGGCCCGCTGGCCAGGAGCCTGCAAAAGGAAGAAAGAGGAGAGCAGAGCAGCACCGGCCCGCTGGCCAGGAGCCTGCCGGAAGAAGAGCAGAGCAGCACCGACCCGATGGTCAGGAGCCTGCTAGAGTCAACAACCCCGCTGGGCTTAGCGGAGATCCTGGCGCAGCTTCCCCGAGATCGGGAGTGCGCGCGGAGTGCCCTGGAGGGCCTCGCGGGAAGGATGGCCCGAGTGCAGAGGGAGATCCTGGCGGAGTGGGGCCGGGAGATGGCCCAGCAAGCTGGAACCCGTCCACGGAACCCGCTCCCTTGGAAGAAGACACCGACTACCTCTGCGGATGACGCGGGAGGACCCAAGGCCGGAGACGGCGCAGAAGAGGGAGCGAGACGCATGGCAGCAGGTAAGGGGGATGCCTATACCCCATACCGGAAGACCACTTACCTGCCCCAGCTCCCCGTCGCAGAGCCCGAAAGTCCCCCTGCCGTACCCGAGACCGCCATGACACCGCCACCGACTAGGCCCCGACCGGAAGCCGCCGTCGCGACCCCAGTGACGTCACGCGTCGTGACCCGGAGCGTGGCGAAGGAAGGGAAGCCTCCGGCCTGGTCGCAAGGCCTAGCGTTTCCGGGCGCCGCATCCCCAGCAGAGCCATCTACCTCCGCGGAGCCTCCGGCCTGGTCGCAAGGCCAGGTGGCCCAGGGTGCCGCCGTGTTAACAGTTCCATTTACCTTCCAGATGCCCCCGGCCTGGCCGCAAGGCCTGGGCAACCTGGGCGCCCCCACCATCGCGCCCGCACCCGTAACATCAAGGGTGCCAAATCTGGGAGAGGACCCCTTCAGCCAGCTAGCGTGGCCGGACGGGCGGCCCTTCATCTGGCCCGAAGAATTCTTGGAACTGGAGCGACAAAAGAAGTTAGGTCCCCTGTGTGAGCCCCTGATCCCGGCTCCAAAGCCCGTGACTCGGGTCTCGCCTCCACTAGAAGAAGCCCAATTCGTGTGGGACCCCACGGGAGAAGATTTGATGGGGTTCACCGGAGAGACTCGGGCAGCTGCAGCTGAACGCACAGAGTGTTGCCGTCAACAGCTGGCCGAGTTTAAGAGAGAACGGGAGGAGAGGCGGGTCAGAGAGCAATGGGCCCGGACCCGCAGCGCGGAGCAAAAGAGTCGGACCAGAAGGGACCCCTATGCAGCAGATCGTCCCCGTACCATCGGGACGGTAATAAAGTTTAATGCGCAGCATGGGTGGGGCTTCATAAAGGACCGGAACACCATGGGTGACGTCTTCGTTACCCGACGGGATGTCGAGTCCCACCTGCCAGAGGGTCACAAAGGCCGTGACCTCTACGTCGGTGACGAGGTAACGTTCACCCGGCACAAGTGTGCCAAGGGACCTTACGCCCTCCACGTGCATCGCCTGACAGAGGAGGAGTTGCGGTGTAGGGAGGAGGAGCCAGAAGACCCGGACGGGTTCAAGGCTAGAAGGTACTATGACTGAGATAGTACAAAGGACTGTATATAGTTACCTGTCGGGGTACCCAAGTAACCGTGGCTGCTTTAAAGTTTAGTCCCCGTAGGGACCAGTGAACAGTTTAACCCGTGTGTCCCCTACCCAAACCAGGCTGAGGACTGTGAGCAGCCATCCCTTTACTTGGCCGGGGACTGAGAACGGCCAAACTCCCCTGTACATAGTTGCGCTTTCTAAGGCGCCCCCTACTGGTTTTATGAGAAACTGCTTTTCGGTCGCACTTTACCTGGTCACGAGTTGCACGGTGACCAGAGGAGGAAGAAAGAAAGAGACGACGAGAATGTTATTTATATAAATATATCTACTGTTTTATATAATGTTTTATATGTTTTATATGTTTATATGAAAAAAAAAAAAAAAAATTTTGTATGTTATGGTGTTTTATGTCTTTACAGCCCGAGGACGTGCTGTGATTTGCCAGGGGGGAATGTAGCACCCTGAGGATCCGGCTGCTGCAGGGGTATTGCACCTCAGCCAGAGGTGTGATATTCCACTCCCGGGTAAGGATGGAGTGTGGAACTGAGCTCAGATAGACTGCATGCACTACATACATCCCATTTCCGGGGAGCAGGCCGACGGCACTCCCACTTAGAAATGTGCAGGTGTGACCGAGCCTGTTCCTGGCTGGAGTGGGAGGGGGGAGGAACATCCCATGTAGTGTAGGGGCAGATAGGGGGAGCAGTCTGGGTAGTGATAGGAGCTCATTGGGTGCTGGTCACCTGAGCTCACACATAGAGGGATATATAAGGAGGGCACCAACTAGAATCAGGGTCAGATGCAGAGGACAAGTCAGACGCAGAGGAGCCTGTCAGACGCAGAGAGTCAGTCAGTGCAGAGGACAAGTCAGCAGGAGAGGAGGAGCGGAAGCTGGCAGAGGAGCAGCTGAAAGAAAGAGAGGCCCTGAAGAGAGAGAGTGGAGTGAAGAAAGACCCAGAGGGAGACAAAGAAGGGACCCAAGAACCCAAATTAGAGCACCGGGTGAGGAGTCAGCAAGAGGGTACCGGAACCCAAGCTGGTGGGGGTAAAGACATTCCCCAGCCAGAGACCGGAGACCGTGGGCAGTGTCTGTCACGGTCACCCACTACATTCACCCTGAAGGCACACCACAGGAAGGGTCAGGGAACCTAAGGCCAAAGGTTGCCCAACAGAAGGCCCGAGGGAGCTGGACTTAGGTGAATCACTGGTGGGGACGGCTGAAGAAAGGACAGAGGGGGAGCTCAGGGCCACGCTCCGGACTTGTTTGGGGGTTGGCCGGATCCAGGACCTGGTGGACGCAGCACGGCTCGGGTGGTCACTTGGAGCTAGAGTGACCAGGAACATCAGCAGTGAGTAAACCCTTAACTGCACAACCCGACTCTGTCTTCCTTTATCATCTATGCTGCACCACCACAACCCCCATCCTCTGCGCCTGTCCCCTCTGAGGCTATACCCCTCCCGTTGGGGGTTATCCCACCAAGCTGCACATCCACCATCAGCCTCAGCGGACCCTGCTGCAGCGGCGGCCACAGTGACCGCATTACAACGGGTGGCGTAGTCGACACAAAAAGAACTCTAATAACATCAGTAAGGACTGCCACATAACACATAGCTTGACGCCCTGGGCACGGGACCGGGTCACAGCCGCTCGGAGACTACAACACCCCATCTGATCCGGTGCCGGGTATTCCCCTCAAAAAGGAATATGTCCCAGGGGGCGCGTCAGAAGCAACGGGAGGTAGGCCACGGTTAACTAGGGGGGAGGAAGACACCAGGAATGGAGGGAGCTCCCACCGCCAGCGCGGCTGCTGCCGCAGTGATGCCGTTCACAATGCCATATATCCCCGGAGCGGCATGGTTACCCCAGTACTCAGGGGAGTCGCATACCCTGAGCGACTTTAAAGAAAGACTGTATAGCCTATTCAAAGTATACCCCCTGTCCGAAGAACAAAAAGTGAGCATCCTGATAGGCCAGTTAATCGGAGCAGCCCAAAGAGAAGTGAAGTCCTGGTCAGCCAGGGAAAAGGGGACTGTAAAGGAAATACTGGCCCGTCTAAAGGACACTTTTGATACCCGCACCTCAGCAGAGATCAAACTAAAATTTTATGGATGCAAACAGCAGGCACAGGACAGTATACGGGACTATGCTTTGAATTTGCAGGAGGCCCTGAGGGCCATTAAGCAGGCAGACCCTGACAGCGTGCGGAATGAGGATAGGCTGTTGACTGAACAGTTCATTGAGGGTCTACAGTCCAGCGCCCACCGAACCCAGTTGCAAGTAATGGCCTTGCAGAACCCTGATTTGGACTTTGCGCAGTTTAAAGACAGGGCCATCCGGGTGCTCCGAGAACCGGCACCAGGTGGCGCTGTAACCCACAGGTGCCCTGCTATCACCTATCACCAGGAGGCATCGCCCTTGTCTGCAGAGCCTGTTGGAGCTGATGCACAGGCTTTGGACAAAGCCCCGGCTGCAGACCTGCACCATCAGGTCCAAGAGCTGACCAAAAGCGTTGCCGCGCTAACCAGAACTGTGCAGTCTTTACAGGTGTCCCCTCCAGGAAAGATCCAATTGGCTTCCAGTCCGGAGGACGTCCCTTGGCGCCGACAGAGGAGGATCCGATCGTCCAGAGGAAGGCCCAGCGACCGCTACGACCAGGACGGACAACCCATCTGCCGCCGCTGCAACCAACCAGGACATATGGCAAGGTATTGTCATTTAAACGGGCCCAACCTGGGGCAGAGGGCCGACCCCCAGGCATAAGGCCATCAGGCCCATCGAGCTGGCGTGATAAGTACGTAGGGGGACGACCAGTCCTGCCTGTGGTGCTGGATGGCCTTCCTATGAGTGCACTACTGGACACCGGGCCACAGGTAACCACCATCCCCTATGTGCTTTTTAAGCGGTAATGGAATGACTCAGATATTACCCGCTACCCAGATAGCGATTTGAGCATCATCGCCAGCAATGGTCAGCCCGTACCGCAGGTGGGATTCAAGGAGGTGACCATCAAAATTGTTAAAGTTGAACTGCCAGCGCAAGGACTGATTATTGTGGACATTGACCGTCGTGAAAGCCACCCTAAGATAACCTTGGGTACTAATGTTATTGAAAATTGTCTTGCAGAGATAATTGTCATATTACAGCAGGTTGCGATGAGCGCCAGCTCCAGCCAGCAGTGTGTCCTACAAAAAGAGATCAGAGCCCTGATGAAAAGGCAACAGGTAGAACTGTCTGGTGGTGAGATTGGTAGTGTTAGGATGAGTGACCCGTTCCCTATCACCATGCCCCCAAAAAGTGAGATGATGATCTGGTGCCGGACTACAATCGGGTTAAGAGAAAGGGACTGCCAAGCCATGGTAGAACCCGTCTACTCAGACAGTAGGTCCACCATTTTGACAGCACGGAGGGTGGTCGATGTACGCCATGGGAGGGTACTCGTCCGCATCCTAAAGATTGGGGAAAGAGAAGTATACTTGCCCCGGTATGCCACTCTAGCCAAATTGTTCACCGTTAACCAGAACTCTGTAAAGGCCGTGGAACCCTTACCTCCATCTCAACCAAAGGAGGGTAACGGCTCCAAGAAACAAATGGAGGACTGGTGTCAGAAGCTGCATGTGGGCACCGACTCCACTCCCTCACACCAAAAACAGGTAGTCTACCGGGTGGTGCAGGAGTACGAAAGAGTCTTTAGCAAACACCCGCTAGACTTTGGGCAAGTAAAGGGGATAGAACACCACATCCCCACAGGAAACCATCCACCCATAAAGGAAAGATACCGACCTGTACCCTCTGCACACTATCAGAATGCAAAGGGAATGTTGCGAGAAATGAAGGAGGCTGGGGTAATCAGGAACAGCTGTAGCCCCTGGGCAGCTCCACTAGTTCTTGTGAAAAAGAAAGATGGCACCATGAGAATGTGTGTAGATTACAGAAAGGTCAACCGTATCACACACAAAGATGCGTACCCGTTACCTAGGGTAGGGGAATCTTTAGCTGCATTAAAGTCTGCTAACTTCTTCTCCACTTTGTATCTTACTAGCGGGTACTGGCAGGTTCCTGTAGCAGAGGCAGACAAGGAGAAGACCGCGTTCACTACCCCGATGGGTCTCAGTGAATTCAACTGTATGCCGTTCGGGCTCTGCAACGCACCAGGAACCTTCCAGCGGTTGATGGAGTGCTGCCTGGGGCACAGGAATTTTGAGACGGTCCTGCTATACCTGGACGATGTCATAGTGTATTCCAAAACATATGAGGACCATCTGAAACACCTGGCAGAAGAGTTTGACGCCCTGGCAGGCTATGGCCTAAAGGTGAAACCCTCCAAGTGTCATCTACTGAAACCAAAGGTACAGTACCTAGGACACGTGGTGAGTGCTGACGGAGTAGCTCCAGACCCTGATAAGATCACAGTGATTAAGGACTGGCCAACACCCTCCAGCATAAAGGAAGTGCGGCAGTTCCTTGGGTTGGTAGGCTACCACCGAAGATTCATCTCTGGATTCACCAAAATGACAGCTCCTATGCAGGATCTCCTGATAGGCCAGTCCAGGAAGGCCAAAAACCAGCAGCCGCCCTTCAAATGGGACAAGCTGGAGGATGAGTCTTTCCGCCAGCTGAAGATGGCCCTCACGGGAGATGAAATCCTGGCGCACCCTGATTACAGCCAGCCTTTTATTCTCCACACAGACGCGAGCAACATCAGGCTAGAGGCGGTGCTGTCCCAGATCCAACAGGGCAGAGAATGGGTAATCGCTTATGCCTGCATGAGGCTCCGGCCTACAGAGAGAAACCCTGAAAATTATAGCTCCTTCAAACTAGTGGTGTGGGCAGTGATGGAAAGTTTCAAGCATTACCTTGCCTCTGCCAAGTTCACTGTGTACACGGACAACAACCCGTTGACACACCTTGACACTGCAAGACTTGGTGCCCTGGAGCAAAGATGGATGGCCCGGCTGTCCAACTATGAGTTTACCATCAAATACCGGGCGGGACACACAAATGCCAACGCAGACACCCTGTCCAGGATGCCGAACTTGCCGGACAGAGGGGAAGATCCAGAAGAACTGGAAGAGATTAAACTCCCTGCGTTCCACCGTCATGGGATTACCCAGTGTTCCCACTATGTAAGGGACAAGCACTCTGCCATGTTCAATACCTTACCCCACTACAGCTGGGCGGAGACGCAAGACAGGGACCCAGCCGTCCGCCTGGTAAAAGAGATGCTGACTCAGGCTGATGCCCGCCTTGACCCAGATGCTCCGGAAGAGACCAAATAGGTGTGGCAGGAGAAGAGTAAACTGTTTCTCTACAAGGGGAAGCTGTGCCGGAGGATTGTCAACTCCCGGACACATGAGCTGACCTGGCAGGTAGTGGTCCCGAGACTAGACGCGGCTATGGTCCTGGAGGCATACCACGACGGAGCAGGGCACTTTGGATGGAAGAAGTTGGAGTTCCTGTTGCATGAACGGTTCTTCTGGGTAGGCATGAGAGGGGCCATTGAGAGATGGTGCATAGACTGCGGCCCGTGCAACCTGAGAAGAAAGGACCGTGTCAGCCAGAAGACTCCCCTGCAGCCCATCATCACCAAGGAGCCACTAGAACTGGTAGCCCTGGACCACGTGAAGCTGGCTCCAAGTAGGTCCAGGTACGTCTACGCCCTCACCATCGTAGACCACTACTCCCGGTTCCTGGTGGTGGTCCCTGTCAAGGACTTAATAGCTCAGACGGCAGCTAGAGCCTTCCAGCAGCACTTCTGCCGTCCACACGGGTATCCGGAGCAAGTGTTGACTGACCAAGGTCCAGCCTTCGAAGCGGAGGTCTTCCAGGAGTTCTGCAACCTGTATGGCTGCAAGAAGATAAGGACAACACCCTATCACCCCCAAACCAACGGATTGTGCGAGAAGATGAACCAGGTGGTGATAGACTTGCTGAAAACGTTGCCCCTGGAGGAACGCAGTCTGTGGCCTGAAAAACTGCCTGATCTGGTGGACTTGTATAACCACATCCCAGTAAATTCCACCAACTGCACCCCGGCTTACCTAATGAGAGCAAGACCTAGTAAGCTGCCTATTGACCTGGATATGGGAGTCCTGACACCCGAGGACACCTCGCCAGAAGCAGACTGGGATACAGAACGGCAGCAGCAGTACCGGAAAGTGCAGGAGAGTGTTGAGAGAAGTCTGTCTCAAACAAGACTCAAGCAAGAGAAAAGCAAGAGAGGACTTACAACCAGCATGCTCCCGCTGTTCCCCTGGCACCTGGAGAGCAGGTCTTGAAGAGGAAGAGGCGGCTCCATAAGTTGGATGACCAGTGGGAGAAAGACCCGTACACAGTACTGCCCTCAAGTCATGAAAATCCGAAAGTATGCATTATCAGTAAGGATGGAGGAGAGACCACAGCCACTGTCTCCAGAGACCACCTGAAGAAGTGTCCCGAGCAGCTGCAAAGCACTGATGAAGACCAAGATAGCCCTCAACCCGCAGAGGAAAGGGAAGAAATGGTCAGTACAGTACTCGGAGAATTTCCCCGGTCCTGGACACAAATTAACAACGCTATTGTGGTACCCGTCCTTACCTTTCTCCAACCAGCCACTCAAGGGCCTACAGAAGAGCAAGTAGAGTTGGGAGAGCAACCGGCCCTGGAGGCAGAAGATTCCATACCAGCAGCCCAGGAGAATCAACCCTCTGCTAGTAGTGAGCCTGCCGTGCCCGTGGTAAGCCAAAGAGTACACAGAAAGCTGCCCAGCCTACCCGTAACATCTCCAAACACCTGTAGTGAAGACACTAGCGAGCCCACTACACAAGGGGTGGAAACAGGGGACCCAGAAAGAACACCACCAGATAGTGTGTTACGTAGGTCCACCAGGAGCACTAGAGGTCAGAAGCCTGCTCGCTGGAGAATATAGAAAGAAAATGATATATACCTGTATATTGCAAATGTTGAAATATTTTATGTTTGTTACATGAATAATAATTATGTTTCTCAAGTTACCCGACTGGTTCTATGGACTGACAGGTTATGGACAATGAATAACCGGAACTGTACCTTGTAAATAGTTGCACCTATTAAGTGCCCCTTTTGTGCCAGACCACAGAACAAAAACCCGTGGAGGTGGCTAAAGACGAGGTCCAACGCCAGATCATCGATGCCCTGTAGCCACCCCAGGGCCTACGTGGAGGGTTTGGGACGGGTCCCTCAAAATACATCTTGGGTGACCTGTAAAGACTGAACTCCTTGTATATATGTTATGTTATTGCTTATACCCTGTTATGTATGTTTTCATAAAATGTGTTTAGTCCCGGAATACTAAAGTTTACTAGGGGGGAATGTGGCACCCCAGGGGGTCTGGTTGCCACAGTGGTAGAAATACCATGTCTGAGAGCGAGCATGGGTTTTCCTGGTCAGGAGCAATATTGCATGCAATGCCTCCTGCCCCAGTCCAGGAAGGGGAGGATCCTGCCCTTTATAAACTTTATCTGGGCGGGGTTAGTGAGTAGTTCCAGAGACAGGGACAGAGCAGCAAGGAGCTCTGTAGGAGACAGGAGCTGAAAGCCAGGGACTGGAGCTGTGCAGAGCTCGTCCTGGCCGAAGACGCAGAGAACCGGACACAGGAGTCCGAGGCTGTGAGGATATCCACATCCAGCAGCAGAAGCCACCTGGCAGGGGATTTCAGGTCTTCTGGCCATAGAAAGCCCGGAGGCTCAGTCACAAGCAAGGGAGCGGCACCGCCATCGAGGAGCGGAAGGTACCAAAGGCCCCAAGTCACCAGCCATACGGGTGAGCACCACACGGTACAATCAAGGACGTGGGCTACTACACGACTACAGCAGGGTAGCCAGAGAGAGTGCAGTCAGACGGGAAGGCCTACACCTCCACCTGGCCAGGGGGACTCTTGTTCGCTCACAGACTGACCAGGCCTCTAATGTTAGCCAGTACTCCCGGCAGGGCCTTCTTCATTACCAACAGTAAAGACCCTGAACTGCACTGCACAGACTCTGAGTCATTTCTGCTGCGCCCATGCACCACAACCCTCACCATCTGCACTCACTGTCCTGAGGCTGTACTCCTCCCGTGGGGAGTTATACTACCCTCTGCTGCGCACACAACATCAGCCTCAGCGGTCTGCCGCGCAGCGGCGGTTCTCAGTGACCGCAATCCACGGGTGGCGTAGTCGGACATTTAAACATTAAAAACCAAGTAAACAGATCCGCCACTGGTTTGACCACCCTGAGCCACGGAACTGGGTCGCCGCCACGGAGACTACAACCCCTGACATTACACAGACACCCGGCTCCGGGTATTCCCCCACACACGGCCCAGGGGGCGCATCACAATGAGTAAAGAAAATGGAATAAATAGAAAATGACTGTCAATCGACATTGATCTGGAGCATCATGCAAAATCTCACCTCGTGAGGTATCCTTGATGATGAGGAAGGTGAGAGTTAAATTATGCAGATTTAGATCAAAGCTGTTCATTTTTACAACAGGAAAATTAATGAAATACACTGTATTTTATTATGCAATTTCTCCCAAGAACGGCAACATCTTATGACGCGCCCCCTGGGCCGTGTGTGTGTGGGGATACCCGGAACCAGACCCGTTGTGGATGCTGGGGGTCGTAGTCCTTGCGTGGCGGGGACCCAGTCCCGTGGCTCAGGGTGTCAACCCAAATGGCGGTCTATTTATAGGGTTTTGAGGTTAAATGTCCGACTACCCCACCTGTGAATTGCGGTCAGAGGGAACCGCCGCTGCAGGGCAGACCGCTGAGGCCGGTGTTGTGGGTGTAGCAGAGGATAGTATAACTCCCCACGGGAAGAGTATAGCCTCAGGGCAGTAAATAGGGATGTTGGTGGTGATGGTGCGCGGGAGCAACAGTAACCACACGGAGTCTGTCATGCAAGTCAGGGTCTTTACTGTTGGTGGTATTAAGAGACCCGTCCGGAATACAGGTTAACAATGGAGGCCTGGTCAGTCTGAGAGCAACTGGGAAATCCCGCTGGTCAGGGGGAGTTTGTAGGCCTACCGTGCTGACTTCACTCTTTCTTGGCTATCCCGCTGTAGTGTGGTTGTAGCCCACGTCTCTGAGTGTACCGAGTTGTTCTCACCTGTATGACTGGCGACTCGGGCCTTCCGTGCTTCTCACCCCTCCGGGGCAATAGTGGTCCCTCTCGTGTGGCTGAGCCTCCGGGCTTCCTTGGGCCAGAGGACTTGAAGTCCCCTGCGTGATGGTTTTCTGCTGCTGGGCTTATAACCCTCACAGCCTCGGACTCCAGTGTCCGGCCTGTAGTCTCTAGCCCGGACGAGCTCTACTGGCTCCCCTCCTGGCCTCGTGTTCCTCCTCTGCCTACAGGGACTCCTCAGCCTGCTGCTGACCTGTCCCTATCTGCAACTTGTCTGGAACTAGAGACTGGCTTGTCTCTCACTTGTCTCTCTAACCCTGCCCCAGATCCAGTTTATAAAGTGCAGATTTCTCCCCTCCCTGGACTGAGGCAGGAGGTGCTGCATGCTAATTGTCCCCAACCAGGGAACCTCCCACCTGCTCTCAGACATGACATTGCTGCCACTGTGGCGACCAGACCTGGGGTGCCACATTCCCCCCTAGTGAAATTTAGTACTCCGGGACTAAACACATTTTGCAAAAACACAACAGGTAATAACAATACAGTAACATATATACAAGAAGTTTAGCCTTTTTAGATCACGGCGCTCCCGTAACCAGGTGTCCTTGTCACCCAAGATGCACTTTAAGGGACCCGTCCCAAACCCTCCACGTAGGCCCTGGGGTGGCTACAGGGCTTTGATGATCCCGAGCTGGACCACGTCTTCAGCCACCTCCACGGGTTTTGTGTTCTGTGGTCGTCTTCAAAAGAGGGCACCTTCCCAGGTGCAACTATGTACAAGATACAGTTCCGGTTATTCATTGTCCATAACCTGTTAGTCCATGAACCCTGTCGGGTAACTAGAAAAACATAATTAGTAACCAGGCAACAAACATAAAACATTTGCAATATACAGGTAGATATATACTTTGCATTCAGATTCTCCAGCGAGCGTGCATTTGAACTTTAGTGCTCCTGGTGGACCTACGTAACCCACTGTCTGGTGGTACTCTACTCGGGTCCCCTGTTTCCACACCCTGTGTACTGGGTGTGCTCGTGTCTGCACTAGAGGTGTTTGCAGATGTTACGGGTAGGTTGGGCAGCTTTCTGCGTACTCTTTAGCTCACCACGGGCATGGCAGGTTCACTACCAGCAGAGGGTTGATTCTCCTGAGCTGCTGGTATGTACTCTTCTGCCTCCGGGGCCACTTGCTCTTCCAACACTACTTGCTCTTCTGCAGGCCCTTGAGGGGCTGGCTGGAGAAAGGTAAGGAAGGGTACCACTATAGCATTGTTGATTTGTGTCCAGGACCGGGGAAATTCTCCGAGCACTGTACTGACCATTTCTTCCCTTTCCTCTGTGGGTTGAGGGCTATATTGGTCTTCATCAGCACTTTGCAGCTGCTCGGGACACTTCTTCAGGTGGTCTCTGGAGACAGTGGCTGTGGTCTCTCCTCCATCCTTACTGATGACACATACCTTTGGATTTTCATGGCTTGAGGGCAGTACGGTGTACGGGTCTTTCTCCCACTCGTCATCCAACTTGTGGAGCCGTCTCTTCCTCTTCAAGACCTGCTCTCCAGGTACCAGGGGAGCAGCAGGAGCATGCTGGTTGTAATTCCTCTCTTGCCTCTCCCTTGCTTGAGACAGACTTCGCTCCATACTCTCCTGTACTTTCCAGTACTGCTGCTGTCGTTCTGTATCCCAGTCTGCTTCTGCTGAGGTGTCCTCGGGTGTCAGGACTCCCATCTCCAGGTCAATTGGCAGCTTACCAGGTCTTGCTCTCATTAGGTAAGCTGGAGTGCAGTTGGTAGAACCCACTGGGATATGATTATACAAGTCCACCAGATCCGGCAGTTTCTCAGGCCACAGGCTGCATTCCTCCAGAGGCAACGTCTTGAGCAGGTCTATTACTACCTGATTCATTTTCTCACACATCCCGTTGGTTTGGGGGTGGTAAGGCGTTGTCCTTATCTTCTTGCAGCCATACAGGTTGCAGAATTCCTGGAAGACTTCGGCCTCGAACGCTGGGCCTTGATCAGTCAACATTTGCTCTGGATACCCGTGTGGGCGGCAGAAATGCTGCTGAAAGGCTCTGGCGGCCGTCTGAGCTGTTAGGTCTTTGACAGGGACCACAACTAGGAACCGGGAGTAGTGATCTACGATTGTGAGGGCGTAGACGTATCCCGATCTGCTTGGAGGCAGCTTTACGTGGTCCAGGGCCACCAGCTCAAGGGGCTGTTTTGTGATGATGGGCTGCAGGGGAGTCTTCTGGCTGGCGCGGTCCTTCCTTCTTAGGTTGCACGGGCCACAGTCTCTGCACCATCTCTCTATAGCCCCTCTCATGCCTACCCAGAAGAACCGCTCACGCAACAGGAACTCCAGCTTCTTCCATCCAAAGTGCCCTGCTCCGTCATGGTATGCTTCTAGGACCATAGCCGCATCCCGCCTTGGGACCACTACCTGCCAGGTCAGCTCGTGTGTTCGAGAGTTGACGGGTCTGCGGCACAGCCTCCCCTCGTAGAGAAACAGCTTTCTCCTCTCCTTCCACAGATGTTTGGTCTCTTCTGGAGCATCTGGATCAAGGCGGGCATCAGCCTGGGTCAGCATTTCTTTCACCAGATGGACTGCGGGGTCACTATCTTGTGTCTCTGGCCAGCCGTGGTGGGGTAAAGGATTGAACGTAGCGGTGGCAGAGCACCTCTCCTTTACGCAGTGGGAACACTGGGTGACCCCATGATGGTGGAATGCAGGGAGTTCAATTTCTTCCAGTTCTTCTGGATCCGCTCCCCCGTCCTGCAAGTGAGGCATTCTGGACAATGCATCTGCGTTGGCATTTGCGCGCCCTGTCCGGTATTTGATGGTAAATTCATAATTGGACAGCCGGGCCATCCATCTCTGCTCTAGGGCACCAAATCTTGCAGTGTCCAGGTGTGTCAACGGGTTGTTGTCCGTGTACACAGTGAACTTAGAAGAAGTCAGGTAATGCTTGAAGCGTTCGGTGACCGCCCACACCACTGCCAGGAACTCTAGCTTGAAAGAGCTATAATTCTCAGGGTTTCTCTCTGTGGGTCTCAGCTTTCTGCTAGCATAAGCAATTACCCGTTCTCTGCCCTGCTGGATCTGGGACAGTATGGCTCCTAGCCCCACGTTACTGGCGTCGGTGTGGAGGATAAAAGGCTGGCCGTAATCAGGGTAGGCCAGGATCTCATCCCCCGTGAGGGCCATCTTCAGCTGGCGGAAAGACTCCTCCTCCAGCTTGTCCCACTTAAAAGGCGGCTTCTGACTTTTAGTCTTTGGCTGACCTAACAGGAGGTCCTGCATAGGGGCTGCCATTTTGGTGAACCCGGAGATGAATCTTCGGTAGTAGCCTACCAACCCGAGGAACTGTCACACTTCCTTTATGCTGGAGGGTCTTGGCCAGTCCTTAATCACCGTGATCTTGTCGGGGTCTGGGGCTACTCCGTCAGCACTCACCACGTGTCCCAGGTACTGTACTTTTGGCTTCAGTAGATGACACTTGGAGGGTTTTACCTTAGGCCGAAGCCTGCCAGGGCATCGAACACCTCTGCCTAGTGCTTTAGATGGTCTTCATAGGTCTTGGAATACACGATGACATCGTCCAGGTAGAGTTGGACCGTCTCGAAATTCCTGTGCCCCAGGCTGCACTCCATCAGCCTCTGGAAGGTCCCTGGTGCGTTGCAGAGTCCGAACGGCATACAGTTGAATTCACTGAGACCCTTCGGGGTGGTGAAGGCAGTCTTCTCCTTGTCCGACTCTGCTACAGGAACCTGCCAGTACCCGCTAGTGAGATCCAAAGTAGAGAAGAAGTTAGCAGATTTTAATGCAGCCAAAGACTCCTCTATCCTAGGTAACGGGTACGCATCTTTGTGTGTTATTCTGTTGACCTTTCTATAATCTCCACACATCCTCATCGTGCCATCTTTCTTTTTTACAAGGACTAGAGGAGCTGCCCAGGGGTTACAGCTATCCATGATCACCCCAGCCTCCTTCATTTCTCGTAGCATACCCTTGGCATTCTGATAGTGTGCAGGGGGTACAAGCCGGTATCTCTCCTTCATGGGTGGATGGTTTCCTGTGGGGATTTGGTGTTCTACCCCCTTTACTTGCCCAAAGTCTAGCGGGTGTTTGCTAAAAACTCTTTCATACTCCTGAACCACTCGGTAGACTCCCTGTTTTTGGTGTGAGGGAGTGGAGTCAGTGCCCACATGCAGTTTCTGACACCAGTCCTCCATTTGTTTCTTGGAGCCGTTACCCTCCTCTGGTTGAGATGGAGGCAAGGGTTCCACGACCTTTACAGAGTTCTGGTTAACGGTGAACAATTTGGCTAGAGTGGCATACTGGGGCAAGTATACTTCTCTTTCCCCAATGTTTAGGATGCGGACTGGTACCCTCCCATGGCGTACATCGACCACCCCCCGTGCTGTCAAAATGGTAGGCCTACTGTTCGAGTAAACGGGTTCTACCATAGCTTGGTAGTCTCTACCTCTTAACCCGATTGCAGTCCGGCACCAGATCATCATTTCACTTTTTGGGGGCATGGCGATAGGGAACGGGTCGCTCATCCTAACGCTACCAATCTCACCACCAGACAGTTCCAACTGTTGCCGCTTCATCAAGGCTCTGATCTCTTTCTGTAAGACACGCCGCTGGCTGGAGCTGGCATTCATTGCAACCTGCTGTAATATAACAATTATCTCTGAAAGACAATTTTCAATAACGTTAGTACCCAAGGTTATTTTAGGGTGACTTTCACGACAGTCAATGTCCACAATAATCAGTCCTTGCGCCGGCAGTTCAACTTTACCAATTTTGATGGTCACCTCCTTGAACCCCACCTGCGGCACGGGCTGACCATTGCTGGCGATGATGCTCAAGTCATTATCTGGGTAGTGGGTAATATCCGTGTCATTCCAGTACCACTTGAAAAGAACATAGGGGATGGTGGTTACCTGTGACCCGGTGTCCAACAGTGCACTCATGGGAATGCCATCCAGTACCACAGGCAAGACTGGTCGTCCCCCCACAAATTTGTCACGCCAGTTTGACGGGCCTGATGATCTTACGCCTGGGGGTTGCCCCTCTGCCCCAGGTTGGGCTCGTTTAAATTACAGTACCTCGCAATATGTCCTGGCTGGCTGCAGCGGCAGCAGATGGGTTGTCCATCCTGGTCGTAGTGGTCCATTGGCTTATCTCTGGACGGTGGGATCCTCATCTGTTGGCGCCACGGGACGTCCTCCGGACTGGTAGCCAGCTGGATCTTTCCTGGAGAGGATACCTGTAACGACTGCACAGTCCTGGTTAGTGCGGCAACGCTTTTGGTCAGTTCTTGGACCTGATGGTGCAGGTCTGTAGACGGGGTACTATTCATAGTCTGTGCATTAGCTCCTGCAGGTTCTGTAGACTGGGGCGCCGCCTCCTGGTAATAAGTGATAGCAGGGCGCCTGGAGGCCGCAACGCCACCGGGTGCGGGTTCTCGGAGTACCCGGATGGCTCTGTCCTTAAACTGTGCAAAGTCTAACTCAGGGCTCTGCAGGGCCATCAGGCGTAACTGGGTTCGGTGGGCGCTGGACAGCAGACCCTCAATGAATTGTTCAGTCAGCAGTTTATCTGCATTCCTCACACTGTCAGGGTCTGCCTGCTTAATGGCTCTCAGGGCCTCTTGCAAATTCAAAGCATAGTCTCTTATACTGTCTTGGGCCCGCTGCTTGCACCCATAAAATCTCATTTTGATCTCTGCTGAGGTGCGGGTATCAAAAGTGTCCTTTAGACGGGCTAAAATCTCCTTCACTTCCTATCAGTATGCTCACTTTTTGTTCCTCCATCAGGGGGTATACTTTGAATAGGCTATAGAGTCTCTTTTTAAAGTCGCTCAGGGAATGCGACTCCCCTGAGTACTGGGGCAACCAGGCCGCTCCGGGGATGTAAGGCATCGTGAACGGCATTACTGCGGCAGTGGCCACGCTGGTTCCCTCCGCTTCTGACATCTTCCTCCCCCCTAGTCAACCGTGGCCTACCTTCCGTTGCTTTTCTTCTGTAGGCCGCGGCTCCGCAGGTGACCATCGGGGTTGAGGACCTTGCGTCGCGTCCCTTCAGGACCTTGCGCAGCGTCCGTGCGTAAGGCGGAGCTCCAGTTCTCGCGCGCTTTCGTCATCCACGCCCCTCTTCTTCCCGCGCGGCGTCCCAAAGATGGCACCCGATGGCGGGAAAATGGCTGCGGATGGCGGGAAACGGCTGC
The DNA here is from genome assembly GCF_046119375.1 of Phyllobates terribilis. Classification (NCBI taxonomy): domain Eukaryota; kingdom Metazoa; phylum Chordata; class Amphibia; order Anura; family Dendrobatidae; genus Phyllobates; species Phyllobates terribilis. The sequence continues at coordinate 277,770 of NW_027363419.1, forward strand.
GGATGGCGGGAAACTCCACCAAGGTAAGTATTACAGTCTTTCTTCAGGCACGCAGTACCCGTTGGTGGCGGGCACGAAATCCTGCCGACTACGCAAAAAAGTTGATACGCCCCCTGGGCCGTGTGTGTGTGGGGATACCCGTAACCGGACCCGTTGTGGATGCTGGGGGTCATAGTCCTTGCGTGGCGGGGACCCGGTCCCGTGGCTCAGGGTGTCAACCCAAATGGCGGTCTATTTATAGGGTTTTGTGGTTAAATGTCCGTCTATGCCACCCGTGGATTGCGGTCAGAGTGAACCGCTGCTGCAGGGCAGACCGCTGAGGCCGATGTTGTGGGTGCAGCAGAGGATAGTATAACTCCCCACGGGAAGAGTATAGCCTCAGGGCAGTAAATAGGGATGTTGGTGGTGCTGGTGCGCGGGAGCAGCAGTAACCACACGGAGTCTGTCATGCAAGTCAGGGTCTTTACTGTTGGTGGTATTAAGAGACCCGTCCGGAATACAGGTTAACAATGGAGGCCTGGTCAGTCAGAGAGCAACTGGGAAATCCCACTGGTCAGGGGGAGTTTGTAGGCCTACCGTGCTGACTTCACTCTTTCTTGGCTATCCCGCTGTAGTGTGGTGGTAGCCCACGTCTCTGAGTGTACCGTGTTGTTCTCACCCGTATGACTGGCGACTCGGGCCTTCCGTGCTTCTCACCCCTCCGGGGCAGTAGTGGTCCCTCTCGTGTGGCTGAGCCTCCGGGCTTCCTTGGGCCAGAGGACTTGAAGTCCCCTGCGTGATGGTTTTCTGCTGCTGGGCTTATAACCCTCACAGCCTCGGACTGCAGTGTCCGGCCTTGTAGTCTCTAGCCAGGACGAGCTCTGCTGGCTCCCCTCCTGGCCTTGTGTTTCTCCTCTGCCTACAGGGACTCCTCAGCCTGCTGCTGACCTGTCCCTATCTTCAACTTGTCTGGAACTAGAGTCTGGCTTGTCTCTCACTTGTTTCTCTAACCCCGCCCAAGATCCAGTTTATAAAGGGCAGATTTCTCCCCTCCCTGGACTGAGGCAGGAGGTGCTGCATGCTAATTGTCCCCAACCAGGGAACCTCCCACCTGCTCTCAGACATGACATTGCTGCCACTGTGGCGACCAGACCTGGGGTGCCACACTTATATGTGGTCATATACCACTTTTTGGACGCAGAAAGATAGGAGCGCCAATCTTGCTGGAATGGTTTTCAAAAGTGGCCAAGAGATATGAGTATAATGTAAAAATTGCAAACTTCGTTAAAAATATATTAGATTTAAAAAATCATAAAACCAGATTTAGAATGAATCCATAAACTTAGATCCTGATGTAGCTTCTTGTGCGAAACACAATAAGTGAGTTGGGCATCCTGTGTCCATGTTGTTGGTGGTTTTATGTTAATTATTAAATAATTTTCCAGGCTATCACTATTTTTACTTTAAGCTACTACCTGTTAGTGTTGGACTTAAGTGGCAAGAGCCCACCAGTAATATTGACTATGGGAGCTCATTTTTCAGCTACATTTTGTCTGGACATAGTGAATCAAATGTATTGGGCCAACTACTGCTCATGTTAGGGGGTACATTACTTAGTCCTGTATACGGGACCCCCGGGGGATTTACATGTTCCCCTGTGGGTCAGGGCTCACTCACATGACCATCGATTCTCTCATGCAAGAGAATCTGGACGATTATGCTAATGTCACTTGGATCAAACTCTGTCAGATTGACCTGAGTGTCAACTTAGTGCGATCCGATTCTCTCTCATGCGAGATTTGTATCACAGGTGCAGAGTAGACAGAGTACATAATTTCTCCATCTTCTCCCTTGTCTGATGACATCCGAGTGCAGTTCAATGTTTCACACTGATGTCATACAAGTCCATAGACTTGTATGCAAAATCAGCATGAGAAAAAAAACACTAGTTAGCACTCTGACCAATGGTATATTGTGGGGCAGTGCCATCTGATAAAACATCGGACAGCACTCGGCCATGTTAAGCGGTCGTGTGGACGAGCCCTCAGTCTGAGCCTGCCGTTGATAATTATGACTTGACACTATAGGCCCCATTATTTTCTTTGTGCTGTCAAACAGACATTTAGCAGAACGAGTATTTTTTAAACACATTTATACACAGATCATTTATTCTTGTAATGATTTAATCCTATTTGTATCTCTATTTATACCCAGCTTTACGCATACAAGGACTCTATCTGTCCCACCCTTTTTTTACTGCATAGTTTCATTCATCATCAGGTTTTTAATCTTATGTATTTTTATTTTTAATGATTTTAATGATCTATTAATCTTATGTATTTTTAATAATGTTTGTGCTTTTTCACAATATCCCTCTACCCCTAACGACATTTATCAAGGGATGCGGTGATCTATTTATTTAACTTAAAAGTAAGTTCCAGAGATAAATACGCGGCACATGGCAAATGGTGAAAATATACATTTTTCCCCACTTAAGGTTTATTTTTTACAGCATTGACCATTTCATATAAATTACATATTAACTTTATTCTTTGGGTCAGTACAATTAACATAAAATCACCATTTACTTATGTTTTATGATGTCTGCATGAAAATAACACATTTTCAAAAACAAAACAATTTTACATTGCCATATATGGAGAGCCATAACTGTTAACAGATTTGTATGAGAACCTATTTTTTTGCGGGACGAGTTGTATTTTTTATTATTGTTGTTATTTTGGAGTATAGGTGCTGTGAGGACCCGTGGTCTTCTGTGGGGTTAACGCTACTCAGACAACGCAGGGTTAGGGTAAAACAGCGTGACAATATTTTATTGAACCACAAAGCGGACAATAAACACATAGAACAGTCCCAGCGAATGCCCAAGATGGTGCAACATTACACAGTCTCACCCTTCCTTCTCCGCCCGCCTGGGATAGAACAGCTGCAACTTTGGAGACTTCCAGGGCCGACTACCTCAACCAGTGGCCCCCCTCTTCTGGTGGGCCCCCACAGAGAGAAGGTAGCGGCAAGCTTAGGAAGCTAGCAGTCCATCGAGGTACAAGGTCAGGAGACCCGAGGGTCTCAACCTGGCCTATCCGAGAGTTTTCATGGGGCCAGATGACCAGTGGGTCCCTCCTGGCAACTCCCAATATCTCCATGGGTTCTAAGCAACCGGTGAGCCCCTCCTAGCAACCCCAAAACAACATATCCATGGCGCCAGGTGACTTCTTCGTCCTCTCCTGGTCTCCCTAAAAGAATCCATGGTCTCTCTGATGGTTAATGGAGGAGATCCAAATCTTTCCAGTCAGGGCCATATCTTTAGACTAGAATCATGTAGAATACAAATCTGTGTCTCTTTGGATGCCATGCAATCCATCTACTTCCCTGAATGATGCCTCTGATTTTCCTTCTAGGGTCTTTCTGAAGTTCCTTGATTCTCTGTCCCAAGTCTTATTCTGTCTCAGAAACACATGTCCCTTCTTAAATACACATCCACAGGTTAAGAATTAATGAGTTCACTAGGAGGAATATTTCTGTGTAGGCACACATAAACGACTGACCAAGGTTAGGGAAGTGGCTTAGTGTAAAATAAAACTGTGGATTGCTACATAGTTTGTGTCACTCTTTCCTAACTTTCAAAGTTGGGATGTATGCCTCTGTGCCTCCATACCTAATAATGCCCCTTTTGTGCCTCTTTATTATAAGAATGCCCCATTTAATTTGGCAGTACCACAGAGCTCAGTGATTGGCTGCAGCGCAGTTGACATGAAGATGCAGCTGATTAAAAATGTCTGGAGCAGCAAAAAGCAATGCTGGACCCCGGGTGAGTAAAAGCTCAGTTTGATTGTTTGTTTGTTTCCTCATGACCATCGTTGGAGTTCGGCCGTTCAACCCACTGGATGTAATAGAGTCAATAGTGACTGTGTCATTTAGAGGAAATCAAATTATATTTCCTAAAAAAAATGTTCATAGTGTGCAAAAGTAGCAAAGCATAAAAAAACTAAACACATCTGGTATCACTGTAAGGTCGGGGCTACACGAGTGTGAAAAAAAATAGTGGAAAAAATTTGGATGATTTTTATCGATTTTGCCATCCGTATGGCATCATTCCTTATTTATAAAAAGATCAGAAATTTGATATAAATTTACAAAAAATTGCAATTTTCAAACTTTTAATGATTATCCCTTTAATCCAGATAGTCATACCACACAAAGCAATAATAAATTACATTTCAATCATGTCTGCTTTCCATCAGCACCATTTGTAATATGTAAAAATGTTTTATTTTGTTAACATTTTAGAAGGTTTAACCCCTTTACCCCCGAGGGTGGTTTGCACGTTAATGACCAGGCCAATTTTTACAATTCTGACCACTGTCACTTTATGAGGTAATTACTCTGGAACTCTTCAACGGATCCCCCTGATTCTGAGAATATTTTTTCGTGACATATGCATCTAGATAGGTGCCTTGGGGGGTCTAGTTTCCAAAATGGGGTCACTTGTGGGGGAGCTCCAATGTTTAGGCACACAGGGGCTCTCCAAACGCGACATGGTTCTAATTTGTTAGCGGACACCATGTCGCGTTTGGAGAGCCCCTGTGTGCCTAAACATTTGAGCTCTCCCACAAGTGACCCCATTTTGGAAACTAGACCACCCAAGGCACCTATCTAGATGCATAATGAGCACTTGGAACCCCCAGGTGTTTCACAAATTGATTCGTAAGAATGAAAAAGTGGAAAAAAAACACTTTTTCATTTTTACGAATCAATTTGTGAAGCACCTAGGGGTTCCAAGTGCTCAGTATGCATCTTGATAGGTGCCTTGGGTAGTCTAGTTTCCAAAATGGGGTCACTTGTGGGGGAGCTCAAATGTTTAGGCACACAGGGGCTCTCCAAACGCAACATGGTGTCCGCTAACAATTTGAGACGATTTTCCATTCAATTTGTTAGCGGACACCATGTCGCGTTAGGAGAGCCCCTGATGTGCCTAAACAGTGGAGCTCCCCCACAAGTGACCCCATTTTGGAAACTATACCCCTCAAGGATTTTATTAAGGGGTATAGTGAACATTTTCAACCCAGAGGTACGACACAGAATTTGATAACATTAGGTCATAATATTGAATAAGTTGTCATTACTCTTGAGCGCAAGTGCTCGCTACTTGAGTTTGCATCGGGTACTCAGGTATGCACCATGTATCACGGGTGCGCAAGTGAAATGCTCGAGTCCCCGCCTGCATGTTTCACGGTTATTAGACACCCCAAAAAAAACATGCGGGGATCGCTCGTGCATGGCAGGCAATCCCCGCGAGGATTTTTTGGCCGCGAAGAATATGGGGCGGAGCACCCGCGATACTCAGTGCATACCCGAGCACCCGATGCAAACTCAAGTAGCGAGCACTTGCGTTCAACACTAGTTGCCATTTCGTCATCCTTTTTTTTTTTTTTCTTTTGAACTTTTGAAAAAAAAAAACAACCCCAACCCTAACATTTGCACAACCCCAACCCCAGCCCTAGCGTTTATTTTTTACGCCGTTCCTCGTGCGGTATAAGTGATGAGATTACTTTATTCTTCGGGTCAGTGCGATTACAGTGATACCAGAATCATATCGGGTTTTTATGATTGACAGCTGTCACACACTAAAAGACACATATTTTGTAAAATCTAGTTTTTGCATTGCCATATTTTGGCCTACAGAGTCATGTGATGGCTTGTTTTTTGCGAGACGAGATGACGTTTTCAGCGGTACCATTTTTATTTATATTCGTCTTTTTGATCGCATGTTATTCCATTTTTTGTTTGGCGGTATGATGATAAAGCATTGTTTTTTGCGTTGTTTTTTATTTTATTTTTTTAGCGTGTTCACTGAAGGGATTAACTAGTGGAAAAGTTTTATAGGTCAGGTCGTTACGGACGCGGTGATACCAAATATGTGTACTTTTATTGTTTTTTTGCTTTTTTTTCATAATAATATTTATTGATGGGTACATTATATTTTTATTTTTAGTGGATTATTATTTTTTTTTTTTTATATTCTTACAATTTTTTTTAATTTCTTTTTCACTTTCTCAGAGTTTTTATACTTTTTTACTTTGTCCCACTATGGGACTTTCACTTTTTTTTCTCTGATCGCCTGCATGGCACAGGAAAGGAGTACCATCCCTGTGCCATGCAGGCTGTCAGCGCTGGACAGGGAGAAGTTAGTTTGGAGATGCACTGCGCATGTCCAAAAACCTCTTCCTGCTGTCTGGTGACCCGGATGTTGTCATGACGACATCGGGTCGTCATGGCAACATCCTGGAAGCCACGTCAGACAGCACTGGAGGCTGGAAGAGGAGGTGAGTATACCGATCACCTCCTCTTAGCCACCGCAATGCTGAGATCGACTTTGATTGCAGCATTGCGGGGGTTAATGTGCCGGGAGTGGTGCGGGACCGCTCCCTGCACATAGTACCAGGTGTCAGCTGTGACAATCAGCTGACGCCCGGTGGCGATCGCGCCCGCACAGCCTGTGTGCACGCGCGATCGCGATGACGTACCAATATGGCTCAGGCTCTTAAAGCCCAGGGCACAGATGTGTATCAGTACGTCTTGGGCTTTAAAGGGGTTAAAAATGGAGCAGTAATTTTTCATATTTTCAAGGAAATTTACAAAACTTATTTTTATAGGGACCTGTTCAGTTTTGAAATTACTTTGAGGGTCCTATATATTGGAAATCCCCCCAAAAGTGATACCATTTTAAAAACCGCATCCCCGTATTAAAAATTGAATTGCTTTCAGGTGGTTCATTAACCCTTCAGGTGCTTTTCAGGAATTAATGCAAAGTGGCATAACAGGAATTGAAAAAGTTTATTTTCACCACCTTCATTTTAATAACTTCTGAACAGGCCACTATACGCGGCAGGCTCTAAGGCCGTTATTCGACTGCCATGGCGAACATCAGGACAGCACGATCAAGATCTCAGGGTGCCAATGTAGTTAAAGAGGGAGCCCCCACACTCTGTTAACCATCTAGATGCCGTAGTCACTATTGGCAGCAGCATTTAAGGGGTTAAATGGCCATAATCAGTGCCGACCCTGATCGTGGCTGATGCAGCAAGTTGTTAGCTATAGTGTACAGCTGATAGCTGCAGGATTGTCACCTGTCGGGGAATGCTAATCTCTTATATCGCAGGTCCGTAAAAAGACGTATTGGTGGTCACTATGGGGTTAAAAAAATAGAATTGTTTCTTAATCTGATTTTTTTTTGTCACAATATACACATACACATTATACATACACGTGACCTACACATTATATATACACATATATACATGACTTTTATATATACACATGACCTGTACATATATACACTGTATATACACAGGAAAAAAATAGAAAATGCTCCAAAGAACCAAAGGATGAAAAACAAGCAAAATTTATTGTTACATATTAAGAATATGCGGGATACGGGATGAGGTGCCACACACCCCAAAGTAGATAGTCTTAAGTCAAGATACAGGAGGATTAGATGGTATTATGCCGTTTCTCCACTTAGTGGTAAGTTGTGCTCCATTCTGGAGCCACAAATGGGAAACTCGTAAAAATCCTCTGTTCTTCAGCCGGAATTGTCTCGTTCAGGTCTTCACTGCGCGGTGCTGGGATCTGCTGTCTCATGCTGACATTCATGTTCCTTCTTATAATAACTGGAGATGGCGCTTTCCCTGTTTCTATGTCTTTCCAGTTTAGATTTGAAAATAAGGGGTGTTTTCTGATTTTTCCATTAACCCCTAGCCGGACATAATGGTCTTTGCAGAGTAGTTTGGACATAATGTCCACAGCATCGTGGTCAGTGAGGTTTTCATATGATGGTTCAGAGTAGATGACATTTCTCTCAATCTCTTCAGTGGTGTCTCCTGGAAATGGTGAGTCTTGGAAAATCATGTTGTACAATATGACTCCAAAGGCGAACCAATCTACACCTTCATCATAAGCGTCTCCCATGATCATTTCTGGGGCGCCATACCCAGGTGTTCCACTGAAATCTCTGGCATTAAATCTCTTATCAAACTCATAAAGAGATAGTCCAAAATCAGTAATCTTTATGTGGCCGTCACCAGTCAGCAGGATGTTATCCGGTTTTAAGTCCCGGTGAATGATGTCATTGCTGTGCAGGAATTGTAGGCCACAGACGATTTCTGCTGCTATAAAGGTTACAGGTTCCTTCAGGGGAATGGTACTATATATATAGTCATGCAGATCCCCTCCACTGGCCAGCTCGGTGACAAAATAGGCATGGTTTTCAGTATGAAACGCAGCATGGCAATGAGTTAAGAATCTGCTGTTGTGGCTAAGCTTCAGGACATGGTGTTCAACAAGGCATTCAGGGAAGGAGATTAGGCTTTCCTTCTTTATGATTTTAAGGGCCACACTTTGTTTCCGTATCTTATCCGTGGCCAGTACAACCTTCCCATAACTCCCTTCTCCAAGTATGCCATGGCAGATAAACTTATCCCTGGTGAGAGGGACAGTGGTCTTTATTTTTTTGCTACTGGGGCCACTAAATTCACCTGAGATGTCATCTTGACTGGTGGCTGGATCTTCATGATGTTTCCTTTTTCTCCCAGTTCTCTTCTCTTCTGCTGCACTTTCATTACCTCTCGTGTTAATGATCCTGGTTGGACCCACAGTCTCTCTTTTCCTCTCTCTTGTTCTCAGCTTTTGTAGATTGGTATCAGCTTGATTTGTGATGTATCCCACAAACTTGTCACATCTGTTTCGTACAGTGTCTAGGAAGGAAATATTCTGGGTTCCCTCATTGTCAGGTAATATTTGACCATCCTGCCCAGATTTCTTGGAGTCCATCTTCCTTATCTTTGGTGGAGGTTCCTGGTTATTTCCAGTGTCTTCTCCATCTGGTGTTTCTTTCCTTTTTCTCTTTCTTTTCCCTGTAAAGTCCATGTTGCATCAGGCAACAACAGGGAAATTATCCAAAAAACATATGTAAAATTACTAAATGCAATCCACACGTATATTGTAGTCAAAGCCAACTACAACTAAAGCTCAATGGCTGCAGTCAGTTGTTTATGGAACTTTGTGGAATGTGATGTCACTGTGCCGGTGATGTCACACTCACTGTGATGTCAGCAGATGTATGTGAGTGTTCCATCACTGCTGAACGTGAAAGTCTCGGAAGGGGCGGGGCTTAGTCACCAATAGCAACCAGACTAGTCACACTATTATAAAAGAAGAGTTAATGACTTATAAATGACTACCTGGGCAGATCTGGCATTATGCAGACTGGAAAAGCTGGGTACTAACCTCTGTCTAAAATGTGACACATTGTTTCTGTAGGCTAAATATATACAAAAGGAAAATATTAGGAGTGTTATAGAACAACTCTTCATTTTTACATAACACAGGTTCAATTAAATTGATATTAAATAGGTTGCTGTTACAGTAATAAAAATATAAGGCACGAATGTGCTTAAAATAAAAAATGGTGGCATACGCTCCCTACACTGCCCTCGCACATCAAGCGCAGTCCACTTCGGAGATCGGTGACGACTCCTGAAGTGATGCCTACTTTTTTACAAAGTCAGAGAACCAGCGCAGCTAGTGATTGGCTGCAGCTGTCAGTTAACTAGAAAAGTGAGTCATGCGTTTTTTTCTCTAATGATGTGCTTTTCTAGTGATGATGGGAAGCAGTACGGTATACCACTATTTGTGAATTACTGGTGGACTTGTTACCACTACTGGAATCTAGGAAAATCCTTCCAGCAAAGAGCCAGCTCACGGTGTAGACAAAACGCATGAAGCTTATACCCAGACCCTCCATATGGCCTCCTTGGCTCTTGTGCACTGGCCTTAAAGGTTTTCTTCACCTCAGGAGCTCACCGTTTCCCTGCTGCCCAGCTTCCTTTTGTGCGGAGGTTGTGGCGTTGTTGTCGGACTGTGTGCTCTTCGTTTCTGCAAGCAAAGTCATCCTTGTCTTACAGCATTGGAGGAGCTGGGTGGTCCTGAACCTGTCCTGATCCAGCAATCCAGCGAGCTTCAGAATTGCTCCTTGCCTAGTAGATTAGTTACTCCTCAGCTGTAAGCAATAATACTTAAAAATGACTCCATTCTTGGAGAGGATTTTTAGTAACAAGCAAATTGCAAAATTGCTTTTGCTTTTTTCAAGTGCTTTAAAATTGTACCCATTTATGATGAGACAACCCCTTCATAACATAGCTGCTCCTGTGGTAAGAATACACTGCTCTTCTGTTTTATGCTTTTAAATTGAAAAATCAAACAAAATGAGAACAAGAAATATATCAGAGCAGGGAAATCTAAATACAGTGAAGGAAAGAATTATTCCATCCCTTGCTGTTTTTGTAAGTTTGTCCACTGACAAAGACATGAACAGTCTATAATTTTAAGGGTAGGTTAATTTTAACATTGAGAGAATATCCAAAAAAAATCAAGAAAAAATCCCATTGTATAAATTAGATAAATTTATTTGCATAATTTATTTGCATTTTGCTGTGAGAAATAAGTATTTAATCCCCTACAAACCATTATGAGTTCTGGCTCCTACAGACCAGTTAGATGCTCCTAATCAACTGGTTACCTGCATTAAAGACAGCTGTCTTACATAGTCACCTGTAGAAAAGACTCCTGTCCACAGACTCCATTAATCAGTCAGACTCTAACCTCTACAACATGGGCAAGACCAAAGAGCTTTCTAATGATGTCAGGGACAAGATCATAGACCTTCACAAAGCTGGAATGGGCTACAAAACCATAAGTAAGACGCTGGGTGAGAAGGAGACAATTGTTGGTGCAATGAGTAAAGAAAATGGAAGAAATAGAAAATGACTGTCAATCGACATTGATCTGGAGCATCATGCAAAATCTCACCTCGTGAGGTATCCTTGATGATGAAGAAGGTGAGAGTTAAATTATGCAGATTTAGATCAAAACTGTTCATTTTTACAAGAGGAAAATTAATGAAATACACTGTATTTTATTATGCAATTTCTCCCAAGAACGGCAACATCTTATATGTGGTCATATACCACTTTTTGGACGCAGAAAGATAGGAGCGCCAATCTTGCTGGAATGGTTTTCAAAAGTGGCCAAGAGATATGAGTATAATGTAAAAATTGCAAACTTCGTTAAAAATATATTAGATTTAAAAAATCATAAAACCAGATGTCACTTGGATCAAACTCTGTCAGAGATTGACCTGAGTGTCAACTTAGTGCGATCCGATTCTGTCTCATGCGAGATTTGTATCACAGGTGCAGAGTAGACAGAGTACATAATTTCTCCATCTTCTCCCTTGTCTGAGTCCGTGGTAATTGGACTGCACTCAGATGACATCCGAGTGCAGTTCAATGTTTCACACTGATGTCATACAAGTCCATAGACTTGTATGCAAAATCGGCATGAGAAAAAAAACACTAGTTAGCACTCTGACCAATGTTATACTGTGGGACAGTGCCATCTGATAAAACATCGGACAGCACTCGGCCATGTTAAGCGGTCGTGTGGACGAGCCCTCAGTCTCAGCCTGCCATTGATAATTATGACTTGACACTATAGGTCCCATTATTTTCTTTGTGTTGTCAACCAGACATTTAACAGAACGAGTATTTTTTAAACACATTTATACACAGATCGTTTATTCTTGTAATGATTTAATCCTATTTGTATCTCTATTTATACCCAGCTTTACGCATACAGGGACTCTATCTGTCTCACCCTTTTTTTACTGCATAGATTCATTTATCATCAGGTTTTTAATCTTATGTATTTTTATTTTTAATGATTTTAATGATTTCTTAATCTTATGTATTTTTAATAATGATTGTGCTTTTTCACAATATCCCTCCACCCCTCACGACATTTATCAAGGGATGCGGTGATCTTTTTTTTTTAACTTAAAAGTAAGTTCAAGAGATAAATACGCAGCACATGTCAAATGGTGAAAATATACATTTTTCCCCACTTAAGGTTTATTTTTTACAGCATTGACCATTTCATATAAATTACATATTAACTTTATTCTGTGGGTCAGTACAATTAACATAAAATCACCATTTACTTATGTTTTATGATGTCTGCATGAAAATAATACATTTTCAAAAACAAAACAATTTTACATTGCCATATATGGAGAGCCATAACTTATTTTTTCTGTTAACAAATTTGTATGAGAAGTTGAACCTATTTTTTTGCGGGACGAGTTGTATTTTTTATTATTGTTGTTATTTTGGAGTATAGGTGCTGTGAGGACCCATGGTCTTCCGTGGGGGTAACGCTACTCAGACAACGCAGGGTGAGGGTAAAACAGCGTAGCAATATTTTATTGAACCACAAAGCGGACAATAAACACAAAGAACAGTCCCAGCAAATGCCCAAGATGGTGCAACATTACACAGTCTAACCCTTCCTTCTCCGCCCACCTGGGATAGAACAGCTGTAACTTTGGAGACTTCCAGGGCCGACTACCTCAACCAGTGGCCCCCCGCTTCTGGTGGGCCCTCACAGAGAGAAGGTAGCGGCAAGCTTAGGAAGCTAGCAGTCCATCGAGGTACAAGGTCAGGAGACCCGAGGGTCCCAACCTGGCCTATCCGAGAGTTTCCATGGGGTCAGATGACCAGTGCGTCCCTCCTGGCAAATCCCAATGTCTCCATGGGTTCTAAGCAACCGGAGAGCCCCTCCTAGCAACCCCAAAACAACTTATCCATGGCGCCAGGTGACTTCTTCGTCCTCTCCTTGTCTCCCTAAAAGTATCCATGGTCTCTCTGATGGTTAATTGAGGAGATCTAAATCTTTCCAGTCAGGGCCATATCTTTAGACTAGAATCATGTAGAATACAAATCTGTGTCTCTTTGGATGCCACGTAATCCATCTGCTTTCCTGAATGATGTCTCTCATTTTCCTTCTAAGGTCTTTCTGATGTTCTTTGATTCTCTGTCCCAAGTCTTATTCTGTCTCAGAAACACATGTCGCTTCTTAAATACACATCCACAGGTTAAGAATTAGGGATGATATTATTTCACAAGGCTTGAGTATCCACAGCTCATCCCCCAAGATTGACTGGCAAACACCTTACAATGGTATTTAACATATCTAGAAAACATTCCTTGTTCTAGCTAATCTATTTACATAGTTTGTATCACAGAGGCACTTGTAAATACATATCATTGTTTCAGAATCAAAGAACATATAACACTCAGGGTTATACAAATAATAGTCTGTGTTAATCAACTAAAGAAGAGCACAGATTAAAGAGTCAACATAAAAATAAAGGTATGCTTCTCTTGCCATCAGAAAGTATGTCTGGCATAATTAAGAATTTATGCTTCATCGTCACAGGTGCCTTTTTGATCGCATTTTTATTCCACTTTTATGTGAGAGATGGTAACAAAAAAACAGCAATTCTGGATTTGTTTTTTCATGTTCTCATTGTACAGAATAAACAACCTATTTATTTTGTATTTTGGGTTCTTATGGACACAGTGAGACAAAACATGTATAGTTCATTTATATTTTAGTACTTTTTTGCAATAAAATCACTTATAAAAAATTATGTCCTGCGTATTTGCCAGAAATGGACAAGATAGGAATACAACTTTAACCCCTTTACGACATAGGGTGTATTAATACGTATGTGTGCCCTGAGCCTTATGGACCAGATACGTATTAATACGCCATATCTTTAATGCGGCACCGCGACCGAAGTCGCGGTGATAGCATTAAAATTCCGGTGCCATCTTACCTTAGGGTAGATGGCGCCGGCATCTCAGGGGGTGTCACCGCCCCTTCACACCCACGATCGCTGTGATTGGCTGTTCAATTCTGAACAGCCAATCACAGCATTTCTCACTGCTTCCGGCAATCAGATTGCCGGAAACAGTGATGTGCAGCCTAGGATCGGTGCTCCTAAGAGCACCGATCCTAGGCTGTTGCCTAGTAACCCCAGCCCTCTCCCCAAACTGCTAGGATCAGTGCGATCGCCGATCTAATCGATCGCACCGATCACAGCGGGACCGCGCGGTAACAGGCCTGTCATCTCCGCATGACCCCCTGTGATGTAATAGAAGCCCCAGCCTGCTCGGATTGGAGCGATCGATGATGATGAATGTGATTTCTTCCACATTCCAAAAATTCCTGTGAAGCACCTGAAGGTTTAATAAAGTTCTTGAATGTGGTTTTGAGCACCTTTAGAGGTGCAGTTTTTAGAATGGTGTCACTTTTGGGTATTTTCTGTCATACAGACCTCTCAAAGGGACTTCAAATGTGATGTGGTCCCTAAAAAAATGGTTTTGTAAATTTTGTTGGAAAAATGAGAAATCGCTGGTCAACTTTTAACCCTTATAGCTCCCTAACAAAAAAAAATGTTGGTTCCAAAATTGTGCTGATGTAAAGTAATCATGTGGGAAATGTTATTTATTAACTACTTTGTGTGACATACAGTATCTCTCTGATTTAAGGGCATAAAAATTAAAATTTTGAAAATTGCAAAATTTTCGCCAAATTTCCGTTTTTTTCACAAATAACCGCAAGTGATATCGAAGAAATGTTACCACAATCATGAAGTACAATATGTCACGAAAAAACAGTCTCAGAATCAGGGGGATCCGTTGAAGCGTTCCCGAATAATTACCTCATAAAGTGACAGTGGTCAGAATTGTAAAAATTGGCCTGGTCATTAACGCACAAACCACCCTCGGGGGTAAAGGGGTTAAAGTGTCAATATAGGTGCTAGTGACGTGCCCCCTGGGCCATGGGGTACTTGGTAGCCGGGCCGGTCATTGCTAGGGGAGATGTCATAGTTGTGGTGACCCGGTCAATGACCCAGGGCGGTCAATAAAAGGGGATATTTGCAGGGGATTTATAGTTTTTATATAATGCTCGTGACTAGTGTTGAGCCACCCCCGTAGTGTTCGAGTTCGGTTCGGTTCGTCGAACACCCGTGTGTTCGCCGAACTGTTCGTCGAACTGTTCGTCGAACACCTTCGAACACCGTTAAAACCAATGGCAGGCAAACAAAAACACATAGAAACACATAGAAAACACCTTCAAAGGTGTCCAAAAGCTGACAAACTGCTCAGAAGACACAACTAACACATGGAAAAGTGACAAGTACATATAGTCATGCGAAAAGAAAAGAGGTGGAGGAGTAAAAGGAGGGGGAGACACAGATATAGGCATGTCATGCCCTTCTAAAATCCAAAAAGTGAGAAGCCGAGACGGCCAGTCCGCTCCTGCCCGTGCCACCTCCGTGTCGCCGGGTTTGTGCCAGAGCCGCGGTGAACCCTGACGGCCAGCCCCCCTCTCCCAATACTGGTGCCTGTCCGCTGGTGGGTCGAGAGAGCCCCCCTGTGGTGGAGGCAGCTCTAAGCTTTTTAATTTAAATTGTCCCTCTAATTTGAATGAATACACTTTAAATCCATTTACAAGGATCTATTGGAGGGCAAGTCTCATGCCAGCAGCCGCGTAATTCCAGCTCCAGTAGCGTCCACTAAAGCTGCTGCAGTTAAAAAGCTTTTATAAGGATCGAGCTCGGCTGTCCACCGCAAGGCATCCTAGTGCCAGTCCCAGCCCCTATGCCTTGGGGTGCCTCCTGATGCTCTTCACTAAGTATCCCGTGGTCCCGAAGCATTTCCTTTGAAAAAATTAAGTGTCCAAACTACAGGTGGTGTAGCTTGCTTAACAGCCGGGATAATCCGCTGACTAGCAGACACTGCTACTAGGCACAAAGTATTTCCTGGGCTAGATGCAGTTAAAAATTTGTAAGTAGATACTCTCGTTGGATGCTGAGAAAGCATTCCATAGAACCTCCTGGCACGCCATATATGATTCTCTTAAAAAGCTTGGGGTAGGGGTCTAGGGGACCCTTTTATAGCCAAAATCACGGCCCTGTATCACAATACGTCACCTAGGCTGAAGATAAATGGAACTGTAGCACCGAGGGCTCGGTTGCTACAGACGTATTGCACCTCACCCAGAGGTGTGATATCTCACTCTCAGATAAGGATGGAGTGTGGATCAGGACCCGACACCTGCATGCATTACACCACATTGCCGTGGGGCAGGGCGACCAATATGCCCCTGAGATGGGCACGACAGTCCCTGTCCCTGGCTGGAGTGGGGGGAGGGAACACTGAGGAAGGGGAACCCTGCAGTGCAGGAGCAGGGAGGAAGCAGTTCCTGGGTGCATTGAGAAGGGAGTATAAAAGGTGGGCACCATCTTAGTTCAGTGCAGAGAAGTCTGAGCAGAAGTGGCAGGGAGCAGGGGCTCTGCATGAGCTCTGCTCCGGAGGCGGGCCTAGTAACAGAGGCCCAGGCCTGCAAGAGGGAGAAGGAAGGAAGAGGAGCGGAGAAGGCTCCAGGAACGAGGAATGAAGGGATCCCAGGGGTGCGGACGGGCGAGTCGCCACCGCACGCCCGAATCCACTTGCGTGGAGGGGTCAGGCCAAAGGGGGAGACCGGTCCCCGAACTAGTGGAGGCAGGAAACGACCCTCAGCTAGAAACCGGAGGCTCTGACATTTTATGTGGCGCAGCCCCTTGCTCCACCCGCTAGGAAGGCACCACATAGGGTCAGGGAAACTGGCGCCAAGTTTACCAAGAGGAGGCCCGAGGCAGCCGGACAGAAGTGTTGGTAAGAAAGGCCAGACAAAGGACACACAAAGGGGGTCCTGTGAAGCGCTCCAAAGTTATCTGGGAGTTGTCTGAGCCCCTCACCTGGTGAGCACAGTACGACGTGGGCAGCCGTTACCTGCAGACGTGGTCTGGATAATAAGAACTGTGAGTAAAGGCCCTGAACTGCATCACTGACTCCGTGTCGTTACTGCTGCTGCCCTGCACCATCACCCCCATCCTCCGCATACACTGCCCTGAGGCTATACTCCTCCCGTGGGGAGTTATGCTACGCTCTGCTGCACCCACAACACCAGCCTTAGCGGTCTGCCCTGTAGCGGCGGTTCACTCTGACCGCAATCCACGGGTGGCGTAGTCGGACATTTAAACATCAAAACCACATAAATAGTTCTGCCACTGGTTTGACCGCCCTGAGCCACGGAACCGGATCGCCGCCACGAAGACTACAACCACCAGCATCCACCAAAAAGGGTCCGGCTCCGGGTGTCCCAAGGCCCAGGGGGTGCGTCAGAACATTTTCATCACCTTTCACAATCACCAATGGGACAAGGCAGGGATGTCCTCTGTCCCCTCTCTTATACATCCTAGTGACGGAGCACTTGCTCTCATCAATTCGCCATAACCCCAATATTAGGTGGATTGAGGTGGGAGGCACCGAGTACAAGTGCTCTCTATTTGCTGATGATGTCCTAGTATATATCACTCAATCACATATATCCATCCCTGCTGTTATGGCTGAAATAGATCACTTTGTTACATGGTAAATTTTTAAAATCAATGCAGCGAAGTCTGAGGCCCTCGATGTCTCCCTCCCTAAATCCATATAGGATTCCATCCAGTCCAACTTTCCCTTTGCCTGGCCCTCACAGGGTATCAAATACTTAGGAATTCCTATTCATAGAGACCTCTCCCATCTATGTTATCTTAATTTTGGGCCCTTTATTGAACAATTCCATACAGACCACGGTTGGCAAGTTGGAACTGTGAGATTCACTACGTGCACCACTGGTATTTTGTGGAAAAGCACATGTAAGATTCTGCAACAGTCTCTGCTGATACTCCTGCATGCGTGCATCCCTTTCTATGGCAGGAATAATTTCTGCAAATTTACTTTTGTACCGGGGATCTAACAGTGTGGCAACCCAGTAGTCAGGATTATTTCTAATTCTCACAATTCGAGGGTCATGTTGCAGGTAGTGCAGCAAGAAGGCACTCATGTGTGTTGCGCATCCAGGAGCACCAAGTCCCTGTTGTGTTGGTGGCGAGGTAACAATCATGCTTCCTTCCTCTGTCCTCTCCCCCCAACCTCGCACAACAGAAATGTGATCAAGGTCTCCCTCATCTGATGAGTCTTCCATCAGTTCGTCCTCCACTTCTTCCTGGGCTCCTGCACCTTCCTCACTAGTTTGGCTGCTACCATGCGCCCTGGTAAAATCATCTCCCCCACCCTCACATGCCTGCCGCCCTGGTGCTGCCGACCGTCTGGACCTTGCAGATGTTAGCCCTTCCGCATACAACTCCTCCTCCTCTACTTCCTCCACCTCCTCTTGTGCCACCACCTGACTCCGAATTCTGTTTAACATGTGCTCCAGCATGTAAATCACCGGAATAGTCATGCTGATAATGGCATCGTCAGCACTAAACATCTTCGTCGCCATTTCAAAACTGTGCAGAAGGGTGCATAGGTCCCTGATCTGAGACCACTCCTCCAGCGTGATTTGCCCCACCTCTGAATCTCGTTGGCCCAGGCTATACGTCAGAACGTATTGCACCAGGGCTTGTCGGTGCTGCCACAGTCGCTGCAACATGTGCAGAGTTGAATTCCACCGGGTAGGCACATCGCATTTTAGCCGGTGAAGTGGCAGGCCCAACGACTTCTGTAGAGATGTAAGTCGCTGAGCTGCGGGATGCGAACGGCGGAAGTGAGCACACAGCGACCGTGCCCTCTGCAGAAGGCCATCTAGTCTGGGATAGTGGGCTAAAAATTGCTGGACAACCAGGTTCAACACGTGAGCCATACAAGGCACGTGTGTGACATTGCCCCGGCGAAGGGCCGCACCCAGGTTTGCAGCATTGTCGCACACGGCCTTCCCTGGTTTCAGGTCCAGTGGAGACAACCATTCATGAAATTGGTTCTCCAGAGCTGACCACAACTCCTCAGCTGTGTGACTCACATTTCCCAGACATTTCAATGTAAAAACCGCCTGATGACGTTGAGCCCTACTGCCAGCATAGTAAGGAGGTGTGCAGGATCCCTTCTGCGCAGTTAGAAAGCTTGTGGCATGACCAGACAGGCTTTGGGTGCAGGTGGAAGACCGAGAGGAGGTTGAGGAGGCAGAAGCAGTGGAGGAAAAATGACATAAAGAGGATTGACGCACAACTCGTGGGGACGGCAAGACTTGGACAGCAGCCCCTTGTCCTGCTGTCACCATAGTTACCCAGTGCCCAGTCAGCGACATGTAACGCCCCTGTCCATGCCTACTCGTCCAAGTGTCTGTGGTGAAATGCACCCTGTCACACACACAGTTTCTCAAAGAAGCGGTGATGTTGTGTGCGACATGCTGGTGGAGCGCAGGCACACCTTTCTTTGAGAAGTAGTGCCGACTGGGCATCTGGTACTGGGGCACTGCGACGGACATAAGGTCTCGAAAATCCTCTGTGTCCACCAGGCGGAAAGGCAGCATTTCTGTAGCCAAGAGCTTGCAGATGGTGAAATTCAACCTCTTAGCTTTCTCATGGCTAGGAGGAAATGGTCTTTTACTTGTCCACATCTGAGGGACCGAGGGCTGGCTATTGTGCTTAGACGGGGTTCATAAGGGTGTCCCCGGCAAACTGCCGGTCTGTGAGGAAGATGCAGGCGGACATGTTAGGTTGCCTTGATCCAAAGGTGGTGCTATCGATGTCGGACAGCGCTCAAGACCAGCTGGTGTTACCACCTCCAAAGAAAATGATGACCTGCCAATCACGCTGGCTGTTGCGGGTAAAGAGGTGGCAGGTCTGCGCCCGAAAACAGGTGTGACTGCTGTCCCCCCAGTCACAGAGGATGAAGAGGCCGCGGATGCACAAGATATGGCAGACGGTGGTTGGCCCGGCCGGCTAGACCGCATTGTAGCACACTGAGCTTCCCACTGCAACTTATGCTTCATGTCCATGTGCCGGTTCATGCATGAAGTACTCAAACTATGTATTTTTTGGCCTCTACTTAGCTTTTGCTGACAAATGTTACAGATAACACGAGTTGGGTCATCTTTATCGATCTGAAAAAATGCCCAGGCTATGCAAGGCTTAGCACCCATGCGACCTGAAGAGCCACCACGACTTGTGGTGAGAGGCAGAGTTGTGTTTGAGGATGCAGTTGTTGACGTGCTTCCAGTACTACGTCTCTGTCCAGGAAGGCGCAACCTGACCTCGTCGTCACTAGCATCTTCCTCCACCTCCTCTGCTGACCTCATCTCTTGGCTGACTGTGGGTTGACAGTAAGTGGGATCTCCGACCTCATCATCATCACCCTGTGCGTTATCACACCCGTCGTCCTCAGAGCCAACCTGTTCCTGCCCTGACAAAAAACTAAAGTTGTCGCTCCAATCAGGTATTTGAGTCTTATCATCGTCTTCCTCATTGTCTCCACCAACAGGAGTTAAAGTTTGGGAATGAGGGTCTACATTATGGTCAGAACCTTCTGCGTCTGGTCCTGGATCCGACTCATAAAGATTCTGGGCATCAGTGCAGATCATTTCCTCGTCTGGATTCACAGAAGCGCTGGAGTCGACCTCTGATTCCCAGGCTATAGTATGAGTAAACAGCTCTGCAGACTCAACCATCTGTTCTACCTCATACTCAGACGGGCAGCTGGAGATTTGGGAGCTGTGAGGAAGCAAGTGCGATTTGGGTGACACCTTTGAGGACTGGAGTATTTGTGATGTTGAAGTTGATGTGGAGGAGAGCCCACTTAAAGGAGCACTTGATATCCGTTGAAGCACCTGCTGTTTTTGTGCCTCATCTGGAATTTGTAGCGATTGGCGTGGCCGTAAGAAAGGGATCTTATCACATTGTCCGCTAAAAGAAGTAGACATTTTAGTTTGGCTGGAAGATGGTCTTTCTTCTGCACCTACCCCACGGACACAACCTTTTTTCCCCTTCCCAACACGCCTATTCCCCTTTCCACCAGCAGCAGGCCTTTTTCCACTCATTT
This sequence comes from Phyllobates terribilis, assembly GCF_046119375.1. Lineage (NCBI taxonomy): Eukaryota > Metazoa > Chordata > Amphibia > Anura > Dendrobatidae > Phyllobates > Phyllobates terribilis. Next base: position 298,583 of record NW_027363419.1, read on the forward strand.
TGGTGGTTAACTAATTCACAACTCTGGAGTTGTTTGCACAAAAAAACAATGGATGGTAACCGAGCAGAGCTGAGTGGCCAAACTGTGGTATTAGGCCAAAACTATTGGCTGGGTTAGATGCAGAAAAAAATTATTTTTAATTTGCAACCTGATGGAGGTCAGTATAGATGGACTAATAGACCAAGTCCCACACACCGCTAGAAGCCCAAATATTTTTTCAGAGCTAGATGCAGAAATTTTTTTTATTCAATTTGCAACCTGATGGAGGTCAGTATAGATGGACTAATAGACCAAGTCCCACACACTGCTAGAAGCCCAAATATTTTTTCAGAGCTAGATGCAGAAAAAAATTATTTTTAATTTGCAACCTGATGGAGGTCAGTATAGATGGACTAATAGACCAAGTCCCACACACCGCTAGAAGCCCAAATATTTTTTCAGAGCTAGATGCAGAAATTTTTTTTATTCAATTTGCAACCTGATGGAGGTCAGTATAGATGGACTAATAGACCAAGTCCCACACACTGCTAGAAGCCCAAATATTTTTTCAGAGCTAGATGCAGAAAAAAATTATTTTTAATTTGCAACCTGATGGAGGTCAGTATAGATGGACTAATAGACCAAGTCCCACACACTGCTAGAAGCCCAAATATTTTTTCAGAGCTAGATGCAGAAAAAAATTATTTTTAATTTGCAACCTGATGGAGGTCAGTATAGATGGACTAATAGAACAAGTCCCACACGCTGCTAGAAGCCCAAATATTTTTTCAGAGATAAATGAAGAAAAAAATTATTTTTAATTTGCAACCTGATGGAGGTCAGTATAGATGGACTAATAGACCAAGTCCCACACACTGCTAGAAGCCCAAATATTTTTTCAGAGCTAGATGCAGAAAAAAATTATTTTTAATTTGCAACCTGATGGAGGTCAGTATAGATGGACTAATAGACCAAGTCCCACACACCGCTAGAAGCCCAAATATTTTTTCAGAGCTAGATGCAGAAAAAAATTATATTCAATTTGCAACCTGCTGGAGGTCAGTATAGAAGGACTAATAGAACAAGTCCCACACACTGCTAGAAGCCCAAATATTTTTTCAGAGCTAAATGAAGAAAAAAATTATTTTTAATTTGCAACCTGATGGAGGTCAGTATAGATGGACTAATAGACCAAGTCCCACACACTGCTAGAAGCCCAAATATTTTTTCAGAGCTAGATGCAGAAAAAAATTATATTCAGTTTGCAACCTGATGGAGGTCAGTATAGATGGACTAATAGAATGATGCTATGCCCAAAAGATTTTACTTCACTAGGTGCAGTAAAAAAATTGGTATTCTATACACAGGTGGTATATCTTGCAACACAGATAGGCTACTCCACTGACTAACACACTCTGCAATAGGCCAAAAAGGATTAGCTTTGCTAGATTCAGCCAAATGCTGTGAAAAAAACTTGCACAGCACTGGCACAGACCTGCCTGGCAAAAACTGATAGGAACTGATGTAACCTAGTCCTGAAAAGGACTCCAATTACAATTAGTCTTTACTCCCACAATCTATCTATTTAAGAGCACAGACCTGCCTGATAAAAGTCGTAGGAAATGCTGTAACCTAGTCCTTAAAAGGACTGCAATCACAACTATTCCCTACTCCCAAGCTATCTGTATATTTGTGCGAAAATTGGCTTGAAATTAACAAGGTATAGCGCACACAGCAACAGCGGTGCCGTCTAACACGCAGCTGCAGCAGTGAGAAAATGGTGGCGACGGGGAAAATGGCTTGGTCTTATAGGGCAAGGACATGTGACATACACTGCCAATCACACATGCCCTTGCTTGTGTGAAAAAAAGCACTTCGCTCCGTGTGTGCGCTGCTGATAGGCTGACAGATTGCACCTCCCCACTGCAAATGCGGGAAAGAGAAAAAAAAATGGAGATCTTCATTGTTCCTGCAGAGATCCATCCCCTGCCCCTCCCCCCGCCCCGCTGTACACTCAAACTGCGTATTAACATTAATTTTCATCATTACTGAGAAAAAATCCAGTTATGATTTTGGTGCACGAACAGTTATCGAACATAACCTCGAACAGCCGAATTTTTCTCAAATTGTTCGTGTTCGCCGACCGGCTCGAACACCGCCCAAAACAGCTCGAATTTGAGATTGGCGAACAGTTCGAGTAGAACAACGCTCATCTCTACCAGTGTTGAGCCACCCCCGTAGTGTTCGAGTTCGGTTCGGTTCGTCGAACACCCGTGTGTTCGCCGAACTGTTCGTCGAACTGTTCGTCGAACACCTTCGAACACCGTTAAAACCAATGGCAGGCAAACAAAAACACATAGAAACACATAGAAAACACCTTCAAAGGTGTCCAAAAGCTGACAAACTGCTCAGAAGACATAAATAACACATGGAAAAGTGACAAGTACATATAGTCATGCGAAAATAAAAGAGGTGGAGGAGTAAAAGGAGGGGGAGACACAGATATAGGCATGTCATGCCCTTCTAAAATCCAAAAAGTGAGAAGCCGACACGGCCAGTCCGCTCCTGCCCGTGCCACCTCCGTGTCGCCGGGTTTGTGCCAGAGCCGCGGTGAACCCTGACGGCCAGCCCCCCTCTCCCAATACTGGTGCCTGTCCGCTGGTGGGTCGAGCGAGCCCCCCTGTGGTGGAGGCAGCTCTAAGCTTTTTAATTTAAATTGTCTCTCTAATTTGAATGAATACACTTTAAATCCATTTACAAGGATCTATTGGAGGGCAAGTCTCATGCCAGCAGCCGCGGTAATTCCAGCTCCAGTAGCGTCCACTAAAGCTGCTGCAGTTAAAAAGCTTTTATAAGGATCGAGCTCGGCTGTCCACAGCAAGGCATCCTACTGCCAGTCCCAGCCCCTATGCCTTGGGGTGCCTCCTGATGCTCTTCACTAAGTATCCCATGGTCCCGAAGCATTTCCTTTGAAAAAATTAAGTGTCTAAACTACAGGTGGTGCAGCTTGCTTAACAGCCGGGATAATCCGCTTACTAGCAGACACTGCTACTAGGCACAAAGTATTTCCTGGGCTAGATGCAGTTAAAAATTTGTAATTAGATACTCTCGTTGGATGCTGAGAAAGCATTCCATAGAGTCTCCTGGCACGTCATATATGATTCTCTTAAAAAGCTTGGGGTAGGGGTCTAGGGGACCCTTTTATAGCCAAAATCACGGCCCTGTATCGCAATACGTCACCTAGGCTGAAGATAAATGGAACTGTAGCACCCTGAGGGCTCGGTTGCTAAAGACGTATTGCACCTCACCCAGAGGTGTGATATCTCACTCTCAGGTAAGGATGGAGTGTGGATCAGGACCCGGCACCTGCATGCATTACACCACATTGCCGTGGGGCAGGGCGACCAATATGCCCCTGAGATGGGCACGACAGTCCCTGTCCCTGGCTGGAGTGGGGGGAGGGAACACTGAGGAAGGGGAACCCTGTAGTGCAGGAGCAGGGAGGAAGCAGTTCCTGGGTGCATTGAGAAGGGAGTATAAAAGGTGGGCACCATCTTAGTTCAGTGCAGAGAAGTCTGAGCAGAAGTGGCAGGGAGCAGGGGCTCTGCATGAGCTCTGCTCCGGAGGCGGGCCTAGTAACAGAGGCCCAGGCCTGGAAGAGGGAGAAGGAAGGAAGAGGAGCGGAGAAGGCTCCAGGAACGAGGAATGAAGGGATCCCAGGGGTGCGGACGGGCGAGTCGCCACCGTACGCCCGAATCCACCTTCGTGGAGGGGTCAGGCCAAAGGGGGAGACCGGTCCCCGAACTAGTGGAGGCAGGAAAAGACCCTCAGCTAGAAACCGGAGGCTCTGACATTTTATGTGGCGCAGCCCCTCGCTACACCCGCTAGGAAGGCACCACATAGGGTCAGGGAAACTGGCGCCAAGTTTACCAAGAGGAGGCCCGAGGCAGCCGGACAGAAGTGTTGGTAAGAAAGGCCAGACAAATGACACACAAAGGGGGTCCTGTGAAGTGCTCCAAAGTTATCTGGGAGTTGTCTGAGCCCCTCACCTGGTGAGCACAGTACGACGTGGGCAGCCGTTACCTGCAGACGTGGTCTGGATAATAAGAACTGTGAGTAAAGGCCCTGAACTGCATCACTGACTCCGTGTCGTTACTGCTGCTGCCCTGCACCATCACCCCCATCCTCCGCATACACTGCCCTGAGGCTATACTCCTCCCGTGGGGAGTTATGCTACGCTCTGCTGCACCCACAACACCAGCCTCAGTAGTCTGCCCTGTAGCGGCGGTTCACTCTGACCGCAATCCACGGGTGGCGTAGTCGGACATTTAAACATGAAAACCACATAAATAGTTCCGCCACTGGTTTGACCGCCCTGAGCCACGGAACTGGGTCGCCGCCACGAAGACTACAACCACCAGCATCCACCAAAAAGGGTCCGGCTCCGGGTGTCCCAAGGCCCAGGGGGTGCGTCAGAACATTTTCATCACCTTTCACAATCACCAATGGGACAAGGCAGTGATGTCCTCTGTCCCCTCTCTTATACATCCTAGTGACGGAGCACCTGCTCTCATCAATTCGCCATAACCCCAATATTAGGTGGATTGAGGTGGGAGGCACCGAGTACAAGTGCTCTCTATTTGCTGATGATGTCCTAGTATATATCACTCAATCACATATATGCATCCATGCTGTTATGGCTGAAATAGATCACTTTGTTACATGGTAAAATTTTAAAATCAATGCAGCGAAGTCTGAGGCCCTCGATGTCTCCCTCCCCAAATCCATATAGGATTCCATCCAGTCCAACTTTCCCTTTGCCTGGCCCTCACAGGGTATCAAATACTTAGGAATTCCTATTCATAGAGACCTCTCCCATCTATGTTATCTTAATTTTGGGCCCTTTATTGAACAACTCCATACAGACCACGGTTGGCAAGTTAGAACTGTAAGATTCACTACGTGAACCACTGGTGTTTTGTGGAAAAGCACATGTACACTGCGTTCCAAATTATTATACAAAAAGTGTTTAGGAGTGATAAGGGAAGAATTTGTTTGTTTGTCAGTTAAACTCATTGATGGTGATGTGTGTCAGGGCTCTTTATATCACTGTAAGCAATTGCAGACACCTGTGCTAATTAGTTTGGCAGGTGTGTCCAATGAAAGGCAAGACTACTTAAGAAGGCTCTCTCACATTATTAAGCAGCCTACATTTTCTGCCAAAATGGGAAAGAAAAAGGATGTGTCGGCTGCTGAGAAGCAACAAATTGTGGAGTGTTTAGGTCAAGGCATGACTACAATCAACATTGTGCGATGATCAGGATGAAGTGTCTTGGCAATCAAGAAGTATGTAGCCGATTCACAGTACACACGTGTGCGTGCTGATAAGGGCAAATTGAGGACTCTTTCCTACAGGCAATTACGTCAGGTTGAAAGAGCAGCGGCAAAAAAGCCTTGTCATAGCAGCAGACAAGTTTTTGAAGCTGCTTGTGCCTCCAACGTCCCCCGAACAACAAGATGCAGGGTCCTTCAGAGGTTTGCAGCTGTGCATGCGCCATCCTGTCGACCTCCTCTATCCACTTCACACAAGCAGAAACGGCTCCAGTGGGCCAAACATTACATGAAGACTGATTTCAAAACTGTTTTGTTCACGGATGAGTGCCGTGCAGCGCTCGATGGTCCAGATGGATGGAGTGGAGGATGGCTGGTTGATGGACACCCCACGCAAACACGGCTACAGCGCCAACAAGGAGGAGGTGGAGTAATGTTTTGGGCTGGAATCATGGGGAGAGAGATTGTCGGCCCCTTTAGGATCCCTGAAGGCGCTAAAGATGAACTCCATAATGTATGTGGATTTTCTCAAACAGCACTTCCTGCCATGGTTCAAGAAGAAGAACCGTGTATTTCACAGCAAGATCATTTTTCTGCATGATAATGCACCATCTCATGCTGCACATAAAACATCTGCATCTCTGGCTGATATGGGCATAAAAGGGGACAAACTTATGGTGTGACCCCCATGCTCCCCTGACCTCTACCCCATTCAGAACCTTTGGAGCATCATTAAAAGGAGTGTCTATGATGGCGGGAGGCAGTTCACATCTAAGCAACAGCTCTGGGAGGGTATTCTGTCCTCATGCAAAACAATTGAAGCAGAAACCATCCAAAACCTGACAAATTCAATGGACGAGAGAGTTCAGAAGCTCCTTTCGAACAAGGGGTCCTATGTGAAAATGTAACATCACCTAGAATAAAGTTTTGAGTTGAAAACTGTTTGATTTCAGTTTCTAACAACCTGCTAATGCTTATAATTTCAAAAATGACCATTTTTTTGGTCTTTATTAAAATGAAAAGGTTGATCAAAAAGTTTGGGGGATCTAAGAGTGTGGCAACCCAGTAGTCATGATTACTTCGAATTCTGACAATATGAGGGTCATGCTGCAGGTAGTGCAGCAAGAAGGCACTTATGTGCCTTGCGCATCTCGGAGCCCCAAAATTATTTTCCGGGCTAGATGCAGCTAAAAATTATTTTTAATTTTAAATCTGGTGAAGCTTTAGTATAGATGGCCTAATAGGATCAGTGCTGCACACTGCTACAAAGCCCAAATTATTTTCCAGTCAAGATACAGATAAACATGATTAGTAATTTGAAAGCTTAAAACGGTTGGTAGGGTGATTTTAACCAATCATCAAGCTTTTACGCTCCCCAGGATGACACAGGGGTAGAAAAGTCGTTTCGGATCCATGATTTGTTCATCTTTATGAACGTGAGTCTGTCTACATTATCAGTGGAGAGCCGCGTGCGCTTATCTGTCAGCACACCACCAGCAGCGCTGAACACACGTTCAGACAGAACGCTGGCTGCGGGGCATGACAAGATCTCCAAGGCGTAAGTGGCTAGCTCCGGCCATTTATCCAGATTGGAAGCCCAAAAAGAGCAAGGGTCCAGTGACACAGTCGTGGCTTCAATGTTTACTTGGAGATACTCCTGTACCATCGTCTCTAGGCGTTGACTATGTGTCAGACTTCTTGTCTCCTGTGGCCTTGCAAAGGATGGGCTAAAAAAGTGGTGAAATGATTCCGCAAAATTGATGTTACCAGCAGATACTGTGGTTCTGTCACGGTTTGAGTGCTGAACACTTGACGGTCCCACGGTTGGCAAGTTGGAACTGTGAGATTCACTACGTGCACCACTGGTATTTTGTGGAAAAGCACATGTAAGATTCTGCAACAGTCTCTGCTGATACTCCTGCATGCGTGCATCCCTTTCTATGGCAGGAATAATTTCTGCAAATTTACTTTTGTACCGGGGATCTAACAGTGTGGCAACCCAGTAGTCAGGATTATTTCTAATTCTCACAATTCGAGGGTCATGTTGCAGGTAGTGCAGCAAGAAGGCACTCATGTGTGTTGCGCATCCAGGAGCACCAAGTCCCTGTTGTGTTGGTGGCGAGGTAACAATCATGCTTCCTTCCTCTGTCCTCTCCCCCCAACCTCGCACAACAGAAATGTGATCAAGGTCTCCCTCATCTGATGAGTCTTCCATCAGTTCGTCCTCCACTTCTTCCTGGGCTCCTGCACCTTCCTCACTAGTTTGGCTGCTACCATGCGCCCTGGTAAAACCATCTCCCCCACCCTCACATGCCTGCCGCCTTGGTGCTGCCGACCGTCTGGACCTTGCAGATGTTAGCCCTTCCGCATACAACTCCTCCTCCTCTACTTCCTCCACCTCCTCTTGTGCCACCACCTGACTCCGAATTCTGTTTAACATGTGCTCCAGCATGTAAATCACCGGAATAGTCATGCTGATAATGGCATCGTCAGCACTAAACATCTTCGTCGCCATTTCAAAACTGTGCAGAAGGGTGCATAGGTCCATGATCTGAGACCACTCCTCCAGCGTGATTTGCCCCACCTCTGAATCTCGTTGGCCCAGGCTATACGTCAGAACGTATTGCACCAGGGCTTGTCGGTGCTGCCACAGTCGCTGCAACATGTGCAGAGTTGAATTCCACCGGGTAGGCACATCGCATTTTAGCCGGTGAAGTGGCAGACCCAACGACTTCTGTAGAGATGTAAGTCGCTGAGCTGCGGGATGCGAACGGCGGAAGTGAGCACACAGCGACCGTGCCCTCTGCAGAAGGCCATCTAGTCTGGGATAGTGGGCTAAAAATTGCTGGACAACCAGGTTCAACACGTGAGCCATACAAGGCACGTGTGTGACATTGCCCCGGCGAAGGGCCGCACCCAGGTTTGCAGCATTGTCGCACACGGCCTTCCCTGGTTTCAGGTCCAGTGGAGACAACCATTCATGAAATTGGTTCTCCAGAGCTGACCACAACTCCTCAGCTGTGTGACTCACATTTCCCAGACATTTCAATGTAAAAACCGCCTGATGACGTTGAGCCCTACTGCCAGCATAGTAAGGAGGTGTGCAGGATCCCTTCTGCGCAGTTAGAAAGCTTGTGGCATGACCAGACAGGCTTTGGGTGCAGGTGGAAGACCGAGAGGAGGTTGAGGAGGCAGAAGCAGTGGTGGAACTTTGACATAAAGAGGATTGACGCACAACTCGTGGGGACGGCAAGACTTGGACAGCAGCCCCTTGTCCTGCTGTCACCATAGTTACCCAGTGCCCAGTCAGCGACATGTAACGCCCCTGTCCATGCCTACTCGTCCAAGTGTCTGTGGTGAAATGCACCCTATCACACACAGAGTTTCTCAAAGAAGCGGTGATGTTGTGTGCGACATGCTGGTGGAGCGCAGGCACACCTTTCTTTGAGAAGTAGTGCCGACTGGGCATCTGGTACTGGGGCACTGCGACGGACATAAGGTCTCGAAAATCCTCTGTGTCCACCAGGCGGAAAGGCAGCATTTCTGTAGCCAAGAGCTTGCAGATGGTGAAATTCAACCTCTTAGCTTTCTCATGGCTAGGAGGAAATGGTCTTTTACTTGTCCACATCTGAGGGACCGAGGGCTGGCTATTGTGCTTAGACGGGGTTGATAAGGGTGTCCCCGGCAAACTGCCGGTCTGTGAGGAAGATGCAGGCGGACATGTTAGGTTGCCTTGATCCAAAGGTGGTGCTATCGATGTCGGACAGCGCTCAAGACCAGCTGGTGTTACCACCTCCAAAGAAAATGATGACCTGCCAATCACGCTGGCTGTTGCGGGTAAAGAGGTGGCAGGTCTGCGCCCCAAAACAGGTGTGACTGCTGTCCCCCCAGTCACAGAGGATGAAGAGGCCGCGGATGCACAAGATATGGCAGACGGTGGTTGGCCCGGCCGGCTAGACCGCATTGTAGCACACTGAGCTTCCCACTGCAACTTATGCTTCATGTCCATGTGCCGGTTCATGCATGAAGTACTCAAACTATGTATTTTTTGGCCTCTACTTAGCTTTTGCTGACAAATGTTACAGATAACACGAGTTGGGTCATCTTTATCGATCTGAAAAAATGCCCAGGCTATGCAAGGCTTAGCACCCATGCGACCTGAAGAGCCACCACGACTTGTGGTGAGAGGCAGAGTTGTGTTTGAGGATGCAGTTGTTGACGTGCTTCCAGTACTACGTCTCTGTCCAGGAAGGCGCAACCTGACCTCGTCGTCACTAGCATCTTCCTCCACCTCCTCTGCTGACCTCATCTCTTGGCTGACTGTGGGTTGACAGTAAGTGGGATCTCCGACCTCATCATCATCACCCTGTGCGTTATCACACCCGTCGTCCTCAGAGCCAACCTGTTCCTGCCCTGACAAAAAACTAAAGTTGTCGCTCCAATCAGGTATTTGAGTCTTATCATCGTCTTCCTCATTGTCTCCACCAACAGGAGTTACAGTGTGGGAATGAGGGTCTACATTATGGTCAGAACCTTCTGCGTCTGGTCCTGGATCCGACTCATAAAGATTCTGGGCATCAGTGCAGATCATTTCCTCGTCTGGATTCACAAAAGCGCTGGAGTCGACCTCTGATTCCCAGGCTATAGTATGAGTAAACAGCTCTGCAGACTCAACCATCTGTTCTACCTCATACTCAGACGGGCAGCTGGAGATTTGGGAGCTGTGAGGAAGCAAGTGCGATTTGGGTGACACCTTTGAGGACTGGAGTATTTGTGATGTTGAAGTTGATGTGGAGGAGAGCCCACTTAAAGGAGCACTTGATATCCGTTGAAGCACCTGCTGTTTTTGTGCCTCATCTGGAATTTGTAGCGATTGGCGTGGCCGTAAGAAAGGGATCTTATCACATTGTCCGCTAAAAGAAGTAGACATTTTAGTTTGGCTGGAAGATGGTCTTTCTTCTGCACCTACCCCACGGACACAACCTTTTTTCCCCTTCCCAACACGCCTATTCCCCTTTCCACCAGCGGCAGGCCTTTTTCCACTCATTTTGGTGGTTAACTAATTCACAACTCTGGAGTTGTTTGCACAAAAAAACAATGGATGGTAACCGAGCAGAGCTGAGTGGCCAAACTGTGGTATTAGGCCAAAACTATTGGCTGGGTTAGATGCAGAAAAAAATTATTTTTAATTTGCAACCTGATGGAGGTCAGTATAGATGGACTAATAGACCAAGTCCCACACACCGCTAGAAGCCCAAATATTTTTTCAGAGCTAGATGCAGAAAATTTTTTTATTCAATTTGCAACCTGATGGAGGTCAGTATAGATGGACTAATAGACCAAGTCCCACACACTGCTAGAAGCCCAAATATTTTTTCAGAGCTAGATGCAGAAAAAAATTATTTTTAATTTGCAACCTGATGGAGGTCAGTATAGATGGACTAATAGACCAAGTCCCACACACTGCTAGAAGCCCAAATATTTTTTCAGAGCTAGATGCAGAAAAAAATTATTTTTAATTTGCAACCTGATGGAGGTCAGTATAGATGGACTAATAGAACAAGTCCCACACGCTGCTAGAAGCCCAAATATTTTTTCAGAGATAAATGAAGAAAAAAATTATTTTTAATTTGCAACCTGATGGAGGTCAGTATAGATGGACTAATAGACCAAGTCCCACACACTGCTAGAAGCCCAAATATTTTTTCAGAGCTAGATGCAGAAAAAAATTATTTTTAATTTGCAACCTGATGGAGGTCAGTATAGATGGACTAATAGACCAAGTCCCACACACCGCTAGAAGCCCAAATATTTTTTCAGAGCTAGATGCAGAAAAAAATTATATTCAATTTGCAACCTGCTGGAGGTCAGTATAGAAGGACTAATAGAACAAGTCCCACACACTGCTAGAAGCCCAAATATTTTTTCAGAGCTAAATGAAGAAAAAAATTATTTTTAATTTGCAACCTGATGGAGGTCAGTATAGATGGACTAATAGACCAAGTCCCACACACTGCTAGAAGCCCAAATATTTTTTCAGAGCTAGATGCAGAAAAAAATTATATTCAGTTTGCAACCTGATGGAGGTCAGTATAGATGGACTAATAGAATGATGCTATGCCCAAAAGATTTTACTTCACTAGGTGCAGTAAAAAAATTGGTATTCTATACACAGGTGGTATATCTTGCAACACAGATAGGCTACTCCACTGACTAACACACTCTGCAATAGGCCAAAAAGGATTAGCTTTGCTAGATTCAGCCAAATGCTGTGAAAAAAACTTGCACAGCACTGGCACAGACCTGCCTGGCAAAAACTGATAGGAACTCATGTAACCTAGTCCTGAAAAGGACTCCAATTACAATTAGTCTTTACTCCCACAATCTATCTATTTAAGAGCACAGACCTGCCTGATAAAAGTCGTAGGAAATGCTGTAACCTAGTCCTTAAAAGGACTGCAATCACAACTATTCCCTACTCCCAAGCTATCTGTATATTTGTGCGAAAATTGGCTTGAAATTAACAAGGTATAGCGCACACAGCAACAGCGGTGCCGTCTAACACGCAGCTGCAGCAGTGAGAAAATGGTGGCGACGGGGAAAATGGCTTGGTCTTATAGGGCAAGGACATGTGACATACACTGCCAATCACACATGCCCTTGCTTGTGTGAAAAAAAGCACTTCGCTCCGTGTGTGCGCTGCTGATAGGCTGACAGATTGCACCTCCCCACTGCAAATGCGGGAAAGAGAAAAAAAAATGGAGATCTTCATTGTTCCTGCAGAGATCCATCCCCTGCCCGTCCCCCCGCCCCGCTGTACACTCAAACTGCGTATTAACATTAATTTTCATCATTACTGAGAAAAAATCCAGTTATGATTTTGGTGCACGAACAGTTATCGAACATAACCTCGAACAGCCGAATTTTTCTCAAATTGTTCGTGTTCGCCGACCGGCTCGAACACCGCCCAAAACAGCTCGAATTTGAGATTGGCGAACAGTTCGAGTAGAACAACGCTCATCTCTAATCTCTACTCGTGACGCCACCTGTGGTATGCGGCTGAAGGGAGCAGCCGCTGCAGAGCAAATCCTCTGGAGCTGTTGATAATGCAGCAGAGTTGGTTTGGCTCTCCACAGGTAGAGCTTAGCTCCAGGGCAGGAAGTGGTGATTTTATTAGATATTGCTGTGCAGTGTAGTGCAGGGGATGATGGCACAGTAATAATTCGCAGAGACAGTGGGATGCAGTCTTCAGTTTTAGACTCCAAGTTACCAGGCCAGGATAACTTCCCACGCCGTCCTGTGCTTACTCAGGGAGGGGTTCAGCAAACCCTCAGGTACCTCCGGAGTACATAACGGGACCCCCTTCTGTGTGTTCCTTCTGACCGTCTCCCTGCACCTCACACCCAGTGTCCCAAGCCAGTGACCACGGACCTTGTCGGACGACGTCTTCTCTGTCCCCTGGGTCCTCTATGGCCACCTTTTTGGTGAGTTAGATGTGGCTGTTGGCGGCAGCACCTGAAATGCTGCACCCTCCGGTTATCTAGTTGAGGCTTAAAGAACTCTGCTAGTTTAGGGGCCGGTCCCCTCTCTGCGACCTGATCCTTCTGCTCCTCTGCAGACTCGGGCGCACGGGTGGCATCAGCACTGCCCGTGCCCCTAGGATCCTTTCTACTTTCCTGGAGCCTTTCTCCTGCTCCTCTCTCTCTTCCGTCTGTCCTGGGCCTTTCTCACTGGGCCCTCCTCCTGAGCAGAGCTCCTGCTGAGCTCCTGCTCCGCACACACTCTCTCCTCTCTGACTGGACTGGACTCTTTGAAGATGGCTCCCCCCTTTATATCTTCCTAACAAGTGCTCCTCTGTACTTCTTCCTCCACCCACACCCACTACATGGTTCCCCCTTATTTGGTTCCCCGCACTCCAGCCAGGGACAGGGCTCAGCAGGAGAGCGACGCATCTTGCTCCTGCTGCCGGTCTGGAGTAGTGTAGTGTTGGATGCAGGTGTTGGGGTCCCGGGCAGCACGCTATCCTTACCTGAGAGTGAGATACCACACCTCTGGGTGAGATGCAGTACCTCTGTGGTGACTGAACCCGCAGGGGCACCACACTAGCACGGACCCCGGCATTTACTTTGGGGTCTCAGCTGTATATACCAGCTGACACCCACTCCTTCAAGCACAAGTTCAGCTCCTGAGCCTGCACAATGCGACTGTCGCAACAGTTTGACTAGTATTATTAAGTTCCACCTGCCTGTGACATAGGACATCAAAGAATGGGAAGGGATTAAAGTAAAAAAAAAAGGATTAAATGTATTTCACACTATTGCCCATAAAAGCTACAAACCTTGGTGTCTACAGTTATCTGAGCTCCCCCTACCTGGTGACATAAAGTCTGACAGTACTAATTAAAGAAGATTTTAATGACCAGGTTGTGCCTCCTCTTCATACAGTATTCAAACAAAATGGTGGTGCCACTTCCTTATCAACCAGTTGTTTCAGCTGAGACCCCACCTGATGTATACATTTATTTCCATATTCATCACACTCTTATTTAGCATCTTAAACAGAGACCTGTGGTAACAAAGACCTCTTAATGTGAGAAAGGGTGCAAACAATGGGAACTTTGCATACCAATAAAGTGCATTCCATTCACACCTGCAACCAAACCTTAACTCAATAATTCACCTAATGAAATACCTGGAAATATACTAGATTCACCATTTTTTAAGTGTAACACATGCACAGAAAACTGTCAGAGCAGCTACTGGTATACTGGAGCTTACAGTCACTAAGAAGAGCTTTGCAGCTGCTGTTAAACAGGGACCTACAGACATTAACAGTTTTTCCCCTGAGCTGCAGTGGACTACAATTCCCAGGGACCCTTGTTTCAGGCAGATGACACAGCCTGGAAGGATTGAAGGAGAGAGCATGGATTGGATGAGGAGGGACTTGGGGGAGGGAACTGGGCAGAAAGTGAAAGCAAAAGTTGAGAGGGAGAAGAGTGTGGCAACTTGTGGTGAGGGACGGAGCGCTGCGGATCTGTATACCTCTACGCTGCAGAGTGTTGCCGTCCCCTCTGATATACCCGCGCTGCTGGAGAGATTGCGGCCTTGTCACCCTCTGAAGCAAGTTACATCAAGGACTCGGAGAGTTCTGCCGACACTCCCACCGTATAAAGACCTGAATCCTGCCGCCCCCAGCTGGTGTCCAGAGAACCATCCGACCGTTTGAGACGCACCGTGAGTGCCCTTCTGAGACTTGTGGTTCTACCAGCGCTATTTACAGTGAGTACACTACAACCCAGGCTATTGACATTAATATTCATCTATGTGCATCAACGGTTCTAATTTGCGCGCCAACATCTGCAGCAACTGGGCCCCAATGTTTTGGATTGAGTTCAAACAAAAGGGAAACCTGCTACGTTATATTTGCAGGGTCGGAGTAGAATTAGATTGTGATGTGTATATGACTTTTACAGAGCACAGTTACTTGTATTGTATGTTATTCCTTTAAATCCACCTAATTTCTGCTGCATAGCAATAAACCTGTTAAACGGTTTTACTCCTGTTCCCTGTGAGCGTGTACTGAGCTGTGGCAAGGGCTTCCTGAATCAGTCCCTGGCAGAAGATAACAGTCCTTCTGCAGTTCCAGAGAGAGCTCCAATCAAGATTCGGATGGAGGCACTGCGCCCTAGAGAGGTGAGACCCCCCATAACACCTAGTGTACCGTTGTAGCCCTAAAGGGGTGTTACATAAGGCTTTCAATAGTCAAAAAAATGAATTTTACACCTGGGCCTATGTAAATGGCAGAATATGTTAAAATTTGGGGTGATACGTATCACACCTCATTTTATTTATTTGCTCACTTATATATGGCCATCATATGCCACAACATTTTACAGACATTATCATTACTGACCCCATGTCACGCTAGGTAAGGGGAGGACCAAGTGTACGATGATGGGAAAAGGGGGAAAGCCCAACAACTAGGAAAAGGGAGAGTGGAGACCCCGAGGCTGATCTTACAGCAGCCTGACTCCCCTACCGTCCCTAAATAGCCTAGCACCGAGCAGGATACCTAATCCTTAACTGTCCCTAGAGCTAGGCCCTAGTCAGGGAGGGGAAGGAGTGAGCACTAGTCAGTCCCCACTGCAACTAAAGACAAACAAGGAAAACAGCCAAGGGGATACACTTAGCTTGAGAAGACACCACAGAGAAGACGACAACAATCCACCAAGAAACTCCAAGAAGAAACTAGCCGACTGCTAGTACTCCAGGCCTGAGCAGGGGAAAATAGTTCTATCACCGGCGACTTTCTGGAGACACTGAGGGTTTTTAAATATCAAGCAAGGGTGTGTCAATTAGCAGCAGTAGGTGGAGATCACTGCTGGGTCCTAGCGAGAGAAGAATACCACTACACTATAGAGATGAAAGGATCAAGAAGATGTTGTATGGCAACAATATTGTGGCAGCATTATTTAGAAACACTGTATAGTGTCATTTATAATGAGGGTTCGCTGATCATATCCATCAAGTGCGTGTGCTTCTACTTGTATGTGTTTAGGTGTCACATATACATAACCATCTCAATGAACCTCTTCTCTTGACAATATCCTTGTACGTAGCTCTACAACTACTTTTTTTTTGTAAAAAAACAGAACTAGAAAAGAGCTGATCTGTTCTTGTTTTTTCCCCCAATATATTTGCAGAAGCAAAATGGGCTTAGTAAATAACCTTTATACATATTTTCTAAATCATTCATACAGTGGTGGCCAAAAGTATTGGCATCCCTGCAATTCTGTCAGATAATACTCAGTTTCTTCCTGAAAATGATTGCAATCACAAATTCTTTGGTATTATTATCTTCATTTAATTTGTCTTCAATGAAAAAACATAAAAAGAATTGTCCTAAAGCCAAATTGGATACAATTCCACACCAAACCTAAAAAAGGGGGTGGACAAAAGTATTGGCACTGTTTGAAAAATCATGTGATGCTTCTCTAATTCATGTAATTAACATCACCTGTAACTTACCTGTGGCACCTAACAGGTGTTGACAATAACTAAATCACACTTGCAGCCAGTTAACATGGATTAAAGTTGACTCAACCTCTGTCCTGTGTCCTTGTGTGTACCACATTGAGCATGGAGAAAAGAAAGAAGACCAAAGAACTGTCTGAGGACTTGAGAAACCAAATTGTGAGGAAGCATGAGCAATCTCAAGGCTACAAGTCCATCTCCAAAGACCTGAATGTTCCTGTGTCTTCCGTGCGCAGTGTCATCAAGAAGTTTAAAGCCCATGGCACTCTGGCTAACCTCCCTAGATGTGGATGGAAAAGAAAAATTGACGAGAGATTTCAACGCAAAATTATGCGGATGGTAGATAAAGAACCTCGACTGACATCCAAACAAGTTCAAGCTGCCCTGCAGTCCGAGGGTACAACAGTGTCAACCCGTACTATCCGTTGGCGTCTGAATGAAAAGGGACTGTATGGTAGGATACCCAGGAAGACCCCAATTCTTACCCCGAGACATAAAAAAGCCAGGCTGGAGTTTGCCAAAACTTACCTGAGAAAGCCTAAAATGTTTTGGAAGAATGTTCTCAGGTCAGATGAGACAAAAGTAGAGCTTTTTGGGAAAAAGCATCAACATAGAGTGTACAGGAAAAAAAAGAGGCATTCAAAGAAAAGAACACGGTCCCTACAGTCAAACATGGCGGAGGTTCCCTGATGTTTTGGGGTTGCTTTGCTGCCTCTGGCACTGGACTGCTTGACCGTGTGCATGGCATTATGAAGTCTGAAGACTACCAACAAATTTTGCAGCATAATGTAGGGCCCAGTGTGAGAAAGCTAGGTCTCCCTCAGAGGTCATGGGTCTTCCAGCAGGACAATGACCCAAAATACACTTCCAAAAGCACTATAAAATGGTTTGAGAGAAAGCACTGGAGACTTATAAGGTGGCCAGCAATGAGTCCAGACCTGAATCCCATAGAACACCTGTGGAGAGATCTCAAAATGGCAGTTTGGAGAGTTCACCCTTCAAATATCAGGGAACTGGAGCAGTTTGCCAAAGAAGAATGGTCTACAATTCCAGCAGAGCATTGTAAGAAACTCATTGATGGTTACCGGAAGCAGTTGTTTGCAGTTATTTTGGCTAAAGGTTGTGCAACCAAGTATTAGGCTGAGGGTGCCAATACTTTTGTCTGACCCATTTTTGGAGTTTTGTGTGAAATGATCAATGATTTGATTTTTGCTTCATTCTCTTTTGTATTTTTTCCTTGCAAGCAAATTAAATGAAGATAATAATACCAAAGAATTTGTGATTGCAATCATTTTCAGGAAGAAACTGAGTATTATCTAACAGAATTGCAGGGGTGCCAATACTTTTGCCCACCACTGTATATTGCAAGAGCTTATGTGGCACCTTAGGGGTCCGGTTGCCATAGTGGCTTTGCCTCCCTCAAAAGAGGTAATGCCATGCCTGGAAGCAAGCAGGGATCCCCTAGTCAGGGATACTAAGCATGCAACACGTTCCTGGCTCCAGACCAGCAAGGGGAGTCCCCTCCCCTTTGCAACTGGGATCTGGGGGCGGGGTTAGTTAGTCTTAGTGTGAGGAGTGGAGTTTAGGACTTCGAGGAGAGAGGAACTAGGGACTGGAGCTGAGGAAGCTCGTCCTAGATGAAATACACAGAGGACCGGACACCGGAGTCCGAGGCTGTGGGGGCACTGCAGGCCCAGCAGCAGATACCGTAGGGCAGGAGATTGCAGGTCTCCTGGCCCCATCAGACGCCGGAGGCTCAGCAGCACAGAGGGACCAGCACCGCCACGGAGGAGCGACGCATGCACAAAGCCCGGGCTGCCAGCCATACGGGTGAGCACAGAACGTCACACTCAGGGACGTGGGCTACAACACAGCTACAATCAGTAAAGCTAAAGAGTATAGTGAGAAGGGCAGGCCTACAACTCCACCTGGCAAGGAGGACTCTATGTTTGCTTCCAGGCTGACCGGACTCTTACTTCTAGCCAGTACTCCAGTCCAGGCTTGTCTAATTGTCATCAGTAAAGGCCCTGGGACTGCACTATACTGACTCTCTGGTTATTACTGACACCCTGCACAACCACCATCATCCACACACTGCCCTGAAGCTAACTCTTCCTGTGGGGAGTTATACCACCCTGGCTGCAAAACCACCAGCTTCAGAGGACTGTTCCGCAGCGGTGGTCTCCATTGGCCGCATTCCCCAGGTGGCATAGTTGGACATTAACACCTATACAAATAAATACCCCTTGGATTGACCGCCCTGGGTCACGGAATGGGTCACCGCCACTGTGACTACAACCCCCAGCATCGACCGGCCCGGCACCGGGTACCCCACGGCCCAGGGGGCGCGTCAACTTTGGCGTAGTCGGCAGGATTTCGTGCACGTTGTCACCTGGTACTGTGCGCCTTAAAGAACTGTGTCGCATACTGTGGTGAAGTTTCGCGCCAATTGCCGCTGTTTCCCGCCATTGTCCGCCATTTCTGGGTCGCCGCGCGGGAAGAAGAGGGGCGTAACCGCTGGAAGCGCGCAAAGCCCAAGCCCCGCCTCACGCACTAACGCAGCGCCAGGTTCCTGGAAGGAGCCCCAGTGAGCGCTTACGTCAGACGCGTGCGACGCCAGGTCCTGAAGGAGACCGTCACCGGCGGAACTGCGGCCTAGCAGGAGCAAGGTAAAAGGAGGTAGGCCAAGGTTCACTAGGGGGGCATTTTTTTCAGAACAGAAGATGACATTGCATACGTATTAATAATGTCATCATAGTCTAAGTTCCTTGAAATGTCATACTCAATGTTCAACAGAAGGAGTGACTCTAAAAGCTCCTGTCCAATTGAAGACCTCAGATGATTTTTTTTACAATTTTCAGCTTTGAGAACACTCTTTCACATGAAACCTGGGTGCAAGCAAGTGTAAGAAGTGTCTTGTAAACTGCAAAAATGTTTGCGTAAGCAGCAGAATGTAAATTGTAGTCATATAAAAGTCTGTAGCAGCAGGAAAGCCGGATTTTGGTAAGAACTTACCTGTAAAATCCTTTTCAGCGAAGGAAGGAAGGGAGACACAGATTCTCTACTTCGTGGGTAGGCGGAGCCCCATAGGATAGTCACCTCAGATTGGAAAAAGACGACCGGCCCCTCCAGTATATAGGCTCCTCCTACTCCCATGTTCATCAGTCCGTACACAAGCTAAGGAAGAGCAGACCAACCAGCAGAACAATATATCCCCTTCTGAAATTTCAGAAATGAGAGAAAACAGGTTATGTAATAGAAACACAGTCTTAGGCATACCCCATTGGACCTGACAATTGTGTAGAGCTGGCGAAACTGGAAGGAGAGCCGTAGAGCGCTAAACCCAGTCCAGAAGATCGACATCAGGAAGGAGACGCGCTGCATCTAGAAACACAAAAAAACACTTCTGCCCTGGGAGGGTGCTGTGTCTCCCTTCCTTCCTTCGCTGAAAAGGATTTTACAGGTAAGTTCTTACCAAAATCCGGCTTTCAGCAGCAGAAGGGAAGGAAGGGAGACACAGATTCTCTACTTCGTGGGACGTCCTAAAGCAGTACCTACTTAAGGGTGGGAAATAGAGGCAGAAGCTTCCATACCCCAAAACTTAGGCAAGAGAGCAAACCGCGCTAAATAACGGAAAACTAAGCAAAGGGATAACTTAAATTACCGCCGCCTGCAGGACCCTGCGTCCCAGGGCCGCATCGGCTGAAGCACTTACGTCCACCTTATAAAACTTAGTAAAGGTGTGAACGGAGCGCCAGGTGGCCGCCCGGCAGAGCTGCGCTGCCGAAGCCCCCTGACGAAAAGCCCACGATGAGCCAATGGCTCTCGTGGAATGAGCTTTAACTTTAACCGGACAAGGCTCGCCCTTGAGCCGGTACGCTTCCAGGAAAGCTGAACGGATCCACCGAGCTATCGTGTCTTTGGAAGCACGTTGACCACGCCGACGACCTGCCGGAATTATAAAAGGAGAGTCCGACTTCCGAAAACCTTGAGTGATCGTAAGATAGAACTTCAAATGCCCGCACTAAGTCCAACGAGTGCAAGGCCCGCTCCCTTGGATTCTTAGGTCCTGGACAAAGAGAAGGCAACACAATGTCCTGATTAATGTGGAATTGTGACACTACCTTAGGCAAAAAATCTTCACGAGTATGAAGCACCACGCGATCCGGAAAAAATTCCAGAAAAGGAGGTGAGCAAGAAAGTGCTGCCAATTCCGATACCCTTCTCAAAGAGGCGACTGCCACCAAGAAGGCCACCTTCCAAGAAAGTAGTGAAAGTTTAGCAGAATCCATAGGCTCAAAAGGCCTATGCTGAAGGGCTTCCAGGACTAGATTAAGCCGCCATGGAGCCACAACTGCCCTCCGTGGCGGAAACTGACATGCGACTCTGCGAAAAAAAGAGCGCACATCCCTGCGAGAGGCAATAGCCTTCCTAAAAAGTGCGGAAAGAGCAGATACCTGTCCCCGCACCGTACTAACTGCCAAACCCCTGGCCAGACTAGATTGCAGAAAGGCCAAGAAGTTGGGGATGGAAAAAACCCTCGGGTTTCTTGAGGATCCAGAACACCATGAATAGAAAGACTCCCAAGTTCTGTGATAAATCCTGGACGTAGCTGGACTCCGGGCCGCCCGCAAGGTAGCAATGACCTCGGGCGAAAAACCGCGACGGGTCAAGATATCGGTCTCAAGAGCCACGCCGTCAAACGAAGGGACCTCAGGTCCGGATGACGAATGGGCCCCTGAGTGAGCAAGTCCGGGCGAAGGGGCTGCGGAAGTGGAGGTGCCGCCTGAAGAGACACCAGCGTCGAATACCATGTCCTCCGCGGCCAGTCTGGTGCTATCAGAATTATTGATACCCTTTCGAGTTTGATCCGTCGGATCACCAGAGGTAGTAAGGACATCGGCGGAAACGCATAGATCAGCTTGAACTGACCCCACGGGGCCACTAGAGCATCCACCGCCACCGCCTCCGGGTCCCTGTACCTGGACATGAACGTCGGAACCCTGGCGTTCAGCCTGGATGCCATCAAGTCCACCTGAGGAGTCCCCCAACGGGAACACAGCAGAGAAAACACTTCTGGATGGAGACTCCATTCCCCAGGGTCCACTTGCTTGCAACTGAGGAAGTCCGCCGAGATATTCAACACCCCTGGAATGTGAATTGCAGAGATTGCTGGAACTTTGGACTCGGCCCACACCAGGATCCGAGAGACCTCCGACATGAGACTGGAACTCCTCGTCCCGCCTTGGTGGTTGATGTACGCGACAGCCGTAGCATTGTCCAACTGGATCCGGACCGGTAGACCGCTCAATAAGACCGTCCAATGTTGGAGGCAGAGAAATATTGCTCTCAACTCCAAAATGTTGATCGGGAGAGACGACTCCTTTGGCGACCAGACTCCCTGAATCCAGAGGTTGTTCCAAACTCCCCCCCAGCCTGTCCGGCTGGCATCGGTTGTCACCACCGACCATCTCGGAGGAAGGATTTCCCCACGGATAGAGTCTCCGGACGCAACCACCATCCAAGAGATTCTCGCACCCTGCGGGAGATAATGACCGAGCGATCCAGAGAAGTTAGCGATCGATCCCAATGGGTCAGAATAAGGCTCTGGAGATCCCGGGAATGAAATTGTGCAAATGGTACTGCTTCCATAGTTGCCACCATTTGACCCAGAAGGCGCATGCATTCCCGAAGGGACATTGACAGCGCCGACCTCATAGCCTGGACCAGAAGACGAAGGTTCGTCTGTTTGACAGGAGGCAGGGACACAACTGCCCGAACAGTATCGAACTGCATCCCCAGGAAAAGAATGGACTGTGCTGGCTCCAATGACGATTTCTTCCAATTGATCAGCCACCCGAAGTCCATCAGGTACTGAAGGGAGAGATCGCGAGCCGCTATTGGCTCCTCCGCTGTGGGAGACACTATGAACAGGTCGTCCAGGTAGGGGAGGATCGTAACCCCCTGTCTTCGAAGAAGCGCCATGAGAGGAGCCAGAATTTTTGTAAAAACCCTGGGAGCTGAGGCCAACCCGAAAGGCAGGGCCACAAACTGGTAATGGGTTTGACCTATAGCGAAACGCAAGAAACGCTGGTGAGCCCTGCCGATAGGGATATGGAAATAGGCGTCGCGGATGTCTATGGACACCAAGAAATCGTACTGCGACAGGGTCGCTATCACAGATCGGAGAGACTCCATGCGGAACTTCCGTGTCCGGACGTAAATATTCAAATCCCTGAGATCCAGCACCGGACGAAACTTGTCCTCCTTTTTGGGGACCACAAAAAGGTTGGAATAAAAACCATTTCCCTGGTCTTCCGGAGGAACCTGAACCACCACACCCTGCTGTAGGAGAGAGTCGACCTCCTGAAACAGTGCGGCAGCCAGTCTTGGCACGGACGGAACGCCCGTCAGACGAAACCTGTCTGGAGGCAGCGAATGAAACTCTATGAAATAGTCTGCCGACATAACCCGTGTCACCCAGGCGTCTGCTATGTGGGATGCCCAGATCGACCCGAATTGTAGCAGACGACCTCCCACCCGAGAGCCCTCGGGGGGATCCCTGGCGTCAGTCAGCCTTAGCGGACTTTTTATCAACCTCCCGTCTGTCCTGACGGGACCGTTGCTTCCAAGGAGTACAAGATTTCTGGGCGGATCTGCCGGAGGATGAGGGACGACCCAATCTCCAAGAAGGCTGACTGAATCGTCCCCTGGCCCGAAAGGACCGAAGACCTCTGCCGGGCCCTGTCCTGCTGGCTGTGGATGCCACTGCCTTTTTCCCAGGCAGAGTAACATCCTTAGCTTTAGCTTTGGCAATTAGTTCCGAAAGATCTGAACCAAAGAGCTGACCGCCCTTATATGCCAGACTAAGCAATCCCTGTTTGGATACTGCATCCCCGGTCCACTGTTTAAGCCACAGAGCTCTTCTAATCGTGACTGCCGAAGCCTGAGCCCTGGACAGAATTGAAGCAGTGTCCAGTACTGCATCTCTGCCATAACACATAGCTTCTTCCATTCGCTGAAAAAGCTTTTCCACTTCTGAGCGCGAAGTCCCATCCTGCCACGCCGCACGCAGCTGATCCAACCACCGCAGAGAAGCCTCACTGGCCCACATGGCCCCCAAGGCCGCTCGGAAACCATGACCCGCGGCTTCATAGATGGATTTCGCCGCTGACTCCGATCTTCTGTCAAAAGGATCCTGAAGATTGGCTCTCCCTTTAACAGGAAGCAGGGAAGACTTGGTCAGCTGAGACAGAGATATATCCACCTCAGGAGAGGGAACCCAATTAGTAACCATCTCCTTGGCACAGGGATATAGGGCATCAAAAAAACGCGTTCCTCGGAAGCGTTTATCCGGACACTGACGCTCCTTCTCCACCACTTCGTTAAGTTCCTCATGCGCAGGTAATGTAGAACGAACACGGCGCGTCTTCTGATACAGACGGCCCTACCTAGACGGTCTTGACGGCTCTTCAGACAGCTCTAATACTTCCCGCATGTCCTTAATAAGCCCATCTACGCGACCAGAAAGAGAAACAGAGCGATCCTGTTGATCCTCCTCTTCGGACTCAGAAATTTCATCAACCGAATCTGTTGGTGAATCCGAAGCCTCTGATGCGCTCTGCGAGGGAGACAACGCCACCATAGTCTTGCGGCGCTTTTTACCTCGTGGCATTGGGTGTGATCTAGCTGACACCCACTGTCCCAGGAGACTAGAGAGACTATCAATGGAGCGAGTGAGCGCCTCCACCTTAACATCACTGAGCGTTGAACTTGATGTAGTAGAAGGCCTGAGTGTATCAGAGGCGTGCGACTGAACCTGAAAAGGATCAGGAGACCGATGAGCACTCCCAGGCCCCTGATCCGACATGCCACCCACACCAGATGCCAGGATGTACAACAAGGATGGCAAAAAAGTGTGAAAGCTGCACAGCCTGTTTTCAAAACTCACTTTTTTTTTTTTTCTTTTCTTTTCTTTTTTTATTTATTTATTTTTTTTATATATATGCGACAGGCTCTGAAGGGTTAAAGCTCACCCTTAGAAAAGAGCTACCCCAGAAATGCCAAGCAAAAATCAATAGGGGGAAACTCCCTTAAACACCATGTGTTTCCCCTAAAGTTCCACTTTTTCAGAAGGGGTTAACATCACAGCAACTATAATACTACGCAGCCTAAAAGGTCAGTGAAGTAAATAGCTTTAGGAGAGAAAGCGGCAGTGCTCACGAGGACTCCTAATAGGTAGCCTGGAGAGACAGCACTGACAAAGAACCCCTGCCAGAGGCAGAGGGGACTCACCGGTACTGCGGCGACCGCTCCTCTTAAGTGTGTGGACGGACGGGGAGCAGAGAGCAGGAGGCGCCGCTGGACGCCGGAGGGAGAAGCAGGGACCGCCAGCGCACGCTCAACCAAGCGCTTCCTGCCTAAGTAATGACGGCAGGAAGCCAGGAGACGCTAAGCCACGCCCCCGCTAGGCCATGCCCCCGCCTTATTCAAACAACAAAAATGAGGGCAGAAAACTTCCTACCTCTATGAAGGCAGGAAGCAAGTCAATAAAAGCAAGAAAACGCGCGCCAATACAGGGAGCTTCCTGCCTCAATGAAGGCAGGAAGCAAAAACGAAAAAGCATGCGCAAATAAAAAATAAAAATTACTGGCCTCCGTCTCTGCTCCCCAGTCAAGGCAGCGTCTGAAATAGACAAGAAACACACAGGCAGTACACTTGCCGTAGCCGTCAAAGATACTCTTTAGACCAAAGAGCACTTACCCGGCTGAACGCCACAGGGATCCTCAGGGATGTGTGGCGCCATGGCCCTTTGCTACCCCCTATGGCGGAGCACGCAGGGACCCTCTCAGATGTGTGGTGTGCGCCTCCGCCAGGGAGCGCCCTGTATCCCCCGGGGCCGGCAGGCATAAGTGGGAACCTCCTCAAGGGGTACACAGAGCTGCCAGGGGAGGGTCAGGGGTCTCAGCAGCGCCGAGACCCCCAGAGACCTCTAGACCACGGGGGGTCCAGGACTCGCTGGATAGAAAATAACAACTCTTCTGAAGAGCTGCCAAAGCAGCGACTATCTTCTGAGACCTCAGATAAAAATACTGATGAACATGGGAGTAGGAGGAGCCTATATACTGGAGGGGCCGGTCGTCTTTTTCCAATCTGAGGTGACTATCCTATGGGGCTCCGCCTACCCACGAAGTAGAGAATCTGTGTCACCCTTCCTTCCCTTCTGCTGCTGAAAGACAGTTTTTTTTGCGGGACGAGTTGTACTTTCAGATGCAATCATTTATTTTACCATATTGTGTACAGGGAAATGGCAACAAAAATTCCAAGTGCAGTAAAATTGCAAAAACAGTGCAATTACACGTTTGTTTATTGGGTTTTTTAGTCACCATGTTCACTATATGGTAAAACCGACGTGACAGTGTGATGCCTCGGGTCAGTACGAGTTCGTAGATACCAAATTGTATACCTTTACTGGTATCTAAGTAGTGAAAACAAATTCATAAGTTTGAAAAAAAAAAATCACACTTTTCACGCCATGTTCTGCGCACCGTAGTGTTCTCATTTTTTTGGATCTGGGGCAGTGTGACGGCTTATTGTTTGCGTCTTGAGCTGACGTGCATCTCTGCTGCTGTGTAGTAGTCACAACACAGGGATAGGTTAAACATCCAAGTATTTAATATGTATTGCAAATAAAGAATGTTCCCATTCTTAATATCCGAAAAAACAAATGACTGACAACAATCCACTATACCTAGACTAATAATACCATATAGAAGAGAGAAATACCACCACAACATGACCAGAACACATACCACCACATAGTGATCAAATACTATCAAGTACAAGATATATATACTGCCACACCATGAGAAGACCACATATTACCACCACATAGTGACTGTCCGAATAATACCACATACAAGGGACAAATACCGCCACGCCATGACCATGGCACATAATGGCACCAGATAGTGACTGATAATGAAAATTTTAAAAAGCTCTGTATATAGAGTCAGTGTACAGATAATGTAGAGATTATCAGTGACATTATGCACAGGAGCTCTGTGTATAGTGTCAGTGTACAGGTAATACAGTGATCACCAGTGACATTATGCACAAGAGCTCTGTATATAGTGTCAGTGTACAGGTAATACAGTGATCACCAGTGACATTATGCACAGGAGCTCTGTATATAGTGTCAGTATACAGGTAATACAGTGATCACCAGTGACATTATGCACAGGAGCTCTGTATATAGTGTCAGTGTACAGGTAATACAGTGATCACCAGTGACATTATACACAGGAGCTCTGTGTATAGTGTAAGTGTAGAGGTAATACAGTGATCACCAGTGACATTATGCACAGGATCTCTGTATATAGTGTCAGTGTACAGGTAATACAGTGATCACCAGTGACATTACACACAGGAGCTCTGTGTATAGTGTCAGTGTACAGGTAATACAGTGATCACCAGTGATATTATGCACAGGAGCTCTGTATATATTGTCAGTGTACAGGTAATACAGTGATCACCAGTGACATTATGCACAGGAGCTCTGTATATTGTGTCAGTGTACAGGTAATACAGTGATCACCAGTGACATTATGCACAGGAGCTCTATATATAGTGTCAGTGTACAGGTAATACAGTGATCACCAGTGACATTATGCACAGGAGCTCTGTATATAGTGTCAGTGTATGGGTAATGTAGCATACCTGGCGGCGTTCTTGCATGGTGTTCCATCTCTCATCATGCAAGATCGCAAACTTCATCTCCCGCCCAGCTTCCTGGTCTGGCTTCTTTCCTTGTGCTCTGCTCTGCTCCACTTTGGCTGCATAGGGCGACGCCCGCTGAACTTCCTGTTTCTTGTACCTGCTGCGACACGCCCCTGTTGCACCTTCAGCCTATTGCTGTCCATCTTTGGGTATTTATACCACCTTCGTCCTCAAGATGGCGCCTGAGCATTGTTTCTTGTCAGTTGGCTTTTTGTCTCTGACATGCCAGGTCCTATCCTGTTTTCCTGCCTGTTTTCCAGTTCTGTGTCTGAACTGTGGTCTGTTCTTGTGAACACGCCTCTTGCCTGTTCTTTCGCCTTCTAGGGGCCGTATTCCTAGATCTGCCTGTCTGTGCCTTGCGGTATCTGTTCCCGTCTGAACAGAGTCCTGTTTGTGTCTCTGCCTTGCGGTATCTGTTCCCGTCTGAACAGAGTCCTGTTTGTGTCCCTGCCTTGCGGTATCTGTTCCCGTCTGAACAGAGTCCTGTTTGTGTTCCTGCCTTGCTGTCTCTGTTCCCGTTCCTCTGTTCCCTGTTGTCTGTGCCTCGTTTCTACTTTAACTTTGTCTCCCTTTTCCCTCTATGTCTGTTTTCTGCGTCTTTCTGCAGAGTCTGAACCCGCTCCTAAATTCCTTCTCATCGTCTCTGTACCTCTGTTGTGAATTTAGTGTACGCTCGCTACTTCTATGTAAGTACTGTGCGTGCTTCTGGTTCTGCCTTTCCTTCTCCGTCTGTTCTTTGTGAACAGAGTCCTATCCCCTTGCTTTGTTTACCGCTCTGCGGTGTCCGCTCTGCTCCTGCTTAGCTTGCCGCTCTTGCGGTTTCTGCTCTGCTCCTGCCTTGTTTACCGCTCTGCGGTGTCCGCTCTGCTCCTGCTTAGCTTGCCGCTCTTGCGGTTTCTGCTCTGCTCCTGCCTTGTTTACCGCTCTGCGGTGTCCGCTCTGCTCCTGCTTAGCTTGCCGCTCTTGCGGTTTCTGCTCTGCTCCTGCCTTGTTTACCGCTCTGCGGTGTCCGCTCTGCTCCTGCTTAGCTTGCCGCTCTTGCGGTTTCTGCTCTGCTCCTGCCTTGTTTACCGCTCTGCGGTGTCCGCTCTGCTCCTGCTTAGCTTGCCGCTCTTGCAGTTTCTACTCTGCTCCTGCCTTGTTTACCGCTCTGCGTTGTCCGCTCTGCTCCTGCTTAGCTTGCCGCTCTTGCGGTTTCTGCTCTGCTCCTGCCTTGTTTACCACTCTGCGGTGTCCGCTCTGCTCCTGCTTAGCTTGCCGCTCTTGCGGTTTTCACTCTGCTCTTGCCTTGCTTGCCGCTCCTGCGGTTTCTGCTCTGCTCTTATCTTGCTTACTGCTTCTGCGGTTTCCGCCCTGCCCTGCTTCTGCCCGCTGCTCCGGCAGTCCTGTCCTGCCCTGCTTGTGCTCGCTGCTCCTGCAGCCCCGTCCTGCTCTGTTCTTGCCCACCGCTTCGGGCGTTCCCTCTCTGCTGTGGTTGTCTACCGCATCTGCGGTTCTGTGACCCAGTCTGTACTGGGTCTTAACCTCTCTGTGCTCCAGCCCGTCCTTTCGGACAGTACCTCCCTGCCTGCATACTCGCCTGTATCCACCCATCTGCATACCTGCCGTGTTTGCTTACATCCACCAGTCTGTGCCAGCCTAACCTGCCTGTTCCAGTAATCCTAGTGTGGGTCAACCCCCGTGTCCGGAGTTTGACCTGGAGTAGCACCTGGTCCCTCTGCCCGGTTTCTCCCTGGTGCACTGGCGTCGTATGCCGTCGTGCCACCTTGGTCGGATCGGCCAGATACTTAGTCACGCCCCTCCAGGCACTCTCCGGTCCATGGTCCAGTGGAACCACAACACCCGCACACGCCAGTCAGTCCGGGCGTGTGCATAACAGGTGATCACCAGTGATCACCAGTGACATTACACACAGGAGCTCTGTATATAGTGTCAGTGTACAGGTAATACAGTGATCACCAGTGACATTATACACAGGAACTCTGTATATAGTGTCAGTGTACAGGTAATACAGTGATCACCAGTGACATTATACACAGGAGCTCTGTATATAGTGTCAGTGTATGTGTATAGGTAATACACATACTCACCAGTGATGTCTCTAGGTGAAGTTCTTTATCTGCCGCAGACCGATACATCACATCTTCTATGCAGGACTTATCTCTGCAGAAAATAACAAAGTTAGCTATAACTGATCACTTCCGGAGCACAATCCACACTTTTCACAAGATTTCTACATGAAATGTCATGACAAAAAAAGAAACATAGTGCCGCATTACACAGTAACAGTGCTCCAGTGTCATTCTGTGTCTGCTCATCTCTGTCAGCAGACATATTTGTCTCATGGCAAAGATGTAGCCGAGCTGAAGACAGAAGACCTATGGATTACGTTGGAGTGACGATTGCAACCCATGACGTCTTAGTACGTCATAGGACTCCTCCCCCGGTTCAGTGAGGGCTCCGGCGGTGAGCCTGCACTGAACCGAGCACATGTCAGCTGATTCTTACAGCTGACAAGTGCCCGCAACAGCCGCAGGTGGAATCGCGATCCACCCGCGGCTGTTAACATGTTAAATGCCGTTGTCAATCTCCGACAGCAGAATTTAACGCGCGCTTCCGGGAAGCGCGTCCTAAGCCCCGCCCATCGGCTACCCCTCACGTGATCGCGGGTCACCGATGGGTGGGCATGACAACCCAGGGTCTGCAGCAGACGCCTGTGTTTGTCATGAGCTGGTCGCTATGAGCGCCACCTAGTGGTCGGCGCTCATAGCACAGGACCAATTCTACTATATGCTGGGGATCTACTGATCCCCTGTATGTAGCAGAGGCGATCGGATAGTTGAGCTTCTAGTCTCCTATGGAGACTATAGAAGCATGCAAAAAGTGAAACAAAAACGTTTTTTAAAAATATAAAAAAATGTAAAAAAATATAAAAGTTTAAATCACCCCCCCTTTCGCCCACATACACATATTTGGTATCGCCGCGTTCAGAATTGCCTGATCTATCAATATAAAAAAAGAATTAATCCGAACGGTAAACAGCGTAACGAGAAAAAAATTCTGAACGCCAGAATTACGTTTTTTGGCTGCCGCAAAATTGGAATAAAATGCAATAACAGGCGATCAAAACATCGGATCTACCCCAAAATGTTATAAATAAAAAACGTCAGCCCGGCGCACAAAGGAAAAAGACCTCACCCAGCCACAGATCACGAAAAATGGAGACGCTACAGGTCTTAGAAAATGGCGCTATATATATATATTTTTTTTTTTTACCAAATTTTGGAATTTTTTTTCACCTCTTATAAAAGAACCTATACATGTTTGGTGTCTACGAACTCGAAATGACCTGGAGAATAAGAGTGGCAGGTCAGTTTTAGCTTTCAGTGAACGTGGTAAAAAAATAAATAAAAAACAACTGTGGTATTGCACTTTTTTTGCAATTTCACCGCACTTGGAATTTTTTCCCGCTTTCCCGTACACGATATGGTAAAACTAGTAATTGCGTTGAAAAGTACAACTCGTCCCGCAAAAAATAAGCCCTCACATGGCCATATTGCCCAAAAAATAAAAACGCTATGGCTCTGGGAACAAGGGGAGCAAAAAATGAAAAAGCAAAAACGGAAAATGCTCTGGTCCTTAAGGGGTTAAAGATGGAGTCCCTAAATGTGTTTTTTTTTTTTTATATTTACGAGAAATTCATGGTGGCTATGACTAATTTGGCGTCACACCATAAATTTCGGGCTTAGTACCAGCTGATAGTACAAAGCTGGCCTATTACTAACCCTATTATTACCCAGGGTGCCACTCACCACCAGGGCCGCTGGAAGAGCCGGGTAAAGCACCTGGAAATGGTGCTATGATGAATGCGCCATTTTCATGGGTGGCTGTGGGCTGCGATTTTCAGCCTGGGGGGCCAAGAACGCTTGGGTCTTAAGATGCTGCGAATCCCAGCCCCCAGCTGCCTTGTTTTATGTGGCTGGCGATCGACATATGGCGGGAGCTGGGCAATGGGCATGATTATCAAATAATATATACCTGACAGGAGCTCATAGATTCTGCTGCCTCCAGTAATATATACCTGACAGGAGCCCATAGATTCTGCTGCCTCCAATACTATATACCTGACAGGAGCCCATAGATTCTCCTGACTCCAATAATATATACCTGACAGGAGCCCATACATTCTGCTGGCTCCAATAATATATACCTGACAGGAGCCCATAGATTCTCCTGACTCCAATAATATGTACCTGACAGGAGTCCATACATTCTGCTGGCTCCAATAATATATACCTGACAGGAGCCCATACATTCTGCTGGCTCCAATAATATATACCTGACAGGAGCCCATACATTCTGCTGTCTCCAATAATATACACCTGACAGGAGCCCATAGATTCTGCTGTCTCCAATAATATACACCTGACAGGAGCCCATAGATTCTGCTGGCTCCAATACTATATACCTGACAGGAGCCCATACATTCTTCTGCCTCCAATACTATATACCTGACAGGAGCCCATACATTCTGCTGGCTCCAATAATATATACCTGACAGGAGCCCATACATTCTGCTGTCTCCAATAATATACACCTGACAGGAGCCCATAGATTCTGCTGTCTCCAATAATATACACCTGACAGGAGCCCATAGATTCTGCTGGCTCCAATACTATATACCTGACAGGAGCCCATACATTCTTCTGCCTCCAATACTATATACCTGACAGGAGCCCATATATTCTGCTGGCTCCAATACTATATACCTGACAGGAGCCCATAGATTCTGCTGCCTCCAATACTATATACCTGACTGGAGCCCATACATTCTGCTGCCTCCATTACTATATACCTGACAGGAGCCCATAGATTCTGCTGCCTCCAATAATATATACCTGGCAGGAGCCCATAGATTCTGCTGCCTCCAATAATATATACCTGACAGGAGCCCATACATTCTGCTGGCTCCAATAATATATACCTGACAGGAGCCCATAGATTCTGCTGCCTCCAATACTATATACCTGACAGGAGCCCATACATTCTTCTGCCTCCAATAATATATACCTGACAGGATCCCATATATTCTGCTGCCTCCAATAATGTATACCTGACAGGAGCCCATAGATTCTGCTGTCTCCAATAATATACACCTGACAGGAGCCCATAGATTCTGCTGGCTCCAATACTATATACCTGACAGGAGCCCATACATTCTTCTGCCTCCAATACTATATACCTGACAGGAGCCCATATATTCTGCTGGCTCCAATACTATATACCTGACAGGAGCCCATACATTCTGCTGCCTCCAATAATATATACCTGACAGGAGCCCATAGATTCTGCTGCCTCCAATAATATATACCTGACAGAAGCCCATACATTCTGCTGGCTCCAAAAATATATACCTGACAGGAGCCCATAGATTCTGCTGCCTCCAATAATATATACCTGACAGGAGCCCATACATTCTGCTGCCTCCAATAATATATACCTGACAGAAGCCCATAGATTCTGCTGCCTCCAATACTATATACCTGACAGGAGCCCATAGATTCTGCTGCCTCCAATACTATATACCTGACAGGAGCCCATAGATTCTGCTGCCTCCAATACTATATACCTGACAGGAGCCCATACATTCTGCTGCCTCCATTACTATATACTTGACAGGAGCCCATACATTCTCCTGCCTCCAATAATATATACCTGACAGGACCCCATAGATTCTGCTGCCTCCAATACTATATACCTGACAGGAGCCCATACATTCTCCTGCCTCCAATAATATATACCTGAC
This sequence comes from Phyllobates terribilis, assembly GCF_046119375.1. Classification (NCBI taxonomy): domain Eukaryota; kingdom Metazoa; phylum Chordata; class Amphibia; order Anura; family Dendrobatidae; genus Phyllobates; species Phyllobates terribilis. Next base: position 331,511 of record NW_027363419.1, read on the forward strand.
AGGACCCCATAGATTCTGCTGCCTCCAATAATATATACCTGACAGGAGCCCATACATTCTCCTGCCTCCAATACTATATACCTGACAGGAGCCCATAGATTCTGCTGCCTCCAATAATATATACCTGACAGGAGCCCATACATTCTCCTGCCTCCAATAATATATGAGAAACACAATAGCCCACATTTAGAGATTCAAAATAGGGTGGTGTGGATAAATAACCACTCACACCCCATATTATGTAGCCAACTTGAACGAAATATAATAAAACAGGAGAAAAGGCAAGTATCTTGGCATACAAAAGTTTATTATAATTTCATGTTAAAAAATTCATATATAGATGGTAAAACAGTAAGATGCAGACAAACAGATCCAAAAAATAATAATCCAGATAATCAAAAAGAATGGAAATAACAGTAGAATAGAGCAGAGTAAGAAAGAATGTGACACTTAATATATGGGGATCACATATACCGTAGTCCTGTACAATAACTCCATTGCTAAGTGCATATCATGTACATGGTATAGGTAACTCACCCCAGAGTATCACACGTGGCTAGGGACAAGTGAGGGCCGGTGTCTGTCAGAGAGGGCAGCCTCGACGCGCGTTTCGCGGGTGCTTTTTCAAGAGGCGTGAATGGCAAGGGTACAAGGACCTTTTTAAATGTATAGCTCCGCCCCCTATAGGCATCACGTGTAGGGTCATGTGATGATTCAGGATGGCCATCAGCGGAGAGGTACAGGCGGCGCATACACTGGGAGAGTCAGCGCCCCCCGGAGTCCCGCCCCGCCCATCATGACGCGGGCGCGACCTGGAAGTGTCAGGAGGACATCCGGTTAACGCGCCGGCGCCATGGAGATGGGCGACGCGAGAGCAGGGGGAGCGAGTCGCCCAGCGCATGAGCACAGTAGAACTCCAAGGACGGTTCCCTATATGACGCTGCAAAGAGATACAGCTCCGTACTGATAGGGGCTGTCATGCAGTGTAAAAATATAGGGGAATATAGACAGGAGTACAGCAGGATAATTGGGGGCAAGAAATAATAAATAATAATAGCAGAAATATATATATATATATATAAACATACGAGAAGGGGAATAAAAAAGTGAAGAGGGGGCAAAGAAAGAAAATGGTACAATAAATACACATAAATACGACACATGAAACAAAGACAAATAACAAACACCATGATGCACAGACAGATATATTGTTGCAAATCACTCCAAGAGATATATATATTTAATTAATCGTTGTTAGAAGAGTTCAGATGCATCTGATATCTGGACATCAGGAAAGAAATCCAATAAGATCCTTTAAGAATAAATCACAAAAAAAGAAGAAAATCAGAACGTAATTAAAAAATAAAAGAGGTTAAAAAGACAGAGAACCCAAATAGCCCCAATATATGAACAATGTATATGCAGCAGGGTTCACAGGAGAGCACATCCAAAAATGATAAATAGCAAATATATACCTCACAGGAGCCCATACATTCTGCTGCCTCCAATACTACATACCTGACAGGAGCCCATACATTCTCCTGCCTCCAATACTATATACCTGATAGGAGCCCATACATTCTGCTACCTCCAATACTATATACCTGACAGGAGCCCATACATTCTGCTGCCTCCAATACTACATACCTGACAGGAGCCCATACATTCTCCTGCCTCCAATAATATACACCTGACAGGAGCCCATAGATTCTCCTGCCTCCAATACTATATACCTGACAGGAGCCCATACATTCTCCTGCCTCCAATAATATGTACCTGGTATGAACCCATACATTCTCCTGCCTCCAATACTATATACCTGACAGGAGCCCATACATTCTGCTGCCTCCAATACTACATACCTGACAGGAGCCCATAGATTCTCCTGCCTCCAATACTATATACCTGACAGGAGCCCATACATTCTCCTGCCTCCAATAATATATACCTGACAGGAGCCCATACATTCTCCTGCCTCTAATAATATGTACCTGACAGGAGCCCATACATTCTCCTGCCTCCAATAGTATATACCTGACAGGAGCCCATACATTCTGCTGCCTCCAATACTATATACCTGACAGGAGCCCATAGATTCTGCTGCCTCCAATAATATATACCTGACAGGAGTAGTAAGAGCACCCACCTCTCGTCAACACGCCCACTTCTGGTTTTTGACAGGTGCCCACCCCTTTTTGGCATCTGTTCCGCCTCCACTTCTGGTCTAAACCCCTCCCCTCTCCATTCTCCGCCCCTGTGTGTGTCAATACCTGTTCCGTCAGTTCCGTCCCCGCCCCCGGAAGCCAACCCTTACCGCCCCTAGGTGTGTCAATATCTGTTACGTCAGTACCGTTCCTGCCCCGGAAGCAGCCCATGTTCAGCCTCTGTTACGTCCCCCATGACAGCCCACATGCCCTTCACACAAGGTTGTAGATTAAAGTGTAAGCGCCATATGTAAGAAAAACATGTCAAGACATGTTTTTGTGAGAAAAGGCAGCCCCAGGATCCCTAGGGTTAATGGTAGCATTCTGTAGTGTTCATAATAATGACGTAATAAAAGTGTTTAAAAAAAATATACATTTATTGTAGATTCACTTAGAGGTATACACAAATCAAGAAATGGAAAAAGGTGTAAATAGATCTAAAAATACAACATTATACAAGCAAATCTATAGGTTACAATACATTTCAATGCTAATATTTACAAAGTTAACCATGCGCTCGGCGACAGTGTCTCTGTAAGGTTGTAGGATAATGTGTAAGCTGGGCACATTCCCTATTAACAGCGGCTCGATTCTCTGTAAGGTTGCAGATTAATGTGTAAGCTGGGCACATTCCCCATTAGCTTTGTGTAAACCGAATTGCTAGAAGACGATCATACCCTTCACCCCCAATGTTATAGGTTAAAGTGTAAGCGCCGTATGTAAGAAAAAACATGTCAATACATGTTTTTTGTGAGAAAAGGCAGTTCCAGGGTTAATGTTAACAGGCACAGCAAAATAGATTGAATGATTTATTGAACAAGAAATACTAAGATATAAACATTTACAGTACACATTACAAAAAGGAAATATTGTTATAATAATAATATTGCTATGGATAGGGCATCAATATAAAAGTAGTGGACAACTTCTTTAAGCCACCCCTTTTCTCTCAAAAAATATATGTCAATGTATTTGTGAGAAAATTTGGACACCTGTGAATCCATGCTAATAAAGACTTTAAATATCATCATATATTAACTGACAAACATGGATCTATCAAACCAAATTTACATCATAGATACCCATGCTGCTATTAAACAGATCAAAAGATGCTTTAAATGCCTGGGAACTTCTGATGGATCAGAAGTTACATCACAACCTGAAAAAAACGAGGCTCCCATAGACTTGCACTGAAGTGTGACCTTTGGCTCGTTCCAGCAAACACTTGAGCAGCCGTCACAAACCGCCAAACCGCCAGTAGCACCACTACAGCAATAAAATAAAAAAACGCTGGAGGGGAGCTTTAATATTGAAGTCTATGAACAATGGATCCTTTAAATTGCCATCCATTTTATACTTACAGGACCAGTGTCAAATAGAAGATAACAGATGGCTAATTAACAGATCCATTGTCCATAGACGTCAATGTTAAAAAAACAGCTCAAGCCGATATTAGTTTGTTTTGTTTTTTTTTTTTAAAAAAAAAAACAAAAAAAAAAACATGACAAAAGCTGTCTCTTTACAACTTTTTTTGCCACCGGATTGCTGCTGGATCTGTTCTAACAGATGACTACTAGACATGTGAACACAGCTTTTGAAGAGCCATGCCACGTGACTTCAGATAAAAAGCCAAACCAGAAACTCCATCTGCAGACACAATTGCGGCGTTTGCCCCCCAAGTGCAAAGCAGAGGCTCAAAGGGGTAAAGTTTCTCACTGAAGAGTGCCAAGCAAGCATAAGGAGGAAACTTTAGTTCATACAACACTCCCTCAGGAATTTATACATTGAAATTACCTCTTAAAAAGTCACATTGCAAGACTCTTTAATAAGGAACGAAATTGACCTTTAGGATTACTAGATTACTACTTCCAAGAGGTGACACTAGGGTTCCTCTTCTCTTAACAGCTTCTGGAGCATTGCATGGCCTAGAAGTTGCCAGTGACAGACAGAAGAGGCCCAGTGCAAGAAAAGTATATGAGCCCTTTGCACTCCAGTAGCTCCTCATAATGCACAATTCCACCTGGTTTGGATGTAGAAATGCCCCCCTCCCTTACATCTGCACAGGTTGCACCAATGATGTCCTATGCAACTTGCCACTCTCCACCTGGAGAAATGTTACCTGCTAGACAATTTAATTTTTTTGTGATGCAAATCTTTAAGAACAAGCCATTTTCAGTTTACTATATTTTTTATACTGTTCAAATTTCACACCGAAGAGCCACTTGAGAATATTCCAGGTTATGTAGATATGTAATGTGTAGGGTTTTTTTCTTTACATGTATGTAATAAAAATGTCTTAATGGGAAAAGTAGTTTTTTTCATTTGTCTGCAGTTGGTACTTTCATGTGCAAAAATAAATTTAACAAAAATAGTTAAGTTATATATACTGCTCAAAAACAAAAGGGAACACAAACAGAATATAACTCCAAGTGAATCAAACTTCTGTGAAATCAAACTGTCCACTTAGGAAGCAACACTGATTGACAATCAATTTCACATGCTGTTGTGCAAATGGAATAGACAATAGATGGAAATTATTGGCAATTATCAAGACTTCCTCAAGAAAGGAGTGGTTCTGCAGGGGGGGGCACATCTCAGTACCAATGCTTTCTGGCTTATGTTTTGGATGTTGGTTGTGCTTTCACACTCGTGGTAGCATGAGACGGACTCTACAACCCACAGAAGTTGCTCAGATAGTGCTGCTCATCCAGGATGGTACATCAATGCGAGCTGTGGCAAGAAGGTTTGCGGTGTCTGTCAGTGTAGTGTCCAGAGGCTGGAGACGCTACCAGGAGACAGGCCAGTACACCAGGAGACGTGGAGGGGGCCGTAGGAGGGCAACAACCCAGCAGCAGGACCGCTACCTTTGCCTTTGTTCAAGGAGGAACAGGAGGAGCACTGCCAGAGCCCTGCAAAATGACCTCCAGCAGGCCACAAATGTGCACGTGTCTGCACAAACGGTTAGAAACCGACTCCATGAGGGTGGTATGAGGGCCCAACGTCCACAGATGGGGGTTATGCTCACAGCCCAACACCATGCAGGACCCTTGGCATTTGCCACAGAACACCAGGATTGGCAATGTCGCCATTGGCGCCCTGTGCTCTTCACAGATGAAAGCAGGTTCACACTGAGCACATTTGACAGACGTGACAGAGTCTGGAGATGCCGTGGAGAGCGATCTGCTGCCTGCAACATCCTTCAGCATGATCAGTTTGGCAGTGGGTCAGTAATGGTGTGGGGTGGCATTTCTTTGGAGGGCCGCACAGCTCTCCATGTGCTCGCCAGAGGTAGCCTGACTGCCATTAGGTACCAAGATGACATCCTCAGACCCCTTAGGAGACCATATGCTGGTGTGGTTGGCCCTGGGTTCCTCCTAATGCAGGACAATGCCAGACCTCATGTGGCTGGAGTGTGTCAGCAGTTCCTGCAAGATGAAGGCATTGAAGCTATGGACTGGCCCGCCTGTTCCCCAGACCTGAGTCCGATTGAGCACATCTAGGACATCATGTCTCACTCCAGCCACCAACGTCACACGTTGCACCACAGACTGTCCAGGAGTTGGTGGTTGCTTTAACCCCTTTCCAACCCTTGCCGTATTAGTACGCACATTTGCGCACCCCCGGTTCAGTGAGGGCTGCTGCGCTGAGCCCTCACTGAACCGAGCACATGTCAGCTGATTCTTACAGCTGACATGTGCCCGCAACAGCCGCGGGTGGAATCGCGATCCACCCGCGGCTGTTAACATGTTAAATGCCGCTGTCAATCTCCGAAAGCGGCATTTAACGCGCGCTTCCGGGTTGCGCGTCATAAGCCCCGCCCATCGGCGACCCCGATGGGTGGGCATGACAACCTAGGGTCTGCAGCAGACGCCTGTGGTTATCATGATCTCGTCGCTATGAGCGCCACCTAGTGGTCGGCGCTCATAGCACAGGACCATTTCTGCTATATGCAGGGGATCTGCTGGTCCCCTGTATGTAGCAGAGCCTATCAAACAACTGCTGCTTCTAGTCTCCTATGGAGACTATTGAAGCATGCAGTAAGTGAAAAAAAAATATGTTTTTAAAAATATAAAAAAGTTTAAATCACCCCCCTTTCGCCCCATTCAAAATAAAATATATAAAAAAAAAACCCCACATACACATATTTGGTATCGCCGCGTTCAGAATCGCCCCATGTATCAATATAAAAAAAGAATTAATCCGATCGGTAAACGGTGTAACGAGAAAAAAATTCTAAATGCCAGAATTACGTTTTTTGGTCGCCGCAAAATTGCAATAAAATGCAATAACGGGCGATCAAAACATCGGATCTACCCCAAAAAGTTATCAATAAAAAAGTCAGCCCGGCGTGCAAAAAATAAGCCCTCACCCAACCCCGGATCACGAAAAATGGAGACGCTACAGGTCTCGGAAAATGGCGCTATTTTTTTTTCTTAGTTTTTTTTACCAAATTTTGGAATTTTTTTTCACCACTTAAATATAAAATAACCTATACATGTTTGGTGTCTACGAACTCGTAATGACCTGGAGAATAAGAATAGCAGGTCAGTTTTAGCATTCAGTGAACGTGGTAAAAAAAAAAAAGAACGAACAACTGTGCTATTGCACTTTTTTTGCAATTTTACCGCACTTGGAATTTTTTTCCCGTTTTCCCGTACAAGATATGGTAAAACCAGTAATGGCGTTGAAAAGTACAACTTGTCCCACAAAAAATAAGCCCTCACACGACCATATTGTCCAAAAAATAAAAACGCTATGGCTCTGGGAACAAGGGAAGTAAAAAACGAAAAAGTAAAAACGACAAACCCAAGGTTGCGAAGGGGTTAATCCAGGTCTGGGAGGAGATCCCACAGAAGACCATCCGCAACCTCATCAGGATCATGCCCAGGCGTTGTAGGGAGGTCATACAGGCACGTGGAGGCCGCACACAATACTGAGCCTCATTTTGACTTGTTTTAAGGACATTACATCAAAGTTGGATCAGCCTGTAGTGTGTTTTTCCACTTTAATTTTGAGGGTGACTCCAAATCCAGGCCTCCATTGGTTAATAAATTTGATTTACATTGATGATTTTTGTGTGATTTTGTTGTCATCACATTCAACTTTGTACAGAACAAAGTATTCAATGAGAATATTTCATTCATTCAGATCTAGGATGTGTTATTTGAGTGTTCCCTTTATTTTTTTGAGTAGTGTACATAAACACTAGACAATTTGTTCCCCTAAACAATAATTAAAGATATGAAAAATATCCTCAGTTTTTTATTACTATTAATTTTCTTACATTGTAACTGGGGCATTTATAGGAGCCCCATTTACAAGATAAAATAGCACACTACAATGACAAATGTCACTGGCAGAGCCATCAAAGTCTGCTAGGATCCAGGAGCTTTGCTATGCTTGAGACACCTCATGATCATGTGATTGCCGGGTCCTACAGAAGCATCAGCAATCCCATCACACAATGCGATTTAGTCAGTGAAATAGAAGACTGAAGCAGTAATAAACTGCTCCCGTCTTCTCCCCTGGATCCCAGGCAGAGTCTGACAGATGAAGACCCAACACGGCCCTGCTAGATTGCATGAGCAGGAGATTTAACCCTGCCCTGTGAATTTACAGGAGAGCAAGAGCCATAAACTTACACCATTTTGTCTTTCTGGATGTTCTTCTAGACATGAATTGCAAGCTCACTAAGAATATGGTAGATCTGTTGTGTGATGGCTTAAAATGAGTATTGGATATTAGATACAAACTGTAGTACTGAAATAGGCCATGTCTCAGTTGCTTTCCATAAAATTGCATGAAAACAATAAGCCCCTTACTCAAAACTAAACAAACAGTTTAGCAGAAACAAGAATTAAAAGCATGTTTTCTGGGGTTGAGACTGTAATCAGTACTATTACGCGTGATACGATCGCACCCGCACCGCTCCCGGCACATTAACCCCTGCAATGCTGCGATCGAAGTCAATCACAGCATTGCGGAGTTAAGCGCCGATACTCACCCCCTCTCCCAGTGTCCAAGTCCAGTCCCGGATGTCGTCATGACGACCTGATGTAGTCATGACAACATTCGGGTCTCCAGGAGGCAGGATGTTGCTTTGGTCATGCACAGTGCATAACAAAAACAACTTCTCCCTGTGCAGTGCTGACAGGTGTAACGGGTCTGGGAGGCGGAACCTCTGAGCTACTATACAAGGGGGCGGTCCTTGTAAGGGAGCGGGTGGCGACCAAGGTAGACGGGCAGGCAGTCACAGCAGGTGACTGGGACAGTCTCTGAATGAACGGGCAGGAGATCACGGCAACTGACCAGGGCAGTCTCTGGATGAACGGGCAGGAGGTCACGGCAAGTGCCCGGGGCAGTCTCTGCGTAAAGGATTGGTACGACCTGTGGCGGCAGATGATAGACGTGAGCTCCCAGGTGAGCAGGCGAGAGTCTCTGGATAATCGGGTGGTCACAGCATGTGACGACGGAGCCTCCAGGAAGACCAACAGACAGGTAGCAGATGAGAGCTCCCAGGTGAGCGGGCAGGAGTCTCTGGACAGGCGGGTGGTCACAGCACGTGACGGCAGAGCCTCCTGGTAGGCTAGCAGACAGGCAGCAGATGAGCGCTCCCAGGTGAGCGGGCAAGCTGGTCCTTAGACAGACTGACAGGAGTTGGAAGGCATACCGTCGGACCTCAGGCAAGCAGGCAGGTAGAAGATGTGCGCTCCCAGGTGAGCGGGCAAGCTGGTCCTTAGACAGACTGACAGAAGTTGGAAGGCAGACCGTCGGACCTCAGGCAAGCAGGCAGGTAGCAGGATATCAGGCAGGAATTAGACAGCAGACTGGCAGGAATCTGGCAGGTAACTGGCAACGGGACCTGAGGGCTGAAGCAGAGTAGTGAACAGTGCTACAACATTGCTCGGGCACCTCCATTTTGGAGGAGGTGCCTTTTATATGGGAGGTCCTCCGGCAATTGGCCGGGGACTCCTTAGGACGGCGCGCGCGGTCCCTTTAAGAGAGGGGGAGCGCGCGCGCGCGCCCTAAGCACACTGCCGGGGAAGGAGCGCGTGCCGGAAGCAGCGGGGGGAGAAGCGCTGGAGGACGCCGCGCCAGGAGCGGGGAGGTGAGAGGGACGGCGTCTCTGCCTAGAACGGGGCAGAGACGCCGATGCTACAGTACCCCCCCTTTAGGCCCCCTCTTTTTTTGGCCAGAAAGAAATTTCTCAAGGAGAAGCGGGGCGTTGATGTTCTCCCTGGGTTCCCAAGTTCTCTCCTCAGGACCAAACCCCTTCCAATCTACCAGAAAAAAGGTTTTTCCTCTTACCCTCTTGGAGGCCAGAATACTCTCTACCTCAAAGATGTCATCAGCGGAAACCGGAGCAGGAGGGGCACCTGGATTTTTGGAAAAAAAGTTAAAGACAACGGGTTTGAGGAGAGATACGTGGAAGGAGTTGGGGATCCGTAGGGTGGCCGGGAGTTTTAATTTGTAGGCCACAGGGTTAATTTGCCTGAGGACTTCGAAGGGGCCGATGAATCGAGGACCCAACTTGTAGGAGGGTACTTTGAGCCGCACATGTTTGGATGAGAGCCAAACCTTGTCTCCCGGACGGAATTGGGGCGGATCCAGATGTCTCTTATCAGCATATCTCTTCATCCGCTCAGAGGAGAGAAGAAGAGCGGACCTGGTGCTCTCCCAAATAGTAGAAAATTCGCTGACAAGAGACTCCGCAGCAGGGTTGTCCACAGAAACGGAGACAGGAAGTGGAATCCGGGGATGTTGGCCACCGACTATAAAGAACGGGGATTTGGAAGAGGACTCGCTCTCATGGTTGTTATAAGAGAACTCGGCCCATGGTAGGAGATCCACCCAGTCCGAGTGGTGAGCATCAACGAAGTGCCGGAGGTAGCTGGACAAGATCTGATTGATCCGCTCCACTTGACCATTGGACTGAGGGTGGTAAGCGGAGGAGAAATCCAGGGTAATGTCCAGCAGCTTACATGTGGCTCTCCAGAAGCGAGAGGTGAACTGAACCCCACGATCCGACACGATGTGGAGGGGCAGACCATGGAGACGGAAGATGTGGCGGATAAAGTCTTTAGCCAGCTCGGGTGCAGACGGAAGACCAGGCAGGGGAATGAAGTGGGCCATCTTAGAAAAACGGTCAGCGACAACCCAAATGACAGTACAACCGGCAGAAACTGGAAGGTCGGTGATAAAGTCCATAGCGATGTGTTGCCAAGGAGCAGCAGGTACGGGAAGGGGCAGGAGATGGCCGGCAGGTAGATGTCGGGGAACTTTGTTACGGGCACAGGATGAACAGGCCGCGACGAAGTCTACCACGTCCTTACGCAGGGTAGGCCACCAGTAATGCCGGGTAATAAGTTGGAAGGTCTTCTTTTGGCCAGCATGGCCAGCTAGTTTAGAAGAATGTCCCCAGCGAAGAACCCTCTCCCGATCTGGCACAGCTACGAACGTCTTACCGGGTGGAAGACGAGTCAGATCCAAGGGGGCCACATTCATCACCTTGGAGGAGTCGATGATGTGCGTAGGTTCCTCCTCTTGATCGGAGGACAGGAAGGACCGGGACAAGGCATCAGCTTTGACGTTCTTGTCCGCCGGACGGAAATGAAGAATGAAGTCGAAGCGGGCAAAAAACAACGACCACCGGGCCTGGCGAGGATTGAGTCTCTAGGCATTTTGGAGATATGCCAGGTTTTTGTGATCCGTGTAGATAATTACCGGGTAGAGAGCCCCTTCAAGCAGATAGCGCCACTCTCCCAGTGCCAATTTGATGGCTAGCAATTCCCGGTCTCCAATGGAGTAGTTGCGCTCCGACGAGGAGAAGATTTTGGAGAAGAAGCAGCACGTTACCATTCTCCCGGTAGAAGACTTCTGAGTGAGCACCGCTCCGGCTCCGGAGGAGGAGGCATCAACCTCCGGGTAGAATTGTTTATTACAGTCCGGACGGTGCAGGACGGGAGCAGAGGCGAAGGCTTTCTTTAGGGAAAGGAAGGCCTCCTCGGCTTCAGGCGACCATGTCCTGGGGTTAGCCCCCTTACGGGTAAGTGCAGATATGGGAGCAGTCCGAGACGAGAAGTGTGGGATGAAAAGACGATAATAATTAGCGAAGCCCAGGAATCGCTGTATCGCCTTCAAACCTTCAGGACGAGGCCATTTTAGAACGGAAGAGAGCTTCTCGGGATCCATTTGCAGACCTGTTTGGGAGATGACATAGCCAAAGAACGGAAGGGAGGTCTGATCGAAGAGGCACTTCTCGTATTTGGCGTAAAGGTGGTTCTGCCGAAGCCTAAGCAGGACCTGACGAACATCCCTCCGGTGTGTGGGGAGATCCGGAGAGAAGACCAAGATATCGTCCAGGTATACCACTACGCAGGAGTACAGGAGGTCACGGAAGATGTCGTTGACTAGTTCCTGAAAGACCGCGGGAGCATTACAGAGACCGAAGGGCATCACAAGGTACTCGTAGTGACCGTCCCGGGTATTGAATGCCGTCTTCCACTCGTCTCCTTGACGGATACGGACCAGATTATACGCTCCTCGTAGATCCAGCTTGGAGAAGATCCTGGCGCCCTTGAGACGGTCAAACAATTCGGAGATGAGTGGCAGGGGATATTTGTTTTTTACCGTGATGAGATTGAGTCCTCTGTAGTCAATACAGGGACGTAGCGAGCCGTCTTTCTTTTTGACAAAGAAGAATCCGGCTCCAGCCGGGGAGGTAGATTTTCGGATAAATCACCTAGCCAGATTCTCTTCAATGTACTCAGACATGGCTCGGGTCTCGGCTGCAGACAACGGGTAGATACGCCCACGGGGAGGAGTGGTGCCAGGTACCAGGTCGATCGGGCAATCGTATGGCCTATGGGGTGGCAACGTCTCAGCTTCCTTCTTACCGAAGACGTCCGCATAGGGCCAGTAGGGAGCCGGGAGACCAGGTAAGTTAGCTGGAGTAGGCTGAGGGCGAAGTGGACGGACCGGGACCAGGCAGGTCCTATGGCAGTCAGGACCCCATCGGAGTACTTCACCGGACCGCCAGTTCAATACGGGTTCATGTGTCTGGAGCCAAGGTAGACCTAGCAACAGGGAGTGAGAAAGTCCGGACAGCACATGGAATGAGATCTCCTCAGAGTGCAGCATTCCCACCTGCAGGGTTATGGGTTCGGTGACGAGCAGGATGGTCTCCGAGAGAAGTCTTCCATCCACGGAGGCGACTGACAATGGTTCAGCCAGGGACTTGGTGGGAATATGGTATCTCTCTACCAGAGACTGGGAGATGAGGTTTCCAGCAGCTCCAGAATCCAGATGGGCGAGTTCAAAGAGACGATTTTCTCCCCAAGCAATAGAGACCGGTAAGGTCAGAGACGGAGAGGGCTTACTTTTGTCTAGGACGACCTCTCCGAGTGGTCCTAGACACTGGCGTTTCCCGGCTTTTCCGGGCAGGAACGGATGAAGTGCTTCATACTGCCACAATAGAAACAGCTTCCCTCGGCTCGGCGAGATTCTTGGCGAGAACCGACCATCTTGGTCTGGTCGACCTGCATAGGCTCAGGAGAGTGTAGCTGAGGAGAGACGGAGGGAGTGACGGGTTTCTGAAAAGTAGGAGCTAGACGTGGAAACCTCCTCTCACGGGTGACCTCTTTGGCACGCTCCTGGAACCGCAGGTCAATCCGGGTGGCAAGAGTTATTAGGTCATCGAGAGTGGTAGGAATGTCCCGACCGGCAAGTTCATCTTTAATACGGCCGGACAGACCCTCCCAGAAGACGGAAACCAGAGCGTCATTATCCCAGGCCAGCTCCGAGGCAAGGGTACGGAACCGTATGGCATATTGGCCCACGGTGAGACTTCCCTGACGGAGGCGTAGCAGAGATGATGCGGATGAGGTCTTCCGTCCGGGTTCGTCGAAGACTTTCCGGAAAGCCCTGAGAAAGGCAGACAAGTCGGACACCAGGGGGTCTCCTCTCTCCCATAGAGGATTTAGCCAGGCCAGGGCCTCTCCGGTGAGATGGGACATGATGAAGGCAATTTTGGCCCGGTCGGAGTTAAACTGGTGAGACAGGAGTTCAAAGTGCAGGGTGCACTGATTTATGAAGCCCCGAGCCTGGGCGGAGTCGCCTCCGAAACGAGGAGGTGCAGAAAGCCGGGGTCCGGGGTAGGATACCATGTTATTAGTGGGCAGTGGAGCTGCCGGATTGCGAGTCATGGCACTGGCGGTGGTTGCAGGCAGAGCAGTCAGAGTGTCCAGGCGAGAATTGACATTCCGCAGGTGACCCAGGATGGACTCCTGTTGGGACCTCTGACGGGACAGTTCATGACACAGGTCCGAGAGCGAGGGAGCTTGGGTGCCACCGGGTTCCATGGCCCGAGCAAACTGTAACGGGTCTGGGAGGCGGAACCTCTGAGCTACTATACAAGGGGGCGGTCCTTGTAAGGGAGCGGGTGGCGACCAAGGTAGACGGGCAGGCAGTCACAGCAGGTGACTGGGACAGTCTCTGAATGAACGGGCAGGAGATCACGGCAAGTGACCGGGGCAGTCTCTGGATGAACGGGCAGGAGGTCACGGCAAGTGCCCGGGGCAGTCTCTGGGTAAAGGATTGGTACGACCTGTGGCGGCAGATGATAGACGTGAGCTCCCAGGTGAGCAGGCGAGAGTCTCTGGATAATCGGGTGGTCACAGCATGTGACGGCGGAGCCTCCAGGAAGACCAACAGACAGGTAGCAGATGAGCGCTCCCAGGTGAGCGGGCAGGAGTCTCTGGACAGGCGGGTGGTCACAGCACGTGACGGCAGAGCCTCCTGGTAGGCTAGCAGACAGGCAGCAGATGAGCGCTCCCAGGTGAGCGGGCAAGCTGGTCCTTAGACAGACTGACAGGAGTTGGAAGGCAGACCGTCGGACCTCAGGCAAGCAGGCAGGTAGAAGATGTGCGCTCCCAGGTGAGCGGGCAAGCTGGTCCTTAGACAGACTGACAGAAGTTGGAAGGCAGACCGTCGGACCTCAGGCAAGCAGGCAGGTAGCAGGATATCAGGCAGGAATTAGACAGCAGACTGGCAGGAATCTGGCAGGTATCAGGCAGGTAACTGGCAACGGGACCTGAGGGCTGAAGCAGAGTAGTGAACAGTGCTACAACATTGCTCGGGCACCTCCATTTTGGAGGAGGTGCCTTTTATATGGGAGGTCCTCCGGCAATTGGCCGGGGACTCCTTAGGACGGCGCGCGCGGTCCCTTTAAGAGAGGGGGAGCGCGCGCGCCCTAAGCACACTGCCGGGGAAGGAGTGCGTGCCGGAAGCAGCGGGGGGAGAAGCGCTGGAGGACGCCGCGCCAGGAACGGGGAGGTGAGAGGGACGGCGTCTCTGCCTAGAACGGGGCAGAGACGCCGATGCTACAACAGGCTGCATAACATAGGGAGCTGCTCCTGCTCTCTATGTTGTACAGCCGATCAGGCTACAAAAAGTGAACGTCCCATAGTGGGACAAAATGTAAAAGTAAAAAAAATAAATTGTAAAAATATAAAAAACAAAAAACAATATAATGTACCCATCAATAATTATGAAAAAGAAAAAATAAATAAATAAATGCACACATTTGGTATTGCCGCGTCCGGAACGACCTCACCTATAAAACTGGCTAGTTAACCCCTTTAGTGAACACTGTAAAAAAAAAAAAAAAAACAACAAGCAAATGCTTTATCTAATTTAAATGGAACAACACACAATAAAAATGACGAATGTAAATAAAAATGGTACCGCTGAAAAAGTCATCTTGTCCCGCAAAAAACAAGCCGCCTTACAGCTCCATCATCCGAAAAAAAAAAAAAAGTTATAGCTCTCAGAATAAAGCGATGCAAAAAAAAATATTTTTTCTACAAAATAGTTTGTTGAGTAAAAGCGTCAAAACATAAAAAAAAAATATATAAATTCGGTACCGCTGTAAACACACTGACCCGAAGAACAAGCTACCTTATCAATTTTACCACACGCTGAACAGCATAAAAGAAACAAAAAATCAATTCCGGATTTGCTGGTTTGTTTATTGTGCCTTCCAAAAATCAGAATAGAAAGCGATCAAAAAATGTCACGTGCCCGAAAATGGTACCAATAAAAAGGTCAACTTGTCCCACAAAAAACAAGCCGTCACATGACTGTCGGCCAAAATATGGAAAAATTATAGCTCTCAAAATAGGGCGATGCAAAAAATAGTCTCTGCAAAAAAAGCGTCTTTTAGTGTGTGACAGCTGTCAATCATAAAAACTTGTTATGTATCTGGTATCGCTGTACTGTAATCGCACCAACCCGAAGAATAAAGTCATCTAATCGCTTAGACCACACAAGGAATGGCGTAAAAAATAAACTTTAGGGTTAGGGTCGGGCAAAAAAAAAAAAATGATGACGATATGGAGACCAGTGTTGAGCACAAGTGCTCGCTACTTGAATTTGCATTGGGTGCTCGGTTATGCACTGAGTATCACGGGTGCTCAAGTGACATGCTCGAGTCTCTGCCCCATATGCTTCACGGCCCAAAAAAAAATGTTGCTGGGATCACCTGCCATGCACGAGCGATACCCGTATCTTTTTTTTGGGGGGTGTCTAACAACCGTAAAACATGCAGGGCGGGGACTCGAGCATGTCACTCGAGCACCCGCGATACATGGTGCATACCTGAGTACCCAATGCAAACTCAAGTACTGAGCACTTGCGCTCAAGACTAATGACAACTTATTCAATTGAATGGCCTAATGTTATCAAATTCTGTTGTACCTCTGGGTTCAAAATGTTCACTTTACCCCTTGATAAAATCCTTGAGGGGTGTAGTTTCCAAAATGGAGTCAATTGTGGGGGTTTTCCACTATTTAGGCACATCAGGGGCTCCCGAAATACGACATGGCATTCGTTCTTGATTCCAGCCAATTTTGCATTCATAAAGTCACAGTGCTCCTTCCCTTCTGAACCCTGACATGCGCCCAAACAGTGTATTTTCCCCACATATGGGGTATTGGCATACTCAGGACAAATTGCACAACAGTTCTTAGGTTCAATTTTCTCCTCTTACCCTTGTGAAAATAAAAAAGTTGGACCTAAAAGATCATTTCTGTGGAAAAAGTTTGATTTTTTTTAATTTTATGGCTCCATGTTATAAACTTCTATGAAGCACCTGGGGGTTCAGGGTGCTCACCACACATCTAGATAAGTTCTCTGAGGGACCTAGTTTCTAAAATGTTGTCACTTGTGGGGTTTTTCCACTGTTCAAGCACATCAGGGGAACATCCGCTAATTATTCTTCCCTTCTGAAGCCTGCCGTACGCCCAAGCAGTGGTTTTCCCCCACATATGGGGTATCAGCTTACTCAGGAGAGATTTCACAACAAGTTACATGGTGCAATTTCTCCTGTTACCCTTCTGAAAATGCAAAACTGGGGGCTGAAAACATTTTTTGTGGGAAAAATGTAAAAATTTTATTTTCACGGCTCCAGGTTATAAACTTCTGTGAAGCACCTGGGGGTTCAAAGTGCTCACCACACATCTAGATAAGTTCCCTGAGGGGTCTAATTTCCAAAATGGTGTCCCTTGTTTAGGCACATCAGAGGCTCTGTAAACGCAACATGGCGTCCGCTAATTATTCAAGCAAATTTTAGATTCAAAAAGTCAAATGGCGCTCCTTCCCTTCTGAAGCCTGCCGTGCGCCCAGTGTTTTTTTCCCCACGTATGGGGTATCTGCGTGCTCAGGGGAAATTGCATAACAAATTTTGTGGGCCATTTTTTCCTGTTACCCCTGCAAAAATATAAAAAAAAATTGGGTCTAAAGTAACATTTTTGTGAAAAAAAGTTAAAAATAGGAATTATTCCTACCGTTAATTACGCTTCCAGGAGTCCATCATAACGGCACGACAGGAGACATACCAAATCAAAAGAAATGGAACATTTAGGGCGGGACTACTGCCTGAAGGACTTTACGGCCATAGGCTAATTGTTGACTGGACAATACATCCAATTTATAATGTTTACTAAATGTGGATATATTGGACCAGGTTGCTGCCTGGCAAATTTGGCCCACTGACGCTCCAGCTTTCTCTGCCCAAGAAGCGGAGATTGCCCGAGTAGAATGAGCTTTAAGGGAAATTGGTGGATCCTTCCCCTCAGATTCATATGCGAGGGCGATAGTCCTTGTCAACCACCTTGCTAGAGTCGGCTTAGAAGCTTTCTTGCCCTTATTCACACCCGAAAATTGCAGAAAAAGGTTTGAGTCTCTCCTCCAGGGGGCTGTGATTTCTATATACCGAACAATTGCCCTCCTGACGTCCAAGGTATGGAAGGATTTTTCCTTTATTTTTGGAGGACTGGCAGAAAGACGGCAGTATTATCTCTTGATTCAGGTTTGAACTGGACACCACCTTAGGGTGAAAGGAGGGATCCAGTTTAAGAACCAATCTGTCCTCCACAATCTTAAGGTATGGGTCCAGAACTGAGAGGGCCTGGATCTCGCCTACCCATTTCGCTGTAGTAACTGCCACAAGAAAGGCTGATTTCATAGAAAGCAGGTCTACTGATGTTTCTTCTAGGGGTTCAAAGGGAGACTTACATAAAGCCCTCAACACCAGGTTCAGATCCCACGGCGGTACTAGACTCCTTATCGTGGGTTTTAAATGAGAAGTTGCTTTTATGAACCTTCATATCCATGGGTCGTCTATTAAGAAGTAGTCCAAAAAAGCACTTAGGGCCGAGATATGAACTTTTAACGTATTTGGCCTCAGACCCTTATCAAACCCCTCTTGGAGGAAATCCAATATCGTTGGAATATTGGGGTGAGACGAATTTCCCACAGACTGACCTGCAAAGCTACAGAACTGTTTCCAAATCCTAGTATAGATGGCTGACGTTACTGGTTTCCTACAGGCTTGTAGAGTTGTAATTACCCGATGGGAAAGGCCCCTAGAGGCTAGGATCCGCCTCTCAGGTTCCAAGCTGTCAATTGGAGGAATTGGATGTTCGGATGTAACAAGGGACCCTGCAATAGAAGATCTCTCCTGGCTGGGAGTCTGAATGGGAGATCCACCGCCATCCGGTGTAGCAGAGGGAACCAGCTCTTTTTGGGCCAGTAGGGCGCTATCAGAATAAGAGCTCCCCTCTCCTGTTGGATTTTCCTTAGTACTCTTGAGATGAGAGGGATTGGAGGAAAGGCGTACACCAGTTTTGTCCCCCATGATTGAGAAAGGGCATCTATTCCTTCTGGGCTGTCGGCTGGGTCCAAGGAAAAAAAGGGCTGCAGCTTCCTGTTTTTTCTTGTTGCGAACAGGTCTATGAACGGGGTGCCCCATCGTTGAATGATTTGATGAAACACCTCCGGATTCAGCTCCCAATCTGAGGGACCAACTTTTGCTCTGCTGAGAAAGTCTGCTACCACATTTTCGGACCCCCTTAGATGAATAGCCGATATTGAAAGGACATTTCTCTCCGCCCAGTAGAAAATTCTTGACGCCAAGGATTGTAACCTTTTCCCTCTTGGACCTCCTTGTCGACGAAGAAAAGCGATGGTGGTGCTGTTGTCTGAGAAATTTTTTACATGATTTCCTCTGAGCAAATGCTGACATCTTTGAAGAGTCTCCCAGACCGCCTTTAGCTCCCTGAAATTTGACGACCTGTGTTGTATCTCTTTGGGCCACATCCCTTGTAGATATCCGTTTCCTATGCTTGCTCCGTATGGATCTGGATTGAAGGAAGAAGGATCCAGTCTACTGCATTTTCTAAGTTTGAAGGGTCTGTCCACCAGGAAAGGGAGTTTTTTAGCTCTCTTGACAGTCTCATTTTCTTGTCCAACCCCGATGGTCGTCTGTTCCAAACTGACAGGATCGACTTCTGTAACGGCCGTGAACGGGCCTGTGCCCATTTCACTCTCTGAATGATTGAGGTCATCAGTCCCAACATCCGCATGGCGTATCTGATTGAGGTGGTCTTCAGTTTCTCGAAGTTGTAAATTTCCAGTTTTATTTTTTCTTTTCTCCTGGGGCAAGGAGGACTTTTGAAGACTGGAATCTAAGAGTACCCCTAGAAATACTTTTGTAGTACTTGGATGGAGGCTTGATTTTTCCCAATTGATGTTCCACCCCAAATATTCCAGGGTTTTGATCGTATGCTCTTGTTGACCGAGAAGAAGAGACTGACTCAGCCACCAACAATATATCGTCCAGGTAAGGGATGATTATAACCCCTTGTGTTCTTAAGAAGGCCGCTACTTCTGTCATAACCTTTGTGAATATTCGGGGGGCCGAGGACAGACCGAAGGTTAGGCAAGTGAATTTAAAGTGGTGTACTGTGTCCTCCTGCTCTAGAGCGAACCTTAGGTATTGCTGGTGATTTGAGTGAATTGGAACATGATAATATGCATCCTTGAGGTCTAGGGTGCACATTACCGATCCCTTCTCTATCAATGGAATGCTGGTTTTTATAGTTTCCATTTTGAACCTTTTGTATTCCACCCACTGGATTAAGGGCTTGAGGTTTATAACCGTACGGCGTTTGCCCGAGGGTTTTAATACCGAGAAGAGGGAGGAATAATGGCCTAAACCCTGCTCTGAAGGGGGGGACCTGTTTCACCACGTGTAGGGATTGAAGGACTAATATATCCTGCCATAGACTTTTGAGATCTACGGGGGAGCGAGGACGAGTGATTTGGAAACGACGAGGGAGGGCATGGGAGAAGTCTATTTTGAAACCTTCCCCTAAGGAACGTAGGATCCATTGATTTTTTGTAATGGACACCCACTTGTCCTAAAAGAAAAGAAGCCTGCCCTCTACTCCAATGACGTCATGGTCTAGCTGGGGCTCCAGAGGCAACCTGATCTGCTCTGTCCTTTCCTCCCTTCCTGTAAGACCATCTCCCCGTCTTACCCTTACCCCTGTAATCACGTTTAGGGGATCGACGGGGTCCACGAAAGGGCCGGTATCTTTTAACCCTATCCTCGGGAAATGCTTTTTTCTTGTCTGATGCTCTTTCTAGGATCTCGTCCAACACTGGACCAAAGACCCAAGCACCCGAAAAGGGAATTGAGCACAGTTTAGTCTTTGAGTGGCTATCCCCCGACCACATCTTTAGCCATATCGCCCATCTAGCTGTATTAGATAATACGCTACATCTAGCTGCGAATCTGACCGATTCGGCCGAGGCATCAGCCATGAATTGCGTTGCCAGCTTTAACATGGGAAGAGAGTCTGATAGCATCTCTACAGGGGAGTCCGACCTAATTTGATCTGACAGCTCGTCCAACCAAAAGGCACATGGATCTTGCCACTGAAGTGGCAGCGATATTTGACTTAATTATGGCTGCTGAGGCCTCCCAACTCCTCTTGAGCATGCTCTCTGCCTTCCTATCCATTGCGTCCTTGAGGCAAGACGAATCCTCAAAGGGGATGGATGTTTTCTTAGCCACTTTCGCTATTGGGACATCTACTTTAGGGATTTCCTCCCAAAGTTTGATATCCTCCGGATTGAAAGGAAGACGGGATTTAAAGTCTCTTGGCACAATGAGTCTTTTCTCCACTTCTTCCCATTCCTCCATAATCATTGATTTTAAATGCTCATTTACAGGGAATACTCTATTTCTCTGAGTTCTCAGACCTGCGAACATTTCATCCTGTTTGGAATGGGAGACCTGAGTGTCCTCCAAGTTCATAGTACGCCTGACGGACTTTAATAGTTCATCCATATGTTCCGTAGAGAAGACATATTTCTTTCGCTCGTGAGGGTAACTGAGAGAAGCGATCCTCATCCTCTTCTAGACTGCTCTGATGCGGAATCCGAATATTCTCCTTCCTCAGACACATCTTCCACCTCCCACCAAGGTCTTTTCTGGCGAGGAGAGGGTTGAACTATTTGGTGTGACGGCTGTGTACGGGAAGGCATGAGGCTCGAGACTGTACTCTGGACCTCCTCACGTATCATAGATCTTATATCCGTCAAAAAGGAAGTTTTTTCTTCCTTTAGGACCTCGGCTATACATTTTTTACACAGCCACTTTTTATACGAGTCCTGAAGCTTCGTGTTACAGTCTACACATCGTCTTGATTTTTTGGAAGAAGATCCAGACCTCTGGGTTCCCCTCTCCTAATCCATAAAAAATATAAAAGGACACCGGAGATTTACTATAAAAATCTGTCCTAGAATACTCTGATTTATCCAGAGAAGGGCCTAAGGCTGTACTCACACTGCCCAGGGACTCTGAAGGGGCTTCTGACCGTGAAGGATTAGCTTCCATGGTGTCAGTGTGTGTGTGGCTGAGGTGTACCCTTTTATAGGGTCTTACCTGATCCAGGTGGTAGCCACGCCCCCAATGATAATCGCTATTCTTAATGCCCTGGAGGCTCACCACTGCCTCCGGGCACCTGTGCGTTCTGGGTGCCGAAGCCCCTCTTCTCAATGCCGGAAGGAGAACTGGCGTGCGCTCCACCCTGGAACGCACGCCGGCCAAAGCGGATGTCCGCTCTTCTGACTCCGCCTCCTGGCCAGAAGTCTCGCACCGCGCTCGGCGTGCGCTCCACCCTGGAACGCACGCCGGCTCCAAAGCGGATGTTTGCCCTGATGACTCCGCCTCCCGCCGGAAGCCATACACCGCGCTCCTCCGTGGAGCGCACGCCGGCCTTTCAGCCGGTGGGATAGCGCAACGCTCAGCTTGTCCGGGGGATACAGCGGCAAGCGGCGGTCTTCTGGCTGAGGGACCCCGCAAAGGGGTATCAGCATGGAGCCTCTGGACCGAAGGAAGGGGAGAGTTCTCAGACCCCCCCAATCCCCCTGGCTCTCACGTAACTTCCATCTTCGGAGAACCTCTCCATAGTGTCCTCTCCTGCTAGGGACAGAAAAAACACTGAGGGTGTGATGGGGGGGGGGGGGGGGGGGGCTTTTAACCTCTCATGCGTTTCCTGTCCCTAGAGGAACAGAGGACTTAACTCATGTCGTGCTGTTATGATGGACGTACTGGTAAAGATTCATTTTTTTCTTCCCCATTCCAAAAATTCCTGTGAAGCACCTGAAGAGTTAATAAACTTCTTGAATGTGGTTTTGAGAATCTTGAGGGGTGCAGTTTTTAGAATTATGTCACTTTTGGGTATTTTCTGTCATAAAAGCCCCTTATAGTCGCTTCAAATGTGATGTGGTCCCTTAAAAAAAAAAATGGTTTTGCAAATTTTGTTTTAAAAATTAGAAATCGCTGGTCAACTTTTAACCCTTATAGCTCCCTAATAAAAAATAAAAAAAATGTTGGTTCCAAAATTGTGCTGATGTAAAGTAGACATGTGGGCAATGTTATTTATTAACTATTTTGTGTGACATCTCTCTGATGTAACGGCATAAAAATTAATTTTGAAAATTGCTAAATTTTCCGAGCTTTTCACAAATAAACGCAAGTGATATCGAAGGAATTTTACCACTATGATGAAGTACAATATGTCACGAAAAAATAAACATTCTCAGAATCAGGGGGATCCGTTGAAGCGTTTGAGTAATTACCTCATAAAGTGACAGTGGTCAGAATTGTAAAAATTTGCCTAGTCATTATCGTGCAAACCACCCTCGGGGGTAAAGGGGTTCTGCCACCATAAAGAATACAGTTAACCAACCAGAAAAGGGAGAAATAAATGGTTTTGTAATTTATAGTGATTCAAAATTATGCTCCATTCAAAAGATACCAAGCTTTCATTTTTTTGAATTCTGCTCTCTGGCGCCCCCTGACTTTATTCCAATATGTCCTGGTAGTGGGTGATCAGCTGGTCGAGTTTGCAGTTCCTGTCATAAGAGCCCCCCCAACTGCAGTGTGCACAATGTATTCTGTCACAAGTCTGACAGTCTGCTGTAAGCACAGTGTCTGTGATTCACCCCCTCCCCCTGCACTCACAGCTCCCCTCCCAGTGAGATGGTTCTTCCTCACATCACAGACTTGTAAGCACAATAGCAGAGACACACCTTCTGCGCTTAGGCTGTGAAGCAGAACCATCTCACCGGGAGGGGAGCTGTGAGTGCAGGGGGAGGGGGTGAATCACACACTGTGCTTACAGCAGACTGTCAGACTTGTGACAGAATACATTGTGCACACTGCGGGTGTGGACTTGGGGGGGGCTCTTATGACAGGCACTGTGCAAACGCGACCAGCTGATCACCCACTACCAAAACGGAATGGAACAACGCCAGGGGGCGCCAGAAAGCAGAATTCAAAAAATAAAAAAGCTTGGTATCTTTTGAATGAAGCATAATTTTGAATCACTAAATAACTAAATTATTTCCACCTTTTCTGGTTGGTTAACTGTATTCTTTATGGTGGCTCGATCCCTTTAAGGATAAGGCAACGACTTGGCATGGCTGACAGGGTTAAGCCGTTTAAAAATTCAATAGGAAAACACTCCCTTTTATCATCTACAACATGACTCCACCGTCAGCTGATTCTTTTCTCGGACTCACCTCAACATTAAGATCTTTATGTAGTAAGATTCTAATAGCTTATCTAAAAGGGAGTTTTTATTTACAATTTAACAGTTTATCTCCACCCTGAAATGAAGAGTCAGTGACATCCGCTTCAGGGGGTGGGCAGTCCCTGCTGTACTCTGCATGTCCCCTCACCTTACAATGCACACCAAGTGCACTCTTGTCGGCTAGTCTCTTCCCATTAGGGCTAGCGAGGGAGCACACTGTGTGCATTGAAAGTACTACACAGTGACAAGGAAGCTCATACAGAGTCAGAATGGACAACCGTCACATGCTCTGTACAGCAGGGAATAACCCTACCCCTGAAACTGATGTCAATGATGACTCCGTGTTTCAGGGTGGAGACAGGGGCTGCGGCAGTGACCAAGCCAAGGCTCCCAGATAACCAGGAGATTCTGGGGATTCTCAAAAAATGTCATCAAAACAAAGTAGGTAAAAAAAAAAGTTAAACTAAAGAGGGAACAGCAGTGACTTCTTAAAGTCAATTAGAAGAGCGATTAGATTAGTACAATAGAAAGACATTTAGGATTAAAATCCTTATTAGTTTCGAACCACTCCTATAATTTATCCTGCAGAAGCCACTAGTGGAAGTCAGAGTGGAGATCCAGACCACAGAACGCATCTTGCCCATCCAAACTGCCAAATTCTTACAGACCTTTGTCAACTCCAATTCAAAGGATGGGAGAACGTTAGCTTTTTTAAGTATTGTTCTGTATGCACGACCAATGCTAATGAAAATAAAACACATTACAATATATCAAGTATTTAATAAAAGATTTTTTAACTTTTTAACATATGGCTGTCAATAGTAATACAAGTCCTCTTCAGTGTGGAAGCTCATAAAGGACAACCTTGTAGTGAGAGCCACACTGTGGGCAGCGATTTACCTGCCCATCATGGGCCCAGAACCAGATAACTTGAGAATTATCTTCTTCACCTGGAAGAAAGAAAATGATAAAAGGTTATGTTTCAGTGCTTGAATTTATTGTACAACTACAAACTGAGTCCTTTAAAATTCACATTGGTGCCAGACTTCATCATGCTGCTGCAATATCCACCATTTTAAAAAATAATGGCATTTTCTCTTAGAACTTTCAACAACAATATACACAACTATCTGAACCTGAACAGGCATTGCTTAGGCGGCTGGAATATATGGACTTCTATAAATAGGTAAAGAGTGATTGCAGGGCCATTGGAATTATACAGTATATTTTTTTGTATTTTATACCAGTTTTCTAGATTCAATCCCTTTGAGCGGATTTCTGTGAGTTTATGGTCTTGTACATTATTCTAGATGTGTGTATGACCAGTATATCTAAACGTGGTAGTACCCCATATGGGGGTGTAAACTGCTATTTGAGCACACGGAGGGATCGGATGGGAAGGAGCGCTACTTGGCTTTTAAAACGCAGACTTTGTTTTAATAGATTGTGGACTCCATTAGCCAAGCCCCTGAAATGCCAGAACACCCCCCCGGTGACCCCATATTGGAAACTCCACTGCCTAAGGAATTCATCTAGGGGTGTAGTGAGTATTTTGAACCCACAGGTGCCTCACAGAATTTTGCGATATGGGGACATGGAACTAACATTTTAGTGGTAGAACTGTACATTTTTTATTAGCTGAAAGTTTGTCATTTACACAAGGGTTATTAGGTGAAACTGGACCCCATAATTTATTGAGCAATTTCTCCCAAATGCAGCAATGCCCCATATGTCATCAGAAGTTACTGTTAGGCCACACGTCAGGGCTGAGAAGGAAGGAGCGCTATTTGGTGCACAAGTTTTGCAGGTGACATTTGCGGAACCCCGAAGGTGTCAATAGAAAAACGCACAAAATGACCCCATTTTAGAAATTGTACCTTTCAATGAATTCATCTACAGCTGCAGTAACTATTTTGGCCCACAGGAGTTTGCTTTGCAACATACACGCCAGGCTTTTTTCCCCTTGAGAATTGCAAATCTGCCACTTAAATGCCCATACATTGTGCCCCCATACAGTGTAGTAGCCCCATATATTGTGCCCAGCTTGAGCTTATGGAGACATACACCCCGTAAATTGTTAAGTGCACTCTCCCAGCTACAATAATGCCAAACATGTGGCCGCTTACTGTGGTTTAGGCATAGGGGGGCTCAGAAGGAGGGGAATTTGGAAGCACAGATTTCACTGGATTTTATTTGATGGGTTGGGATCCGTCGCTTTTCAAGAGTCTTTGTTCTACCAGTAATGTGGGACCCCCTATGTTTCCAGTGACAGATATCCTGCACAAAACTCCACTCAGGTCTAAGTTAGTGTTTTATTGGTAATATTTTGGGGGACATCCCTTGTTTTCAATAGAAGGCTGGGATCATATTATTGTGTTCTACACTAAGCACTTACGCTGGAGTTTCCGTGTAAATCCTACAAAAATGTGATTTAGATGAAACCCCCCAATGCAACCGCTCTCCATA
This sequence comes from Phyllobates terribilis, assembly GCF_046119375.1. NCBI lineage: Eukaryota > Metazoa > Chordata > Amphibia > Anura > Dendrobatidae > Phyllobates > Phyllobates terribilis. Next base: position 357,627 of record NW_027363419.1, read on the forward strand.
ATGAGGCAGGTGGAGACACTTTGGACTCAGTTTGGCATCTGTTCCGGTGGTATCCATCTTGAGACATGCACAGAACAGTGGTCACCCACACTTGTGCGCTAAAAAGACACCTAAACTGATGGGACTTTGGTGGAACACAGACCAGATGGAGTCCAAAGTGACCACCTGCCTCATTATAGCAAGTGGTTCAGTTGGGGGTTCTATCTGAATCACATTTTTTGGGGAATTTACACTGAAACCCAGACGCAAGTGCTCAGTGGAGAGCACAGGATAAATGTGAACCGAGCCTTATTCAGATTATTGGGAATCAGAATGAACAAAAACAGCAGTAAAATAGTTTTTAAATTTTACGCAATTTTCGTGTGGTATAAGTGATAAGACTGCTTTATTATTCTGTTCAATACATTTACAGCGATGTCAGATTTATAAAAAAAAAAATTTTGGTCTACATTCTGAGAGCAACAACTTATCTGGCCAAGAGCTGTACGAGAGCTTATTTTTGCAGGAGGAGTTTGATCCTTTTTTAAGTACCATTTTGGGATACAGAACATTCTTTTGATCACTTTTTACACAGATGCAGGATGAACAAAAAAACAAAGAACAGCAATTCAGTTATTGGTTTTATATATTTTTATGTGGTTCACTGTGTGGTAAAAGCTATTAGTAGTAAGAATGATTTATTGTTTGGTTCAGTATGATTATAAGGATACCAGTTTTAGCTCTTTATGCTTTGCTACTTCTGCACACTAAAAACAATATTTTACAAACATTAATTTGTTTTTGCATCGCCATATTCTAGAAGCTGAAACTTATTTACCACAAGAGCTAGGTGGGGGATTTTTCTTTGTGGGAAAGTTAAGAGTAATTATACTTTATTTAATACATGCATTTTATTTAATCCTTTTACTTTAACCTAGTACCACTGTGGAACATGAACATTTCTCACCAATTCCTGGTCCCATACACTGCAGTACTCACGCAGTACTCACAATACAGTGCATGAGACCTGTTAGATTTTCACTGACTCAGTCTGTTAGACACTGCCATAAAGAGGGTCCAACAGGCCACTGTACCCCGAGGTCATCTGATGACCTCAGGGTGCAATGCAAACTATTGGCACCCACGATTACAATCGCGATGAGCAGATAGTGTTAAAGAGTGAGTATTCTCCCTTTTAACCACTTAGATGCTGCTGTTGTGATTGACTGTGGTATCTGATGGGTTAATTGGCATGGTGTACATATCTGGCACACAGCCCAAAGTGACATGTGCTCATGACAAATCTGTACAGCTTTCAGGGGTTAATCACCCTTTCTATAAGTTTTACACTGAAATGAAACGTGTAGCAAAGAAACTTACATATGCAGCCCACAAGTCTCTGCTTATTGACTGATGGCACAATGTGTGGATTCTCTTTGGTTCCTGCATAGGATTTTGGCTTGAGGACATTAAAAGGATCCTTAAAAAGACAAAATGAGTTGTAAGTGTTATACCACTTACTGGTGCATCTCACTGAATTAGAATATCAAAAAATGTATTTATTTCAGTTCTTCAATACAAAAAGTGAAACTCATTATATAGAGTCATTACAAACAGTGATCTATTTCAAGTGTTGATTTCTGTTAATGTTGATGATTATGGCTTACAGCCAAAGAAATCACAAAACTCATTATCTCAGTAAATTAGAATACTTTATAACAGCTTGAAAAATGTTTCCTCTTGACAATACCCCATAGAGAATCTATGGGGTTAAGGTCAGGCGAGTTTGCTGGCCAATCAAGCATAGTGATACTGTTTGTAAACCAGGTATTGGCACCTGTCCACACTGCCAGAAGTACCAAGTCCTGCAGGAGAATGAAATTTCCATCTCCAAAAATCTTATCAGCAGAGGGAAGCATGAAGTGCAATAAAGTTTCCTGGTAGACGGCTGCGCTGACCTTGGTCTTGATAAAACACAGTGGCCCTACACGAACAGATGACATTGCTCCCCAAACCATCACTGATTGTGGAAACTCCACACTAGACCTCAAGTAGCTTGGATTGTGGCCTCTCCACTCTTCCTTCAGACTCTGGGACCTTGATTTCCAAATGAAATGCAAAATTTACTTTCATCTGAAAACACCACCTTGGACCACTGAGCTACAATCCAGGTCTTTTTCTCCTTGGCTCAGGTAAGACGCTTCTGGCGTTGTCTATTGGTCATGAGTGGCTTGACACAAGGAATGCGACACTTGTAGCCCATGTCCTGGATACGTCTGTGTGTGGTGGCTCTTAAAGCAATGACTCCAGCAGCCGTCCACTCCTTGTGAGTCTCCCCAAAATTTTTGAACGGCCTTTTGTTAATAAGCCTTTCAAGGCTGCGGTTATCCCGATTGCTTGTGCACCTTTTTCTACACACTTTTTTGTTCCACTCAACTTTCCATTAATATGCTTGGATTCAGCACTCTGAACAGCCAGCTTCTTTAGCAATGACCTTTCGTGGCTTATCCTCCTTGTGGATTGTGTCAGTGACTGCCTTCTGGACATCTGTCAAGTCAGCTGTCTTCCCCATGATTGTGGAGCCTACTGAAACAGACTAAGGGACCCTTTTAAACGCTTAGGAAGCTTTTGCAGGTGTTTTTTATTAATTATTCTACTTTACTGAGATAATGAGTTTTGTGTTTTCATTGGCTGTAAGCCATAATCATCAACATTAAAAGAAATAAACACTTGAAATAGATCACTATGTTTGTAATGACTATAATATCAGTTTCAGCTTTTGTATTGAAGAACTGAAATAAATTAAATTTTTGATGATATTCTAATTTTGTGAGATGCACCTGTATATGTAAAGAACACAAATGTTTATTTAAAGACACTGAACAAAATAATTTAGCAATGTCTTGTCATGAATCCAGATACACTGAGAGATTCCTGCAAAGGACTCATTATGGACTTTGACCTTAATCCACATTTGTATAAGAGGTCGGTCATTTGCTTTACTTCTCCTGGAAACAAAGGAATAACTGGAACAAGGCCTGAAACTCATGATAGGCACTGCTGTACTTACATGGTTGATCCACTGAAATCAGCACAATATATCCCATGCACAGCTATACAGTACATTGCCTAATCTCAGACCTGCACTATTTACCGTGTGTTGAAGCAAGAACACCATCTTATAAGAAGGTCTGGAAAGAAGCTGTCGTAGGACAAACTTATTATAATACTCCTGCCAGCAGTGATCAATGTAATGGAGGCCAAGTATGTCAACAGCAGGAGAAACCCTTCCTCCCCACTATGATGTCTAAAGTGATGGGTACATGGTTAGCACCCCATTCTGCTTTATGACATCCATATGCACTGAGGACCTGTGGAGAGGGTGCATGAGAAAGAACGTAAAAAAAGTAATCTGGTGGCATTACCCCTTGAGTTGTTGCCACATGACAGATGTTTGGAGTCCTTCACAGTGAGAAACAAGGTAGAACAAAGTTATTAAACGATGCTGCCAAAGTATCATTAAATGGGTTGTCCAGGGCCATTTTATTTTTACTTTGGGAAAAGGAAGCTGGCTGTCAACAGAGCAGAAGAGAAGAAGCTGCTCTGTTGACAAGACGTCCGTGGAAGCCGCTGAATCGCCAGCAGGAGCAGTCTGACCGCTCTGTGCTGGCAGAGACAGACACCAGGCACAGACAGACAGTTAGCAACTACCTGCCTGTTAGTTTTTAGGTCATAGTAAAATAAATAAATAATAATAATAAAAAAATTCTTCTCATGCCTATTTGTGGATACGGCCATCATTCCTAGACTACATATCCCATCCTGTTTTATACGCTGGAAAAAGTATCCAGTTTCTCCTAGTTCCCCACTCTGTAATAGGGTCCTGGCTTCAAATCCCACCAAGGACAACATCTGCAAGGAGTTTGTATGTTCTCCCTGTGTTTGCGTGGGTTTCCTCTAATTTACTCCCAAACTTCAAAGACATACTGATAGAGAATTTAGATTATGAGCCCCAATGGGGTCAGTGATAATGTCGGTAAAGTGCTTCGGAATTAAAGGCGCTATATAAGGGATTAAATAAAAAAGCGCGAAGAAATAGGACCTGGGAAGCATGACTACAGAACACAGAAGTGACCAGATGTGTGTTCCCTGTGGCTAGACTGTCTAGCAGGTCACTAATAATGCCCCATATACACCGGGGTGTGACTAGCAGCTACACCAATAAAGTATAGGGGATGTCACCAGGACCCAAACTTTACATCACAAGCACAAGACCTACAGATGCATCTGAAGACGGGGACCCCTCTTCAGCCAGTTTCACTTTGTCCCAGACTCATCAAGTGTCACCAGGTTTCTACTGTAAAACCTGGAATCTCGCTACATTTTTGCACAACTTTTTGTTGCTGAAAGCAAATAGTTTCTTGACACATGTGTGTCCCAGCCAGCTTAGACAACTTTGAGAAGTGGGCAAAGCCAATGTTTGTTCCTCTAAACACACAAGGATATTAAAAGGTTTGTCAAAGACTTGACAACCCCTTTCTTAAAGGCTGTATTACCCGGTATAAAACAAACTCCAGTTTCACACCAGCGTCGTTCCAACAGTGTCAGCAATAGGTCTCCCGGTCCCATATGGAATAATCAGCAGCCGCTAACAGGCTGCTTCGCTCACACTTCCTGGAGATGAACTTTGGACATCAGAGGAAAGTGTGAGAACAGTGGCCCATTAGCAGCAGACTGGCTGCAGCACTCACACGGTATACAAATATCATGGGAGACCAGGGAGACCCAGCACTCACATTGCTAGAATGGCACCCGCACAGGAGGGGAGTTTGTTTCCATTTTACACTGAGGGATATAGTAAGGAGGGTTTGTCCACTACTTGGCACAATACAAGAAAATTGTAAAAAAAACAAAAACAAACAGTAAACACAAGGAGTAAGATATAAGTGTGTGAACATGGCTCAGCCTGGTCCTAGACGCACTCTAATGGAGGGGAGTAGCACTCTAATGGAGGGGAGTAGCACTCTAATGGAGGGGAGTAGCACTCTAATGGAGGGGAGTAGCACTCTAATGGAGGGGAGTAGCACTCTAATGGAGGGGAGTAGCACTCTAATGGAGGGGAGTAGCACTCTAATGGAGGGGAGTAGCACTCTAGCGTCCCCAGTTGTACATTTCAGTCTTAATTATCTTCATTAGGTCATATACCTCTCCCTTCTTCAAAGCGTTCAGGACTTTCCTCTCCAGGCCCGTCGCCTACTCCTCATCAGTGGGGATACCTAAACAGAAAAGACACAAAAAGGACAGATCATAGCAAGAATACTACAAAGAAAAAACAAAGTGACCTGAAAGTGGCTGATAACAGAGGACAATAGCCAGCAGAGCTGTGTGACAATTCAGTCTGTACAGAGGGTACAGTAGTGGAAGTGTAACCTGTGCAGGGGCTTGGCAGACCCCGTGCACAAGGTCACAGTCCTGGGTGTCACCTGCTGTCACTGGAGCAGTGAGTACGTGCTGATGGGCGGCGCACATTACTACACTGCTGCAAAGTCACGTACACTGTCCCGTCCTATGCCCTTCACAGGGGACACCGCACACTCCAGCCTCACACCTAGTAATACACAGCAGTCCTCACACCACACACAGGAGGCGGCCACTGTCCACCATGGCTGTCATACCCACCTCCAGCGCTCATTGCTCTGACGCATGGTCTGCTGCGGCACACGGTCCCTGCACTCCGGGGCACAGCGCGACGGACGAGCTGAGAAACCTCCAAGAAGCCATGACTGCTGCACCTCACAGCCGACAGCTGCCACTACAGCGTCCAGGGGGCGGGGCAGTGCGCATTTATACCCGGGACCATACCAAGCGCATAGCGGAGGGGTGCACCGTAACAAGGCAGCGAGCAGAGAGGCCGTGTCATCTCCGTATATGGCCGTAATGTGCTGTACCCGCGGGGTTATTGCTGGTGCTTAATTACCACATGTAAAGGGAGTCAATGACAGGTGGAAACGCCATTTGTTCTCTAGTAGTAGCCGCCCAATAAAAGTGACCTCATCAATGGGAAGAATTGTTTATAAAAAGCAGCAGCTTTGTGATTTACTTGTTTTTAAAAAATCCTTTTCATTCTCAAGGAGAGGAGGAATTTTAGTTTTGTTTACTGCTCGTTGCCTAGGTTACCGGCCACTGCTGTGCTAGGAGTGCAGCGCTTACAAGCTGTTTTCTATAGAGCTTGTACACACTGATTTGAGGCTGCCCGGATTTAGTACCCTGCACTCTCCGGGGCTGCAGCGGTAAAGATGCCTCATGTGTCAGCATCGGAGGGCGCACCATTTGGGTTCAGCAATGCTACATTGCCACATGTCTGACCTGTCAATCAAGCAGGACAGCATCAGCCACCCGGCAACCAGAAGTCGGGAGGATGGGGATCGGGGTGCTGAAGATCAACGTGGAGACAACCTCTTTATTATCTACCTTGAGCGAAGTTCACACACAGTTTTCTACATGGATATTGTGTCAGATCCACTCCAAAATCCACGTAAAAAACTGCTTCAGATACTCTGACTACTCCTCATATTCATTGCTGTGGAATATCCACACGGCTGTTCATATTGTGAATTATTTTGAGAGTTTTTCTGACTAAACATTAAAAACCTCACTGCACAAAATAAAAAATAATAATAATTAACGTCACTTCTGTGAGGCGGATTCTCATGGAATCTTCTCCAAACTCGACACTGTCACAGGCTGCAAAAGACCATAAGGAGAAAATACTTCAATAACGCTTCAAGAAAACAACCCCAAAACAAACAGAAAAAGCAACGCAAATTCCTCCGGAAAATCTCATTGGATTTTCCGCTTCCAAAAAAGACATAGTTTTGTCATTTCTGTTTATAGCCAAAGCCTGAGAGATACGACGCAGGACAGAGCCCAGTGGTGCCGGGCGGACTATTATAATGGGGTACTATAGTTTTTGCCTGGGGTGCTGCCAGGACTTTTGGTGAAAAGGATTTTCTGAGAATTATTTGTTTACCCCCGAGGCTTCCAGAGGTTAAATGGGTATTCCAGATTTGGAAGACCTCTATTCCCCAGCTGCAGTTTATTTAAAAAACAAGCAAAATGCGCTCTACTCACCCTCCACAGGTCCAGTGGTGACTCTCTGCCGCTGCTCTTGATGTTTGTTATTGTGGGTTTCTGCTGCTGCCCCTTTCTGCACCAACTAAACCTCAGAGCCCAGTGATAGGCTATGTGCCCACGGTGCAGAAATGAAGCTGAAATTTTCCGCAGCATTTCTGCATGTCCTTGGCAGTAAAAACGCATGCTGATTTTACACGCGCTTTTGAAGCATTTTTACTTGCGGATTTGCCATGCGTTTTTCAAATGCATTGTATAGGCAAATCCGCATGCTGAAACGCATAAAGAATGGACATGCTGCGTTTTTTTCCACACCTAAAATCCGAGCAGAAAAAATCCTGAGATGTGCAATGTGCTTCAGCTACATTTCCACACGGAAAAAAAAAACACACAAAAAACGCACCAAATCTGCATCGTGGGCACATAGCCATAGGCTGCAATGGTGAGGAGCTGAGAGCCCTTCATAAGTGGCAGATGCCCAGTATGCGATACAGAGCCGGCATCTTTCTCTGACAGCTTTGGCTGGAGCTAGCTCCGATCGTTGTCGTCAACCATTTAGATGCCTCTTTTCCCTATTTAAAAATTAAGAAAATACAAAGTTGAAATAAAAAAAACATTTACTTAGTATTGTCGTGTCCAAAAAAAGTCTAGTTTATCAAAATATTAAATTATTTAAACTGTATGTAAAATGAGAAAAAATATATCAAAAGTTCAATTATAGCAGGATCCTTCCTTCTTATATACAGGTGCATTTCACAAAATTAGAATATCATCAAAAAGTTAATTCATTTCAGTTCTTCAATACAAAAAGTGAAACTCATTATATAGAGTCATTACAGAATGATCTATTTCAAGTGTTGATTTCTGTTAATGTTGATGATTATGGCTTACAGCCAATGGAAACACAAAAGTCATTATCTCAGAAAACCAATCAGTATCTGGTGTGACCACCATTTGCCTCACGCGGTGCAAACACATCTCCTTCGCTTAGAGTTGATCAGGTTGTTGGTTGTGAAATGTTGGTCCTCTCATCAATGACTGTGCAAAATTGCTGGATATTGGCAGGAACTTGAACACTCTGTCGTGTACGCCGATCCAGAGCTATACTGGCCGTGCAAATCCCACCAAGGACAGCATCTGCAAGGAGTTTGTATGTTCTCCCTGTGTTTGCGTGGGTTTCCTCCGGGTTCTCCGGTTTCCTCCCACACTCCAAAGATATACTGACATCGATGATAATGTATGTAAAGTGCTGTGGAATATGAATATATCAGCAAGGTATAATAAATAAATAAAATTAATGCAATTTTATTGTGCATAAGAAAAAAGCTGCTCATCACTAGCGAATGGTGCGTCCAATCTCCAAGGTCACAGTGCTGGCAACACACTGCAAGAAACTAACTGTAAGTTTAGCCAAAACTCAGTACATTTCTATATGAAAGACACAGCTACCAGGGGTGGATTAAGGGTGGCCAGGGCCCGGGCAGTTCAGATTGTGTGCCCCCCCCATGTGAGGGGTCATGCGGTCCAAGTACAGTAACGTGATCAATGTCATCATCATATACCTGAAACCTATAATATGTAAGTAGGATGTACGTCACTCTTTATAAAAATATGGTGCCAGAATATGATAACACTCCATGTTCTCAAAGAAGAAAAAATCCGGCACTCAGAGTTTCAGAAAAAATTCTGATTCATTAGTAAAGCAATCCAAAAACAGATCAACCATCTATCTGCAGGTCAATAGTGTTCTTCAACCTCACAGATTTCCTTTAAGAGCTTCCCTGCCGCCTGCTTTCTCACTAGATAAGAGCTGTTACCTCTGCAAACAATCTGACTGATCCTCAAGGCTCGGCCTTTTTTTAACTCACTCAGGAACCTTCGCTGAACTTGCACTTTCTCAATACTTCCTATAATCAGTGGAGTAACTTGAAGCTCATGGGCCCCAATGTAAAAGCTCCAACAGGGCCCCCAATTATTGCAAGTCTTTAATAGTATTGGTCTTTTCATACAAACCAAAGGGACTTTTTGGGCCCTCTAGGCTCTAGAGTCCAGATGTGATTGCAACCCCTGCACCTATTGTAGTTATGCCCCTGTCTATAATTGCTGACCCTTCTGCAATAAGCCCCCCTCCTGACAGTGCTTGACCGCGTATGCCATATTGAAGAATTTTATGAAAAAAACACTAGTAAATGCCACAAAACAAAAAAGAAAAGTGACTTGAATAAATCACAAATGATGAATCGGGCCACAGTGTTTGTATTTAATGAATCTCCAGACTCTGCTATAATTCTTTGACAAAAGGGAAACCTCCATCACCTCAGTATTAGCCCCAGTTACTGCAAATGCCCAAAACAGACTCAGGAGCTCATGCAGGCACAATGTCTAACCAATAAATGTCAGACTAAGGGCCAGAAACCAGCACGTTCCGACATGAGAACGGCCGGTCTTGGTGAATCGCGGCTAAATCTTTACTGGAAGGTTTCCCATGTAAGAGGAATGTGCTGGCTGCAGTGAGGAGGTCATGTGACTGCAGGTGATTGGCAGTTACTGGTCGCTCCTGACATCTGTAATGTTATCATTTGTATCTCAGGTGACAGTTGGGAGAGAGCGACGGCAGCGACTTGTCTACAAGGAGCATCTGGAGAGTTCTTAGCCTTAGAAGCGCAGTGTTTTGTCATATTTTTCCCTTTCCTTCACATTTGTACCCTCCCCCATTTCCCCTTTTATCATTTTTGCTGGATTGACTGGATTACATCATCCGTTACTGGTCATCATGTGGCAAGTATCATTCTCTGTGCCCCATATACAGTTCACAGAGCACAATACATTCACATTACACAGTGTATACACAGAGATGGGAACAGAACTGCTCACATTATATGATTGGGACGAGCTGTATAACAGATTTATAACTTTAGAGTCTTAAAAGAAACCTCTCTGCAAAAATATAAATCTGCAGATAAAAGCTGTTTTATACAATGTGGGTCATCTAATTGGAAGTGGGGAAAAATGAAGTTGTATTCTCCCTGCAGCCGCTTGTTTCCTGTTCTGGGGCAGCACCGGGCAGTGAGCAGTCAGCGATCACTACACTGTGAGCGAGCTGTAATCTCTCCCTTCTTTCTCATTGACATCCTGCTCTATGGATGTCGGAGCGGTGGATGTGATTACAGAGCACTCAGTGTGTAGAGATCACTGACTCTTCACTGTCCGAGCCCTGATGACTGGAAGGGAGCGGCTGCAGGGAGAGTGTAACTTTATTTTCTCCCTGCAGCCGCTCTTCCAATTAGATTGCTGCACATGTTTAATATAGTATTTATCTACAAATGACTCCTCTGCCTGCAGGCTAATGGCATCTGTCTGCAGACAGGCTCCTTCTATGGCAGGTATACCCCTCATGTTTGATGTTTCTATGGGACCTGACCAGTAAGACAATGTTCACATCATATATAGACATTTGTTAACGTACACATTATTTATGTTTTTATGCTAAAAGGATGCGCCTGACTGGTATATAATAAGTCTATTAAAGTCATCAAATCTTCCTGCCCTCTCCCCTCCCTAGTTTTTTTTTAACCCATTCCCTTTTCTGCTTTCTTTCTCCACCTTTTCCTGTTTATTGAGGGTGGGCTGGAAAAATGATACACAAGTGTTGTAAAATGTACATGTTTCTACAAAGCGATTTTATAACAAATAAAATTACTATTAATAAATTAAAAAATAAAATATCTTAATAGCATTGTAAAATATCTTAAAAAGACAACATCTGCAAGCAGTTTGTATATTCTCCCCGTGGGTGCGTTGATTTCCTCCCACACTTCAAAGACAGACCAATAGAGAGTTTAGATTGTGAGCCCCAATGGGGACAGTGATGATAATATCTGTAAAGCGCTTTGGAATTACTGGCACTATATAAGTGAGTAAAATTAATAAATTGTATACTATTTTTTGCAATGGATAGAAGGGACACAAAAAAACAATAATTAAGTCAATATAGCGAGTCATAAATAAATGTCATAAAAGATTAACTGTATTGATCAAGTAGAAAGGTGTAGTGGACATACAAAAAACAGAAAACATCATAAATAAAAATAGTGTATATGAAAATGTAAAGGAGACTCTGTGCTTAGTAGAAAATCACAAATATAGTATATTGAACGTAACCATCATCAGAAATATATATAAGGAAATATGTATAAAAATACATATATAATATTAATGATGCAATCATAAGATACAGTGTGTATGGTGACTAAATAATGGTCAAGTATACAAGATTGGAGTAAAAGGTAAAGATATTCCCATATATTGCATGGTCAAATAGTCAGCATACACTCAGGATGGATGGGAAAAAATTAGTTTAGCACATACTTGGTTCACAGCAGGAGCTCCCTTGCGATGCGCTGACCAGAACACGCATTTTGACAATGTCTTCATCAGGGGGTGGCATCATTATAGGAAGAGGGAGTATAACAATGCAGCACTAGCAAATAGGAGAGGGACGCGGCGTGTATTGGTGCATGCGCAAACTGGTGACATCCAGGAGCTTGCCAACACTGGTGTCACGTGACCGGCCGTGTCACAAACTGGGTTGAGACGAAGAACCAGATGTGCATGCGTGCTGCCGGGTCGATCTGCAAAAGTAGTCTAGCATTCATAGTTGAGAGAAATGAACACTGTGCATAGTGGGAGCGTAATACTCAAAAAAGGCCACAAGATGGTGCACAGGAGCATTGTATTAACTGTATACAGCACAGTGGAGAGACCACATTATGCGATATTAGAAGGATATTAAGATTGTTTCTTATTTATGGCATATTAATGATAATATCTATAGTGACAAATACAGAAATATACATGGCTCTATATGGGTAAGAGTGCAATATTAGGGGTATGACTAATTGATAACTACAATTAAGGGTGTTCCTGGGTGTGGAATCTATATGTCCATAGTGATATCTACAATTATGCTATAGATCACACCCACTACATATCTTCACCGCCACAGAATTATTGTTGTACTTTCTTCCATTGAGACCAACAGTTGTGCTCAAAAGTTTACATACCATGGCAGAATTTTTCCTTTCTTGGCCTTGTTTCTGAGAATATGAATGAGAACAAAAAACTATTTCTTCACTCATGGTTATTGGTTGGGTGAAGCCATTTATTGTTAGACTACTGTGTTTTCTCTTTCTAAATCTTAATGACAACCAAAAACATCCAAATGACGCTGATCATAAGTTCACATACCCTGGTGATTTTGGCCTGATAACATGCACAGAATTTGACACAAATGGGTTTGAATGGCTACTAAAGGTAACATCCTCACATGTGACTTGTTTGCTTATAATCAGTGTGTGTGCATAAAAGCTGAGTGAGTTTCTGGGATCCAGACAGACCCTTGCATCTTTCATCCAGCCACTGACGTTTCTGGAGTCATGGGGAAAGCATAAGAATTGTCAATGGATCTACGGGAAAAGGTAGTTGAACTGTATAACACAGGAAAGGGATACAAAAAGATATCCAAGGAATTGATAATGCCAGTCAGCAGCGTTCAAATTTTAATTAACAAATGGAAAATCAGGGGCTCTGTAAAAGCGTAGGTAGACGGTCAGGTAGACCAACAAAAATTGCGGCCACAACTGCCAGGAAAATTGTTCAGGATGCAAAGAAAAACCCACAAATAACATCAACTGAAATTCAGCACTCTCTGAAAACTAGCGGTGTGGCTGTTTCAAAATGCACAATAAGGAGGTTCTTGAAGAAGAATAGGCTGCATGGTCGAGTCGCCAGGAGAAAGCCATTACTGCGCAAATGCCACAAAGTATCTGGCCTACAATACGGCAAACAGCACAGCGAGAAGCCTCAAAACTTCTGGAACAAGGTAATTTGGAGTGATGAGACCAAAATTGAACTTTTTGGCCACAACCATAAACGTTACATTTGGAGAGAGGTCAACAAGGCCTATGATGAAAAGAACACCATTCCTACAATAAAGCACAGAGGTGGATCGCTGATGTCTTGGGGATGTGTGAGCTACAAAGGCACAGGAAACTTGGTAAAAGTTGAAGGAAAGATGAATGCAGCACGTTATCAGCAAAAGCTGGAGGCAAATTTGCACTCATCAGCCTGGAAGCTGCGCATGGGACCTACTTGGAAATTCCAACATGACAACGATCCAAAACACAAGGCCAAGTCGACCTGTCATTGTCTACAGCAAAACAAAGTGAAGGTTCTGGAGTGGCCATCTCAGTCTCCTGACCTCAATATCATTGAGCCACTCTGGGGAGATCTCAAGCGCGCAGTTCATGCTAGACAGCCCAGGAATTTACAGGAACTGGAGGCTTTTTACCATCTGAGAAAAAAAAGAACCTCATCAACAACTACCACAAAAGACTTCAAGCTGTCATTGATGTTAGAGGGGGCAATACACGGTATTAAGAACTGGGGTATGTGAACTTTTGATCAGGGTCATTTGGATGTTTTTGGTTGTCATTAAGATTTAAAAAGAAAAATCACAGTAGTTTGACAATAAATGGCTTCACCCAACCAATAATCATGAGTAGAGAAAAAGTTTTTTGTTATCATTCATATTCTCTGAAACAAGGCCAAGAAAGGAAAAATTCTGCCGAGTGATGTAAACTTTTGAGCACTGTATATGGTTTACATTAATGATATTTCATGCATATGTCACTCAGTTATGGGTGTGTGGTTGTCATCCTTTATTAATCATGTGTGTGTATTTTATATGATCGTCTAATAAAGTGTTTAACTTTTTTGCCAAAAATTCCTATTTGTCTGATTGCTATACATTGATTATTTGGAGTGGAATTAAACATTCACCCCCATTTTTGGGCCATAATATGGTGCAGGTGCATTTTTTCCTAAAATGTACCTAGTGAATCTATTGCTATTAATATGTCAGTGAGCGCCATCGCCAAACACTTTTGTGCGATACTCCTGCGCCCTTTAACACCATCTGCATACAGCGCATCTTGTCTCCCTGGTCATATGTTTCCATCCCACATAGACATGTTGCTGAACTCCAGATTGTACTGAAGAAGGCCAGATATAGGTCGAAATGTTAATTTATGCACACAGAGGAACCTGTATAAGAAACACATTATTTTCACATATACTTGGAGTGCCAAATTCATTTTTTATTTTGTTATTCATAGTCCTCCATATAGTATAATGCACCCCCCATAGTCCGTACTGTGCGCTGTGGGGATTCGCTGGTTTCTGAGCCACGACCGGAGGGTAAAAAAAGCATAATTTTATTGATACAAGTCTTAAAACATACAAACATAACACCCCATAAAAAGACAGAATACAAACTACCTATTTAGCTTTGAAGGGTCAACTCCAAGCAGCCAAATTTAAAATAATGGACTAATGCCCAATGTTATCACCATTAAATTACTATGCTGTACAGTTTAGCCCAACTAAAGTGCTATGCTGTAGGTACTATTTCTATAGGTACTATTTCACCTTCCAGCACAAAAGGTCATAGGTAACAAGAGAAGGGGGCCACCTAAATTACTCTGGGGGAAAAAAAAACCTCTATAATCAACGTGTACCCTTTACACTATATCAGGACACATAAATTTTGCCTGAAGTCATGGTGACACCTTATATGGCAGCAAAGGAGGGTACGCATGTGTTATATATACTCATGGCTATGGCCTGGCCAGTGGGCGTGGCCTCACTTCCATACAATTGTATGGAGCGAGGCCACGCCCTCTAGATGACCACAACCACTGTCGTAGCATGGCCTTGCTCTATGCAAGTGTATGGAGCGAGGCCACACCCTCTAGATGACCACAACCACTGTCATAGCACGGCCTTGCTCTATGCAAGTGTATGGAGCGAGGCCACACCCTCTAGATGACCACAACCACTGTCGTAGCACGGACTCGCTCTATGCAAGTGTATGGAGCGAGGCCACACCCTCTAGATGACCACAACCACTGTCGTAGCACGGCCTTGTTCTATGCAAGTGTATGGAGCGAGGCCACACCCTCTAGATGACCACAACCACTGTCATAGCACGGCCTTGCTCTATGCAAGTGTATGGAGCGAGGCCACACCCTCTAGATCAGGGGTCCTCAAACTTTTAAACAGGGGGCCAGTTCACGGTCCCTCAGACCATTGGAGGGCCGGAATATTGTTTTTAAAAAAAACTATAAACACATTCCTATGCACACTGCACATATCTTATATTGTAGTAAAAAAAACAATACAGGAACAAATACAATATTTAAAATGAAGAACAAGTAAAGTTAAATCAACCGGTATTTCAATAGGTAGGTAACTGTACCCAATAGGCAGCATATGTCCTCAATAGGCAGGTAAATATCCCCAATAGGCAGCATAGGTCCCCAATAGGCAGGTAAATATCCCCAATAGGCAGGTAAATATCCCCAATAGGCAGCATTGGTCCTCAATAGGCAGGTAAATATCCCCAATAGGCAGGTAAATATCCCCAATAGGCAGCATAAGTCCTCAATAGGCAGGTAAATATCCCCAATAGGCAGGTAAATATCCCCAATAGGCAGGTAAATATCCCCAATAGGCAGCATAGGTCCTCAATAGGCAGGTAAATATCCCCAATAGGCAGATAAATATCCCCAATAGGCAGCATAGGTCCTCAATAGGCAGGTAAATGTACCCAATAGGCACCATAGGTCCCCAATAGGCAGGTAAATGTACCCAATAGGCAGCATAGGTCCCCAATAGGCAGGTAAATGTCCCCAATAGGCAGGTAAATATCCCCAATAGGCAGGTAAATATCCCCAATAGGCAGCATAGGTCCTCAATGGGCAGGTAAATGTTCCCAATAGGCAGGCTGTTTCCCCCTTATAATGCAATATGCAGGCTGTTCCACCCCTTATAATGCCCCATGCAGGCTGTTCCCCCCTTATAATGCCCCATGCTGGATGCCACCCCCCATATAATGCCCCATGCAGCATGTCACCCCCCCCATATAATGCCCCATGCAGCATGTCACCCCCCCATATTATGCCCCATGCAGCATGTCACCCCCCCATATTATGCTCCATGCAGCATGTCACCTCCCCCCATATTATGCCCCATGCAGGATGTCCCTTTCCCCCCATATTATGCCCATGCAGGATGTCCCTTTCCCCCCATATAATGCCCCATGCAGGATGTCCCTTTCCCCCCCATATAAAGCCCCATGCAGGATGTCACCCCCCATATAATGCCCCATGCAGGATGTCACCCCCCATATAAGGCCCCATGCAGGATGTCACCCCCCATATAATGCCCCATGCAGGATGTCACCCCCCATATAATGCCCCATGCAGGATATCACTCCCCTGTCTTTATAATGCCCCATGCAGCATGTCACACACCCCCGTATAATGCCCCATGCAGCATGTCACCCCCCCATATAATGCCCCATGCAGCATGTCACCCCCCCATATAATGCCCCATGCAGCATGTCACCCCCCCATATAATGCCCCATGCAGCATGTCACCCCCCCATATAATGCCCCATGCAGCATGTCACCCCCCCATATAATGCACCATGCAGCATGTCACCCCCCCATATAATGCCCCATGCAGCATGTCACCCCCCCATATAATGCCACATGCAGCATGTCACCCCCCCCCCATATAATGCCCCATGCAGGATATCACCCCCCATATGATGCCCCATGCAGGATGTCACCCCCCCCATATTATACCCCTTGCAGGATGTCACCCCTCCATATAATGACCTATGCCTCCATACATAAAAAAAAAAAAATCCAATACTCACCTCACTTCTCACTTGCTACCGCTGCTCTACTCTGGTCTGGACTCCAGCGTCGCGGCGGCGGCAGCCCGCTCTGCGCTGCCTGTGACGACACTCGGGAGGGCGCGGTGTAAAGACGTCACCGCACCCTCTGACCTGAGACGTCACAGGAAGCGCAGAGCAGGAAGACAGCAGATCTGCAGAGGCATGGGGACAGGTAAGTATCCGCCTGCCGGGGCCCTGAGCAAGCGGGGGAGAAGGGTGGGCGCTGACACGGCTCCCCTCTCCTCCGCCCATAGCCCGGCGGGCCGGATAAAAGTCCTCCGCGGGCCGCATGTGGCCCGCGGGCCGTAGTTTTAGGACCCCTGCTCTAGATGACCACAACCACTGTCGTAGCATGGCCTTGCTCTATGCAAGTGTATGGAGCGAGGCCACACCCTCTAGATGACCACAACCACTGTCGTAGCACGGCCTTGCTCTATGCAAGTGTATGGAGCGAGGCCACACCCTCTAGATGACCACAACCTCTGTCATAGCACGGCCTTGCTCTATGCAAGTGTATGGAGCGAGGTGATGCCCACAAGATGGACCCTGGCCAGGAGTATGTATTACACATACAGTACAGACAAAAAAGTTTGGACACACCTTCTCATTTAAAGATTTTTCTGTATTTTCATGACTATGAAAATTGTACATTCACACTGAAGGCATCAAAACTATGAATTAACACATGTAGAATTATATACTTAACAAAAAAGTGTGAAACAACTGAAAATATGTCTTATATTCTAGGTTCTTCAAAATAGCCACCTTTTGCTTTGATGACTGCTTTCCACACTCTTGGCATTCTCTTGATGAGCTTCAAGAGGTAGTCACCGGAAATGGTCTTCCAACAATCTTGAAGGAGTTCCCAGAGATGCTTAGCACTTGTTGGCCCTTTTGCCTTCACTCTGCGGTCCAGCTCACCCCAAACCGTCTCGATTGGGTTCAGGTCTGGTGACTGTAAAGGCCAGATCATTTGGCGTAGCACCCCATCACTCTCCCTCTTGGTCAAATAGCCCTTACACAGCCTAGAGGTGTGTTTGGGGTCATTGTCCTGTTAAAAAATAAATGATGGTCCAACTAAACGCAAACCTGATGGAATAGCATGCCGTTGCAAGATGCTGTGGTAGCCATGCTGGTTCAGTATGCCTTCAATTTTGAATAAATCCCCAACAGTGTCACCAGCAAAGCACCCCCACACCATCACACCTCCTCCTCCATGCTTCACGGTGGGAACCAGGCATGTAGAGTCCATCCGTTCACCTTTTCTGCGTCGCACAAAGACATGGTGGTTGGAACCAAAGATCTCAAATTTGGACTCATCAAACCAAAGCTCAGATTTCCACTGGTCTAATGTACATTCCTTTTGTTCTTTAGCCCAAACAAGTCTCTTCTGCTTGTTGCCTGTCCTTAGCAGTGGTTTCCTAGCAGCTATTTTACCATGAAGGCCTGCTGCACAAAGTCTCCTCTTAACAGTTGTTGTAGAGATGTGTCTGCTGCTAGAACTCTGTGTGGCATTGACCTGGTCTCTAATCTGAGCTGCTGTTAACCTGCGATTTCTGAGGCTGGTGACTCGGATAAACTTATCCTTAGAAGCAGAGGTGACTCTTGGTCTTCCTTTCCTGGGGCGGTCCTCATGTGAGCCAGTTTCTTTGTAGCGCTTGATGGTTTTTGCAACTGCACTTGGGGACAATTTCAAAGTTTGCTCAATTTTTCAGACTGACTGACCTTCATTTCTTAAAGTAATGATGGCCACTCATTTTTCTTTACTTCGCTGCTTTTTTCTTGCCATAATACAATTTCTAACAGTCTATTCAGTAGGACTATCAGCTGTGTATCCACCAGACTTCTGCACAACACAACTGATGGTCCCAACCCCATTTATAAGGGAAGAAATCCCACTTATTAAACCTGACAGGGCAGACCTGGGAAGTGAAAACCATTTCCGGTGACTACCTCTTGAAGCTCATCAAGAGAATGCCAAGAGTGTGCAAAGCAGTCATCAAAGCAAAATGTGGCTACTTTGAAGAACCTAGAATATAAGACATATTTTCAGTTTTTTCACACTTTTTTGTTAAGTATATAATTCTACATGTGTTAATTCATAGTTTTGATGCCTTCAGTGTGAATGTACAATTTTCATAGTCATGAAAATACAGAAAAATCTTTAAATGAGAAGGTGTGTCCAAACTTTTGGTCTGTACTGTATATACCGTCAGGTCCCGGATCAGAAACCAGCGGATCCTCACAGCACACAGTGCGGGCTCTGGGGGAATTCATAAGTCAGCAGTCAAACAGAGTGACTACAGACTTATGGATTTGAACCAGACAACCCCTTTAAATATTTTATATCTTGTGTAGGAGATGAAGCATGAGGAGCCTAAGAATCATTTGATCTTCTGCGTAAGAAATGAAATGGAAAGTGCCCGCTATATTCTCTAATGTATTCACCAGATAATGTGGCTTTATTTGTAAACCTGAGGGGTCTCCTGAAATCAGATTACTGTTTGGTTGAAAATAGGTTTGATGTTAAATATTTTATATTATGCTCCATCCATGAAGTCACTGATATACTTACAGCCATACCTCCCATACAGCCATACCTCCCATACAGCCACACCTCCCATACAGCCACACCTCCCATACAGCCACACCTCCCATACAGCCACACCTCCCATACTGCCATACCTCCCATACCGCCATACCTCCCATACCGCCATACCTCCCATACAGCCATACCTCCCATACCGCCATACCTCCCATACAGCCATACCTTCTATACAGCCATACCTCCCATACAGCCATACCTCCTATACAGCCATACCTCCCATACAGCCATACCTCCCATACAGCCATACCTCCCATACAGCCATACCTCCTATACAGCCATACCTCCCATACAGCCATACCTCCCATACAGCCATACCTCCTATACAGCCATACCTCCCATACAGCCATACCTCCCATACAGCCATACCTCCCATACAGCCATACCTCCCATACAGCCATACCTCCCATACAGCCATACCCCCCATACAGCCATACTTCCCATACAGCCATACCTCCCATACAGCCATACCTCCCTTACAGCCATACCTCCCATACAGCCATACCTCCCATACAGCCATACCTCCCATACAGCCATACCTCCCATACAGCCATACCTCCCTTACAGCCATACCTCCCATACAGCCATACCTCCCATACAGCCATACCTCCCTTACAGCCATACCTCCCATACAGCCATACCTCCCATACAGCCATACCTGCCATACAGCCATACCTCCCATACAGCCATACCACCCATACAGCCATACCTCCCTTACAGCCATACCTCCCATACAGCCACACCTCCCATACAGCCATACCTCCCTTACAGCCATACCTCCCATACAGCCATAACTCCCATACAGCCATACCTCCCATACAGCCATAACTCCCATACAGCCATACCGCCCATACAGCCATACCTCCCATACAGCCACACCTCCCATACAGCCACACCTCCCATACAGCCACACCTCCCATACAGCCACACCTCCCATACAGCCATACCTCCCATACAGCCATACCTCCCGTACAGCCATACCTCCCTTACAGCCATACCTCCCATACAGCCATACCTCCCATACAGCCATACCTCCCATACAGCCATACCTCCCATACAGCCATACCTCCCTTACAGCCATACCTCCCGTACAGCCATACCTCCCATACAGCCATACCTCCCTTACAGCCATACCTCCCATACAGCCATACCTCCCATACAGCCATACCTCCCATACCGCCATACCACCCATACAGCCATACCTCCCATACAGCCATACCTCCCATACAGCCATACCTCCCTTACAGCCATACCTCCCATACAGCCATACCTCCCATACAGCCATACCTCTCATACAGCCATACCTCTCATACAGCCATACCTCCCATACAGCCATACCTCCCATACCGCCATACCTCCCATACAGCCATACCTCCCATACAGCCATACCTCCCTTACAGCCATACCTCCCTTACAGCCATACCTCCCATACAGCCATACCTCCCATACAGCCATACCTGCCATACAGCCATACCTCCCATACAGCCATACCACCCATACAGCCATACCTCCCATACAGCCATACCTCCCATACCGCCATACCTCCCATACAGCCATACCTCCCTTACAGCCATACCTCCCATATAGCCATACCTCCCATACAGCCATAACTCCCATACAGCCATACCTCCCATACAGCCATAACTCCCATACAGCCATACCCCTCATACAGCCATACCCCCATACAGCCACACCTCCCATACAGCCACACCTCCCATACAGCCACACCTCCCATACAGCCACACCTCCCGTACAGCCATACCTCCCATACAGCCATACCTCCCATACAGCCATACCTCCCTTACAGCCATACCTCCCATACAGCCATACCTCCCATACAGCCATACCTCCCATACAGCCATACCTCCCATACCGCCACACCACCCATACCGCCATACCTCCCTTACAGCCATACCTCCCATACAGCCATACCTCCCATACAGCCATACCTCCCTTACAGCCATACCTCCCATACAGCCATACCTCCCATACAGACATACCTCCCTTACAGCCATACCTCCCATACAGCCATACCTCCCATACAGCCATACCTCCCATACAGCCATACCTCCCATACAGCCATACCTCTCATACAACCATACCTCCCATACAGCCATACCTCCCATACAGCCATACCTCCCATACAGCCATACCTCCCATACAGCTATACCTCCCTTACAGCCATACCTCCCTTACAGCCATACCTCCCATACAGCCATACCTCCCATACAGCCATACCTCTCATACAACCATACCTCCCATACAGCCATACCTCCCATACAGCCATACCTCCCATACAGCCATACCTCCCTTACAGCCATACCTCCCATACAGCCATACCTCCCATACAGCCATACCTCCCATACAGCCATACCTCCCATACCGCCATACCACCCATAGAGCCATACCTCCCTTACAGCCATACCTCCCATACAGCCATACCTCCCATACAGCCATACCTCCCTTACAGCCATACCTCCCATACAGCCATACCTCCCATACCGCCATACCTCCCATACGGCCATACCTCCCATACAGCCATACCTCCCATACAGCCATACCTCCCATACAGCCATACCTCCTATACAGCCATACCTCCCTTACAGCCATACCTCCCATACAGCCATACCTCCCATACAGCCATACCTCCCATACAGCCATACCTCCCATACAGCCATACCTCCTATACAGCCATACCTCCCATACAGCCATACCTCCCATACAGCCATACCTCCCTTACAGCCATACCTCCCATACAGCCATACCTCCCATACAGCCATACCTCCCATACAGCCATACCTCCCATACAGCCATACCTCCCAACTTTTAAAGAAGAGAAAGAGAGACAAAATTTGCGACGCACACAGTGCACCATGGCAATTTCTAAACCATGCCCTTAACTACACCCATATCCACGCCCCAACCACACCCATTCAGCATTTCCGATCAGATTGTTTTCTACACAATTAAAAACAGAAAAAAAAATATTTCCAAAAAATAATGAATAAAATATAAAAGCTGCACATTACATGATAGGTCAAAATATTGTGCTTTTGGTTAATAGGAGCAATTAGAGAATACAGTCAACTTATTGTTCTGCATGTCTGCTGAACTCTTGAGAAGCGTTCCCCTCACCTCTCTTAACCGTGAGGTCAAATGAAGCCGCAGAATCACCGGCAGGAGCGTCCATGACCACTCTGTCGGCAGAGATCGGTGCTGGGCAGAACAGGCAGGTAGTTAGCAACTTCCTGCCTGCAAATTCTTAGCCCCTTAAGAAAAAATATACAAAAGTCCTGGATAACCCCTTTCATTGCCCCAATTAATCAACAGCACATAATTATTATCTGTGCGATTTTGGCCTTCAAGGAGCGTGGACCTGTCATGTTAGGGCTGTGTTCATATTGTGCTTTTGCCGCTCGTCTGTTGCTCCATCTGGGCTTCTGTCTGAATCCCTGAAATACAGGATAATAGCACAACTCATGAGGGGGCTGTTGACCTTAATGAAGCAGACGGGGTCACTTTGTGCTTTACCTGACCTCACTTTTAACAGTGTCCATCTTACTGAGGCGTGCACAAAAGCATGGTCGATAGCACTTGTGTCCTCCTCAGAAAGGTGGACGCTGCCGAAGCTGAGGCTGGACAGAGCACAAAGTGTCTAACCAAGCACAAAACAAGCTAGCCTTTTTATAAATATAAGGGCTCGCTCACACTGGCGGATAACATGGCCGACTGCTATGCAATGTTTTATCAGATAGCACTCTGCCCAATGTTATACTTTGGGTCGGTGCAGGTCTGCAATTTTTTTCTCATGGTGATTCAGGGCATGCTGCAGGTGGCTCCGATATTCGGATCATGAGCAGCCACACAAGTCTATGGGTTCAAGTGAAACATCAGACTGCACTTGGATGTCACCCGAGTGCAGTCTTATTGCCGTGGACGCTGGCAATGAGAAGATGGAGAAATTACTGTATATTCTCTGTACCTGTGCTGCAATAACACTAGGATCAGAATTTGATCTCAGTGTCAATAGCATAATCAGCTTGATTCTCTCGCATGAGAGAACATACGCATGTGTGAACGCAGCCCTAATGTTGAGGTACACTCTACTGTCTGATATGACATTGGGTGTGGAGACACAACTGAATACTGGCAGTAGAGCTAAAGGAATTGTCCAGTACTCAGACAAACCTTCTTAATTACTATATTCCACCTTGTAAAATAAAAGCAA
The DNA here is from genome assembly GCF_046119375.1 of Phyllobates terribilis. Lineage (NCBI taxonomy): Eukaryota > Metazoa > Chordata > Amphibia > Anura > Dendrobatidae > Phyllobates > Phyllobates terribilis. The sequence continues at coordinate 381,375 of NW_027363419.1, forward strand.
TCCGTACTCCCTTCCAGTGCTGGCATTGTTGGCGCCAGGTGTCATGTGACGTTATGCCACGTGAGCCTTGCAGTCAATCAGCGTCTGCTATTAGACCGCTGCACTCTCACTTTCTTTGCCTGAACCTTGGATAAATTGAAATAGTGAGAGTGCAGCAGCGTGATAGCAGCCACTGATTGGCGTTATGCCTTGTGAGCCCCAAGAAACCTAGCGCCGACGTCACTGGAACTGTATTTTTATTTTACAAGGTGGACTACTTTATTTTAAAAGGGGTTGCCAAAATAGTGACAATCCCTTTAATATATAATAAAATGTATTTTTTTAAAAGCTTATACTTGCCTCCCGTGCTGGCACCGTTCCAGCGGTGTTGGAGGTCCCGTGCTGTTGCTGTGACACGTGACCCTGGCACCCAATCATCGCTGGTGTCACTGTCCCCGCCTTCATACAAATTGAACACGAAGAGGAGGCCAGGGCTGCGGCTGTTTGCTCCCTTCCTCTTCATGTTCAGTCTGTACGAAGGCTGAGACAGAGACGCCAACGCTGATTGGGTGCCGGGGTAATGTGTCACAACAACCGCACGAGAACCCCAAGCACAGGAGGCAAGTAGAAGCTTTCTTATTTTATCAGTGCCAAACATTTAGATCAAGAAGGGGTTGTCCAGGCTTGAGGTTAATATCAGACTTTTGAATCCTCACAGCGCCTGCATTGCGCCCTGTGAAGATTCTCCAGTGCCAGTAGCGGACGCCCATGTGACCACAAGTATGTGATTTGCATGCAAGCAGGCACATGCTGAATGGATGAGTGCTGCCTCACTCATTGCAATTGTATTGAGCGAGACTGGACACGTCTAGTTGGAATGTGGCCGGGAGTACACAAACGCTCCCAACACCAGTGTGGGCGCTGTGAGGATTCAAAAGTATGACAGTAACCTCAAGCCTGGACAGCCCCTTTAATAAACTATGGGGAAAAAAAAATATATATATATATGTAGAGTACAGACCAAAAGTTTGGACACACCTTCTCATTTAAAGATTTTTCTGTATTTTCATTACTTTGAAAATTGTACATTCACACTGAAGGCATCAAAACTATGAATTAACACATGTGGAATTATATACTTAACAAGAAAGTGTGAAACAACTGAAAATATGTCTTATATGCTAGGTTCTTCAAAGTAGCCACCTTTTTCTTTGATGACTGCTTTGCACACTCTTGGCATTCTCTTGATGAGCATCAAGAGGTAGTCACCGGAAATGGTTTTCACTTCACAGGAGTGCCCTCTCAGGTTTAATAAGTGGGATTTCTTGCCTTATAAATGGGGTTGGAACCATCAGTTGTGTTGTGCAGAAGTCTGGTGGATTCACAGCTGATAGTCCTACTGAATAGACTGTTAGAATTTGTATTATGGCAAGAAAAAAGCAGCTAAGTAAAGAAAAACGAGTGCCCATCATTACTTTAAGAAATTAAGGTCAGTCAGTGCGAAAAGTTGGTCAAACTTTGAAAGTGTCCCCAAGTGCAGTTGCAAAAACCATCAAGCGCTACAAAGAAACTGGCTCACATGAGGACCGTCCCAGGAAAGTAAGACCAAGAGTCACCTCTGCTTCTGAGGATAAGTTTATCCGAGTCACCAGCCTCAGAAATCGCAGGTTAACAGCAGCTCAGATTAGAGACCAGGTCAATGCCACACAGAGTTCTAGCAGCAGACACATCTCTACAACAACTGTTAAGAGGAGACTTTGTGCAGCAGACCTTCATGGTAAAATAGCTGCTAGGAAACCACTGCTAAGGACAGGCAACAAACATAAGAGACTTGTTTGGGCTAAAGAACACAAGGAATGGACATTAGACCAGTGGAAATCTGTGCTTTGGTTTGATGAGTTCAAATTTGAGATCTTTGGTTCCAACCACCGTGTCTTCCTGTCTTCAGTTTCTTCCTGAAAATGATTGAAATCACAAATTCTTTGGTATTATTATCTTCATTTAATTTGTCTTCAATGAAAAAACACAAAAAGAATTGTCCTAAAGCCAAATTGGATATAATTCCACACCAAACCTAAAAAAGGGGGTGGACAAAAGTATTGGCACTGTTTGAAAAATCATGTGATGCTTCTCTAATTCGTGTAATTAACAGCACCTGTAACTTACCTGTGGCACCTAACAGGTGTTGGCAATAACTAAATCACACTTGCAGCCAGTTAACATGGATTAAAGTTGACTCAACCTCTGTCCTGTGTCCTTGTGTGTACCACATTGAGCATGGAGAAAAGAAAGAAGACCAAAGAACTGTCTGAGGACTTGAGAAACCAAATTGTGAGGAAGCATGAGCAATCTCAAGGCTACAAGTCCATCTCCAAAGACCTGAATGTTTCTGTGTCTTCTGTGCGCAGTGTCATCAAGAAGTTTAAAGCCCATGGCACTGTGGCTAACCTCCCTAGATGTGGACAGAAAAGAAAAATTGACGAGAGATTTCAACGCAAGATTGTGTGGATGGTGGATAAAGAACCTCGACTAACATCCAAACAAGTTCAAGCTGCCCTGCAGTCCGAGGGTACAACAGTGTCAACCCGTACTATCCGTCGGCGTCTGAATGAAAAGGGACTGTATGGTAGGATACCCAGGAAGACCCTACTTCTTACCCCGAGACATAAAAAAGCCAGGCTGGAGTTTGCCAAAACTTACCTGAGAAAGCCTAAAACGTTTTGGAAGAATGTTCTCTGGTCAGATGAGACAAAAGTAGAGCTTTTTGGGAAAAAGCATCAACATAGAGTGTACAGGAAAAAAAAGAGGCATTCAAAGAAAAGAACACAGTCCCTACAGTCAAACATGGCGGAAGTTCCCTGATGTTTTGGGGTTGCTTTGCTGCCTCTGGCACTGGACTGCTTGACCGTGTGCATGGCATTATGAAGTCTGAAGACTACCAACAAATTTTGCAGCATAATGTAGGGCCCAGTGTGAGAAAGCTGGGACTCCCTCAGAGGTCATGGGTTTTCCAGCAGGACAATGACCCAAAACACACTTCCAAAAGCACTATAAAATGGTTTGAGAGAAAGCACTGGAGACTTCTAAGGTGGCCAGCCATGAGTCCAGACCTGAATCCCATAGAACACCTGTGGAGAGATCTCAAAATGGCAGTTTGGAGAAGGCACCCTTCAAATATCAGGGACCTGGAGCAGTTTGCCAAAGAAGAATGGTCTACAATTCCAGCAGAGCATTGTAAGAAACTCATTGATGGTTATCGGAAGCGGTTGTTCGCAGTTATTTTGGCTAAAGGTTGTGCAACCAAGTATTAAGCTGAGGGTGCCAATACTTTTGTCTGGCCCATTTTTGGAGTTTTGTGTGAAATGATCAATGATTTGATTTTTTCTTCATTCTCTTTTGTGTTTTTTCCTTGCAAGCAAATTAAATGAAGATAATAATACCAAAGAATTTGTGATTGCCATCATTTTCAGGAAGAAACTGAGTATTATCTGACAGAATTGCAGGGGTGCCAATACTTTTGGCCACCACTGTAATTCCACATGTGATAATTCATAGTTTTGATGCCTTCAGTGTGAATGTACAATTTTCATAGTCATGAAAATACAGAAAAATCTTTAAATGAGAAGGTGTGTCCAAACTGTTGGTCTGTACTGTATATATATATTTATATATATATATACATATACACTGTATATATACACATACATACATACATACATTTTTTTCACAGGATTTGTCAGCAGAAACATCATAAAAAATATCTTTGGTGGTTTTGCATATTTCCCAAGTTACAAGCAGAGCTAAACTGGGTGTGCTAGAACCCAGTAGCTCTGCCAAGCAGGCAACCATGTCATCCCCTAATCTCTCCAAATAACTGACCAAGTGAAAACAAACACCCCCAGCAGCAGCAGCTCCTTGCCGCTTCCTCTGAGTCCCCATGTGTACCTGCTTCTTCACCCCAGTGTCTGCTGCAGGCACACGGGGACCCTGAGGAGCAGACACAAGGGCTGTATCACCACTCATCTCCTCTTGCAGGCGCACAGTTGCTAATTCTAATTACCACAATAAACCTCATTTCAAGGCAGAAACATTACTGTGTCCAACAGTTATTACATATATCAAACTGAAATAGCTGTTGCAAAAACACCAATTTTTATAAAACATTAAGCTTAAGATTAATAGGGGTGCCCAAACTTTTTCATATAACTGTATGTACAACACTATCACGGAGGTTTTTACTCCTCTGAAAGGTGATACTAGATTTATTAGGTGAGTATTTGGATAGAGCACAATCTGCCAAGATGATGGGCCACGATTTTTCTAAACATTTCCTCATCAAGGAGGCTTGTGAAAACTCTTGATTTTACAGTTGTATTACAGTATTAACACTAGACAATCAGACCCCAAGTCCCTCAAAAAGAAAAAAAAATAAAGTAAAAAAAAAATTTAATTTTTTTTAAAGAATTATAAAAAAAATGTAGAAATTGAAAAACATTTGTGATTTTTCAGCTGCAGCAACTCCGTAAAAAATGCGATAAGTGAACAGAACATGATATCTACCCCAAAATAATATCAATAAACACGTCAGCTCGCCAGGCAAAAAACAATCCCTTACACCGCTCCATTCACTGAAAAATTAAACTAAACAGCTCTTGGAAAATGGCAATATCACTTTTTTTTTTACATAAAGAAGAAGAAAGAGAAGCGCACCTTGTGCAGATCAAACAGGACAAGTAAAGACTCAATGGTGGTATTACTCACCAGAGTGAGTTCATCTCAGGCACAACACTGAGCCAGGTAGCATGTATACTCCAGTTGGCCGCTCCTCCACCCACTGGATCCCGCTGGGAATCCAGGGATATAGTCAGGAAATGGCAAAAATCTTTAATATTTGCCTGAAGAAGGGGCTAGAACAACTCTGAAACGCATAGCAAATAATAAACTTTTAAAAAGTCATTACCTTAGTGGTATTGCGTTTTAAAAATCCTTGGCAGCGCTATTTCCAACAAACCAAATCCCCCAGTTTCTGATATATTTTTCCAACTTCCAAATTTCATTTCATTAAATAAAAAAATATGTAAGTTTGGTTTTGTTGTAATCGCACTGACCAGGAGAATCAAACTGCTAGGACATTTTACTGCACAATGGATGCCATAAAAACGAAACCCAAAACACTATTGCTGAATTTTCCAGTACATCCCAAGGTAAAATGAAGGCTGTCATTCAAAAGTACAACTCATCCTGCAAAAAATACAACCTCAGATGGCCATGTCAGTGGAAAAATAAAGAAATCTTTTGGCTCTTGGAAGAAAATGAGGAAAACACATAATTGCAAAAATGAAAATTCGCCCTGTTCATAAAGGATTAAACAGAAAACCCACTGGACTGAATAAAGGCCATAACTGGTGTAAAATGCTGGGATCAGAAGAGTAATAAATGCTTCATGTTCAGAAAGTGAACTAAGTCCGTACCTCTGACTTCATGGCGCAGGGGAATATAGATTTGTACAGTCATCCTTTATCTTGTACTTATGTGATCGGGCATCAGATATTGTATTCTCTCTATTATATCCATTTACTCAGCACATTTCTAACCTTATGTTATGATGTCACATTTTCACTTTACACTGGTGGCTCTGGAATATGACATATTCTTACACATTTAAACATATTTTTATCTCTTCCCAGGAACCTGGGATCCACCTCCTTCCATTTAGAGATGGACCTCCAGCCACAGGACGATGGATGGAGTAACGTGACCACCATGATGGCGTCAGCATTGCTGGACTGCTACAAGAATACTGTCAGTGCCAGGCTCTTTCATCCATTAAATTGGCTGTGTAATGTATAAACTTGATTTCTTTATGAAATGTCCTAAAATATGAGTATCTCCTGTTATACTGTAGCCGCCACCACTCCACACTATGGAGCGTATCCTGAGGACCGCTGAGGACCGTGTAAGTGACAGCAACAGATAACACACCGTGACGTATCTATGAATCCAGACGCCCATATTTATCAGGCACAAAACATGCATCAGTTTATTTGGCATTATCACTAATCTACACAGAACCAAAACCAAACATATATAGAACCAGAACCCCAGCCTGACCCCAGAATAAGTGGAAGTGCCCCCTTACCTGCCTCAGAATAAGTGGAAGTACCCCCTCACTTAGCCCCAGAATAAGTGGAAGTGCCCCCTCACCTACCCCCAGAATAAGTGGAAGTGCCCCCTCACCTACCCCCAGAATAAGTAGAAGTGCCCCCTCACCTACCCCCAGAATAAGTAAAAGTGCCCCCTCACCTACCCCCAGAATAAGTAAAAGTGCCCCCTCACCTACTCCCAGAATAAATGGAAGTGCCCCCTCACCTACCCCCAGAATAAGTGGAAGTGCCCCCTCACCTACCCCCAGAATAAGTAGAAGTGCCCCCTCACCTACCCCCAGAATAAGTAAAAGTGCCCCCTCACCTACTCCCAGAATAAATGGAAGTGCCCCCTCATCTACCACCAGAATAAGTGATAGTGCCCTCTCTCATACCACCAGAATAAGTGGAAGTACCCCCTCACCTACCCCCCGAATAAGTGGAAGTGCCCCCTCACCTACCCCCAGAATAAGTGGAAGTTCCCCCTCATCTACCCCCAGAATAAGTGGAAGTGCCCCCTCACTTACCCCCAGAATAAGTGGAAGTGCCCCCTCACCTACCCCCAGAATAAGTGGAAGTGCCCCCTCACCTACCCCCAGAATAAGTGGAAGTGCCCCCTCACCTACCCCCAGAATAAGTGGAAGTACCCCCTCTCCTACCCCCAGAATAAGTGGAAGTGCCCCCTCACCTACCCCCAGAATAAGTGGAAGTGCCCCCTCTCCTACCCCCAGAATAAGTGGAAGTGCCCCCTCTCCTACCCCCAGAATAAGTGGAAGTGCCCCCTCACCTACCCCCAGAATAAGTGGAAGTGCCCCCTCTCCTACCCCCAGTATAAGTGGAAGTGTCCCCTCTCCTACCCCCAGAATAAGTGGAAGTGCCCCCTCACCTGCCCCCAGAATAAGTGGAAGTGCCCCCTCACCTACCCCCAGAATAAGTGGAAGTGCCCCCTCACCTACCCCCAGAATAAGTGGAAGTGCCCCCTCTCCTACCCCCAGAATAAATGTAAGTGCCCCCTCTCCTACACCAAGAATAAGTGGAAGTGCCCCCTCACCTACCTCCAGAATAAGTGGAAGTGCCCCCTCTCCTACCCCCAGAATAAATGGAAGTGCCTCCTCTCCTACCCCCAGAATAAGTGGAAGTGCCCCCTCAGCTACCCCCAGAATAAGTGGAAGTGCCCCCTCTCCTACCCCCAGAATAAGTGGAAGTGCCCCTCACCTACCCCCAGAATAAGTGGAAGTGCCCCCTCTCCTACCCCCAGAATAAGTGGAAGTGCCCCCTGCCCTACCACCAGTATAAGTGGAAGTGTCCCCTCTCCTACTCCCAGAATAAGTGGAAGTGCCCCCTCTCTTACCACCAGAATAAGTGGAAGTGCCCCCTCTCCTACTCCCAGAATAAGTGGAAGTGCCCCCTGCCCTACCACCAGAATAAGTGGAAGTGCCCCCTCTCTTACCACCAGAATAAGTGGAAGTGCCCCCTCTCCTACTCCCAGAATAAGTGGAAGTGCCCCCTGCCCTACCACCAGAATAAGTGGAAGTGCCCCCTCTCCTACCCCCAGAATAAGTGGAAGTGCCCCCTCACCTACCTCCAGAATAAGTGGAAGTGCCCCCTCACCTACCTCCAGAATAAGTGGAAGTGCCCCCTCTCCTACCCCCAGAATAAGTGGAAGTGCCCCCTCACCTACCCCCAGAATAAGTGGAAGTGCCCCCTCTCCTACCCCCAGAATAAGTGGAAGTGCCCCCTCACCTACCCCCAGAATAAGTGGAAGTGCCCCCTCTCCTACTCCCAGAATAAGTGGAAGTGCCCCCTCTCCTACCCCCAGAATAAGTGGAAGTGCCCCCTCTCCTACCCCAGCATATATTGCTCATGTCATCTAAGTGATGTCTGATCTTTCTAGCTCTTCAGGAACCTGTTCAGGACAGAGATCACCCTGGAGGAGGTAAGAGCCTCACATCTACATGATAAGACATTCCTCACAGGAGCAGGGAAACATCAGCTCACACTGAGGTCGGGTGCACAGAAGTGTATGCAAATCATCCGGTTACACCCAAAAAAATATGATGATTTTTCATCTGTATTGTCATCTATATGTCCATTTTTATTCACATCCATATGCAATCCATAAGTTCATTCTCACACACATAAGCGGAATTTAATACATAATAAAGATCAAATACAGTTTCCTATCTTTATTATTGTAACATATCTGTGAAATCACATGACATAAGGATGATAACTCGTATGTGATCGATCTGTTACACTCATTGCCCTATAATGGGTGAGGCTGATCCAGAATAGCAATCACAGTAGTGCATGCTGGGACCATCAGTCCGTGAGTAAAAATGTTCAAGTCAACAACCTCGTAGACTTGAACTGGTCCTTGTGCTGTCTGTATGCTATTAGTTTTGCAAGACTAAGTTCACACAAGAATATGCAAAAATATCGTCCGATTTTCATCCTGAAAAGCAGATACTTTTTATCTCAATTTTCTTCCGTGCGGCATCGATATTTATACTTCAGTTTTGAAAATTTACAAGATGAAATCCAGTTTCTTATGTTAAAGAATTGTTTGTATCCATAAAAATCTTACGCTATATGGATGACCCATATGGGATCCAATTTTTTTGCACAGCCATAGACTTGAATAGGCGAGTCTCATCCGACCTATGGAAGAAACTAATGGACGCTGAGATGTTTTACAAGTGGAGATTCAGTCCATGAAAAAAACAATGAAACAAAATAAACGCTCCTATGAACTAGTGGAATCACATTGGTCCTCGTGCCGTCCGTGTGACGTCAGTTTTTTCATGGACAGCACTCAGACCGATAATAAAGTTGTGTGGACTCGGCCTGACGTTCAGGGGCTGTGGCTGTTTTGTCACAGCGCTCTGCTATTTTTGCTGGCAGAAACGATGCAGATCTGAAGAAATCCTTAACCTCAGTAACAAAAGCAGTAATTTTCCAGATCCCACCAATATTTGATGAGGAATTTGGCACAGATACAGAGGGGAAAATAAGTATTTGATACACTGCTGATTTTGTAAGGTTTCCCACCTACAAAAAATGGAGAGGTCTGTAATTTTTATTGTAGGTACACTTCAACTGTGAGAGACAGAATCTTAAAAAATCCAGAAAATCACGTTCTATGATTTTTACATAATTAATTTGCATTTTATTGCATGAAATAAGTATTTTATGAAATAGAAAAACAGAACTTAATATTTGGTACAGAAACCTTTGTTTGCAATTACAAAGGTCAGACGTTTCCTGTAGTTCTTGACCAAGTTTGCAGACACTGCAGCAGGGATTTTGGCCCACTCCTCCATACAGATCTTCTCCAGATCTTTCAGGTTTTAGCTCTGTCGCTGAATAACATTGAGTTTCAGCTCCCTACAAAGATTTTCTATTGGGTTCAGGCCTGTAGACTGGCTAGGCCACTCCAGGACCTTGAAATGCTTCTTACGGAGCCACTGTTTAGTTGCCTGGGCTGTGTATTTCATGTCCTTGTCATGCTGGAAGATCCAGGAATGACCCATCTTCGATGCTCTTACTGAGGGAAGGAGGTTGTGGTCCAAAATTTTGCGATACATGACCCCATCCGTCCTCCCTTCAATCATCAATATGGTGCAGGCGTCCTATACCCTTTGCAAAACTGTCCCAAAGTATGATGTTTCCTCCACCATTCTTCATGATTGGGACAGTGTTATTGGGGTTATAATCATACTTCCTCCTCTAAGCGCGGCGCGTGGAGTTGATATCAAAAAGTTTTATTTTGGTCTCATCTGACCACATGACCTTCTCCCATGCCTCCTCTGGATCATCTAGATGGTCATTGGTGAACTTCAAACAAGTCTAGACAAGTGCTGGCGTGAGCAGAAGGACCTTGTGTGATCTGCAGGATTTTAATCCATGACGGTGTAGTGTGTTACTAACGGTAATGTTTGAGACTGTGGTCCCAGCTCTCTTCAGGTTATTTACCAGGTCCTCCCCTGTAGTTCTGGGCTGATTTCTGACCTTTTTCAGAATCATCTTTACCCCACAAGGCGAAATCTTGCATTGAGCCCTAGACCGAGGAAGATTGACAGTCATCTTGTGTTTCTTCCATTTTCTAATAATTGTGCCAACAGTTGTTGCCTTCTCAACAAGCTGCTTGCCTATTGTCTTATAGCCCGTCCCAGCCTTGTGCAGGTCTAAAATTTAATTTTGCCCCTGGTGTCCTTAGCCAGCTCTTTGGTCATGGCCATGGTGGAGAGGTTGGGGTGTGATTGATTGTGTGGACAGGTGTCTTTTATACACGTAACAAGTTCAAAAATGTTCAATTAATACAGGTAATGAGTGCAGAGTAGGAGGGCTTCTTAAAGAAAAACTAACAGGTCTGTGAGAGCCAGAATTCTTGCTGGTTGGTAGGTGATTAAATACTTATTTTCATGCAATAAAATACAATTCAGTTTTTTGAAAATCATACAATGTGATTTTCTGGTTTTTAATTTTAGATTCTGTCTCTCACAGGTGAAGTGTATCTACGATAAAAATTACAGACCTCTCCATTCTTTGTAAGTGGGAAAACTTGCAAATTCGGCAGTGCATCAAATACTTATTTCCCCACTGTATATGATAATGTATAATGTGCAGTGGGAGGGCAGATACATATAAAGAATGAGACCCGATTTGGCTATTAATAAAAATGTTTGTAACAGAAACCACATGAGTCGAGTTCTTTCAGATCTGTTACCAGAAAACAGATTATTAGTAATTTATGTTTTTATTTCCTCATTGCAATAGATAAGACACTATGGATTACGGATCACCGAACACCACGTAAGTGATATGAGCAATTCATATCATTAAAGTGTATTCCAACTGTACAGCAGAGATATAAGTACACAGGGGAAAATGTATCAAAATGAGTGGTTTACGCACCAGTCGTGATCCAGTGCTGGAGTAAGATGTATCAAATTCATCTTTCATCGCCTATGCCAAATATGTGTATTTTTGATTTTTTTATTGTATTATTTTGAATGGGGCTAAAGGGGGTGATTTGAATTTTTATCTTTTTTTAAACTTTTTTAATATTTCTAAAACCATTTTTTTTACTTTTCATTTGCTTTTATAAACTCCCTAGGAGACTTGAAGCTGCGATCATCTGATTGCTTGTGCTACACATAACAGAGCTGCAGCCCTGCTATGTGTAGCAAAAATGATCATCTGCTATGAGCGCTGGCCACTGAGCGGCGCTCATAGCAGACGGGCAATGACCAACCACAAGGGTCTCCTGCAGACCCCGGTGTCATGCCAACTCATTGGCGCCCCGTGGTCATATGACAGAGGCTCTGATGGGTGGAGCTGATGGGCGCTTATGGCACGGGCATGTTAAATGCCGCTGTCAGCGATTGACAGTGGCATTTAACATATTAACAGCCGCGGTTTGATCGTAATCCCACCCGTGGCTGTTAGGAGCACTTGACAGATGATCAAATCAGCGATCATATGCCTGAAAAGATGCGGGCTCAGCACCAGACCCCGCATCAAAGATTATTCACTTAGGTCACTCCGCTCTGTGTTATGTACAAAAAGTAATGTTCTGAAAAATCTAAATTGCAACATATTAGGCAATTGATGGAAAGGGCACAACATTATATATATATATATTTGTGTGTCTACAATTTATGGTACATGAAGCATAAACCAACTGCATCAAAGCTAGAATATAAAAAAAAATCACAAATACACAGAGAAAAACACCAATAATATCATAGTGCAGATCTGAGAGCGCCCAAACATTCACCCAATACAATTTCTAATTTTATTCTTTTCTTCTATAAGGATCAGGATGCGGAAGGATATGACGACGATGACGGGGTAAGAGCCCCATTGGCACCATAGTCTACACAAGTGCTTCCTTACCTATGGCCCTGCAGGCATCTCTAAGCTATACCTCCTAGTATGCAATAATATCAGGAATTAATAAAATGGTTGAAATTAAAGGGGTTGTTAAGCCCAGGTGTAATTTTCAGCAGAATGCAGAATCCGAACAGTATGTAATGTTCTACTGACATGACCAATTATATGCAAATCACATAGTTTTGGTCACATGACAACTGCTTGATCCGGCACGCGTAGCTGAATCCTGACAGTGTGTTAGGATACAATGCTTTATGAAAATTCCACCAAGGCTACACAAGCCCTTTACAGTATCAAAAAAAAATACAAACAAACTAATTCTTACCTGTTGTATTGCAGCCTATCTACATGAAGCTGGATCAAGGCATCAGGATCCCAGAGGAAGACGTAAGTGATTATACAGCGTGTATCTTCATACTGAACTGAAAGGACATGATTTACATTAGCATCATGTAGAGGAAAAAAACTGGAAATGCCCTTATATTTGGTTATAGTAGTTATATACAGATCCCCATCACTACACATAGTATTTATACCTACACACAGCTGGTTATATATCAGTATCTCCCCCATCTCTCAGCTGATGCACTTCTTAGCCCCTCGGATTATTACACATACAGAACGGCTCCAGGTCACAGGCCCTGATTCATCATTGCCTTTGCGCCTGTTTTTTGACTACTTTTGTGTGTTTAGCTTCTTTTTTATTTTGCATATTATTCGTTATTTTCTTTGAGCCTTTTTTGAAGTCTATTTTTTATGTGCTTCTCTGTTTTTGTTTTCCGCTTTGTGGCGAGAGTCTGGTAATTCCAGATGTTTTATCCTGATTCATCAATTGAAACCTTTTCAAAATTTGCTACAACTTTACTTCAGTCCAACCATTGTTGTATTTTAAGTAAGCCAGTATTGAGTGCAATTTTTAGCGCCAAAAGTGACAAAAAAAAGTTCAAGACAAAGAGAAAACCCATTTTTAACTTTATACCAAATTCATGTATCTTGTTCACCATTCTGACATACTTGACACCAAAAAGGCATTTAGTTTATTATTATTAGTTATTTATTATCTTTATTGTGTTCATAGGAGCAAGAGACAGAGCATATTCCACCAGAAGACGTCACTACGACAGTAGAGGAAGAACCTGTCTCAGGAGAAAGCAGCACAATTACAGAGGAGGAGGAGGAGGGGGAGGAAACAACCTGCTGCGCCTGGCCCTACATTCCATCAAGAAGGATGATGAGAACAGCAAGGGCCAGGATTGCCTCCTTCATAAACAATCTGTTGAGATAAGGCTAAGTATAGGTTAAATATAGGTAAGAAATTATAAGTATATTATTCAAAAAAAATTTAAAAATAAGAAAAAAAGTATAAGTATAGGTAAGCTAGTATAAGCATAGGTAAAAAAAGGATAAATTAATTAAAAAAGGATAAAAATAGATAGAAAAGGATATACATAGGTAGGAAACGATAAGTTTAATTAATCAAATAAGAAGTGGTCTTCAGCACCTAACCATTAAGCAATAGGATTCAGGCGGTGCAGTGCTTTATAAAGTAATTGAGTATCCAATATGCAGAAAAGAAGAAAATGTAGCGCTCACCAACTTCCTTAAGAACAGCCTTTTAATGCAAATAGCAGGACATAGGAGCGGCGTGCAGTGGGTGTGGGGGATCAGAGGACGACGGCCGTTTCGTGTCTTAGCTGACACTTCCACGGGTCCAGAGTGAGGGATGTTGTGTAACTTCTTCCTTTTTAGGGCTGTGCAACAGTACATGTCAATACATACACAATGTAAAAAAATACATTAAAATTCAGTTCTAAAATTTAAATCACAGAAACACTGATAGATCTATTCTATCGTTTAGACCTAATAGGCCCTGGGCTGATGCATTTAAGATCCATTTAGCCTCTCTCCTTAATAGATATTTGTTATGGTTCCCACCTTGCAGTGAATATCTTACTTGTTCAAGACCTGCGAATCGCAATATTTTGGGATCTGCTCCATGGCATTCCTTTATATATGTTTGATCAAATTAGGAGAGTCTTTATTAGTATATATAGAACGAAAATGTTCACGGATGCAGATAAGCAAGAGTCGAATGGTTTTACCATTATTATAAAAATGACAGGGACAGAAAATTACATAAATTACATTGTTTGTTGTACAGGAAATAAAATCAGATACTTTATGGCTTTATGGGTAATAGGTCCTATTCTCAGCGGATTTTCAGTTACATGATATTGACAAAAAGAACAATGGCCACATTTAACTTTGCCTCTTAAATTTTGCCTATCCAGCCAGTTGTTATTATTTGCGGACATCCTATGTCTAACTAAAATATCACCCAAATTATGACATCTCCTATAGGAGAATAGTGGTTTTCTTGTTGCCGTCTCCTTTTAATCCTTATCCTCCTCTATTATATGCCAATTCCTTTTGATTGCGGTGTGTATAATGTCATCCATAAAACCCTGTTTAAATGGGAATATAAATCTGCGATTATCTGTGTTAGGTGTTTTGAATTTGTTTTTTTCCCTTGGAGTAATTCTTGTTCATTGATGGCATTCACTTTGTGAAGAGCAGATTCAGAGCTACAGAAGGATATCCTCTTCTTATAAATCGGTGTGTGAGCTCTTTAGCTTGTTTTTAAAAATTCCCTTTGTCATTATTTATCTTCTGCAAATATTGGCTATATGGTAACCCTAATTTGATGTGCTACTGATGTGCACTGTTATAGTGTAACAGGGTACTTGTAGGTTTTTTATATGCCCCTGTGCAGATTTGCCCATTTTCTACTTGTAATTTTACGTCAAGGAATTCCAAAGAATCCCCACCATACATTGATGTAAAACGCATATTCTCAGAATTAATGTAATTTAAGTAATCCACAAACCTAAAAATCCTCTTTTGTACCTGCCAATACTATTAAAAATGTCATCCACATATCTTAAATTGCTTTTATGTATTTCAAATAGGGGTTTCGATTGTGCTTATGTATTTGCTCTCATAATGGGCTAAAAATAAATTTGCAAAAATGCATGCTGAAGGCGTGCCCATCGCTGTACCTGGTTTTTGAACATACCATTTTTCCATAAACTTAAATGCATTGTGTGAAAGCATGAGGTCAAGAGCTTCTGATATAAAATAAATAAAGGTTTGGCTCTTATTCATATTTTTAAGAATATTTTGAATTACCTCTATACCCAATTTTTGGAGGATATTTGTATACAAATTTTTAACATCGATAGAGTTGAGGGTGAAGTCCTCCTGCCATTCAGCATCATTAATGGCTCTTAAGACCTACCCTGTATCCTTTATATACGATGGTATATTTGGTAAAGAGAGGTTTTAAGAGCCAATCCAAATATTTGAAGAGGGGTTCTGTGATCAACCCTACCCCAAACACTATGGGTAGCCTGGGGAACAGTGGAATTCTTGAGAGCCATTAATGATATTGAATGGCAAGAGGACTTCACCCTCACCTCTATCGATGTTGAAAGTTTGCATACAAGAATCCCACAAAAATTATAGAGGAAATTCAAAATATTCTTCAAAATACCAATACGAACCAAACCTATATTAATTTTATATCAGAAACTCTTGATGTCATGCATTTAAGTTGATGGAAAAATGGTATGTTCAAAAAACAGGTACAGCGATGGGCACGCCTACAACATACATTTTTGCAAATTTATTTTTAGCCCATTATGAGAGCAAATAAATAACCACAATCGTAAACTCGATTGTAATACATAAAAACGTATTTAAGATATGTGGATGATATTTTAATAGTATTGGCTGGTAAAAAAGAAGATTTTTTATCTTGTGTTGATTACTTAAATGACACTAATTCTGAGAACGTCATCAATGTATGGCGGGGATTCTTTGGAATTCCTCAACGTAAAATTACAAGTAAAAAAAATCTGCACATGCATATAAAAAACCTACAAATACCCTGTGACACCATACAGTATACATCCACAGCACACCAAATTAGGGTTACCATATAGCCAATATTTACGTCTGCGGAAGATAAATAATGACCAAAGGAATTTTAAAAAACAAGCTAAAGAGCTCACACACCGATTTATAAGAAGAGAGTATCCTTCTGTAGCTGTAAATTCAGCTCTTAACAAAGTGAATGTCATCACTGAACAGGAATTACTCCAAGGGAAAAAACCCAAATTCAAAACTCCTAACACAGAGAATCGCAGATTTGTATTCACATTTAAACCCGCTTCTATGGATGACATTATACACACCGCAATCAAAAGGAATTGGCATATAATAGAAACGGATAAGGATTTAAAGGGGATAGCAATAAAAAAATGACTATAGGAGATGTCATAATTTGGGTGACATTTTAGTTAGAGATAGGATGTCCGCAAATAATAGCAACTGGTTAGATAGGCACAATTTAAGAGGCAATGTTAAATGTGGCCATTGTTCTTTGCCACATTTGGCAAAGTAATGTGATTTATGTAATTTTCTGTCCCTGTCATTATTATATTGATAAAACCATTCGACGCTTGTTTATCTGCATCCGTGAACATTTTCACTTTACTGTATATATACTAATAAAGGCTCCCTTACTTTGATCAAACATATACAGGAATGTCATAGAGCAGATCCCAAAATATTGTGATTCGCAGGTCTTGAACAAGTAAGGCATCCACCGCAAGATGGGGACCATAACAAATATCTATTAAGGAGAGAGGCTAAGTGGATCATAAATGCATCAGCACAGGGCCCATTAGGTCTATTCTATCAGTGTTTCTGTGATTTAATCTTTATAACTGAATTTTAACTTATCTTTTTTACAATGTATATGTATTGAAGTGTACTCTTGCACAGCCCTAAAAAGGAAGCAGTTATACATCATCCCTCACTCTGAACCCGAGGAAATGTCGGCTAAGAAGCGAAACGGCCGTCGTCCTCTGATCCCCCGCACCCACTGCACGAAGCTCCCATGTGCCGCTATTTGCATTAAAAGACTGTTTTTAAGGAAGTTGGTGAGTGCTACATTTTCCTCTATTGATTATATACAACCAAGGTAAATACAGAAAACACTAAGGGCCAATACACATTAAAACCAGAAAAAGTGCACATAGCAGTCGAACCCAGTCGTAAAGACTCACCAAATATTATCAAACAAATGTAGAAATAATGCAAGCTCCTTTACTATAAAAGTAAGGGGCGGGTATATATGATGATAGACTCCCCCACCTGAGTAGATGTACCTAGACACAGCCTATATAATGAAAAAGGCACAGGCGGGTATATAATGAACAACGCCCCACATACATATGTCAGAATCCAAACCCATGTATTACCTCAAGGAGCCACAGGCCGGGACCAAAGCGCTGCACACGTCCCCCGATGCATGTTTCGGTGTGGAGCCTTTCTCAAGGGATACTAAATACTACTACATGCTAGCTATAAATAGGGAAGCACCGCTAATAGCAAGCCAATAGCATCGCGTGCGCCTCCCTCCTCCACCACGCCCATTCTGGAGATTGTATTGTCATGGGTACTATGGGCGTCTGCCCATAGTGCTCCACGCAGTACCAAATATGACGTAAACCACCTCACCCAAAGTTTTGGCTAGTATGCTCGAAAAGTGTAGTGTTCATGCCTGATATGACGCAGAGCGCGTCACTGTAACGAAGATACATGATGGCGTGGACCTCATGATGCCAAAGGCCGGCATGCATTTTGGGACCCTGACACCTCTGCGTACGGGCATCACGCACAAAAATCATCAATGGGATCAGGCCAGGGACACAGATATATATCTCAGGGACAGGGGGAGGAGGAAAAAAATCAAAACAATAAAAAACATACAGTCTCCACATAATACAACATAATATGTTAATTACAACACATTAAGACAATTTTTCACATAAAAACATAATGTTTGATACCCACAGATCACAACTTGCAAGAAAATGAAAACACATACATGAAGCACAATAAAGTACCCATATATAAAGCACATCCCGATATATATTCATATTGCACCTAGAAGGATAATAAAAAAATTAAAAATACCCCAACATGACATAACTGGCAACCAATCACACCATATAAATAGACGTTATCCCATCGTAACCATATTATATTATAATTCATGTATAATCCTAATCACATTGCCACATGTGTCATATGGATTCACGATACATTACCCTCAAAAATATATCCATAGGCTGGATCACCTACCCACAAAGAATAACTATTACTACAGCTACAATTACTTTAACATAGGAGATTGTCCCTTATAGATCCATCCACGACACAGAATTCTTGAATAGTCAAGGATCAATTGTAGCAGGAGAGATCCAAAGCCGATAGATGTGTATCAGAACAGATGTAGCCCATTTCCTGCAATATTCACCATATGGTGGAAGCAGATATCATCATGGAGACTATATTCATAAAGGTGTTCCATCCACAGCAGGTAAGTGTAATATAATTAGCATAAGACCTAAAACAATATATGACAACAAGAAGAAATTAAAATCATATAAAAATATATACCATAAAATGTGTAAACCCAGATGACAAATAGGTAAAACAGCAAGCCACGGATCACAAAAATAGGACAAACTAAGGTTTTTGTTAAGCCCAGAAATATGCAATGTTTTCAGGATCCAAATCCATCAGGATTCCAATTGCTCGAAACGTTGTAATATGGGACCTCCACGTATGTTTGCCTCAATAGCTTCAATGTCTCTAACCCTCAAAAGCCTTGCATTGCTTTGATGATAGAGTTTAAAATGGTGCGGGATGGTCTTCAACATGGATGCGTCCGTGTGCGGCCATTATACCCAAAACATGCTCACAAACTCTTACTTTGAACTCGCCAATTCAAAGTAAGAGTTTGTGAACATGTTTTGGGTATAATTGCTGCAGCTGACCACACGGATGCATCCATGTTGAAGACCATCCTGCACCATTTTAAACTCTATCATCAAAGCAATGCGAGTCTTTTGAGGGTTAGAGGCATTGATGCAATTGAGGCGAAGATACATGGAGGCCCCATTTCACAATGTTTCGAGCAATTGGAATCCTGATGGATTTGGATCCTGAAAACATTGCATATTTCTAGACTTAACAAAAACCTTAGTTTGTCCTATTTTTGTGATTCGTGGCTTGCTGTTTTACCTATTTGTCATCTGGGTTTACACATTTTATGGTATATATTTTTATATGATTTTAATTCCTTCTTGTTTTCATATATTGTTTTAGGTCTTATGCTAATTATACTACACTTAATTGCTGTGGATGGAACACCTTTATGAACATAGTCTCCATGATGATATCTGCTTCCACCATATGGTGAATATTGCAAGAAATGGGCTACATCTGTTCTGATACACATCTATCGGCTTTGGATCGCTCCTGCTACAATTGATCCTTGACGATTCAAGAATTCTGTGTCATGGATGGATCTATACGGGACAATCTCGTATGTTTTAGTAATTGTAGCTGTAGTAATAGTTATTCTTTGTGGGTAGGTGATCCAGCCTATGGATATATTTTTGAGGATAATGTATCGTGAATCCCCCTATATGACATATAAGGCAATCTGACTAGGATTATACATGAATTATAATATAATATGGTTGTGATGGGATACCGTCTATTTATATGGTGTGATTGGTTGCCAGTTATGTCATGTTGGGGTATTTTTGATTCTTTTATTATCCTTCTAGGTGCAATATGAATATATATCGGGATGTGCTTTATATGTGGGTACTTTATTGTGCTGCATGTATGTGTTCATTGGCTTTGTATTATTTCTATGCGTTTTCCTTTTCTTGCAAGTTGTGATCTGTGGGTATCAGACATTATGGTTTTATCTGATACATTATCTTAATGTGTTGTAATTAACATATTATGTTGTATTATATGGAGACTGTATGTTTATTATTGTTTTATTTTTTTCCTCCTTCCCCTGTCCCTGAGATATATGTGTGTCCCTGGCCTGATTCTATTGATGATTTCTGTGTGCGGTGCTTGTACGCAGAGGTGTCACGGTCCTGATATGCATGCCGGCCTTTGGCATCATGAGGTCCTCGTCTGTGAGTGACTTTGATGCCGACATCGTCATGTATCTTGGTTACAGTGACGCGCTCTGCGTCATATCAGGCATGCGCACTACACTTCTCGGGCATACTAGCCGGAACTTGGGTGAGACAGTTTACGTCATATAAGGTAGTGCATGTAGCACTATGGGTAGACGCCCGTAGTACCTATGACAATACAATCTCCTGAATGGGCGTGGTGGTAGAGGAGGCGCACGCGATACTATTGGTGTGCTATTAGCGGTGTTCCTTGTTTATAGCTGGCATGTGGTAATATTTAGTATCCCTTGAGAAACACCGAAACGTGCGTCAGGGGACATTTGCAGGGTGGTGGTCCCGGTCTGTGGCTCCTTGAGGTAATACATAGGTTTGGATTCGGACTCTCATTCAACATATGTATGTGGGGGGTTGTTCATGATATATTATATAGGCTGTTTCTAGGTACATCTACACAGGTGGGGGAGTCTATCATCATATATACCCGCCTCTTTTATAGTTTAGAAGCTTACATTATTTCTACATTTGTTTAATAATATTTGGTGAGTTTTTATGACTGGGTTCACTGCTATGTGCACTTTTTCTGGTTTAAAAATGTGTATTGGCCCTTAGTGTTTTCTCTATCTACCTTGGTTGTAAATAATTAATAAGGTATTTTCTACATATTGGATAAGTATATTTAAAATTTAGTAAAAATAAGAAAAAAAGAATAAAGTATAGGTAAGTAAGGATAAGTATACAGAATTTTTTTTTAAAAAAAAGATAAGTATAGATAGAAAAGAATAAATATAGGTAAAGTAGGATAGATTTAGTTAAATGTAGGTAAGAAAGGATTATATTTAAAATTCAATAAAAAAGCAAAAAATTTATAATTATAGGTAATAAAGGATAAGTATAGCTAAATATAGAAAAAAATAATAAGCATAAGTAAGAAAGAAAAAGTATTGGTAAGTATTGGTAAGCAGGTATAAATATACGTAAATATAAAAAGAAAGGATAAGTTTAAGTAAGGATAAGTGTAGGAAAGATAGGTTAAGTATAGGTATGAAAGAATAAGTGTAGGTAAGTATAGGAATGAAGTATAAGTATAGGTAAATATAGGTAAGAAAGTAAAATGTAGGTAAATATATGTAAGAATGAATAAGTATATTTAAAATTCAGTAAAAAAATCCTAAATAGATATAGAGATAAGATAGGAATATATGCATTAGATATGTATTAAATTTTTAATGTAAAAGGTTTGACAGGGCCCCATCCAGTGCTGATGCAGCAGTGAACCAGGGATTAGCCGATCGCCAGTACTTGGGGTCAGGAAGGAATTTTTCCCCTGTAATTGGGGTTGTTTTGCCTTCCTCTGGTTCACATCCTTTTTATGCAGTAAATCTTATAAATGGCACTGGATGATTAAAATAAAATAAATTTGATAATAGATAAGAATAAAAATGATTAATCTCTATTCCTTGTGTCTGTGTCTTTTTTGTATGCTGTTCATTCTGCTGAGACTAATATTTTAATTTTGGACTGCCGTAGTGAATATTACAAATGGCAAAGAATTAAGAGTTAATCGTATTTTGTTTTTTTGCTGGGAGTTGGGTCACATGATCTCGCTGTCGATTTTTCCCATCATGACAATGATATTATGGCCATCTGTCATATGGTTTTCCCAGACTAATGTCACTGCCCCAGTATGCACCAGATCATCAATCACATGTTGTACATGGGTTAGTGCTAACATCATTAGCTACTGCTCTTTACCCCAAGTGCAATCTCTCTACACTAAAGTCTCTGCATATCACAAATCATGTAGAGGATGATCAGATTTTATAGTCACTGTACTAACCCCACAGTAGCACCAAACTGTGCACCATTTCAGTAGCCTCAAGCCCATGACATATGGAAATGTAGACCTGGTGCAAGAGGATGTAATGGGAATATAATACATTAGTGCAGCAAAGGATGTATTGGGTGGATATAGATGGAAAAGGAGGTGTCATTGGCCTTACATAACAAGGAGGTATAGTGGCAGAATAAAGATGCTGAACTGGTACCACGACCATAAACCTGAAAGCAAATGAATGGCAAGCGCTCAGGATAATAGGACTTGAAAAAAGCCCACCAAAACAAGAAAACAAAAATGTATTGAAATAAGCTTCAACACAAAAACTTTTCAGGTTTAGCATTTTTTGACTAATAGAAAATCCCTTTAAACACTTAGTGACCAAGCCAATTATGTCCTTAATGACCAAGCCTAATTTTACAATTCCGACAAGTGTCACTTTATGAGGTAATAACTCTGGAACGCTTAAACGGATCCCACTGATTCTGAGAATGTTTTTTCATAACATATTGCACTTCATAACAGTGGTAAAATTAATTCGATATGACTTGTGTTTATTTGTGAAAATAATGGAAATCTGGCGAATATTTCGCAATTTTCAAACATTTAATTCTTATACCCTTAAATCAGAAAGTTATGTCACACAAAATAATTAACAAATAATATTTCCTACATGTCTACTATACATCTGCATAATTTTTTAAACTTAATATTTTTTCTTAAGAAGTTGTAAGGGTTAAAAGTTGACCAGCAATTTCTCATTTTTCCACCAAAATGTACAAAACCATTTGTTTTGGGACCACATCACATTTGAAGTGACTTTTGGGGGCCTATATGACAGAAAATACCGAAAAGTAACACCATTATAAAAAGCTGCACCCCTCAAAGTCCTCAAAACCACATTCAAAAAGTTTATTAATCCTTCAGGTGCTTCACGGGAACGAAAGAAATGTGGAAGAGAAAAAAAAGGGACATTTTACTTTTTTTCACAAAAAAAATTATTTTAGCCCCAGTTTTTTTTATTTTCACAAGGGTAACAGCAGAAAATAAACTCCAACATTTGTTGCATAATTTCTCTTGAGTACACCGATACCCCATATATGGGGTAAAACTACTGTTTGGGCACATGGCAGGGTTCGGAAGGGAAGGAGCACCATTTGACTTTTTGAATGCAAAAATAGCTGGAATCAAGAGAGGACACCATGTTCCATTTGGAGAGCCAGTGATGTGCCCTAAATTTTTTATTTTCACAAAGGTAACAGGAGAAAATGGACTCCAAAATTTTTTGTGAAATTGCTTCTGAGTATGCCGATACTTCATATGTATAGGAAAACTATTGTTTGCTTGCACAGCAGGGCTCGGAAAGGAAGCTGTGATGTTTTGGAAAGCAGACTTTGAAGGAATGGTCTGCGGGCGTCATGTCGCATTTGGAGAACCCCTGATGTGCCTAAACAGTGGAACCCCCCACCTCACCCCAATTTACCACATTTTGGAAACTAAACTCTTCAAGGTATTGATCCAAGGTTATAGTGAGTTTTTTGAACCCACAGCTACTACACAGAACTTGATAACATTAGGTCGTCATATTCAAAAAATGTTTTTTTCATGAAAACATACATTTAGCCAGAAAATGTTTAATTTTTACAATGGATAATAGGAGAAAACAGACACCATGATTTGTTATGCAATTTCTCCTGAATGCCATATGTGGTCAAAAACTTCTGTTTGGGTACATGGCAGGTCTAGGAAAGGAAAAAGCACCATTTGTCTGTAATAGGTTATCAATGCCCTGTCGCATTTGGAGAGCCTCTAACTTGCAAAAACAGCAGAAACCCCTCCACAAGTGACCCCATTTTGGAAACTAGTCCCCTCAAGGAATTCATCTAGGAGTGTAGTGAGTAGTTGAACTCATAGGTGCCTCACAGAGTTATAACATTGAGATGTGAAAATATGACATTTTTGTGGTAAAAAAGTAGTTTTTGTATTTGTTGCAAATTTTAAGGTATATAAGGGTTAATAGGTGAAACTGGACCCCATAATTTATTGTGCAATTTCTCCCGAATGCGGTGATGCCCCATATGTCATCAGAAATTAATGTTAGGCCACACGTCAGGAGTGAGCAGGAAGGAGCGCTATTTGACTTTTGGCACACAGATTTTGGTAGAATAGTTTGCGGGCGACATTTGCAGAGTCCCAAAGGTGCCAGAACAGCAGAAAAACCACAAAAGTGACCCCATTGTAGAAATTATACCTCTCAATTAATTAATCTATGGCTGCAGTAATTATTTTGTAACATCCACGCCAGGCTCTTTTCTGGAGAATTGCAAATATGCCAGTTTAGTGCCCATACATTGTGCTCCCATACATTGTGCCCAGCTTAAGTGAGCACTCTCTACTAAAGTAATGTCAAACATATAGACGTTTACTGCTGTTTTGGCACAGTAGGGCTCAGGAGGAGGCACTTGGATTTGGGAGTGCAGAATTCACTGGATTTTATTTGAGGGGATGGGAGCAATCGCTTTTTCAGAGCCTTTGTTTAATCAGTAACGTGGGAACCCCCTATAGTTCCAGTGACAGATGACAGACCTGAGTGGGTGCTGGTTTTATGCGGGATAATTTAGCGTTTTTATTGGTAACATTTTGGGTACATTATATTTTTCTATCGCTTCCAGGATAAGGCTGGGATCACATTCTTGTGTTCTACACTGAGCACTTGCGTCGGGTTTCCGTTTAAATCCCACAAAAATGCAATTCAGATGAAACCCCCAACGGAACCACCCACCATAAAGAGGCAGAAGGAGACAGTTTGGAGTCCGTTTGGCGTTGGCTCCAGTGGTATCCATCTTTTTAGGCATGCACAGATCTGTGGTTGCCCACACTTGTGCGCTAAATAGATGCCTAAAATGATGGGACCTCGCCGAAACAGAGACCAGTCCAAAGTGTCTCCATCTACTTCATAAGTGAGTGGCTTCATCTGGTGTTTTGTCTGAATCGCAGTTTTGGGGAATTTACAAGGAAACTCCAATGTCAGTGCTCAGCTGAGAGCGCAGAACAAATGTAAGCCGAGCCTTATTCTGATTTTTGGGAAGCAGAATGAAGAAATAGACAGCAGTTCTAAAATAGTTATTTTTATTTTTGCGCCATTCGCTGTGATAAGGCAGATTTATTCTTTGAATCGATGCAATTTCAGCTATAACAGATTTATATTGTTTTTTTTTACGATTTGCTATTTTTTTACACACTAGAAACATTATTTTACAAAAATGAATTTGTTTTTGCATCGCTATATTCTGAGAGCTGTAACTTTTTTTATTTTTTTCCCGAATGAGCCATATTATAGCTTATTTTTTGCCGGATGGTTTGGCGTTTTCATTTATACATTTTTTTTTTTTTACATATCACTTTTTGATCGCTTTTTATTCACTTTTTTGTCGGTATGATGAAAAAGCGACATTTTTGGCATGTTTTTAATTATTATTTTTTACGGTGTTCACCATATGGAATAAATAACATGCCAGTTTTATAGAGCGGGCCATTCCAGATGCAGCAATACCAATTATGTGTGTTTTTTTGTTTATTTTTGTTTTATCGCAAACACTGCGTTTTGAGTGGCGAAACACATTTTTGTGATTTGTGTGCACTCTAGCGTTTGTTTTTTTTTACATACTTTATTTTACTTTTTGTCTCCAAGTCCCACTGTGGGACGTGTATAATTTCAGTTTGATCACTGGTTTCATACACTGCAGTACTCATGCACTGCAGTGTATGACACTGTCAGTGTCTCATTGACTGTGCCTGTGAGACCCAGCTTATAGCTTTTGTTGGGTTTTTCAGCGTCACAAATCTGCAGGAAAATCTAATCTCTGGCAGGAAATCAGCTGCGTCAAAAACGCAGGTTTTGCTGTGTTTTTTGCAATGTTTTTTTCACTGTCCTGTCACTATTTATGCATGTACATAAAGTTCTGTAAAAAAAATCATTCTATGTTGCCATCAAAAATGCTGAAAAAATGCTGATGCAATTTTTGGTACATTTTTTCGGTGTTTTTTTCACCACTCATTAATTCATATGGGTGAAAAAACGCTGACATGCTCTATTGTCAAGACGAACATGAGATGCCAGACCCAACAATGCTTGATTGCTATCAAAGCAACCTGGGCTTCCATAACACCTCAGCAGTGCCACAGACTGATCGCCTCCATGCCACGTCACATTGATGCAGTAATTGATGCAAAAGGAGCCCCGACCAAGTATTGAGTGCATTTACTGAGTATACGTTTCAGTATGACAACATTTTGGATTTCAAAATAATTTTTCAAGCTGGTGTTATAAAGTATTCTAATTTACTGAGATAATGACTTTTGTGTTTTCATTGTCTAAGCCATAATCATCAACATTAACAGAAATAAACACTTATAGATCACTGTTTGTAATGCCTCTATATAATATATGAGTTTAACTTTTTGTATTGAAGAACTAAAGTAAATTAACTTTTTAATGATATTCTAATTTAGTGAGATGCACCTGTATATCACTTGTCTACAGGACATGTTCAATAAAGTTATTTTTTTCACCAAAAAGGTAGCAAAAGTGCAAGAAACACGCAGGGTTGTGTTTTTTTCCAGCATTTTTGCATTTACTCATTGCTTTCTGTGATGAAAAAACGCAGCAAAAATGCTGAAAGAATTGACATGCTGCAGATTTCAAAAGAAGCAGCAGTTTTCCAATTCAATCAGGAAGAAAAGCAAGTGTCTGCATGAGATTACTGAAATCTCATAGCTTTTTCTTGGGAGTAGCACAGGGCCCAGATCCTACAGCTTTATAGCATAGAGCCTGCTTGTGGCCTCACACTCCTTACCTAAGTAATTCTTAGGGCGCAGGTAGACGGAAATATAAATCGAACAGAGATTGGAAAGCAGAGCACAGACTGGCAGGAGACTCTCCGACCCGAACATGACAGCTCCTTAGAAACGCATGAAGCTGTCACGCTTGGCTCGGGCATCCGCTGGCCAGTCCGTGCACTGTGCTCTGATCTCGGTCTGTTTGACTGTTGACTGTTACCCGGGTGGCAGGTAACCGAGGCAACGAGCTGTAATCTGTAAAAGTAAAAATCCTTCCATATTTGAGAATTTAAAGGACATTTAAAAAGAGTTACATTGCAAAGTAGCTTGTTGTTACAAACAATTTGCAACTTTAACCATTTAAGAACTTTAGACAGCTTCTTTAGATAGTTATACAACATATATTCAGGAGAGGCGTCATCAGGGCTGTGGAGTCAGTAAGCCAAACCTCCGACACCGACTCCTCAATTTCCCTGACACCAACTCTGACTCTGACTCCCTCATACATGGCTCATGTTTAAGTGATAAATTTACTGTAGCACAGATTCATCTCAGCTAAAAGTCTAGACCCTTAGATCAGGAATAGGACAGACATTTATAGGACATTTCATAACTTTCCCAAATTCTCATGAAAAAAATATTCCCCACAAACTGCATTAAACTACTGTGCCCAATTTAATGTACATTTTAGGAGATGGAGTCAGACCATTTTATACCGACTCCAACTTTGACTCCACCAAAATGGACACCGACTCGACTCCACAGCCCTGGTGCGGTACATGGGGTGCGGTACATGGGGTGCGGACTGTATGTGATAGAGCGCCACAAAGGAGGGGAAGGTAAGGGGAAGGTAAGCACTCCTTAGTAGAATTGAAGATACATGGAATTTTTACTGTAGACAGTGAGGGGGAGAGGTATTTATGGGCACAGTATGGAGGGAATATAGTGTGGGGAGGGATACTGCAGATGGGGACAATTTGGAGGCTACAGTTTATAACGCAGGTACAGTGTGGAGGGTGGACAGTGTATAGACCATAATTGTTAAGGGGGGGTGGTTTGACAGTTTTGTTCATAAAGAAAGCCAGTGTGGCAGGCATAGTTCATGGGGAAGGGATGGGGTGGCATAATATATAAGGGGGAACGGTGGGGAGGCAATATTTTATAGGAGAGGAGGTCATGTATCATAAGAGGGACAGTGTGGGTGTCACTTTTTGGGGCAGAAAGCACAGTGAGGAGCAATTATTTATTTAGGGCACAGCATGGGCAGCTATTTTTATTTTGTTGGCATTATAATGACACTTTTTATTTTTAAGGGCTCTGTGTCAGGATGTGCTGCCAAATTCTGTAGAAGAGGGACGTCTGCGGAGACGAGCTATAGCGACGTGGCCAGATGAAGAAGAAGAGGAGAAGAATGACAATCAGAGGAGATTTCACCTATGATGTACCGGGATCTAAGGAGGCATTTACACTGGTCAATCGCAGCACTTAAATGACCACTGACCGGTTTTATGAAGCCGATTGGCAGTCATTTATTAACCTGTTCAGACTGACCAACTGCACCTTCATGCGCAGAAAGCCATCCTTAATATGATATCTCTGTGCACATAGAATAAAAATGTACTTGGCAGCTCGTTTACACTGGATGATCTGCTGCCGAGAACAATGATATTTAAGTAAGCTGAAAGGGGTATTCCCATTTCCAAGACCCTATCCCAATCTTTCCTCATGTGCAGGGCATTGCAGGACCTTAGGTATCCACGGTTATGACCGCTAGCAGCAAGCTGTCACTATGTCAGTGGTCGTAGCCATTAATACCTAAGGTCCTGCAATGCCTACACTTGAAGAAAGGACATAGCAAATCAGAAAAACTATACTACATTTCTAATTAGAGGTATTTGCTCATACTATAATTATTACAAATACTACATATTGGGATAGGATCTTGGCGATGGGAATACCCCTTTAAAGGGAATCTGTCCCATATTTGACCTTTCTAAACTATTAATATGGGCATACAGATTATAGACTGCTGAGGAGAGTGATACCTGTATGTCTCATATCAGATGCCTTGCTGTTGATAAATCATCTTTTATTACTATATATAAATGAGTTCTTCCAGGCTATGGGGAGGATGCTGCCTGGAAGAAAACTCTGCCTCCGCACTTTATGTCCATGTTTCTCACTTCCCATCAGAGTCACTCAGTACCTGTGACGTCGGCTGTTCGAGAGGAAATCTCGCACATGAGGATTACTGTTCTCTCTGCAGTCTTCCATCCTTCTATAGACACAGGCATGACTTTGTGTGGTTGTCTACCAGGAATATCAAGTTGAAGGTTCCTTTCTGGAAGCTGGGGCCAAGATTTATTGGTCCCTATAAATTAACCAACGTCATTAATTCAGCAGCGGTTCGTCTTGAGCTACCTCAGGCCCTTAAGATCCACAATGTGTTTTACAGGTCTCTACTCAAGAAATATGAAGAACCTCTTGAGTCCTCTCCCCTGCCGCCACTCCCAATCATGGTTGATGATAATTTGAAGTTTCAAATTTCGAGTGCTGTGGATTCTCGTCTCCAGCGTCGTTCCCTACAGTACTTGGTGCACTGGAAGGAAAGGATGTGGGTTTCGGCATAAGAGGTGAATGCCCCTAGGCTAGTTCGTTTGTTCCACACCTCTCATCCTGAGAAACCTGGCCCTGAATGTCTGGAGGACACTTGTAGAAGGGGGGGGGGTACTGTCATGGGTGCATCAAGTGTGACAGACAGTCACTCTGGATCCGGCTGTAGAAAGTCACTGAGCTTGGCATTGCAGACGCCTTCTTGATTCTCTCATCTCTGTAGTGTAGTGATATCCTACTTCCTTTAGGACCCAGCAGCGACCTCCACCTTCTGCTGCTAATTGACACACCTTTTCTTGGTAGTTAAAAACTCTCAGTGTCTCCAGAGAGTCACCGGTGATAGTTCTATGTTCCTCTACCCATGCCTGGAGTTCTAGTAGTCAGCTAGTTTCTTCTTGGACTTCCCTTGGAGGACAGTTGGCATTATCTCTCTGGTATCTTCTCAAGCTAAGTGTATCCCCTTGGTTTGTTGACTTTAGTTACAGGGGGCCTGACTAGTATTCACCCTGTCCCTTCCCTACCTAGGGCCTGGCTCTAGGGACATTCAAGGATTAGGTTTCCTGCTCGGCGATAGGTGCAGAACCTATATAGGGACGATAGGCAGATATAATATCACCCTGACTACCCTAGGGGTCTTCACTCCCCATTTTCCTAGTTGTTGGTCTCCCTCCTCCCTCTACCCGTCATTGTATACTTGTGCCTTCCCTCACCTTGCATGACAGAAACTCAGGTGATTTCTCATACACTTGTCTGCATGCGCCCTTAGACTGTCAGCCGAACCTGGTTATACCGGCGAGTTTGGACGACTTTAGTCTGGTGTGTATGGGGGGCTTTAAAGGGTTTGTCCACTACTTTCACATTGATGCCGTAGGATAGGGTATCAATGTATGATCGGGCGTGGTCCCACACGCGGCACCCCCGCCGATTAGTTGTCAGCGGTGCCGGCCGCAAGTCCTTGCCTGCGGTGCTTGGCTGTCAAGTTGTAGTGGCCGCTGCAAGGTACTGCACATCCGCCTCCCATTCAATTATCTATACCATAACTATTATCTAAAGGGTATAGGCAATTTTAGTCTGACTTATCAGTAGGGGGCGTCAGGACTTAGCATGCCTAGTGCAGCATGAACACAAAATACGGCCCTGGATAAGGGAAGTGCCATATATACCAAGGTACTGGCATATATACAGAGGTACAGCCACATATACTGGGGTACCGCTATAATTCAGGGATACAACCATATATATAGGGGACGTGCCATATATACTAGGGTACAGCAACATATACCGGGTAACCGCTATAATTCAGGGGTACAGTAATATATATATAGGGGAAGTGCCATATATACTGGGCAGCACTGGGATGGATAGTTATAATCCGTATACACAGCATGGTAAATATATAGCACAGAGCAGTATGCCAAATAGAGGTATTACCTACCAGGAAAGTAATGGCACCTCAGTAACAGCCGGAATTTTTTGTTCCCCAAGATAAGGGCAGATAATGTTACACTGAAGCAGTTCACCTTATCAAGCAGTACCAGGGCTAGTGTTTTACAGTAGTAAATATATATAAAGAGGAAAATAAATACTTGATACACTGCCGATTTTGCAAATTTTCCCTCCTACAAAGAATGGAGAGGTCTGTAATTTTTATTGTAGGCACACTTCACCTGTGAGAGACAGAATCTAAAAATAAAAACCATAAAATCACATTGTATGATTTTTGAATAATTAAATTGCATTTTATTTGAATAAATAAGTATTTGATAAGCTAGCAACCAGCAAGAATTCTGTCTCTCACACACCTGTTAGTTTTTCTTTAAGAAGCCCTCTTGCTCTGTACTCATTACCTGTATTAATTGCACATGTTTGAACTCTTTACCTGTATAAAATTCACCTGTCGACACACTCAATCAATCACACTCCAACCTCTGCACCATGGCCAAAACAAAGAGCTGTCTAAGGACACCAGGGACAAAATTGTAGACCAGCACAAGGCTGGGATGTGCTACAGGACAATAGGCAAGCAGCTTGGTGAGAAGGCAACAACTGTTGGCACAATTATTAGAAAATGGAAGAAACATAAGCTGATTGTCTATCTTCCTCGGTCTGGGACTTCGTGCAAGATCTCGCCTCCTGGGTACAGATGATTCTGAGAGAGGTCAGGAATCAGCCCAGAACTACATGAGAGGACCTGGTCAATGACCTGAAGAGAGCTGTGACCACAGTCTCAAACATTACCGCGAGTAACACACTATGCAGTCATGGATTAAAATCCTGCAGGGCACAAAAGGTCCCCCTGCTCACCAGCACATGTCCAGGTCCAATAGAAGTTCGCCAATGACTATCTGGATGATCCAGAGGAGGCATGGGAGAAGGTCATGTGGTCAGATGAGACCAAAATAGAACTTTTTGGTATCAACTCCACTCGCCGTGTGTGGTGGAAGAAGACGGGTGAGAACAACAGCGCAAATGTTCACCTGTAAAGTGGGCACTAGAATCTTTGAAGTATTATCTCTTAGGTAGGACATTTAAGCATGTGTCAGGTCATGCCTCGCTGAACTGGATGAAACATAATAAGGAAAAAAATTCTAGAGTGACAAGTTGGTTTCTCTGGCTGCAGAATTTTAATTTCTCCATAGAACATAGAAGACGGAAATCACAGGGAAATTACGCATTATCAAGAATTCATTGTATGGTGGCCCAAAATACCCAGACCTCTGGTCTAGAGTGTAGCGTCAGTGTCTCTGCCTCCTGCCGTGAAAAGACGCCATTCCCCTCACCGCCGTGGACCTGGTCCGGCATCCTCCAGCTCTCCTGCTGCTGTTGAGTGAACTGCGCGCAGCTTCCCGGGCACTGTGCTTAGGGTGCGCGGGCTCCCTCCCTCTTAGAAGGGCCCTGTGCGCCGTCCTAAAGAGTCCCCGGCCAATGGCCGGAGGACCACTCCTATTTAAAGCACCTCCTCCAAAATGGAGGTGCCTGTGCAAGGTTGTTGTTTGTGTGCTAACACTCTCCTCAGCCCTCAGGTTCCAGTGCCCGCCAGTCTATCTATCAGCCGTGCCTGCCAGCCTGTTTATAAGCTGTGTCCTCAAGCCTGTCTATCAGCCGTGTCCGCCAGCCTGTCTATCAGCCGTGTCCGCCAGCCTGTCTATCAGCCGTACCCGCCAACCTGTCTATCAGCCGTGCCCACCAGCCTGTCTACCTGCTGTGCCCGCCGGCTTGCCTACCCAGATCATCTGTCAGGTTACCTGCTGTGACTGCCTGCTTGCCTACCCGGATCACCTGTCTGGCTACCTGCCGTGCCCGCTTGCTTGCCTACCCAGATCACCCCTCAGGCTACCTGCCGTGCTCATCCGCTGTACCTGTCAGCTTCAGCCACCTGACGCGTCGGAGTCACCTGCTCTCACACAAGGTCGGTCCCAGAGTGGCACCTGGTTCACCTGCCTGGTCCCTCCTTGGTTCACGGAGTCGACTAAGCCTCCGTGTGGCCAGGGTAGGTCCAAGTGGGCACTTAATTACGCCCCTCTCGTCCCTCCTTGCATCTCAGCACAGAGGTTCCACCACCCAGTTCCGTAATAGTTTGCACAGGCCATGGAACCTAGTGGCTCCAAGGCTCCTTCGCTCTCAGACCTGTACCAAGAGGTTTATTGCCAGAGATCCCAACAGGATACGTGTTATGTTCTGCAACTTAGAACTAAGGAATAGGAGGGAAAAGCTGTCCCTGCACTGAGACTCAGCTTAACCCTACGCTGGGGAGGGTGCCCTATTCCTTGTGAATAGCCCCACCGACACTCCTGCACTGAACTCAAACGAAGACCTGAAGGAAGGGGAAAGGGTGTCCCTAAAAGATCTAAGGACTGGGAGCAAAAACAGGAGACCTCCTAAAGAAAAGTAAGTTGCAGAAACGAAGATAAAAGGAAACAAAACTGGTGGAACAAGAAGTCCCAGGATATCAATTGTCCTAAGAACAAAGAACTAACTAGGCAACTTAGCCAGAGCACAAGCGAAACAACACTGATGCCAAGCGGGGAACGGAAGACAGGTGCTGAGTAATAAAGAGTGAGGAGATCACGTGACCAAGACACCCAGCACCAGAGGAAAAGACTAGAAGCCAGCAAACCACAACAAGATGGCCGATAGTAAAACAACATAGATTCTAACAATACTATCCTGTCCTATCTGTGGACAGTCAACTCCCACTTGGACGCACTGTCCACCCCGACTGTGTCCGCCTTTAACCGAGCGGCACCCGCTCCGGCGGCACCCCAACCCAATGGCGCTATGGCACCCGGCTTTGGACCCCAGCATTCTGCGCCTCCACGTTTTGGTGGAGACCCTGTCCTATGTCGGGGCATTATATTGAATGGGGTGTATTATACAAAATGGGCTATGCGGGTGCATTATATTGAATAGGCGGTGTGGGTCCATTATACTGAATGGGCTATGGGGTGCATTAAACTGAATGAGCTAGGGGGTGCATTATACTATATGGGGGTGCATTATACTGTATGGGTAAAGGGGTGCATTATTCTATATGGGGGTGAATTATACTGTGGGCTATGGGGTGCATTATACTATATGGGGGTGCATTATACTGTATGGGCTATGGGGTGCGTTATCCTGTATGGGCTACCGGGCGCATTATACTATATGGGGGTGCATTATACTGAATAGGCTATGGGGGTACATTATACTATATGGGCTATGGGGGTGCATTATACTATATTTGGGTGCATTATACTGTATGGGCTATGGGGGTGCATTATACTATATGGTCATGCATTATACTGTATGGACTATGTAATGCATTATACTGTATGGGCTATGGTGGTGCATTATACTGTATGGGTTATGGGGATGCATTATACTGTGTGGACTATGAGATGCATTATACTGTATGGGCTATGGGGGTGCATTATACTGTATGGGCTATGGGGGTGCATTATACTATATGGGGGTGCATTATACTGTATGGGCTATCGGGTGCATTATGCTGTATGGGCTATGGGGGTGCAATATGCTGTATGGGCCATGGGGGGTGCATTATACTGTATGGACTATGGGGTGCATTATACTGCAAAAACAAATGAGAAATACAGAGTCTTGTCGGTATAAAAATATGTTAATATTTATTAATACATTCGATACAAAAAGGGGGTTATATCATAGGTAAAATATGAACTGACAAGCAAACAATGAGTGGCAATATGATGTCACAACCCTCCCTAAATAGATAGACATGGTAAAGTACCCGCACGTGTATATATACATGGGGTTGGGCAAACAAGCCTTAAGTAAATAGTCATAGAACAAAAGTCAAACATAACAAAAGTATATTGGTAAAATTTAGGCAAGGCTTCCTTACTGCCGGTTGGAGGTCGGAAACAACAAGATTAGGGAGAAGAGGGTAGATGTCGAAGTGCAAGATAGCGCCTCGACGTGCATTTAGCCTGTATGGGCTATGAAGTAAATTATACTGTATGGACTATGGGGTGCATTATACTGTATGGCCTATGGGGGTGCATTATGCTGTATGGACTATGGGGGTGCATTATGCTGTAAGGACTTTGGGGGTGTATTATACTGTATGGGCTATGGGGTGCATTATACTGTTTGGGCTATGGGGGTACATTATGCTATATGGACTATGGGGTGCATTATGCTGTATGGAGGACTACATGGAGGCCTTTAAACTATATGCAAGCAATTTTACAGTGTGAAGGTTTGTGTAGGGTCCATCATGCTGTGTGGGGGCACAGTGTGGAAAGATGTGGGACCAATATATTGCATGTATTCCCATTATACTGCATGGAGGGCTGTGTGGGTGTCACAGTTGTGGGATCATAAAGTGTTGGGGTCACAATACTTTTCCGAGGCAGTTAAGGAGTGGGGTACAGTGGGGCCATCATACTTTACGAATGCAATGAAAGGGGAATGTAGGGCTCTAGTAGGAGGAAAATTATAGGGCACACAGTACCACACAGTAGGTGGTGATGTATTATACTGTATGGACTATGGGGGTGCATTATACTTGTGAATACCGGGGGTCTTCCGTGGGCGTAATGCAACTCAGACAAAGCAGAGTGAGGATAACACAGTGTGGCAATACTTTATTGAACCACAAAGTGGACAATAAACACAAAGAACAGTCCCAGCAAATACCCAAGATGGTACAACATTACACAGTCTCACCCTTCCTTCTCTGCCCACCTGGGATAGAACATCTGCGACTTTGGAGACTTCCAGGGCCGACTACCTCAACCAGTGGCCCCCAGCTTCTGGCAAGCCCCCACAGAGACAAGGTAGTGGCAAGATTAGGAATCTAGCAGTCCATCGAGGTACAAGGCCAGGAGACTCAAGGTTCCCACCCTGGCCTCTCCGAAAGTTTCCATGGGGCCGGATGACCGGCGGGTCACAATCTGGCTTCTCCAAATGTCTCCATGGGTTGCAGGCAACTGGTGGGTCCCTCCTGGAAACCCCAAACAACATATTCATGGGGCCAGGTGACTTCCTCGTCCCACACAGGTCTCCCCAAAATATATCCATGTCTCTCTGATGGTCAATGGACCAGATCCGAATCTTTCCAGTCAGGGCCGATACCCTTAGGCTAGAATCATGTAAAATCCAAATCTGTGTCTCTTTGGATGCCATGCTATACATCTACTTTCCTAAAGGATGTCTCTCATTCTCCTTGTAAAGTCTTTTTGATGCTTCTCGATTCTGCCTGCAGCACTATAGACATCCCTGTTTATATTTACATCTGTGTAAGGTCACCAGTCACAGGTAATCAATTGACATAGTTGGTATCATAGGGGCTATGGTAAATAAACATCTAGCTGACTTTTAGTACAATTTGTCATTAGCATAGTAAGCATGATTGTTTCCAAACGAATAGAATTCAACATTCATCGTTATACAAATACTGGTCTGTGTTAATCAACTAAAGAAGAACACAGGTTAAAAAGTCAACATAAAAATAAAGGTATACTGCTTTTGCCATCAGAAAGTATGTCTGGCATAATTAAGATTTTACGCTGTATAGTCACATTGCTCCCCCAATCTTAATTAGCCAGACATGATAGGATCCCAATCATCCTTCTCCACTTATTGGAGACAGTCCATCAGCATGTCTTTAAGCACAGACACGAATGTAAGAGGTCTCACCTTCATGAGAACAAAACTTTGCATCATCCAGTTTCCTCAGGGTATATTCCATGTCCTCCTTGACACAAACAGACTGGTATTCATTGCATCCACACATGCCGTCCTCTGCATCCTGTGGTTCCTGAATTAAATCAGATTGAGTGTCGGTCGCTTGGTATTCAATCCGTTAAAGCTGGCACTGCTCCTGTAGTTGCAGTTTCTTATTGCTGCTGTATATCCTGTCCAGTCCTCCTCCCAAGGCCAGGCTGGTGGGGTTGGACATGGTAGCATCCAAAACCCGCTGTGTATGCCTCACCTATTGTCTGCTGGGTCTGTCTATGTGCCTCCTTGGATGTGGAGCTCTTTGGATGGTGTGTGCCAACACCAGTTCCCTGCAGCTCCCCCAGATCTGCTGGGCTGAGTAGTATCCCAGCGCTGCCACCAAAATGTGAAGACCCAGGGTCTTCTGTGTGCGTGAAGATACTCATACAACACAGGGTGAGGGTAAAACAGCGTGGCAATACTTTATTGAACCACAAAGCGGACAATAAACACATAGAACAGTCCCAGCAAATACCCAAGATGGTACAACATTACACAGTCTCACCCTTTCTTCTCCGCCAGGCTGGGATAGAACAGCCCCCACAGAGAGAAGGTAGCAGCAAGTTAAGGAAGCTAGCAGTCCATAGAGGTACAAGGCCAGGAGACTCAAGGTTCCCACCCTGACCTCTCCTAGAGTTTCCATGGGGCCAGGTGATCGGTGGGTCACAATCTGTCTTCTCCGAATGTCTCTGTGGGTTGCAGGCGACAGGTGGGTCCCTATTGGCAACCCCATACAACATATCCATGGGCCGGTTGACTTCTTCGTCCCAACCTGACCTCTCTGAGATGTATCCATGTCTCTCTGATGGTCCATGGAGCAGATCCGTATCTTTCCAGTCAGGACCGTACCCTTAGGCCGGAGTCATATAGAATCCAAATCTGTGTCTCTTTGGATGCCATGCTATCCATCTACTTTCCTGAAGGATGTCTCTCATTCTCCTTGTAAAGTCTTTCTGATGCTCCTTGATTCTGCCTGCAGCACTACAAACATCCCTGTTTATATTTACATCTCTGTAAGGTCATCAGTCACAGGTAAGAGGTAAAAGTGCATGGCTCACCAGTAGTGATGAGCGAACGTGCTCGCCACTGCTCGGTACTCGCCCAAGCATCACGGTGCTCGACAAGCTCGGCACTCGGGGAGCATTTCCAAGTTGCTCGGGCGGGAACTCGGGTCCCCGCCCTGCATATTTGGCGCTCTTTAGAGAGTCAGTGAACATGCAGCCATTGCTTGCCGCGCACTGTAATGCCGTAGCCATGTTTGTTGTGGGCATTACAGTGATTGGCTGGGCACACAGCGTCATCAGGTCTATATAAGACCTGGCGCCGCTATGCTCGTCACAGTCTACACCGGAATCAGGCAGAGTAGGGAGAGCTGCTGCTGAGTCAGGGAGAGATTTGCTTGTTTATAGTTGGTGTAGGTATTCCACAACATACAGTGGGTACGGAAAGTATTCAGACCCCTTTAAATTTTTCACTCTTTGTTTCATTGCAACCATTTGGTAAATTCTAAAAAGTTCTTTTTTTTTCTCATTAACCCCTTTACAACCCAAGGTGGTTTGCACGTTAATGACCAGGCCAATTTTTACAATTCTGACCACTGTCACTTTATGAGGTAATTACTCTGGAACGCTTGAACGGATCCCCCTGATTCTGAGAATGTTTTTTCATGACATATTGTACTTCATGATTGTGGTAAAATTTCTTCGATTTCACTTGTGTTTATTTGTGAAAAAAATGGAAATTAGCACAATTTTGAAACCAATTTTTTTTTATTAGGGAGCTATAAGGGTTAAAAGTTGACCAGCGATTTCTCATTTTACCAACAAAATTTACAAAACCATTTTTTTTAGGGACCACATCACATTTGAAGTCACTTTGAGGGGTCTTTATGACAGAAAATACCGAAAAGTGACACCATTCCAAAAACTGCACCCCTCAAGGTGCTCAAAACCACATTCAACAAGTTTATTAACTCTCAACGTGCTTCACACCAATTAATTGAACCTGAAAGGAAAAGATGAACATTTAACTTTTTTTCACTAAAATTTTATTTTAGACCCCAATTTTTTTATTTTCACAAGGGTACCAGGAGAAATTGGACACCAAAAGTTGTTGTGTAATTTCTACTGAGTACGTTGATATCTCATATGTGGGGGAAAGCCATTGTTTGGGCGCACAGCAGGACTTGGAAGGGAAGGAGCGCCAATTGTCGTGTTCAATGTAAAACTCGCTCTAATTGACAGTGGACCCCATGTCACGTTTGGAGAGCCCCTGATGTGCCTAAACAGTGGAACCCCCCAACAAGTGACTCAATTTTGGAAACTAGACCCCTTAACGAACTTATTTAGATGTGTGGTGAGCACTTTGAACCCCCAAGTGTTATGCAAAAGTTTATGACGTAGAGCCAAAATAATATTTTTTCCACAAAAACAATGTTTTAGGCGCAATATTTTTATTTTCACAAGGGTACTAGGAGAAATTGGACACCATAAGTTGTTGTGCAATTTCTCCTGAGCACGCAGATACCCCATGTGTTGAAGAAAACTACTGTTTGGGCGCATGTCAGGGCTCGGAAGGGAAGGAGTGACGCTTTTGAATGCAGACTTTGATGGAACGGTCTGCGGGCGTCATGTCACGTTCTCAGAGCCCCTTTTGTGCCTAAACAGTGGAAATGCCCAACAAGTGCCCCCTTTTTGGAAGTGATAGCTGATTTTTGAATTCTATAATGTAGTGTCATACGTCAGTTGTGTAGGACAA
This sequence comes from Phyllobates terribilis, assembly GCF_046119375.1. Classification (NCBI taxonomy): domain Eukaryota; kingdom Metazoa; phylum Chordata; class Amphibia; order Anura; family Dendrobatidae; genus Phyllobates; species Phyllobates terribilis. Next base: position 420,761 of record NW_027363419.1, read on the forward strand.
CCTGACGAACACTGCACAACTGAAGCATGACAACCTGACGAACACTACGTCAGCTGTGTAGTGTTCGTCAGGTTGTCATATGTCAGAAATTAATTTAATAGTCCATGGAAGTATGGTACCTTTTGAAGCAGTCTTTCATGCACAGGCCAGGTTTGTCGGGACAGGTGTCACATTGATTGCGTATTCCCCTTTTATAACACACTCGGCACCTCTTTTGTGACTTACCTTTTTTTGTGAGGGATCTGCCCTGGGAAATGCTGGCCTGGTACAATTCGAGGTCCTTCAGTTCCGGAAGTACAGGGGCCTGCTCCGTCACCGCTGCCAAATATCAGGGCCTTGATAACTGTCTCCTGGAAGTGAAGATACGACGTAGAAGTCTGGCCTGCACATTGTAACAGAAGGAAAGCGTTGTGCATTGCCATCTATACAATGTGCATGGCCAGCTTCTTTTACCATAACTTGGCCTTTCTCAAAGCACTGTACGGCTGGAGGACTTGATCAGAGAGATCAACTCCCCCCCATGTACTTGTTGCACCCCAACACACAGTCTGGTTTGTCGACCTGTGTAGTGGAACCTCGTACAGTGCTGAGGGTGCTGCCATCACCATGTATGGTGGTCAAGAAAAGGACATCCCTCTTGTCCTTGTACTTGACCACCAACAGGTGGTCGGTACATTGGGTTCTGCTCTCACCCCTTCTGAGCAGTTGCCCAATTAGCGTCTTTGGGAGACCTCTCTGATTTTTGCGGTCCGTAGCGCAGGCTGCGGTACCTCGCACAGCGAGGGACTTGAAGAGCGGGATACTTGTATAAAAGTTATTCAAATACAGGTGATAACCTTTATCCAGCAGTGGGTGCACCAAGTCCCACACAATTTTCCCACTCACTCCCAGAACAGGGGAGCATTGAGGGGGTTCAATCCGAGAGTCCTTACCTTCGTAAACTCTAAACTTGTGAGTGTACCCTGAGGTACTCTCACACAGTTTATACATCTTGATTCTGTACCTGGCCCTCTTACTGGGCAGGTGCTACCGGAATCCAAGTCGCCCCTTAAAAGCGATTAAGGACTCATCCACACAGATGTCCCTTTGGGGCACGTACACTTCAGCAAACTTGTTGTTGAAGTGTTCAATGATCGGCCGAACTTTGAAAAGACCATCAAAGTTCAGGTCATCGCGTGCAGGACACCTTGCATTATGTTACGGATCCGGGTGGTGGAACCTCTGTGCTGCGGTGCAAGGAGGGGCCAGAGGGGCATGACTAAGTATCAACTCGGTCCTACCAAGGTCGCACGGCGGCTCAGTCGACTCCGTGAACCAGGGAGGAACCGAGCAGAGGGATCAAGTGGCACTCTGGGACCGACCTTGTATGAGAGCAGGTGACTCCCAGGGGTCAGAAGGCAGGAACTGGCCGGAACAGCAGATGAGCTTTGGCAGGCAGGCAGACGGGTGGTCCGGGTAAACGAGCAGGCTGATTAGGCAGATAGCCAGGCAAGTGTAACGGATAGGCAGACTGGCGGGCACTACAGGTAGACAGGTAGCTGGCAGATGATTCCAGGTAAGAAGGCAGGCGGGCACAACAGGTAACAGGCAGGTGCTTCCAGGTAATGCAGGCTGGCAGGCACGGCAGGTGACAGGCAGGTGCTTCCAGGTAAGCAGGCGGACAGAGCCCCTAGACAGACTGGTGGACTGGACTGTAGACAGACTGTCGGGCTGGAGAGTAGTCAGACTGACGGACTGGACTGAAGATCAGACTGGCAGACTGGACTGACTTGCAGAGGACCTGAGGGCTGAAGCAAAGAAAGAATCACAAAGCACCAACCTTGCACAAGCACCTCCATATTTGAGGAGGTGCCTTTTATAGGGGAAGTCCTCCGGCCATTGGCCGGATACTTTTTAGGACGACGTGCGCGGCCCCTTTAAGAGGGAGGGAGCGCGCGCGCATGCGCCCTAAGCACAGAGCCGGGGAAGCTGCGTGTACCAGCAGCAGCTGCAGGGAGGCCGGAAGACAGCGGAGCAGGGCCGCGGCGGTAAGGGTGACGGCGTCTCTGCCGGGCAGGAGGCAATGACGCCGATGCTACACATTATCTTGGTAATGCTAGAACTTGTGGATGGCCAGAAAACGTTTCCGGATCATGACCATTCGGAACACTGGAGTGTTATACAAAACGTCAACACTCCAGTATTGCCGAAGATCTGGCTTCTTCAGGATCCCCATGAGAAGGACCAGGCCCCAAAACTTCATAATTTCTACTGCGTCTACAGGAGACCAGTTAGAAAATGATGAAGAGGGGTTTTGTTCCAAAAATTGATGAGCGTATAAATTAGTTTGGCCCACCATGAGGTTTACAAAATCCTCAGAGAAAAAGACTTTGAAAAAGTCTAGTTGTGTGAGGCCGGTGGTGTCAAACTTGATTCCTGATTCCGCCACAAAATCAGAAATCAGTGGCTCATAATTTTTGGGGAGCGAGGTCCATATGGGATCAGTAGTGGGGAGCGCAGGATCATCTTCTCTCCTGTGACGACTGCGGGCGGTCCAGCAGCACCTGAGGAGGAAGAGGAGGAAGAAGAGGAGGAGGAGGAAGACAACGAAAAATAAAAAAAATGTGAGATCCTCGCCCTCGCTGTCAGTGTTGGAGGCAAGAAAAGCGTATGCCTTCTCCGCTGAATAGCGAGTTTGGGATGAGCGGGACATTTTTTGTTATGTATGTGGTGCATTTGTGTCAGTACTTTATTTAGAGTGTGTGGAAAAAAGGAAATATAGTATGTGGGGCAAACAGCGAGCACGAGTGTGGATTGGTGAACTATGTCACCGATCAACACTTGGCGGCTGCTGGATGTGCACACGGATGTGTGGGGAGTGAGAAGAGGGGAACTGGGGTGGATGAGGGGAGATCAGAGATGGACTTACCAAAGTCTTCTCTGTTCTTCTTTCAGCTGCAGGACTGGCCCTGGTGAACGGGAGCCCGGCGCTGGTGATCGGGAGCCCGGAGCAGGAGACCGGGAGCCCGGAGCAGAAGACAGAGACCAGGAGCCCTGAGCAAGAGACCTGTACTGGAGCTGGAGATCAGAACCAAGAGAATTAACAGGGACACTGGGGTGAGGGGGATTGGGGTTTGAAGGGGGTAAAAAGATAGGGGAGTGGGGAGAGAGGGATTGGGGTGGATGAGGGGAGATCAGAGATGGACTTATCAAAGGGTCAGCAGGATCAGCAGCAGGACCGGAACAGAAGACCCGGAGCAAGAGACCGGGATCCCAATGCTGGAGACCGGGAGCCCAATGCTGGAGACCAGAACCGAGAGAATTAACGGACACTGGGGTGAGGGGGATTGGGATGGGAAGTGGGGTAAAAGGATGGGGGAGTGGGGAGAGGAAGATTGGGGTGGATGAGGCAGGATAAGCAGCAGGAACGGAACAGAAGACCCAGACAGGAGCCGGAGCCCGGCGCTGGTGACGGGGAGCCTGGCGCTGGTGACCGGAAACCTGGCACTGGTGACCGGGAGCCCGAGGCAGGAGCCCGGCGCTGGTGACCGGGGGCTCGGAGCAGGAGACCGGGAGCCGAGCTGGAGACCGCTGCAGGACGCACCAAAAAAAATGGTGGTAAGGGGGGTGAAAAGAGGGGGGAGGGGGATTGGGGTGGATGAGAGGAGAACAGTCTTACCAAAGTCTTCTCTGTTCTTCAGCAGGATCAGCAGCAGGATCAGCAGCAGGCTCTGGAGCAGGAACCACAGCAGGTCAGGAGCAGGAGACCCAGGACGCCGGAGCAGAAGATCCAGGAGCAGCAGCAGCGACTGGAGTAGGTGAAAAGATGGTCTTGTGGTGTCACAGAATATTCTGTAGCACTACAAGGCCCAGCGACAGACACATCAGATGTGACAGCTCAGCAGAAATCCTCACCAAGTGTGAGGGTCTGCAGGGCAGTCACAGGGGGGTGATAGGTGGAGGTCACCACCCAGTCACCTCCCGGTCAAGTAATCTGATTGGAGCAATCGATGATGACATTGATCGCTCCAATCAGAGTATCTGAATACAGATGACCGGGCGGTCGCAGGGAGGTGTCACCTCCCTGTGACCCCCTGTGGTGCATGCTCTGCCCCAGTCATCTGATTGGTGACATTTATGGCTGTCCACCAACGTTCACCATCCAACCTGACAGAACTGGAGAGGATCTGCAAGGAAGAACAGCAGAGGATCCCCAAATCCAGGTGTGAAAAACTTGTTGCATCATTCCCAAGAAGACTCATGGCTGTACTAACTCAAAAGGGTGCTTCTACTCAATACAGAGCAAAGGATCTGAATACATATGACCATGTGATATTTCAGTTTTTCTTTTTTAATAAATTTGCAAAAATTTCTACATTTCTGTTTTTTTTCAAGATGGGGTGCAGAGTGGACTTTAATGAGAAAAAAAATTAACTTTTTAGAATTTACCAAATGCCTGCAATGAAACAAAGAGTGAAAATTTTAAAGAGGTCTGAATACTTTCCGTACTCACATATATCCATCTGAACTAACAGTCCTTCTGAGGACTAATCCATGTGCATATTTTCAGTGGTGAAAATGATAGCAGGAGTTAGGCACGCAGGCTGTCTGACACTAGTCTCACACTAGGTCTCTGTGAAGAATAGTATTAGTAAATTACAGGCCTGCTATTTAAAACCGTGGTTCTCTATGAGAGGTATCACATATATAACTGTGTTCCAAAATCAGCCATTTCTGCCTTTCATTTCGTTGCAGTGTGTCGGTCAAGCTATTCACACTAAGTCTCTGTGAAGAATAGTATTTAGTAAATTACCGGCCTGCTATTTAAAATCGTGGTTCTCTGTAAGACGTATCTCACATATAACTGTGTTCCAAAATCAGCCATTTCTACCTTCCATTTCGTTACAGTGTGTTGGTAAGCTATTCACACTAGGTCTCTGTGAAGAATAGTATTAGTAAATTACAGGCCTGCTATTTAAAACCGTGGTTCTCTGTCAGATGTATCGCATATAACTGTGTTTCAAAATCAGCCATTTCTAGTGAACGTGGAAAATATTGTCCTCCATTTAAAATGGGCAAGGTGCGTGGCAAGGGACGGGGAAATGGACTTGACGGTGATGGAGCATGCACAAGCCGAGGCCATGGGCAAGCTGAAATTGTATCACAACAAACACCCACATCTTGTTGCCCGACCTTCCTGTCCCAATTGCTATGGGACCACAGCACACCACTATTGAACCCAGAGCAATGTCAACAGGTTGTTGGTTGGATAGCAGATAATGCTTCCAGTCACTTTGCCACCACTTTGCCGTGTCTTCCACACGGTTAAGTCTCAGTAGCTGAGACGTGCAAGGAGGCAAGGACGTGCACGTGCTTGCTGATGGTGCTAGTTGAGAGTGTGCAATGACACATGCAGGGCGGGAGGCATCTTTGCATGCGCCATGGACAGTGGATTGGCGTGCACGCACAACAGCGGAAGAAGCAGAGGTGTCACCCACAGACACTGTTTCTGGACACTGGTGTTCGGCCCACTTAGTAGGGTGCTTTGGTGCCATGCGCCTGATCATGCTGGTGGTGGTCAGGCTGCTAGTTTTGCTACCCCTGCTGATGCTGGCCTGGCAGGTGGTGCAAATGGCCTTTTTGGGGTTATCGGCAGAGTCTGTAAAAAACAACCTGACTCAGGAAGACCTAACAGTTGTGCTGGCAACTTCCATCATGTTGGTGTTACGGGGAAAACTTTCTCACCTTGTGTCTGTGGCCACCACACTGCTTCTTTCTGCCTGTTGTGGTGCTACGCCTCCCTCCCCCTGTGTGCTGCTGTCCTTGCTCTGCATGTCCCCCTGCCAGGTTGGGTCAGTTACTATATCATCTACCACCTCGTCTTCCACTTCCACACCCTGGTCCTCCTCCTGACTTTCTGGCAATTGTGTCTCATCATCATCATCCACCTCTTGCGACAGTAATTGCACTTTCCCACCGTTGCTTTCGTGTGACCGTGGCTGCTCAAATATTTGGGCATCGCTACACGCGTTCTCCTCTTGACTCGCTTGAAGCTGGCCGGGTGAAAGTCTCGAATCTACAAATGGAAAAGTGAACAGCTCTTCTGAGTTTCCAAGTGTGGGAACATTTGTCTCCGGGCACTCGGCATGGTGGGAGGAAAGAGGATCAGGGTTAGGAATATGCGGTCCAGACTCACGGCTACTGAGACTTGACCATATGGAAGACAGGGTGGTAGTGGTGGTGGCAAAGTGACTGCTATATAACCAACAACCTTTTGACATTGCTCAGGGTTCAATAGTGGTGTGCTGTGGTCCCCAAGCAATTGGGACAAGAACTTCGGGCGACAAGATGTGGGTGTTTGTTGTTTGTTTGTGAGACCTAGTGGGAATAGCTTGACCGACACACTGCAAAGAAATGGAAGGCAGAAATGGCTGATTTTGGAATACTGTTATATGTGATACGTCTGACAGAGAACCACAGTTTTAAATAGCAGGCCTGTAATTTACTAATACTATTCTTCACAGAGAACAAGTGTGAACAGCTTGACCGACACACTGAAACAAAATGAAAATGTAAGCCATTATTTTCCATGTTCAGTTCAAACTTCTGGATTTTTATTGCTGTAATATCAGGATTAAGATAAAAAAAAAATTGGCCCTGGCCCCTGCTATATGAGGCTACAAATATATGTCAGAACAGCAGCAGCAGACAGAATTTTCAATGGACCCCCTTGTGCTGTATCATGCACTGCAGTCTGCCACATACACTGCCTGCCTGCCTAACTCCTGCTATCAAATTCACCACTGAATATATGCAGCTGGATTAGTCCTCAGAAGGACTGCAAGGCTATGTGCCCACGATGCAGAAAATTTCTGCAGCATTTCTGCATCTCCCTGGCAGAAAAAACGCATGCAGATTGTGCATGCGTTTTTCCTGACAAATACATGCGGATGTGAAGCGTTCTTCACATGCATTTCCACATGTGAGTGTCAAGCGCTTTCCAAGCGATTTTAGCATCACTTGGAAAGTGCTTGACAACTTGGTCACACTATATAAATCCATGCAAACAGCATGGATTTATATAGTGTGACTGTAAAGAACGGTAAAAAATAAAAAAATAAATCTATACTTACCTTCCGATGGCCCCCCGGTGTCTTGCTTCGCTCCGTTCTGGCTGCTGGGAGATCGCGTTGCCCTGTACTGAAAGACCTGCCGTCACATGACTATGACGTCAGCGCAGGTCCTTCAGTCCTTTGCGATTTGCCAACAAAGGAGAGCAAAGTGCTGCAGGGGCCATCAGAAGGTAAATATAATCTTTATTTTTTTTTTTTTTTTTTTTTTCACAGGTGCAATGGTACCCAGGTCTGGATGAGAATCTTCTCTCCTCCAGACCTGGGTATCATCCGCATATAGAAACGCATATAATCCGTGTGTACAAATGTACTGACACGGATTATATGCATTTCAATGCAAGTCAATGGCGGCGATTACGCTGCGTGTCCGCAAAATTAATGGACATGCTGCGGATTTTTGAGCGCAGCATAAACGCTGCGGAAAAATCAACAGCATGGGCACTGACATTGCGGAATACCATTGGGGACCATGGGGGACGGATTACCAAGCGTTTTTTAAACGTTTACGCTTCATAAACGCTTGAAAAACGCATAGTGGGCACACAGCCTTAGTTCAGATGGATATATATGTTGTGGAATACCTATACTAACTCTAAACAAGCAAATCTCTCCCTGACGCAGCAGCAGCTCTCCCTACTCTGCCTGTTTCCGGGGTAGACTGTGGCGAGCATAGCGGCGCCAGGTCTTATATAGGCCTGATGACGCTGTGCGGCCAGCCAATCACTGTAATGCCCACAACCAACATGGCTACGGCATTACAGTGCGATGCAGGCAATCCCTGCATGTTCATTGGCTCTCTAAAGAGCGCCAAACATGCAGGGAGGGGACCCGAGTTCCTGTCCTAGCAACACCGAAATATTCGCTGAGCTTTTCGAGCACCGTGATGCTCGGGCGAGAACCGAGCAGTGACAAGCACGTTCGGTAATTAATAAATAGTACCAACCCATAGAAAAACAAGTAACATGTTAGTTATTCTGCACAGTGAGGGGGAAAATAGTTAATATCAATGAGTGATATGTACTTCAAAAATGATGCCATTGAAAAATACAACTCCAAAAAAAAAAAAAAAAACTTGCACAGGCCTTAAAGGGATTTTCCAGGAATTGTTTTTTTTCTTTAATTTCATAGTCTTTAAAGGGGAAATATTAAATACAGCTTTACATACTCTTCCCTGCTCCTGTGAAGGATTATCAAAACTGCCTCCCCTCTTTGTTGGTAGGTGGGAGCAGTGATGTAAAGTCATCAGTGCTGCAGCCAATCATTGGGCTCAGCAGCTCATGCTGTCTGCATTGACAGAGTCACTGAGCCCAATAATTAGCTGTTGATGTGAAACCGCCAGTGCAAAACAGACCAGAGGCAGGGGTGAAAAGCTGAAGCAGATGATAAGTAATGTTCAGTTTGATATTTTCACCTATTGGGACTCTAAATAGGCTTTGTACTTAGGGGTTAAAAAAATCTGTGGAAGGAAAAAAAATACCAAATAAACGACCCCTATTTACTGCATTTCTACAAAGTACTGTATTTTGGAAGTATGTACACAGTTGTAATCAAAATGATTTAATCACCACTGCATATTAGGTTTATTAGTAAAAATGTACAAACTTTCTGCTGTTTGTGGGAAACAAACAAATGAAACAAACACTATTTACATAGCTCAACACAACTAATATAACAAGTGGTCTCTCCAAATTCATCAAAAAAGATGATTTTTAATGACTATTGCAGCCTCAGAATTATTCATCTCCTTTGTGACAAACATCCTTATTACTTATTTATTTTACTTTCTTTTATAGCTCCATCATATTCCACAGCACTTTACAGATATTATCATGACTGTCCCTGTAACACGGGTACTTTAGATGCAGTGACACAGAAACACAGAGCAGACAATACGGGGTTAATAAACGGGGGGATTTATAAGAACAAGGTCAATCTCCATGCAGGGAGCAACAAGGAAAATATGGGGGAAAAACAAGGGAAATAGCAGGTGAAAGTCTATAACTAACAGTTCACAGTCTGACAAGATGTAGCAGAGCCGAACCGGTTGTAAACGTCAGTTTGTACACTTAGCTGACTCCGGCTCCTCACAAGGCAGTCGCCAGCAGATGCAGGTGATGATTTCTTCAGGCTTCCCCGCCCAAACAATGCTCCTTCTTCTGGCAGCAGCGGGCGGTCTCTGGTTTTACCCGCTGAGCCCCTAGTCCATAACACGGCACCTTACGTGCCTCGGCTCCACGGACACTGAGTCCCTCCGGTCCACTGCACCCGACTCCTGATCCCAGTACTCGAGCCAGGAGCCTGGACCATCTCACACTGTTCTCCTGCGCAGGACTCAGCTCCGCTTTCCAGCCAAAACGTCCTCGTCTCTTCCTCTCTCTAGTCACACCAGGAGTCCCTTGATCACCTGACCTCCCAGCTCTGTCTCTGGACACCCCCCCACTTCCCAGTCACATGACTCCTGTGCTCGCAGTCTGTCTCCCCCCTGCAACAGGAGGTACAGCCCCAGCAGTTCCAGATCCCTTGCTCTGAAAGAACTTACACCCTGGTCTTCCCCCTTACATCCCCATTGGAGCTCACAATCTAGATTTCCTATCAGTATGTCTTTAGAGTGTGGGAAGAAACCAGACCCAAAGGAAACCCACACAAACATGGGGAGAAGATACAAATTCCTTGGAGATGTTGTTCTTGGTGGGATTTGAATCCAAGACTCAAGAACTACAAGGCAGCAGTGCTAATCACACTGAGCCACTGTATTTTGTATTATGTCATGCGAATTGTGTCCTGCGTCTTAAAAATATTAATGTAATGTGATCAGTGTTAATAGTATTGTGATGTAATATGAATAGTGTAATGCGATAAACATGTTAATGATGTTGGTAGTGTATATAATTGACCATAGTGTAAGTTAGAGTTAAAGGTTGGGACTAGGCCACAGTGGGAGGGGCTAGTATAAGGGAAAGTGACAGCTTCCTGCTAGGAAGTCCAATAGGGTCGAGAGTACAAAGTGAGCGGACTAAAAGGTCCATAGTGAGCAGTGCTGCATTGGAGGTGGACCCTGAATGAGAGGAAACTGAAGGGAAGGGATAGTGAGATCCTGAGGAAAAGTGACTGTAGTATCGGCATCTCTGCCCTCTGACAGGCAGAGACGCCGTCCCTCTTACCGCCACGCTCCCCGCCCGGCGTCCTCTGGTGCTCCTGCATCTGCTGCCGGTGCGCGCAGATTCCCTGGCACTGTGATTAGGGCGCACGCGTGCTCCCTCCCTCTCAAAGGGGCCGCGCGCGCCATCCTAATGAGTCCCCGACCAATGACCGGAGGACCTCCCATATAAAGGGCACCTCCTCCAAAATGTGCAAGGTTGTAGCTTTGTGTGTTTAACTCTGCTTCAGCCCCCAGGCACCGCTGCTTGCCTGACTATCAGTCCAGCCCGCCAGCCTGACTACCAGTCCTGTCCGCCAGCTTGTCTACCCTCCAGCCTGACAGTCTGCTTACAGCTCCGTCTGCCAGTCTGTCTATGGGCTTGGCCAGTCCGCTAATACGGAGCTTTAACGTGCTACCTGTCTCCGCCAGCCAAGGACCCTCTCCAGCACGACGGTCTGCCTAGGGTCTACCCGCCAGTCTGTCTATGGGCTAGGCTAGCCTGCCTACTTGGAAAACCTGCATGTTACCTGGAGGCTCCTGCCTGCACCTGCCGTGTATACCTGACAGCCTACTTAGAGGCTCCTGCCTGTCACTTGCCGTGACCACCTGACAGCCTACCTAGAGGCTCCTGCCTGCACCTGCCGTGTATATGACGCGCCCCTGGGCCTGTGTCGCGCTGCGTTGCGCACGCGGGAGCTTACCCGGAGCCGGATCTCTTGAGGGTTGTAGTCTCGTGGCGGTGATCCGGTCCGTGCCCAGGGAGTCAGACTAAGTGGCGCTGTATTAGCGGTAGATGTTGTACGACTACGCCACCCGTTGAGTACAGCTAAGGAGCTGCTGCTGCAGGGCAGACCGCTGAGGCCAGTGGTAGGATTGTGCAGCGTGATAGTATAACCCCCAACGGGAGGGGTATGGCCTCAGGGCAGCCGACGTGGATGATGGGGGTAGCAGGAACCACTCGGAGACGGTGCGGTGTAGTTCAGGGTCTTTACTGGTGACAAAGATAGACCCTCCCGGAGTACTGGCTAGCGATTGGGGCCTGGTCAGTCCTTGAGCAGATGGGATCTCCCCTGGCCAGGCGGAGTTGTAGGCCTCCCAAACTAACGATACTCTTCCGGCTACCTTGCTAGAGGCGGGTATAAGTAGCCCACGTCCCTGAGTGTACCGTGTGGTGCTCACCCGTATGGCCGGTGACTCGGGGCCTTCTAGTAGCTTCCGCTCCACGACGGCGGTGCTGGTCCCACGCGTGTGACCGTGCCTTCGGGTTCCTGGGCCAGAGGACCTGCAATCCCCTGCCGGTCGGTTTCTGCTGCTGGATAGGAGTTAGTCCCCACAGCCTCGGACTCCGGATCCGGTGATAACTTCTCAGTCAGGGCGAGCTCTGCAGCTGCCAGCCCCTGACTCCTTGTAGCACTGCTCCCACAGAGCTCCTGATGTTCTTTTCCTATATCTGCTTCTCTGTCTCTACTTCTTCTCTACTTCTGGCATGGCCCAGGAGCTGGGCCCAGCCGGAGCCACAGCTCCCTGTCAGCCCTCCTGGCTGAACTCTCCCTCTCAACTCTCTCACCCTGCCTCAGCCCCAGGTTTATATAGGGGAAGTTCTTCCCCTCCCAGGACTGGGCAGGAGGTGTGGCATGCATAGGATTCCTGACCAAGAGACCTCCCACCTGCTCTCAGACATAACATTGCTGTTACTGTGGAAACCAGACCCCTGGGGTGCCACATTCCCCCCTAGTGAAATTTAGTACTCCGGGACTAAACATATTTTTAAAAAAACATAACAAGGTATAAACAATAATAATACAATAAGAAAAACACATAAAGATGGTCACGGCGTGTCCGCAACCGGGTGCAGTTTTTGAAGAAAAGCAAGGTGTCCATTTCACCAAAACAGGGAGACGTAACCAGGTAGGGGTCTGTCCTGCCCCGAGTCCTTAACAGTCTTTAGTCCATTCCTAGGTTACGCTCCAACCATGTACAAAGGATTCCCGGTAAATCCACCAAAGACTCCCATAAATTACTAGAAACACATAATTATTTACAGGATATGGCCGCTCTCAGTCCTCGGCCAGTGGGGATAAGGAATGGCTGCTCACAGTCCTCAGCCTGTTTTAAGATAGGGGCACATGGGGAACAATTCACTAATCCCAACGGGGACCATATTTTAATTAGCAGCAGTCCTTGTACCCTTACGGGTAACTATTTACAGCTCTTTATTCACGCTACTTCCCTTCAGTAGCTATGTCCTCTTTGTGCTCCCTCCTGAGGGTAGTCCTCAGACCCGTCCGGGTCCTCTTGGCTTTCCTCGTATTGGTAGTACTGCAGCTCCTCCTCGGTTAGCTGGGTTAGTATCTCTGCGACAGTCCTCCTCCCAGGTGGCCAGGACTTTACCTCCCTTTGGGCTGCCCCGGTTAATTGGGCCACCAGGATGCTCACTTTTTGCTCCTCTGTGAGGGGGTACACCTGGAAGAGGCTATCCAGCTTTTCTCTAAAGTCATGCAGGGTATGTGACTCCCCTGAGTACTGGGGTAGCCAGGCTGCCCCCGGGATATAGGGCATGGTGAAAGGCATGACCGCAACAGCGGTGGCGCTGGCGGGGGTTGAAGCGGTGAAGCTCTCCTCCGTATCCGGCATCCTTCTCCCCCCTAGTGGACCGTGGCCTACCTTGCGATGATCCTCTTCCGTAGGCCGCGGCTCCGCAGTGGATCGTCAGGGTTGAGGACCTTCCGTCGCGCTCCTGTGACGTCGGCGTCTGCTGGGCTCCTTCCAGGACCTTACGCAACGTCCGGACGTGAGGCGGGGCTTCAGTTCTCGCGCGCTTTCGGAGTCCATGCCCCTCTTCTTCCCGCGCGGCGTCCTCAAGATGGCGTCCAATGGCGGGAAAACTCCACGTATGGCGGGAAGAAGGCTGAAGATGGCGCCGGATGGCGGGAAAACTCCACCGATGGCGGGAAGGAAGCGGAAGATGGCGCCGGATGGCGGGAATCTTCACCACAGGTAAGTTTGAACAGTCTTTTTCAGGCACGCAGTACCCGGTGGTTGCGGGCACGAGATCCTGCCGACTACGCCAAAAGTTGACGCGCCCCTGGGCCTGTGTCGCGCTGCGTTGCGCACGCGGGAGCTTACCCGGAGCCGGATCTCTTGAGGGTTGTAGTCTCGTGGCGGTGATCCGGTCCGTGCCCAGGGAGTCAGACTAAGTGGCGCTGTATTAGCGGTAGATGTTGTACGACTACGCCACCCGTTGAGTACAGCTAAGGAGCTGCTGCTGCAGGGCAGACCGCTGAGGCCGGTGGTAGGATTGTGCAGCGTGATAGTATAACCCCCAACGGGAGGGGTATGGCCTCAGGGCAGCCGACGTGGATGATGGGGGTAGCAGGAACCACTCGGAGACGGTGCGGTGTAGTTCAGGGTCTTTACTGGTGACAAAGATAGACCCTCCCGGAGTACTGGCTAGCGATTGGGGCCTGGTCAGTCCTTGAGCAGATGGGATCTCCCCTGGCCAGGCGGAGTTGTAGGCCTCCCAAACTAACGATACTCTTCCGGCTACCTTGCTAGAGGCGGGTATAAGTAGCCCACGTCCCTGAGTGTACCGTGTGGTGCTCACCCGTATGGCCGGTGACTCGGGGCCTTCTAGTAGCTTCCGCTCCACGACGGCGGTGCTGGTCCCACGCGTGTGACCGTGCCTTCGGGTTCCTGGGCCAGAGGACCTGCAATCCCCTGCCGGTCGGTTTCTGCTGCTGGATAGGAGTTAGTCCCCACAGCCTCGGACTCCGGATCCGGTTATAACTTCTCAGTCAGGTCGAGCTCTGCAGCTGCCAGCCCCTGACTCCTTGTAGCACTGCTCCCACAGAGCTCCTGATGTTCTTTTCCTATATCTGCTTCTCTGTCTCTACTTCTTCTCTACTTTTGGCATGGCCCAGGAGCTGGGCCCAGCCGGAGCCACAGCTCCCTGTCAGCCCTCCTGGCTGAACTCTCCCTCTCAACTCTCTCACCCTGCCTCAGCCCCAGGTTTACATAGGGGAAGTTCTTCCCCTCCCAGGACTGGGCAGTAGGTGTGGCATGCATAGGATTCCTGACCAAGAGACCTCCCACCTGCTCTCAGACATAACATTGCTGTTACTGTGGAAACCAGACCCCTGGGGTGCCACATATACCTGACAGCCTACCTAGAGGCTCCTTCCTGCACCTGCCGTGTATACCTGACAGCCTACCTGGAGGCTCCTGCTTGTCGTGCTCATCTGCTATACCGGTCAGTCCCTGCCATCTGAACTGTGGGAGTCACCTACTCTCTTACAAGGTTGTCCCCAGAGTAGCACCTGGTCCCTCTGCTCGGTCCCTCCCTGTTCACGGAGTCGATTGAGCCGCCGTACGACCTTGGTCGGTCCGAGTTGATACCTAGTTACGCCCCTCTGGGTCCCTCCTTGCACCGCAGCACAGTGGTTCCACCACCCGGATCCGTAACAGTGACTGATGAGACAGAGTGGCTTCCCGGAGACGGGTCCTTGGAGTGGATGCCAAGCCACGAGACCTTGGGCTTGTAACGCAGAAAGAAATGTCCTTAACAGAACTTTCAAACTGGGACTAATGTGGGTCCCGAGCAGGAGCTCCAGGGCCACAGTAGTGGAAGAAATAGGATGCGGAACCGCTGAACAAGTAGCGGAGGCTTGTTAATCAGGACCGCTGCGTTAAAGCTGGGTTGTGGCGAAGTAAGGAGAAACAGCAGATACAGAAAGCCCTGGAGTATACTACAGAGGAATGATACTGTGTGGAAATTGCTTCATACTGTAAAGGAAACGTCTTTAAGACTTTGTACCCGCTATCCCTTTTATATAACCCTGATCAAGTTGCCATTCAGTAGAGTTTATTTTCTAATGATGGCCTCTCTCATTGAACTGTGAAACATCTGGTTCTGGAAAACCAGCAACATTAGCTACATTTTGCCTGCATGGGTGTAAGGATCTCACAGCACAAATCCACACACCCAGCCAGGACCTTCACTTTCATGTAATGTGCCGGGGCGCTGGAGACGAGTGCCTCGCCCACGGATACTGCTCCACGCTGTGTTACACCACCATGCTGCTAACTCTACTTAGTAGAATTGCAATGGTGATAGCCAGTCAGACATAGCTTCTGGAAGCATGCTTGGGGAATCTTAACCCATTCATCATGGTCTACAGGTAACTAATTTTCTTGGCTTTCCATGTTGCAACCGCCTTCTTCAAATCCCATCAAAAATTTCTATGGGCTTCAATTCAGGCGACTGTGACAGCCACCTGAGAATCTTCTAAGACTTCTTCTGAAACCATGCCTTGGTGGACCTTTGGGATCATTGTTCTGTTGGATAGAATAGTGTAATAATAGAATTGGTGCGAATTGATTTTCAGGACCCAATCAATTGGCCAGGTCAGTAATCTGTGTCTGCTCTAAGGGCGCCCTGAGAACCGCCTCTTGCCTAACGGCATCTTCGGCTCCTCCGGCCTGGCACCACATCATTGTTGGAGTGTGATGTACATGTGATGTCGCACCAGGCCAACTAATCAAAAAAAGATCCACCGATGCCAGGAGGTAAGAAGTGATATTCAGACCTCCCTTCCAGCAAGCACTGATTACGGACGTGGCCGATGAATTAGATCCTGTGACTTGGTTCGCACCAATTCTAAGGCCACATTCACACGTTCAGTATATGGTCAGTATTTTACCTCAGTATTTATATGCCAAAGCCAGGAGTGGAACAATCAGAGGAAAAGTATGATACAAACACGTCACCACTTCTGCATTTTTCACCCACTCCTGGTTTTGGCTTACAAATACTGATGTAAAATACTGACCAAATACTGAACGCATAAATGTGGCCTAAGGTCGTAGACAGACAGCCGTATAACTCAGGAGAGGATCGCATCGCAATATTCGGACTGGCTGTCGGCTCCTGACCTGAGCGTAGCAGCATGTATTTCTCTGCAGCTGTCACGCTCAGGTCAGGAGCCGACAGCCAGTCCGAGGATTGCGATGCGATCTTCACCCGAGTTATATGGCTGTCTGTCTGCGCCCTAACGCTCAAGCTTCATCTTCCTCAGGAAGACCCTCCACACGCTGCAGGTTTCCAGTGGCAGAGGAACTGTAACAATCGTGTGGTCATTAAGTGATTTACTACAAATTGAATTCTGTTGTGTTTTTTACCAGTTTTATTTCTATGTTGATTTGCATATTACTAGACTGTTAGTTCTTTTTTGTTAAAATAATATAGTCAGTGATCGTCAAATGTGAAATTTCACTTCAGATATGTGCACACAGGAGTGTTTGAGGCTGTATTGGAGCAGAGACTGAGCGGAAACTCTCCAAATCCTCCTCAAAAACTTAGAGGATCTGCTGTGAAAACTGCAAAAAAGACTCGGTGTGCACATAGAAGAGGTGTTTCAGGATCAATATCCGGCACCCCCGCCGATTAGCTGTTTTCAGCTCTGGTGGCTGCCAGATGTAACCAGTGAATGGAGTGAACAGCATGGTCCGGTTCGTGGCCTATTGGCTGTTCATGAATATTTCAGCTCAGTTTTTATCCACTATGCAATAAGAGCTGCACACAGAACAGCCAATACACCGTGAACAGAGCTGTGGGGGTCTGCATGGGTCACTTTCACATCCCCCCGCTGCCAGAGCTGAAAACAATTGATTGGTGGGGTACTGCGTTCTGGGACACCATGCATCTGATACTGATGACCTATCCTAAAGGCCCCGTCACACTAAGCGATATCGCTATGTGTGACACTTTGCAACGATCAGGCCCCTGCTGTGAGGTCGCTGATCGTTGCAAAGTGTCCTGGACCATTTTTTGGTCGTTGGCCTCCCGCTGGCCAGCACACATCGCTGTGTGTGACCAGCGGGACCAACGATCTGGCTGGTAACCATGGTATATATCGGGTTACTAGGGGCACGCGCGCACTTAGTAACCCGCTGTTTACCATGGATACCACTCTGCTACAGTGAGCGGAGGCTCCAGCGCACCGTAGCAGAGTGGTATCCATGGTAAACAGCGGGTTACTAGGGGCACACGCGCACTTAGTAACCCGATGTTTACCATAGTTACCAGCCTGCTCCTGCTTAAGCAGCAGGCTGGTAACGGGAGCAGGACATCGTGGAACGATTCTTTCCACGATATCGCTGCTCCCCTCATCGCTGGTGAGCCTGCCTGTTTGACAGCTCACCAGCGATGTATTAGCGATGCAGCAACGATCCCTGACAGGTCGTATCGTTGTCGGGATCGCTGCTGCATCGCTTAGTGTGACGGGGCCTTAAGAATAACTTACCAGTATCTTAAGCCTGGAAATCCTCTTCAGATTACTACATATATGTTGTAGGTAGGCAGAGCAAAAACATTGTCTGCTGAGAGCACAGAATTAAAGGTGTTGTCCAGGCATACTGTAGTTACAATGTTTACAGTCCGCTGGAGCAAAAAAACAGCTGATCGGTGGGGGGCGCTGAGTGTCGGAATCCCACCAATCAGCTGTTCATGACCTATCCTGTAGATAAGTCATCAACACCATAAGCCCAGACTCCTTTACACCTGAGATGAGTGAATGTGCAGTGCCTTAATACTTGTGCCAACTTCATGTCAGCTCACTAGGGACATCTAGTGGTCGCTATCTGAAAGTACATTTACAACTGAAAAATAATCTGTTCGCTATTTTGACTCTCCAAGACCACTATCACTATTAAATGGGTACAAACTCAGGTGTAGTAGTAATAATAAATGTACCTTAGAAACAGAAGTTTTAATATCTCCTGCTTTGTTGCAAATTACTCTAATATCGTAGACTGGATGTTTCTTTAGCAGACGTGTATCGAGCACTGGTGGACACAGGCAGAAAAGGGCCCCTGTGCAAGAACAATATATGGGCCCTTTGCAGCCCCAGAGCTGCTAAAAATGCAAAATTGCACCTGCTTTGGAGGTAGAAATGGGCCCTTTTACCTCTTGGGCCTCTGTGGGACCGCAAAGGTTGCACCAATGATATGTCCGCCCCTGGTATCCAGTGATCTCCTCATAACCCCTCTCCTTTAGGTTAGATTGATGCCTCTGACCTCTCCTGCATCATCCACTGTTATATGCATAAACATCAATCAAATCTAAACAAAAAGGGGTCGCTGCTGAGACCACAGGATATTTGGCTACTAGAGAAACTGTGGAGGCTTTTAAAGGGAATCTGTCATCCCCGGGGACCTATCAGACCTCTAATATGGGCATACAGGTGATAGAAATGTAAGTCTATACATACCTGTATGCCTAATATTAGAGGTCAGCTTGCTTTGAAATGTCTTTTTATTCAGTTAGTTTTCTCATTCTTGAGAGCCGGGGGACGGACAGAAATCCCAAACTACTTTGCTAATTACAATGTTCCCCCCCTCCCCTGCCCTGTGACGTACAGTCTCGTCTTCCAGATCCCGTGCATGCACAAATCATCTATAACGCAAGGTGCACTTTTTTTTATCCCGGCTATATTTTTTCCAGCAGTGATCCTTCCAGACATTTAGGCCTCATTCAGAAGTCTGTTTTCCACATACTTGTTTTTAATGGATTACAAAAAATAATAAGAAGAATAATAAAAAGAATCAAAGTGCTGTATCATGATGCAGAGTAGACAGAGTACATAATTTCTCCATCTTGTCCCTTGTCTGAGTCCGTGGAAATTGGACTGCACTCAGATGACATCCGAGTGCAGTTCAATGTTTCACACTGATGTCATACAAGTCCATAGACTTGTATGCAAAATCGGCATGAGAAAAAAACACTAGTTGGCACTGCCCCACAGTATAACATTGGGCAGAGTGCTATCTGATAAAACATCGGACAGCACTCGGCCATGTTAAGCGGTCGTGTGGACGAGTCCTCAGTCTGAGCCTGCCATTGATAATTATGACTTGACACTATAGGTCCCATTATTTTCTTTGTGTTGTCAACCAGACATTTAACAGAACGAGTATTTTTTAAACACATTTATACACAGATCGTTTATTCTTGTAATGATTTAATCCTATTTGTATCTCTATTTATACCCAGCTTTACGCATACAAGGACTCTATCTGTCTCACCCTTTTTTACTGCATAGATTCATTTATCATCAGGTTTTTAATCTTATGTATTTTTATTTTTAATGATTTTAATGATCTTTTAATCTTATGTATTTTTAATAATGTTTGTGCTTTTTCACAATATCCCTCTACCCCTCATGACATTTATCAAGGGATGCGGTGATCTTTTTTTTTTAACTTAAAAGTAAGTTCAAGAGATAAATACGTGGCACATGGCAAATGGTGAAAATATACATTTTTCCCCAGTTAAGGTTTATTTTTTACAGCATTGACCATTTCATATCAATTACATATTAACTTTATTCTGTGGGTCAGTACAATTAACATAAAATCACCATTTACTTATGTTTTATGATGTCTGTATGAAAATAACACATTTTCAAAAACAAAACAATTTTACATTGCCATATATGGAGAGCCATAACTCTTATATATATATAGGTGCTGTGAGGACCCGTGGTCTTCCGTGGGGGTAACGCTACTCAGACAACGCAGGGTGAGGGTAAAACAGCGTGGCAATATTTTATTGAACCACAAAGCGGACAATAAACACTTAGAACAGTCCCAGCGAATGCCCAAGATGGTGCAACATTACACAGTCTCACCCTTCCTTCTCCGCCCGCCTGGGATAGAACAGCTGCAACTTTGGAGACTTCCAGGGCTGACTACCTCAACCAGTGGCCCCCCGCTTCTGGTGGGCCCCCACAGAGAGAAGGTAGCGGCAAGCTTAAGAAGCTAGCAGTCCATCGAGGTACAAGGCCACAAGACCCGAGGGTCCCAACCTGGCCTATCCGAGAGTTTCCATGGGGCCAGATGACCAGTGGGTCCCTCCTGGCAACTCCCAATATCTCCATGGGTTCTAAGCAACCGGTGAGCCCCTACTAGCAACCCCAAAACAACATATCCATGGCGCCAGGTGACTTCTTCGTCCTCTCTTGGTCTCCCTAAAAGTATCCATGGTCTCTCTGATGGTTAATTGAGGAGATCTAAATCTTTCCAGTCAGGGCCATATCTTTAGACTAGAATCATGTAGAATATAAATCTGTGTCTCTTTGGATGCCATGCAATCCATCTACTTTCCTGAATGATGTCTCGTATTTTCCTTCTAAGGTCTTTCTGATGTTCCTTGATTCTCTGTCCCAAGTCTTATTCTGTCTCAGAAACACATGTCTCTTCTTAAATACACATCCACAGGTTAAGAATTAATGAGTTCACTAGGAGGAATATTTCTGTGTAGGCACACATAAACGACTGACCAAGGTTACGGAAGTGGCTTAGTGTAAAATAAAACTGTGGATTGCTACATAGTTTGTGTCACTCATTCTTTACTTTCAAAGTTGGGAAGTATGCGTCTGTGCCTCCATACCTAATAATGCCCCCTTTGTGCCTCTTTATTATAAGAATGCCCCATTTAATTTGGCAGTACCACAGAGCTCAGTGATTGGCTGCAGCGCAGTTGACATGAAGATGCAGCTGATTAAAAATGTCTGGAGCAGCAAAAAGCAGTGCTGGACCCCGGGTGAGTAAAAGCTCAGTTTGATTGTTTGTTTGTTTCCTCATGACCATCGTTGGAGTTCGGCCGTTTAACCCACTGGATGTAATAGAGTCAATAGTGACTGTGTCATTTAGAGGAAATCAAATTATATGTCCTAAAAAAAATGTTCATAGTGTGCAAAAGTAGCAAAGCATAAAAAAACTAAACACATCTGGGATCACTGTAAGGTCGGGGCTACACGAGTGTGAAAAAAAATAGTGGAAAAAATTTGGATGATTTTTATCGATTTTGCCATCCGTATGGCATCATTCCTTATTTATAAAAAGATCAGAAATTTGATATAAATTTACAAAAAATTGCAATTTTCAAACTTTAAATGATTATCCCTTTAATCCAGATAGTCATACCACACAAAGCAATAATGACTTACATTTCAATCATGTCTGCTTTCCATCAGCACCATTTGTAAAATGTAAAAATGTTTTATTTTGTTAGCATTTTAGAAGGTTTAAAAATGGAGGAGTAATTTTTCATATTTTCAAGGAAATTTACAAAACTTATTTTTATAGGGATCTGTTCAGGTTTGAAATTACTTTGAGGGTCCTATATATTGGAAATCCCCCCAAAAGTGATACCATTTTAAAAACCGCATCCCCGAATTAAAAATGTAATTGCTTTCAGGTGGTTCATTAACCCTTCAGGTGCTTTTCAGGAATGAATGCAAAGTGGCATAACAGGAATGAAAAAGTTTATTTTCACCACCTACATTTTAATAACTTCTGAACAGGCCACTATACGCGGCAGACTCTAAGGCCGTTATTCAACTGCCATGGCGAACATCAGGACCGCACGATCAAGATCTCAGGGTGCCAATGTAGTTAAAGAGGGAGCCCCCAAACTCTGTTACCCATCTAGATGCTGTAGTCACTATTGGCAGCAGCATTTAAGGGGTTAAATGGCCATAATCAGTGCCGACCCTGATCGTGGCTGATGCAGCAAGTTGTTAGCTATAGTGTACAGCTGATAGCTGCAGGATTGTCACCTGTCGGGGGATGCTAATCTCTTATATCGCAGGTCCGTAAAAAGACGTATTGGTGGTCACTATGGGGTTAAAAACAGAATTGTTTCTTAATCTGATGCTTTTTGTCACAATATACACATACACATTATACAGACACATGACCTACATATTATATATACACATATATACATGACCTTTAGATATACACATGACCTGTACATATATACACTGTATATACACAGGAAAAAATAGAAAAATGCTCCAAAGAACCAAAGGATGAATTAAAACAAGCAAAGTTTATTGTTACATATTAAGAATATGCGGGATACGGGATGAGGTGCCACACACCCCAAAGTAGATAGTCTTAAGTCAAGATACAGGAGGATTAGATGGTATTATGCCGTTTCTCCGCTTAGTGGTAAATTGTGCTCCATTCTGGAGCCACAAATGGGAAACTCGTAAAAATCCTCTGTTCTTCAGCCGGAATTGTCTCGTTCAGGTCTTCACTGCGCGGTGCTGGGATCTGCTGTCTCATGCTGACATTCATGCTCCTTCTTATAATAACTGGAGATGGCGCTTTCCCTGTTTCTATGTCTGTCCAGTTTAGATTTGAAAATAAGGGGTGTTTTCTGATTTTTCCATTAACCCCTAGCCGGACATAATGGTCTTTGCAGAGTAGTTTGGACATAATGTCCACAGCATCGTGGTCAGTGAGGTTTTCATATGATGGTTCAGAGTAGATGACATTTCTCTCAATCTCTTCAGTGGTGTCTCCTGGAAATGGTGAGTCTTGGAAAATCATGTTGTACAATATGACTCCAAAGGCGAACCAATCTACACCTTCATCATAAGCGTCTCCCATGATCATTTCTGGGGCGCCATACCCAGGTGTTCCACTGAAATCTCTGGCATTAAATCTCTTATCAAACTCATAAAGAGATAGTCCAAAATCAGTAATCTTTATGTGGCCGTCACCAGTCAGCAGGATGTTATCCGGTTTTAAGTCCCGGTGAATGATGTCATTGCTGTGCAGGAATTGTAGGCCACAGACGATTTCTGCTGCTATAAAGGTTACAGGTTCCTTCAGGGGAATGGTACTATATATATAGTCATGCAGATCCCCTCCACTGGCCAGCTCGGTGACAAAATAGGCATGGTTTTCAGTATGAAACGCGGCATGGCAATGAGTTAAGAATCTGCTGTTGTGGCTAAGCTTCAGGACATGGTGCTCAACAAGGCATTCAGGGAAGGAGATTAGACTTTCCTTCTTTATGATTTTAAGGGCCACACTTTGTTTCTGTATCTTATCCGTGGCCAGTACAACCTTCCCATAACTCCCTTCTCCAAGTATGCCATGGCAGATAAACTTATCCCTGGTGAGAGGGACAGTGGTCTTTATTTTTTTGCTACTGGGGCCACTAAATTCACCTGAGATGTCATCTTGACTGGTGGCTGGATCTTCATGATGTTTCCTTTTTCTCCCAGTTCTCTTCTCTTCTGCTGCACTTTCATTACCTCTCGTGTTAATGATCCTGGTTGGACCCACAGTCTCTCTTTTCCTCTCTCTTGTACTCAGCTTTTGTAGATTGGTATCAGCTTGATTTGTGATGTATCCCACAAACTTGTCACATCTGTTTCGTACAGTGTCTAGGAAGGAAATATTCTGGGTTCTCTCATTGTCAGGTAATATTTGACCATCCTGCCCAGATTTCTTGGAGTCCATCTTCCTTATCTTTGGTGGAGGTTCCTGGTTATTTCCAGTGTCTTCTCCATCTGGTGTTTCTTTCCTTTTTCTCTTTCTTTTCCCTGTAAAGTCCATGTTGCATCAGGCAACAACAGGGAAATTATCCAAAAACTTATGTAAAATTACTAAATGCAATCCACACGTATATTGTAGTCAAAACCAACTACAACTAAAGCTCAATGGCTGCAGTCAGTTGTATATGGAACTTTGTGGAATGTGATGTCACTGTGCCGGTGATGTCACACTCACTGTGATGTCAGCAGATGTATGTGAGTGTTACATCACTGCTGAACATGAAAGTCTCGGAAGGGGCGGGGCTTAGTCACCAATAGCAACCTGACTAGTCACACTATTATAAAAGAAGAGTTAATGACTTATAAATGACTACCTGGGCAGATCTGGCATTATGCAGACTGGAAAAGCTGGGTAATAACCTCTGTCCAAAATGTGACACATTGTTTCTGTAGGCTAAATATATACAAAAGGAAAATATTAGGAGTGTTATAGAACAACTCTTCATTTTTACATAACACTGGTTCAATTAAATTGATATTAAATAGGTTGCTGTTACAGTAATAAAAATATAAGGCACGAATGTGCTTAAAATAAAAAATGGTGGCATACGCTCCCTACACTGCCCTCGCACATCAAGCGCAGTCCACTTCGGAGATCGGTGACGACTCCTGAAGTGATGCCTACTTTTTTACAAAGTCAGAGAACCAGCGCAGCTAGTGATTGGCTGCAGCTGTCAGTTACTAGAAAAGTGAGTCATGCGTTTTTTTCTCTAATGATGTGCTCTTCTAGTGATGATGGGAAGCAGTACGGTATACCACTATTTGTGAATTACTGGTGGACTTGTTACCACTACTGGAATCTAAGAAAATCCTTCCAGCAAAGAGCCAGCTCACGGTGTAGACAAAACGCATGAAGCTTATACCCAGACCCTCCATATGGCCTCCTTGGCTCTTGTGCACTGGCCTTAAAGGTTTTCTTCACCTCAGGAGCTCACCGTTTCCCTGCTGCCCAGCTTCCTTTTGTGCGGAGGTTGTGGCGTTGTTGTCAGACTGTGTGCTCTTCGTTTCTGCAAGCAAAGTCATCCTTGTCTTACAGCATTGGAGGAGCTGGGTGGTCCTGAACCTGTCCTGATCCAGCAATCCAGCGAGCTTCAGAATTGCTCCTTGCCTAGTAGATTAGTTACTCCTCAGCTGTAAGCAATAATACTTAAAAATGACTCCATTCTTGGAGAGGATTTTTAATAACAAGCAAATTGCAAAATTGCTTTTGCTTTTTTCAAGTGCTTTAAAATTGTACCCATTTATGATGAGACAACCCCTTCATAACATAGCTGCTCCTGTGGTAAGAATACACTGCTCTTCTGTTTTATGCTTTTAAATTGAAAAATCAAACAAAATGAGAACAAGAAATATATCAGAGCAGGGAAATCTAAATACAGTGAAGGAAAGAATTATTCCATCCCTTGCTGTTTTTGTAAGTTTGTCCACTGACAAAGACATGAACAGTATATAATTTTAAGGGTAGGTTAATTTTAAGATTGAGAGAATATCCCCCCAAAAAAATCAAGAAAATCCCATTGTATAAATTAGATACATTTATTTGCATTTTGCAGTGAGAAATAAGTATTTGATTCCCTACAAACCATTATGAGTTCTGGCTCCTACAGACCAGTTAGATGCTCCTAATCAACTGGTTACCTGCATTAAAGACAGCTGTCTTACATAGTCACCTGTAGAAAAGACTTCTGTCCACAGACTCCATTAATCAGTCAGACTCTAACCTCTACAACATGGGCAAGACCAAAGAGCTTTCTAATGATGTCAGGGACAAGATCATAGACCTGCACGAAGCTGGAATGGGCTTCAAAACCATAAGTAAGACGCTGGGAGAGAAGGAAACAACTGTTGGTGCAATGAGTAAAGAAAATGGAAGAAATAGAAAATGACTGTCAATCGACATTGATCTGGAGCATCATGCAAAATCTCACCTCGTAAGGTATCCTTGATGATGAGGAAGGTGAGAGTTAAATTATGCAGATTTACATCAAAACTCTTCATTTTTACAAGAGGAAAATTAATGAAATACACTGTATTTTATTATGCAATTTCTCCCAAGAACGACAACATCTTATATGTGGTCATATACCACTTTTTGGACGCAGAAAAATAGGAGCGCCAATCTTGCTGGAATGGTTTTCAAAAGTGGCCAAGAGATATGAGTATAATGTAAAAATTGCAAACTTCGTTAAAAATATATTAGATTTAAAAAATCATAAAATCAGATTTAGAAAAGAGGGGGCTGGAGACAGCACAGCTAGGGGGAAGCCACCCATGACCGGGGTTGGCCTGGAGGTTTCACTCCCCCCCCCCCCCCGTTTTTGAATAAGGCTTTCTTGGGGATTGGATAAGGGGAAGTTGGGGGCGGGTAGTGGGAGAGGTGCATATATAGGGAAAAGTGCGGGAAAACCGCCATTCCCTGAAGAGCAGCAGACTGATTACCAGAGATGGCGTCCATTGAATCCCTGGTGGGTCAACTCAGAGACGTCGCCAGGTCACGGAGAGGGGGATGGCTGGAGGCCCAGCTTTCTGCCTTGCTGGGAGCAGCTGAAAAAATGGAAGCGCCGTCCGGAGCTGTGCGAAGGAGCAGGAGGACCCGGCCCCCGGAGAGACTGTCACCGGAGGGATCAACGCGCAACAGGCGCAGGCTTCGGAGCCCCTCCGGGGACCCTGGGGGAGGAGAGCAAGACGGTGGGGTCCCTGCCCGTCGCGCTCGACCTGGCAGGAATCCATCTAGCTGGCCTGTTGGTGCTGCACGACGAGGAGCGCGGCCCGCACTGGAAGTCAGGGCCGCACCGGAAATGACGTCCGCACCGGAAGTGACGTCCGCACCGAATGTGCGCCCCCCGGGAACAGCGTCGCTGGAGCCGGGGTTCCGGGCCCCGGATGAGCGTCGATCGCGCACCGCAGCTGTGCCGCACAGGCCAGCTGCTACCAGCGGTGGGGGGCAGAACGAGGAGAGAAGGCCCAGAAGGATAGGGGGAACAGCGGAAAAAACGGCAGGCGCCACTGGCGATGCTCCTGTCGGGGCGCCTGCTGGGAGGACCATGACGACACCAGGGAGACAAGCATCTGCGAGCAGGCAGCAGTCCAGGGATCCACTGCTGCCTGGCTCACACAGAAGATGTGGAATGGAAGGAGCGGCGGGCGGCGACACCGCGCTGCCTGGCAGCGTCCGTTTAGGCAGCACGGACCAGGCCCATGTGTCTGGGTCTGGTAGCCGGAAGAGGCCCAGAGCTGCACCCAGGAGCATAAGACGGTCTGGCGGGAGGCGAGCGTCGAGGAGAAGACAGTCTGCAGCATCTGTGACCGTTCAGGTCCCCCCTGGTGACGTAGAGCCCAGGGGCGCGGGCCTTGAGCGGCGAACGGACACTGAAGGATCTGATTCCAGCAGTGACCGTGACGGAAGTGGTGATCGTCAGGACTCAGGAATTCCGGCTGGCGGTGACACAGCACCTGCGCAGCTGCGTGAGGATAATTCTATGTCTCGTTTGTCGCCCGCAGGGGCTGTTTTGCAAGGGGGGGTAGTGGTCAGTTTGCAGGGATAGAGGGGAGGAGCTTAGGTGGTCCCGGGGGTGCAGAGGTATCGGGGATTAGGGATATCTTACATAGCATGTCACAGATTTTTCTTAGAATGGAGAGCGGGGCAGCGGGTGGATCAAGGGGATCCCCCGTAGGAGCCTGGTTACCAGGCCAGGAGGTGTTGCTTCAACCCAGTTGCGTTACGGTAGGGGTCTGCGGCGGGCACTGAGGAAGCGTCTACGGGCGTTTCGGTATCGGTTCAAACGGAAAAGGACAAGGGCGATACAGTAAAGCTGGATGATAGGGCAAAGGGTGAGGTGTATGTGTGCTTCAAGGGGCCACTGGGGGCACATTTAAAAAAAGAGGTGAAGGAGAAAATTTGGCGTGATTAATATGTCGAAATTTTCTCCCTCCTTCCCTTGGAGAAATTTAATTTAGACAAGGGGAGGAAGGATGATAGCAAAAAGGAGGAGGAGGAGAAGCGCAGGTGGCGCTTGATCCCTCAGACTTTTGCAAATTGGCTTCAAGCATTTGCTATATTGGGGAAAAGTTTCCAGAAAATTGCTCGGGTTTATTCTGTTACTTAGATGCGATTGGGGAAGCGCATCGTACTTACGGGGGAAAAACATGGCTGAGGTACGACGAGCAATTCAGGCAGAGGAAGGCGGTGCGGCCTGAGATTAAGTGGGACCAGAAAGATATTGGCCTTTGGTTAAAAGTGATGGCCCCTGCTAGATACGGGCAGTCCTTTCACGGGAGCGGAGGAAGCGGGAGTCAATCGTCGGGAACGGGTGGAGGTAGTCAGGGAGCACAGGGAGGAAAAGAGAAGCCGGGAACGTGCTGGCAATTTAATGATGGCCAGTGCAAATATGGGAACGGCTGTAAGTTCAAGCACGTTTGTTCCCATTGCAATGGGAGCTCCCATGGGGCAGCAAAATGCTACAAAAAATGAAAAGGAAGGATGTCTGTGGGTACCGGTCAAGGGGGTGACTCCAGTGAATCTGCTAGGGATGGCCCCCTTTCTAAGTAGATATCCTGATCAATCGAAGGCCAGGATTATTAATGATGGTTTTTTGGAAGGTTTCAGGATCCCGCCTCCTGGCCATACGGTTCCTTTTTCTGTTAAGAATTTGAGGTCTGCTTTGTTGCATCCAGAGGTAGTCGGTGTTAAGTTGGCGAAGGAGGTGGAGTTAGGTCGTATGGCGGGGCCTTTTGATAGTCTACCGGTTGAGGGTGTGATCATTTCTCCTTTGGAGGTGGTGCCTAAGAAGGAGCCGAATAAATTTCGCCTGATCCAGCATTTGTCGTACCCGAAAGGTTGTTCGGTCAATGACGGTATAGCGCCGGAATTATGTTCAGTTGAATACACATCATTTGATGATGCGGCTGTGTCATGGGTTCGTAGGTATGGGCTGTAACATACCTGGCGGCGTCCTTGCATAGTGGTCCATCTCCCACTGTGCAAGAGCGCGCACTTGATCTCCAGTCCAGTCTGCTAGCCTGGCTTCCCTCCATGCTGTCTGTTTGCTTCTGTTTCTGCTGCTTAAGGGCGGCGCCCGATCACTTCCTGCTTTTTGTACTTGCTGCAGGCACACCCCTTGTGCGTCCTCAGCCTATTGCTGTCTGTCACCTGGTATTTAAACCAGCTGCTCCAATTAACCCATGCCTGAGCATTGTGTTTCATTCAGTGTGCTCTCTCACTCTGAATGTGCCAGGTCCCCTTCTGTGTTTGCTTGCCTGCCCTTCCTGGAGGCTGTATTTCCAGGTCTGTCTGAACTCGCTCCTTGCCTGTTCGTTCCATCTTCTAGGGGCCGCATGCCTAGACCCGCTCCTGTATCTTGTCTGTCCTGTCTGAACACGCTCCTAGCCTGTACCTCCCGCCTTCTAGGGGCTGCATATCTAGACCCGCTCCTGTATCGTGCTACTGTGTCTGTTCTTGTCTGTATACTCTTCTAGCCTGTTTCCTGTGTTTCTCTATGTCCGTACCTTTCCTTTTTCTGCAGAGTCTGAACTCGTACCTAACTCCTGCTCATTGTCACTGTACTTCCGTTTGTGAGTTTGTAGTCCACTCGCTACTTCACTGTAAGTACCCTGTGGGTATCTGGTTCTGCCTTTCCCTTCCTGCCTGTTCCGTGTGTACAGAGCGCTGTCCCCCCTGCTCTGCCTTGCTCACCGCTCCGGTGGTTCTAGCCTGCTCTGCCTTGCTCACCGCTCCAGCGGTTCTAGCCTGCTCTGCCTTGCTCACCGCTCCGGCGGTTCTAGCCTGCTCTGCCTTGCTCACCGCTCCGGCGGTGCTAGCCTGCTCTGCCTTGCTCACCGCTCCGGCGGTTCTAGCCTGCTCTGCCTTGCTCACTGCTCCGGCGGTTCTAGCCTGCTCTGCCTTTGCTCACCGCTCTGGCGGTTCTGGCCTGCTCTGACCCTTTGCACACTGCTCTGGCAGTCTTGCTCCGCTCTGACCCTTTGCTCACTGCTCCGGCAGTCTTGCTCCGCTCTGACCCTTTGCTCACTGCTCCGGCAGTCTTGCTCCGCTCTGACCCTTTGCTCACTGCTCCGGCAGTCTTGCTCCGCTCTGACCCTTTGCTCACTGCTCCGGCAGTCTGGCTCCGCTCTGACCCTTTGCTCACTGCTCCGGCAGTCTCGCTCCGCTCTGACCCTTTGCTCGCTGCTCTGGCAGTCTCGCTCCGCTCTGACCCTTTGCTCACTGCTCTGGCAGTCTCGCTCCGCTCTGACCCTTTGCTCACTGCTCCGGCAGTCTCGCTCCGCTCTGACCCTTTGCTCACTGCTCCGGCAGTCTCGCTCCGCTCTGACCCTTTGCTCACTGCTCCGGCAGTCTCGCTCCGCTCTGACCCTTTGCTCACTGCTCCGGCAGTCTCGCTCCGCTCTGACCCTTTGCTCACTGCTCCGGCAGTCTTGCTCTGCTCTGACCCTTTGCTCACTGCTCTGGCAGTCTCGCTCCGCTCTGACCCTTTGCTCACTGCTCCGGAAGTCTCGCTCCGCTCTGACCCTGTGCTCACTGCTCCGGCAGTCTCGCTCTGCTCTGACCCTTTGCTCACTGCGCCGGCAGTCTCGCTCTGCTCTGACTACTCTTGCTCACCGCTCCAGGCGGCCTCGTCCTGCTCTACTCTCGCTCACCGCTCCAGGCGGCCTCGTCCTGCTCTACTCTTGCTCACCGCTCTAGGCGGTCTCGTCTTGCCCTGCTCTCGCTCATCACTCCGGGCGGCCTTACTCTGCTGTGTTTGTCCGCCACATCAGTGGTTCTGTTCCTGAGTCCCAGTGTGTACTGGGTCCTATCCCGCCTATGTTCCTACCTGCTAGTGCCTCCCTGTCTGCACTCTAGCCGTGCTTGCCTGTACCCCCCTGCCTGCATACCCGCCTGCCTGCATACCAGTCGTGCCTGCCTATACCCACCAGTCTGTGTGCCAGCCTAACCTGTCTGTTCCTGTATTCCCCTGTGTGGGTCAACAGCCATGTCCGGGGTCTGTCCTGGAGTAGCACCTGGTCCCTCTGCTCGGTTCCTCCTTGGTGCACTGGCGTCGTATGCCGTCGTGTGACCCTGGTCGGATCGGGTGAATACCTAGTTACGCCCCTCCAGGCATTCACTCTCCGGCACGGTCCAGTGGAATCAGACGCACAAGCCGCTCAGCCCGGGCGTGTGCATTACAGCATGCTCAGGCCATGGTTCCCGTTGAGCCCCACGGCCTTCGCTCTCTGAGACGTTTTCCAGCGAATACGTGCATTAAAAATAAATAAAAAAAATATATATATTTTTTTTTTTCTTTAGCTGAGTTCCAGGCGAATTACGCACCCGTCCAGATGGATCTTTCTGCACTCGTTCCTGCGGATCCACCACGGTACTATGGGGATCCAAGACAGAGTCGTGCATTTGTGGAGCAATGCATGCTAAACTTCAAGTTCTACCCTCTTTATTTTCCCACCGATCGGGCTAAGGTGGGATTCATGATGTCTTACCTAGCGGGTGATGCCTTGAAATGGATCACCCCCCTATGGGACGCACAGGATCCTATCGTCCTGGACATAATGGCCTTCCTGGTGGACTTTCTAATGGTCTTCGATGATCCTAACCCGGAGGCTCCTGTTGAAGCTTCACTTCCCAATATCCCGGAGCAGCCCCGATGGGTAATGTGTGTGGGTAGCGCACTAGTTCTCCTGCCCGAAGAGACTGCTGCCCACCCAGAATCCACACCGGAGGACCCCCTGTTGCCTCCTGAATCCCCCGGGATACCACTTGATGACAATTGGAGAGAGACTTCCCTATACTCTGCACCTGATACCTCGCCAGCTTCGTCCAGTGAGTCCGACCTTGTGTTCTCCGAAGCAGAGGTTACCCCCGAGTCTCTACACCCCTCCGATCAGGCGGAGGATCTCCAGTTGTCTCCTGAACCCTTCGGGGTGCTACCTGGTAGCGAAAGGACAGAGACTCTCCTATACTCTGTACCTGATACCTCGCTCGCTTCGTCCAGTGAGTCCAACCTAGTGTACTCCGAAGCAGAGGTTACTCCCGAGTCTCTACACCCCTCCGACCAGGTGGAGGACCTCCAGTTGTCTCCAGAACCCTGTGGGGTGCCACCTGGTGGTGAATGGACAGAGACTTTCCTATATCCTGGATCTGATACCTCGCTCGCTTCGCCTAGTAAGTCTAACCTAGTGTACTCCGAAGCAGAGGTTATTCCCGAGTCTCTACACCCCTCCGACCAGGCGGAGGACCTCCAGTTGTCTCCAGAACCCTTCGGGGTGCCACCTGGTGGTGAATGGACAGAGACTTTCCTATACTCGGTACCCGATACCTCGCCTGCTTCGTCCAGTGAGTCCGACCTAGTGTTTTCTGAAGCAGAGGTTACCCCCGAATCTCTGCACTCCTCTGACCCGGCAGAGGACCTCCAGGTATCTCCTGAACCCTTCGGGGTGCTACTTGATAGCGAATGGACAGAGACTCTCCTATACTCGGTACCTGATACCTCGCCTGCTTCATCTAGTGAGTCTGAACAAGTGTACTCCGAAGCGGAGGTTACCCCCGAGTCTCTGCCCCCCTCCAACCCGGCGGAGGACTTCCAGTTGTCTTCTGTACCCTCTGGGGTGCCACCTGAAAATATGTGGAGAGAGACTTCCTTGTGTGCTGTTCCTGGTACTCCACCCATTTCGTCTGTTGCTGAGGATGGCTGGATAGGAGGTAGCATCCTAGCTAACCAGATGAGACCAGTTTTTCCTGTGGACAGTGGAAGTGATCTCCTTGAAGTGAAGGATTGGCCCTCGAATTCCCTGCGGAAGATTCTGGCAGGCCTGAAGAAGAGGGGGCGTAAGGGGGGGGGTACTGTAACATACCTGGCGGCGTCCTTGCATAGTGGTCCATCTCCCACTGTGCAAGAGCGCGCACTTGATCTCCAATCCAGAATGTCTCTCTGGCTTCCCTCCATGCTGTCTGTTTGCTTCTGTTTCTGCTGCTTAAGGGCGGCGCCCGATCACTTCCTGCTTTTTGTACTTGCTGCAGGCACACCCCTTGTGCGTCCTCAGCCTATTGCTGTCTGTCACCTGGTATTTAAACCAGCTGCTCCAATTAACCCATGCCTGAGCATTGTGTTTCATTCAGTGTGCTCTCTCACTCTGAATGTGCCAGGTCCCCTTTTGTGTTTGCTTGCCTGCCCTTCCTGGAGGCTGAATTTCCAGGCCTGTCTGAACTCTCTCCTTGCCTGTTCGTTCCGCCTTCTAGGGGCCGCATACCTAGACCCGCTCCTGTATCTTGTCTGTCCTGTCTGAACACGCTCCTAGCCTGTTCCTCCTGCCTTCTAGGGGCTGCATACCTAGACCCGTTCCTGTATCTTGCTACTGTGTCTGTTCTTGTCTGTATACTCTTCTAGCCTGTTTCCTGTGTTTCTCTATGTCCGTACCTTTCCTTTTTCTGCAGAGTCTGAACTCGTACCTAACTCCTGCTCGTTGTCACTGTACTTCCGTTTGTGAGTTTGTGGTCCACTCGCTACTTCACTGTAAGTACCCTGTGGGTATCTGGTTCTGCCTTTCCCTTCCTGCCTGTTCCGTGTGTACAGAGCCCTGTCCCCCCTGCTCTGCCTTGCTCACCGCTCCGGTGGTTCTAGCCTGCTCTGCCTTGCTCACCGCTCCGGCGGTTCTAGCCTGCTCTGCCTTGCTCACCGCTCCGGCAGTTCTAGCCTGCTCTGCCTTGCTCACTGCTCCGGCGGTTCTGGCCTGCTCTGACCCTTTGCTCACTGCTCTGGCAGTCTTGCTCCGCTCTGACCCTTTGCTCACTGCTCCGGCAGTC
This sequence comes from Phyllobates terribilis, assembly GCF_046119375.1. Lineage (NCBI taxonomy): Eukaryota > Metazoa > Chordata > Amphibia > Anura > Dendrobatidae > Phyllobates > Phyllobates terribilis. The sequence continues at coordinate 454,235 of NW_027363419.1, forward strand.
TCGCTCCGCTCTGAGCCTTTGCTCACTGCTCCGACAGTCTCGCCCTGCTCTGACCCTTTGCTCACTGCTCCGGCAGTCTTGCTCCGCTCTGACCCTTTGCTCACTGCTCCGGCAGTCTCGCTCCGCTCTGACCCTTTGCTCACTGCTCCGGCAGTCTCGCTCCGCTCTGACACTTTGCTCACTGCTCCGGCAGTCTCGCTCCGCTCTGACCCTTTGCTCACTGCTCCGGCAGTCTCGCTCCGCTCTGACCCTTTGCTCACTGCTCTGGCAGTCTCGCTCCGCTCTGACCCTTTGCTCACTGCTCCGGCAGTCTCGCTCCGCTCTGACCCTTTGCTCACTGCTCTGTCAGTCTCGCTCCGCTCTGACCCTTTGCTCACTGCTCCGGCAGTCTCGCTCTGCTCTGACCCTTTGCTCACTGCTCCGGCAGTCTCGCTCTGCTCTGACTACTCTCGCTCACCGCTCCAGGCGGCCTCGTCCTGCTCTACTCTCGCTCACCGCTCTAGGCGGTCTCGTCTTGCCCTGCTCTCGCTCACCACTCCGGGCGGCCTTACTCTGCTCTGTTTGTCCGCCACATCTGTGGTTCTGTTCCTGAGTCCCAGTGTGTACTGGGTCCTATCCCGCCTGTGTTCCTACCTGCTAGTGCCTCCCTGTCTGCACTCTAGCCGTGCTTGCCTGTACCCCCCTGCCTGCATAACCGCCTGCCTGCATACCAGTCGTGCCTGCCTATACCCACCAGTCTGTGGTCCAGCCTAACCTGTCTGTTCCTGTATTCCCCTGTGTGGGTCAACAGCCGTGTCCGGGGTCTGTCCTGGAGTAGCACCTGGTCCCTCTGCTCGGTTCCTCCTTGGTGCACTGGCGTCGTATGCCGTCGTGTGACCCTGGTCGGATCGGGTGAATACCTAGTTACGCCCCTCCAGGCATTCACTCTCCGGCACGGTCCAGTAGAATCACACGCACACGCCGCTCAGCCCGGGCATGTGCATTACATGGGCCTGGGTCATTGTTAACAAAAACTGACATTGAATCAGCTTTTAGGTTACTCCCGGTTCACCTGGCTAGCATTGCACTGTTGGGTTGTTTTTGGAACAAAGGTTATTACCTGGATAGGTGTTTGCCTATGGGTTGTTCTATTTCATGTTCCTTGTTTGAAACTTTCAGTACTTTTCTGAAATGGGTAGTCAGGGATGTTGCGGGTGTGCAGTCCGTTATCCACTACCTGGATGACTATATGTTTATAGGTCCCCCAGATTCGTTTGTCTGTGGTAATTTGTTGGCAGCCATGGTGTGGGTTGCGGAACGTTTTGGGGTCCCTTTGGCCAAAGAAAAAGCTGAAGGTCCTGTACTGTATTGAGTTTTTTGGGAATATTGATTCATACGGATCGCATGGAGTGTCGACTGCCTGAGGATAAATTGTTGTTACTCAGGCAGGAGGTCGAGCAAATTGGTAAACTGCGTAAGGTGACATTGAAGGAGCTCCAGTCGCTGCTAGGGAGATTGAACTTTGCTTGTAGGATCATGCCTATGGGCAGAATATTTTGTGGCAGGTTGTCAAGGGCAACTGCGGGAGTGCGGGCATCGCATCACTTTATTCGTTTGAATAGAGAGCACAGAGAGGATTTGTTGGTGTGGAAGCGTTTTTTGGACAATTACAACGGCAGGTCGTTGATTCAGCAGGAGTTTTTGAACAGCTTTGATTGCGAGATTTACACGGACGCGGCAGGCGATGCTGGCTATGGAGCTTTTTGTAAGGGAAAGTGGAGCGTGAGAAAATGGCCCGATTCATGGAAAGAGAGGGGTCTAACAAAGAATCTCGCTCTGTTGGAATTATTCCCAATTGTAGTTGCAGTCTCGATTTGGGGTGAGTTCTTTTTGAATCGGAGAGTCAGGTTTCACTGCGATAACATGGGTGTGGTGACGGTGATTAACAGCTTGTCGGCTTCGTCTCCCCCGGTTATTAAGCTGGTCAGGGAACTGGTACTCCGGTGTTTGGAGTTGAATGCATGGATTTCGGCGGTGCACGTGCCAGGTGTCCAAAATTCTATAGCGGATGCTTTGTCTCGTTTCCAGTGGGAGCGTTTCCGTGCTCTGGCATCGGAGGCAGAGGTCGCAGGAGTGGAATGCCCTTCGCAGGTGTGGCAGCTGATTACGGACGAGCCGGAAGATTGATCCAGGAGTCAGTGGCGAGTTCAACCTGGTCTGCTTACGAGGCATCGTGGCGAGTATGGCAAAGCTGGGTGTCGCATTGGGGGGCAATAGAGAGTGACGAGGATAGGACGTTGGCGGTCTTGTTTTTGATTGGTAAGGCTGCGGACTTAGGGTGGTCGCCATCTAGAGTTAGCAAATTTGTTGCTGGCCTCGCATTTGGTTTCAAGTTACAGGGTTTGACTGATGTTACTAAATACTTTTTGGTCAAGCAGGCACTTAGAGGTTTTCGAAAGGGTAGCAAGAGTGTGGATAAGCGTAGGCCAGTCACGTTTAGTATGTTGGAAAGGTTAGGTCTAGTTTTGGAAAGGATTTGTTGTTCTGCTTTTGAGGCGGCTCTGTTAAGTTAGCTTTTTCTTTAGCTTTTTTCGGGGCAATGAGAGTAGGCGAGTTGGTCGCCCCCAGCAGGAATAGGGAGGGAGGTTTATTAGCCGAAGACATGAGTAGCTGGGCCTGGGGTATCGATTTTTGGATTAGACGCTCAAAAACTGATCAATTGGGTAGAGGTAAGCGCGTCGTTTTGGGTAGAGTGGATGGGGCTCTGATGTGTCCAAGAAGGTGCTTGGAGATTTATTGGCAAGTGTGGTCGGGTAGATCCGGCCCACTGTTACGTCATTGCGACGGGTCATTTCTTTCCCGTTTCCAGTTTATAGCGGTCCTAAAAAAGGGGGTGCAGGAGTTGGGCCTTAGCCCAGGTGTTTATGGTTCGCATTCCTTTAGGATTGGCGCAGCGTCTGAGGCTGATAGGCGCGGTTTGGGGGCGGAGGTGATAAAGCAGATTGGAAGATGGAGTTCGGACCGTTATTTGATGTATGTTCGTCGTTAAATACCCAGGACCTTGTTTCATTTGTGAGTTGTTGGATAGTTGTTGAATATGCTTGTTTGTTATCCTTTTAGGTGGTGTTCCCTCGTTAGCTTGGATTTTCGGACATTCGTATGTGCATTGGGGGGCGCTGCGTGCGGACATAAGGCGTGACGGTAGGCAATTGGGCTTTCCGAGGGTACAAGTGGTTATAAGGTGGCTAGGTTTTAGGGGGATGGTATGGAGCCGGTTTTTGTCGGAATTTCATAAAGCGGCAAGATTGGACAGAACACCGGATATTCTGGTTGTGCATTTGGTCAGGGAACGATTTGGGGGCAAGGCCCGTGAGAGAGTTGATTCGGGATATCCGTTTCGATTTTTTGAGATTGAGGACTTCATTCCCGGGGGTTTTGACTGTTTGGTTGGATATAATGCCCAGGAAAAAATGGCGGGAGCGGTCAGATCCGAAAAAGGTATAAATAGAGCGAGAGTGAAACTAAATAGGGCCGTGTCCAGTTTTGTGTCAAGGAATGGCGGCATAAGTGTTAGGCACTTTGAGTTGGAATCGGGGGTTGGTAATTTTTGGTTGAAGGACGGGGTCCATCTCAATGATATCGGTATCAATCTTTGGGCCCTTGCAATACAGGAGGGCATTGAAAGGGTGTTGGTGGCTTTGGGGCACTCACGAGCCTAAGGTTTCAGGGCAGTTCGTGGTTGGCAGGGGGTGGGGTTCTTGGAGTTGGTACCGAATTGTCGGTGGAAGGAATTGGGAAAAATTCCAGGTCATTTAAATTGAGTGGGGGGTGATCTGGCAGTCGGTTCTGGGCTCTGGACGGTGTTTTACCTCAGGAGCATTTAGTTGGTTGGTCTTTCACGGAATGTGGAAGTTTTGGTGCCCTCAAGCTGGTGCTGAACGGCTGAGGGTAACATGGCAGTTGATTTTTATAGTTAATTTAAAGCCAGATCTATTAGCTCCAAGAACCCTCCCTCCATATATTTATATATATATATATTTATTTCATTGTTACTTGGTTTGTTATTTGTTGTTTGTTAATAAACGGCCACTGTGGCCAATTTATCCAACAAATAACATGTTGTAGAGTCTTTATTTCAGGGACGGATCATGGGATCCCGGGGTTTGTGGGAAGTGGGAAGACAACAGGTAGGAAACCACATTGGCCGTAACAGGTAAAGGAGGGGGCTGGAGACAGCACAGCTAGGGGGAAGCCACCCATGACTGGGGTTGGCCTGGAGGTTTCACCCCCCCCCCCCCGTTTTTGAATAAGGCTTTCTTGGGGATTGGATAAGGGGAAGTTGGGGGCGGGTAGTGGGAGAGGTGCATATATAGGGAAAAGTGTGGGAAAACCGCCATTCCCTGAAGAGCAGCAGACTGATTACCCACCCTCCCTCCCCTTTTTGATTATAGTTTTATGTTAGTTTTTTAAAATGGTATATTAACATGTCCCTTTTTGTTTTGCTTGTCACAGTGACTTGGTTGGCGGGGGGTGGGGTTCTAAATTGAGTGGGGGGTGATCTGGCAGTCGGTTCTGGGCTCTGGACGGTGTTTTACCTCAGGAGCATTTAGTTGGTTGGTCTTTCACGGAATGTGGAAATTTTGGTGCCCTCGAGCTGGTGCTGAATGGCTGAGGGTAACATGGCGGTTGATTTCTATAGTTAATTTAAAGCCAGATCTATTAGCTCCAAGAACCCTCCCTCCATATATTTATATATATACAGTACAGACCAAAAGTTTGGACACACCTTCTCATTTAAAGATTTTTCTGTATTTTCATGACTATTAAAATTGTACATTCACACTGAAGGCATCAAAACTATGAATTAACACATGTGGAATTATATACTTAACAAAAAAAGTGTGAAACAACTGAAAATATGTCTTATATTCTAGGTTCTTCAAAGTAGCCACCTTTTGCTTTGATGACTGCTTTGCACGCTCTTGGCATTCTCTTGATGAGCTTCAAGAGGTAGTCACCGGAAATGGTCTTCCAACAATCTTGAAGGAGTTCCCAGAGATTTTTAGCACTTGTTGGCCCTTTTGCCTTCACTCTGCGGTCCAGCTCACCCCAAACCATCTCGATTGGGTTCAGGTCTGGTGACTGTGGAGGCCAGGTCATCTGCGTAGCACCCCATCACTCTCCTTCTTGGTAAAATAGCCCTTACACAGCCTGGAGGTGTGTTTGGGGTCATTGTCCTGTTGACAAATAAATGATGGTCCAACTAAACGCAAACCGGATGGAATAGCATGCCGCTGAAAAAATCCCCAACAGTGTCACCAGCAAAGCACCCCCACACCATCACACCTCCTCCTCCATGCTTCACGGTGGGAACCAGGCATGTAGAGCCCATCCGTTCACCTTTTCAGCGTCTCACAAAGACACGGTGGTTGGAACCAAAGATCTCAAATTTGGGGACTCATCAGACCAAAGCACAGATTTCCACTGGTCTAATGTCCATTCCTTGTGTTCTTTAGCCCAAACAAGTGTCTTCTGCTTGTTGCCTGTCCTTAGCAGTGGTTTCCTAGCAGCTATTTTACCATGAAGGCCTGCTGCACAAAGTCTCCTCTTAACAGTTGTTGAAGAGATGTGTCTGCTGCTAGAACTCTGTGTGGCATTGACCTGGTCTCCAATCTGAGCTGCTGTTAACCTGCGATTTCTGAGGCTGGTGACTCAGATAAACTTATCCTCAGAAGCAGAGGTGACTCTTGGTCTTCCTTTCATGGGGCGGTCCTCATGTGAGCCAGTTTCTTTGTAGCGCTTGATAGGTTTTGCAACTGCACTTGGGGACACTTTCAAAGTTTTCCCAATTTTTTGCACTGACTGACCTTCATTTCTTAAAGTAATGATGGCCACTCGTTTTTCTTTACTTAGCTGCTTTTTTCTTGCCATAATACAAATTCTAACAGTCTATTCAGTAGGACTATCATCTGTGTATCCACCAGACTTCTGCACAACACAACTGATGGTCCCAACCCCATTTATAAGGCAAGAAATCCCACTTATTAAACCTGACAGTGTTATGTTCTGCTACCAGAGCTAAAGAAAGAGAGGAGATCTGTCCCTACGATAGAACTCAGCTTAATCCCTACGATGTAACAGGGGACCTGATCCTGCGATCAGACCTGCTAAAGTCCTAAGCTAGTCTGTACGGAGACCTATAGATGTGGGGAAGGAATCCCTACAAGTACTAAGGACTGGGAGGAAAAATGGGACACCTCCTAACAGAAATAGTAGCAGACAGACGAACAAACAAAATATATAGAACAAAGAGGTCCATAGACCAAGCACACTAACAGAGTTAGATACAGAGCACAGGCTAGCTAGAAAATAGTTATACAATGAAGTCCAGCAAAGCCAGAAGGGCGGAGCAGGATTAAATAGGCCAACAAGGTCATGTGACCAGCAAAGGAAAAAACCTAAGAGCAAGGTTCTAACAGTACCCCCCCTTCTAAGAGGATCCTCCGGATCCCCTAGGACCAGGCTTATCAGGAAATCTCCTGTGAAACGCTCTGATAAGTCTGGACGCGGAAACATCATCCGACCTCACCCAAGAGTTATCCTCGGGTCCGAAACCTTTCCAGGCCACAAGATACTGCAAGCTACCTCTATACCGTCTAGAGTTAAGGATGCGAGAAATTTCATATTCCCCGTCCTCCACCACCGGAGGAACAGAGGCAGAGGCGTCACAATCCGATACAACAGCTTTTTTCAACAGAGAGACATGAAATACCGGATTAATTCTCCAGGAGGTAGGAACCTCCAACCTAACAGCAGATTGGTTGACAACCTGAAGCACCTTAAAGGGCCCTACAAACTTGGGACCCAATTTCTTAGAAGGAATCCTCAACCGCAGATTCCTAGAGGACAACCAAACCATGTCTCCAACAGCGAACAAAACCTCCTGTCGTTTCCTATCAAAGTAGTCTTTAGATTTTCTGTTGGCCTCCTGAAGATTACCACGCACATCCGTCCAAACTCTCTCCAAATCACCGGAAAAATTCTCCTCCTCAGGCACGGCAGATCCCAACTTGGAGAACGACCCAAACGACGGATGTCTCCCAGAACAACAAAAAAAAGGCGAACAACCAGCAGAAGAAGATGTATGATTGTTCAGAGCAAATTCAGCAAGTGGCAGAAACTCAGACCACCCCTCTTGATTGTCTGCCACAAAACAACGCAAGAACTGCTCAACATCCTGGTTTTTCCTTTCTGTCTGGCCATTAGATTCAGGATGATATCCGGACGAGAACGACAAATGAACTCCCAACCTGTCACAAAAGGCACGCCAAAAACGAGCCACGAACTGAGGTCCCCTATCAGAAACAATGTCAGTAGGAACGCCATGAAGTCTGACAATTTCCTTGACAAAGGCCTTAGCGAGAGTTTTAGCGCAGGGCAGTTTGACGAAGGGAACCAAGTGACACATCTTGCTAAAACGGTCCACGACCACCCAGATGACAGTAAAACCCTCAGAGGGGGGAAGGTCAGTTATAAAGTCCATAGCCAAATGTGTCCAAGGAGCACTGGGAACCTCCAAAGGACAAAGCAACCCCGCAGCAGGAGTATGTGAGGACTTAGATCTAGCACATATAGTACATTGACGCACCCACTTAATGACTTCCTTCTGCCATCCAGGCCACCAAAAACTGCGACCCACCAGTCTCTTGGTCTCAGAGATTCCGGGATGACCTGCCAACCGAGATTCGTGACACTCAACAAACAAATCTCTCCTAAAGGTCCCAGGCACAAACAACCTCCCATGAGGCGTGTTAGATGGGGCATTCTCCTGTGCTTTAAGAATCTCATCTTCCAAAACGGAGTCCAAAGCAGCTATCACAACACCTTCTTGTAAAATGTTCTCCTCTTTCTCAACACCGACTATGGGAGAAAAACTGCGAGACAAGGCATCCGCCTTAACATTCTTAGTACCAGGGATGTAAGTAACGGAGAAATTAAACCGCGTAAAAAACAGTGCCCACCTAGCCTGACGGGCATTCAGGCGCTTGGCAGCATCAAGATATATCAGATTTTTATGATCCGTAAGAACCTGAACGGGAAATTCCGCACCTTCCAAGAAGTGGCGCCAGTGTTCAAATGCGAGTTTAATAGCCAATAATTCCCGATTACCAATATCGTAATTCAGTTCAGTCTCCGAAAAATTTTTTGAAAAAAAGGCACAGGGATGTAATCCATCCCCGTTATCCTGAGACAATACTGCGCCAACCCCCACAGAGGAAGCATCAACCTCAACCAAAAACGGCTTAGTCACATCAGGCTGCATAAGGATGGGAGCAGAGGTGAACCTCTCCTTAAGATACACAAAAGCTTCAATGGCCTCAGAAGACCACTGAACCGCATCAGCACCTTTCCTGGTGAGATCGGTCAGAGGTTTGACAATACTAGAAAAATTTTTTATGAATTTTCTGTAATAATTGGCGAAACCTAAAAACCTCTGTATCGATTTCAAACCAATAGGCCTAGGCCATTCCTGTACAGCTTGAACTTTAACCGGGTCCATCTCAAAACCTTCGCTGGAGATAATGTAGCCCAAAAAACTAATTCTCTGTACAGCGAACTCACATTTCTCCAGCTTAGCAAAAAGCGAATTGTCCATTAATAACTGTAATACCTCACGTACGCTCCGCCAATGAGACTCCAGATCCGGCGAATAAATCAAAATGTCATCCAAATACACAACCACATTTTTGCCGATCAAAGGTCTAAGGATGTCATTAATAAGATTCTGAAAAAATGCAGGAGCATTAGTAAGACAAAAGGGCATAACCAGATTCTCAAAATGACCCACAGGGGTGTTAAAAGCAGTCTTCCATTCGTCACCCTCCTTCATGCGCAACAGATTGTATGCCCCCTTAAGGTCAATTTTAGAGAACCACTTGGCCCCCATTAACTGGTTAAACAGATCAGGAATCAATGGCAGTGGGTAAGGATTGCGTACAGTAATTTTGTTAATCTCACGAAAATCCAGACAAGGACGTAAACCGCCGTCCTTTTTTTTTACAAAAAAAAATCCAACCGCCACAGGAGACTTAGAGGGCCTAATGTGACCGGCGGCCAAACTTGTCTGTATGTATTCCTCCAAAGCCTTCCTCTCAGGAATAGTAAGGTTAAATAAACGACTTTTAGGAAGAGTCGCTCCAGGGACAAATTCAATAGAACAATCATAGTCTCTATGGGGAGGCAAAACCTGCGATTCCTTCTCAGAAAAAACTCTCCAAAAATCCTGAATAGGAACAGGCAATTCTCCCCTATCCAAAGCTGCAATACGCCCGTTACAACACTTGTCATAACATTTATGGCTCCAGGATTTAATTTCACTGGTAGACCAATCCAGTACAGGATTGTGCAATTTTAACCAGGGCAATCCCAATATTACTGGAGAAGGCAAGTTATTCAAAACTACCAAATCCAATTTCTCATGGTGAACACCATTAATAGTGAGAGGAAATTCACAGACCTTGAGAGTAATATTCTTCAAAGGGGAACCATCCACAGAAACCACAGCAATGGGGGATGATAAAGGTTCGGGTTTTAAATTGAGTCTTTCCAAGAATCCCCCATCAATTACATTCAGAGTAGACCCACAATCAACAAACACCCGAAATTCCATTAATTTTTCCTGAGCAATCGTGGAAGCAGCGAAAAATACACCCTTGGAATTTAAACAGGCAATACGGGCATGACTGACCATTTTTTTTTTTCTTTCTTCATACGAAGTTCACAGCCTTTAATCAAATGACCAGATTTTCCGCAATAGAAACACAAGCCTTCAGAAAATCTACGGTCTTTTTCTTGAGAGCGAGGTGCCACCGATCCAATCTCCATCGGTTCACCACTGTTAGTACACACATTCTCATAACCAGAAACTGACATAGCAGAGGATTTGCTCTCATTAACCCTTGCACGCAGTCTCCTATCCACCCGTATAGCTAATTGCATAGCCTGTTGCAAATCTTCAGGTGTAGGATAAGCAATTAGCAGGTCTTTAACCCTTTCATTGAGCCCAGCAAGAAATAGACTTTTCAGAGCAGAATCGTTCCACCCTGTTTGAGTAGACCAACGACGGAAATGAGTACAATATTTTTCCACACTACCTGATCCCTGTCTCAAACGCCTCAACTCAGTCTCAGCTGATGAGACACGGTCAGGATCATCATACAACAGTCCCAAAGCAGAAAAAAAACTATCCACTGATCTGAAGCATGTATCACTAGGTTGCAAAGAAAAGGCCCACTCCTGAGGCTCTTTGCGCAAAAGTGACATTATGAACCCTATGCGCTGGGATTCATCCCCAGAGGACTTGGGTCTCAAACGAAAATACAATAAGCAAGCATTTTTAAATGAAAAAAATTCTCGGTGTTCACCAAAAAATAAATCCGGCAAACATACCTTAGGCTCCAAGAAATGTGCTCCAGGACAGTTACTCACGTGCTGACGGAGCTCGGCCACCTCCAGAGAGAGTCCCTGCAGGCGATGAGCCAAATCCTGAACCGACACCATGATGGAACAGAAAAATCTTTCCTTAGAGAAATTGCAGGCTGGACTTACTGTTATGTTCTGCTACCAGAGCTAAGGAAAGAGAGGAGATCTGTCCCTACGATAGAACTCAGCTTAATCCCTACGATGTAACAGGGGACCTGATCCTGCGATCAGACCTGCTAAAGTCCTCAGCTAGTCTGTACGGAGACCTATAGATGTGGGGAAGGAATCCATACAAGTACTAAGGACTGGGAGGAAAAATGGGACACCTCCTAACAGAAATAGTAGCAGACAGACGAACAAACAAAATATATAGAACAAAGAGGTCCGTAGACCAAGCAAACTAACAGAGTTAGATACAGAGCACAGGCTAGCTAGAAAGTAGTTATACAATGAAGTCCAGCAAAGCCAGAAGGGCGGAGCAGGATTAAATAGGCCAACAAGGTCATGTGACCAGCAAAGGAAAAAACCTAAGAGCAAGGTTCTAACAGACAGGGCACACCTGTGAAGTGAAAACCATTTCCGGTGACTACCTCTTGAAGCTCATCAAGAGAATGCCAAGAGCGTGCAAAGCAGTCATCAAAGCAAAAAGTGGCTACTTTGAAGAACCTAGAATATAAGACATATTTTCAGTTGTTTCACATTTTTTTGTTAAGTGTATAATTCCACATGTGTTAATTCATAGTTGTGATGCCTTCAGTGTGAATGTACAATTTTCATAGTCATGAAAATACAGAAAAATCTTTAAATGAGAAGGCGTGTCCAAACTTTTGGTCTGTACTGTATATATATATATATATATATATATATATATATATTTATATATATATTTATTTCATTGTTATTTGGCTTGTTATTTGTTGTTTGTTAATAAACGGCCGCTGTGGCCAATTTATCCAACAAATAACATGTTGTAGAGTCTTTTTTTCAGGGACGGATCATGGGATCCCGGGGTTTGTGGGAAGTGGGAAGACAACAGGTAGGAAACCACATTGGCCGTAACAGGTCATGAATCCATAAATTTAGCTCCTGATGCAGCTTCTTGTGCGAAACACAGTAAGTGAGTTGGGCATCCTGTGTCCATGTTGTTGGTGGTTTTATGTTAATTATGAAATAATTTTCCAGACTATCACTATTTTTACTTTAAGCTACTGCCTGTTAGTGTTGGACTTAAGTGGCAAGAGCCCACCAGTAATATTGACTATGGGAGCTCATTTTTCAGCTACATTTTGTCTGCACATAGTGAATCAAATGTATTGGACCAACTACTGCTCATGTTAGGGGGTACGTTACTTACTCCTGCATAGGGGACCCCCCGGGGGATTTACATGCTACCCTGTGGGTCAGGGCTCGCTCACATGGCCATCGATTGTCTCATGCAAGAGAATCTGGACGATTATGCTAATGTCACTTGGATCAAACTCTGTCAGAGATTGACCTGAGTGTCAACTTAGTGCGATCCGATTCTCTCTCATGCGAGATTTGTATCACATGTGCAGAGTAGACAGAGTACATAATTTCCCCATCTTCTCCCTTGTCTGAGTCCGTGGTAATTGGACTGCACTCAGATGACATCCGAGTGCAGTTCAATGTTTCACACTGATGTCATACAAGTCCATAGACTTGTATGTAAAATCGGCATGAGAAAAAAACACTAGTTAGCACTCTGACCAATGTTATACTGTGGGACAGTGCCATCTGATAAAACATCGGACAGCACTCGACCATGTTAAGCGGTCGTGTGGACGAGCCCTCAGCCTGAGCCTGCCATTGATAATTATGACTTGACACTATAGGTCCCATTATTTTCTTTGTGTTGTCAACCAGACATTTAACAGAACGAGTATTTTTTAAACACATTTATACACAGATCGTTTATTCTTGTAATGATTTAATCCTATTTGTATCTCTATTTATACCCAGCTTTACGCATACAAGGACTCTATCTGTCCCACCCCTTTTTTACTGCATAGATTCATTTATCATCAGGTTTTTAATCTTATGTATTTTTATTTTTAATGATTTTAATGATCTTTTAATCTTATGTATTTTTAATAATGTTTGTGCTTTTTCACAATATCCCTCTACCCCTCACGACATTTATCAAGGGATGCGGTGATCTTTTTTTTTAACTTAAAAGTAAGTTCAAGAGATAAATACGCGGCACATGGCAAATAGTGAAAATATACATTTTTCCCCAGTTAAGGTTTATTTTTTACAGCATTGACCATTTCATATAAATTACATATTAACTTTATTCTGTGGGTCAGTACAATTAACATAAAATCACCATTTACTTATGTTTTATGATGTCTGCATGAAAATAACACATTTTCAAAAACAAAACAATTTTACATTGCCATATATGGAGAGCCATAACTCTTATTTTTTCTGTTAACAGATTTGTATGAGAAGTTGAACCTATTTTTTTGCGGGACGAGTTGTATTTTTTATTATTGTTGTTATTTTGGAGTATAGGTGCTGTGAGGACCCGTGGTCTTCCGTGGGGGTAACGCTACTCAGACAACGCAGGGTGAGGGTAAAACAGCGTGACAATATTTTATTGAACCACAAAGCGGACAATAAACACACAGAACAGTCCCAGCGAATGCCCAAGATGGTGCAACATTACACAGTCTCACCCTTCCTTCTCCGCCCGCCTGGGAAAGAACAGCTGCAACTTTGGAGACTTCCAGGGCCGACTACTTCAACCAGTGGCACCCCGCTTCTGGTGAGCCCTCACAGAGAGAAGGTAGCGGCAAGCTTAGGAAGCTAGCAGTCCATCGAGGTACAAGGTCAGGAGACCCGAGGGTCCCAACCTGGCCTCTCCGAGAGTTTCCATGGGGCCAGATGACCAGTGGGTCCCTCCTGGCAACTCCCAATGTCTCCATGGGTTCTAATCAACCGGTGAGTCACTCCTAGCAACCCCAAAACAACATATCCATGGCGCCAGGTGACTTCTTCGTCCTCTCCTGGTCTCCCTAAAAGAATCCATGGTCTCTCTGATGGTTAATGGAGGAGATCCAAATCTTTCCAGTCAGGGCCAGTGTCACATAGTTTGTGTCACTCTTTCCTAACTTTCAAAGTTGGGAAGTATGCCTCTGTGCCTCCATACCTAATAATGCCCCTTTTGTGCCTCTTTATTATAAGAATGCCCCATTTAATTTGGCAGTACCACAGAGCTCAGTGATTGGCTGCAGCGCAGTTGACATGAAGATGCAGCTGATTAAAAATGTCTGGAGCAGCAAAAAGCAGTGCTGGACCCCGGGTGAGTAAAAGCTCAGTTTGATTGTTTGTTTGTTTCCTCATGACCATCGTTGGAGTTCGGCCGTTCAACCCACTGGATGTAATAGAGTCAATAGTGACTGTGTCATTTAGAGGAAATCAAATTATATTTCCTAAAAAAAATGTTCATAGTGTGCAAAAGTAGCAAAGCGTAAAAAAACTAAACACATCTGGTATCACTGTAAGGTCGGGGCTACACAAGTGTGAAAAAAAATAGTGGAAAAAATTTGGATGATTTTTATCGATTTTGCCATCCGTATGGCATCATTCCTTATTTATAAAAAGATCAGAAATTTGATATAAATTTACAAAAAATTGCAATTTTCAAACTTTTAATGATTATCCCTTTAATCCAGATAGTCATACCACACAAAGCAATAATAAATTACATTTCAATCATGTCTGCTTTCCATCAGCACCATTTGTAAAATGTAAAAATGTTTTATTTTGTTAGCATTTTAGAAGGTTTAAAAATGGAGGAGTAATTTTTCATATTTTCAAGGAAATTTACAAAACTTATTTTTATAGGAACCTGTTCAGTTTTGAAATTACTTTGAGGGTCCTATATATTGGAAATCCCCCCAAAAGTGATACCATTTTAAAAACCGCATCCCCGAATTAAAAATGTAATTGCTTTCAGGTAGTTCATTAACCCTTGAGGTGCTTTTCAGGAATTAATGCAAACTGGCATAACAGGAATGAAAAAGTTTATTTTCACCGCCTACATTTTAATAACTTCTGAACAGGCCACTATACGTGGCAGGCTCTAAGGCCGTTATTCGACTGCCATGGCGAACATCAGGACAGCACGATCAAGATCTCAGGGTGCCAATGTAGTTAAAGAGGGAGCCCCCACACTCTGTTAACCATCTAGATGCTGTAGTCACTATTGGCAGCAGCATTTAAGGGGTTAAATGGCCATAATCAGTGCTGACCCTGATCGTGGCTGATGCAGCAAGTTGTTAGCTATAGTGTACAGCTGATAGCTGCAGGATTGTCACCTGTCGGGGGATGCTAATCTCTTATATCGCAGGTCCGTAAAAAGACGTATTGGTGGTCACTATGGGGTTAAAAAAATAGAATTGTTTCTTAATCTGATGTTTTTTGTCACAATATACACATACACATTATACAGACACATGACTTACACATTATATATACACATATATACATGACCTTTAGATATACACATGACCTGTACATATATACACTGTATATACACAGGAAAAAATAGAAAAATGCTCCAAAGAACCAAAGGATGAATTAAAACAAGCAAAGTTTATTGTTACATATTAAGAATATGCGGGATACGGGATGAGGTGCCACACACCCCAAAGTAGATAGTCTTAAGTCAAGATACAGGAGGATTAGATGGTATTATGCCGTTTCTCCGCTTAGTGGTAAGTTGTACTCCATTCTGGAGCCACAAATGGGAAACTCGTAAAAATCCTCTGTTCTTCAGCCGGAATTGTCTCGTTCAGGTCTTCACTGCGCGGTGCTGGGATCTGCTGTCTCATGCTGACATTCATGTTCCTTCTTATAATAACTGGAGATGGCGCTTTCCCTGTTTCTATGTCTGTCCAGTTTAGATTTGAAAATAAGGGGCGTTTTCTGATTTTTCCATTAACCCCTAGCCGGACATAATGGTCTTTGCAGAGTAGTTTGGACATAATGTCCACAGCATCGTGGTCAGTGAGGTTTTCATATGATGGTTCAGAGTAGATGACATTTCTCTCAATCTCTTCAGTGGTGTCTCCTGGAAATGGTGAGTCTTGGAAAATCATGTTGTACAATATGACTCCAAAGGCGAACCAATCTACACCTTCATCATAAGCGTCTCCCATGATCATTTCTGGGGCGCCATACCCAGGTGTTCCACTGAAATCTCTGGCATTAAATCTCTTATCAAACTCATAAAGAGATAGTCCAAAATCAGTAATTTTTATGTGGCCGTCACCAGTCAGCAGGATGTTATCCGGTTTTAAGTCCCGGTGAATGATGTCATTGCTGTGCAGGAATTGTAGGCCACAGACGATTTCTGCTGCTATAAAGGTTACAGGTTCCTTCAGGGGAATGGTACTATATATATAGTCATGCAGATCCCCTCCACTGGCCAGCTCGGTGACAAAATAGGCATGGTTTTCAGTATGAAACGCGGCATGGCAATGAGTTAAGAAGCTGCTGTTGTGGCTAAGCTTCAGGACATGGTGTTCAACAAGGCATTCAGGGAAGGAGATTAGGCTTTCCTTCTTTATGATTTTAAGGGCCACACTTTGTTTCCATATCTTATCCGTGGCCAGTACAACCTTCCCATAACTCCCTTCTCCAAGTATGCCATGGCAGATAAACTTATCCCTGGTGAGAGGGACAGTGGTCTTTATTTTTTTGCTACTGGGGCCACTAAATTCACCTGAGATGTCATCTTGACTGGTGGCTGGATCTTCATGATGTTTCCTTTTTCTCCCAGTTCTCTTCTCTTCTGCTGCACTTTCATTACCTCTCGTGTTAATGATCCTGGTTGGACCCACAGTCTCTCTTTTCCTCTCTCTTGTACTCAGCTTTTGTAGATTGGTATCAGCTTGATTTGTGATGTATCCCACAAACTTGTCACATCTGTTTTGTACAGTGTCTAGGAAGGAAATATTCTGGGTTCTCTCATTGTCAGGTAATATTTGACCATCTTGCCCAGATTTCTTGGAGTCCATCTTCCTTATCTTTGCTGGAGGTTCCTGGTTATTTCCAGTGTCTTCTCCATCTGGTGTTTCTTTCCTTTTTCTCTTTCTTTTCCCTGTAAAGTCCATGTTGCATCAGGCAACAACAGGGAAATTATCCAAAAAACGCATGTAAAATTACTAAATGCAATCCACACGTATATTGTAGTCAAAGCCAACTACAACTAAAGCTCAATGGCTGCAGTCAGTTGTTTATGGAACTTTGTGGAATGTGATGTCACTGTGCCGGTGATGTCACACTCACTGTGATGTCAGCAGATGTATGTGAGTGTTACATCACTGCTGAACATTAAAGTCTCGGAAGGGGCGGGACTTAGTCAACCAATAACAACCTGACTAGTCACACTATTATAAAAGAAGAGTTAATGACTTATAAATGACTACCTGGGCAGATCTGGCATTATGCAGACTGGAAAAGCTGGGTAATAACCTCTGTCTAAAATGTGACACATTGTTTCTGTAGGCTAAATATATACAAAAGGAAAATATTAGGAGTGTTATAGAACAACTCTTCACTTTTACATAACACTGGTTCAATTAAGTTGATATTAAATAGGTTGCTGTTACAGTAATAAAAATATAAGGCACGAATGTGCTTAAAATAAAAAATGGTGGAATACTCTCCCTACACTGCCCTCGCACATCAAGCGCAGTCCACTTCGGAGATCGGTGACGACTCCTGAAGTGATGCCTACTTTTTTACAAAGTCAGAGAACCAGTGCAGCTAGTGATTGGCTGCAGCTGTCAGTTACTAGAAAAGTGAGTCATGCGTTTTTTTCTCTAATGATGTGCTCTTCTAGTGATGATGGGAAGCAGTACGGTATACCACTATTTGTGAATTACTGGTGGACTTGTTACCACTACTGGAATCTAGGAAAATCCTTCCAGCAAAGAGCCAGCTCACGGTGTAGACAAAACGCATGAAGCTTATACCCAGACCCTCCATATGGCCTCCTTGGCTCTTGTGCACTGGCCTTAAAGGTTTTCTTCACCTCAGGAGCTCACCGTTTCCCTGCTGCCCAGCTTCCTTTTGTGCGGAGGTTGTGGCGTTGTTGTCAGACTGTGTGCTCTTCGTTTCTGCAAGCAAAGTCATCCTTGTCTTACAGCATTGGAGGAGCTGGGTGGTCCTGAACCTGTCCTGATCAGCAATCCAGCGAGCTTCAGAATTGCTCCTTGCCTAGTAGATTAGTTACTCCTCAGCTGTAAGCAATAATACTTAAAAATGACTCCATTCTTGGAGAGGATTTTTAATAACAAGCAAATTGCAAAATTGCTTTTGCGTTTTTCAAGTGCTTTAAAATTGTACCCATTTATGATGAGACAACCCCTTCATAACATAGCTGCTCCTGTGGTAAGAATACACTGCTCTTCTGTTTTATGTTTTTAAATTGAAAAATCAAACAAAATGAGAGCAAGAAATATATCAGAGCAGGGAAATCTAAATACAGTGAAGGAAAGAATTATTCCATCCCTTGCTGTTTTTGTATGTTTGTCCACTGACAAAGACATGAACAGTCTATAATTTTAAGGGTAGGTTAATTTTAGCATTGAGAGAATATCCCCCCCAAAAAATCAAGAAAATCCCATTGTATAAATTAGATAAATTTATTTGCATAATTTATTTGCATTTGGCAGTGAGAAATAAGTATTTAATCCCCTACAAACCATTATGAGTTCTGGCTCCTACAGACCAGTTAGATGCTCCTAATCAACTGGTTACCTGCATTAAAGACAGCTGTCTTACATAGTCACCTGTAGAAAAGACTTCTGTCCACAGACTCCATTAATCAGTCAGACTCTAACCTCTACAACATGGGCAAGACCAAAGAGCTTTCTAATGATGTCAGGGACAAGATCATAGACCTGCACGAAGCTGGAATGGGCAACAAAACCATAAGTAAGACGCTGGGTGAGAAGGAGACAACTGTTGGTGCAATTGTGGCACCCCAGGGGGTCTGGTTGCCACAGTGGTAGAAATACCATGTCTGAGAGCGAGCATGGGTTTTCCTGGTCAGGAGCAATATTGCTTGCAACGCCTCCTGCCCCAGTCCAGGAAGGGGAGGATCCTGCCCTTTATAAACTTTATCTGGGGCGGGGTTAGTGAGTAGTTCCAGAGACAGGGACAGAGAAGCAAGGAGCTCTGTAGGAGACAGGAGCTGAAAGCCAGGGACTGGAGCTGTGCAGAGCTCGTCCTGGCCGAAGACGCAGAGAACTGGACACAGGAGTCCGAGGCTGTGAGGATATCCACATCCAGCAGCAGAAACCACCTGGCAGGGGATTTCAGGTCCTCTTGCCATAGAAAGCCCGGAGGCTCAGTCACAAGCAAGGGACCGGCACCGCCATTGAGGAGCGGAAGGTACCAAAGGCCCCAAGTCACCAGCCATACGGGTGAGCACCACACGGTACACTCAGGGACGTGGGCTACTACACAACTACAGCAGGGTAGCCAGGAAGAGTGCAGTCAGACGGGAAGGCCTACACCTCCACCTGGCCAGGGGGACTCTTGTTCGCTCACAGACTGACCAGGCCTCTAATGTTAGCCAGTACTCCCAGCAGGGCCTTCTTCATTACCAACAGTAAAGACCCTGAACTGCACTGCACGGACTCTGAGTCATTTCTGCTGCGCCCATGCACCACAACCCTCAACATCTGCACTCACTGCCCTGAGGCTATACTCCTCCTGTGGGGAGTTATACTACCCTCTGCTGCGCACACAACATCAGCCTCAGCGGTCTGCCCCGCAGTGGCGGTTCTCAGTGACCGCAATCCACGGGTGGCGTAGTCGGACATTTAAACATTAAAAACCAAGTAAACAGATCCGCCACTGGTTTGACCACCCTGAGCCACGGGACCGGATCGCCGCCATGGAGACTACAACCCCTGACATTACACAGAGACCCGACTCCGGGTATTCCCCCACACACGGCCCAGGGGGCACGTCAACTTTGGCGTAGTCGGCAGGATTTCGTGCCCGCAACCACCGGGTACTGCGTGCCTGAAGAAAGACTGTGATACTTACATGGTGAAGTTTCCAGCCATCCGCAGCCGTTTTCCAGCCATCTGCAGCCATTTTCCCGCCATTGGGCGCCATTTCTGGGATGCCGCGCGGGAAGAAGAGGGGCGTCTACGCCAAAAGCGCGCGAGAGCTGAAGCCCCGCCTTACGTACTGACGCTGCACAAGGTCCTGGAAGGAGCCCAGCGGACGCCGACGTCACCAGCGCGCGACGCAAGGTCCTCAATCCCGACGATCGCCTGTGGAGCCGCGGCCTACGGAGAAGAAGCAACGGGAGGTAGGCCACGGTTAACTAGGGGGGAGGAAGACACCAGGAATGGAGAGAGCTCCCACCGCCAGCGCGGCTGCTGCCGCAGTGATGCCGTTCACAATGCCATATATCCCCGGAGCGGCATGGTTACCCCAGTACTCAGGGGAGTCGCATACCCTGAGCGACTTTAAAGAAAGACTGTATAGCCTATTCAAAGTATACCCCCTGTCCGAAGAACAAAAAGTGAGCTTCCTGATAGGCCAGTTAATCGGAGCAGCCCAAAGAGAAGTGAAGTCCTGGTCAGCCAGGGAAAAGGGGACTGTAAAGGAAATACTGGCCCGTCTAAAGGACACTTTTGATACTCGCACCTCAGCAGAGATCAAACTAAAATTTTATGGATGCAAACAGCGGGCACAGGACAGTATACGGGACTATGCTTTGAATTTGCAGGAGGCCCTGAGGGCCATTAAGCAGGCAGACCCTGACAGCGTGCGGAATGAGGATAGGCTGTTGACTGAACAGTTCATTGAGGGTCTACAGTCCAGCGCCCACCGAACCCAGTTGCAAGTAATGGCCTTGCAGAACCCTGATTTGGACTTTGCGCAGTTTAAAGACAGGGCCATCCGGGTGCTCTGAGAACCGGCACCAGGTGGCGCTGTAACCCACAGGCGCCCTGCTATCACCTATCACCAGGAGGCGGCGCCCTTGTCTGCAGAGCCTGTTGGAGCTGATGCACAGGCTTTGGACAAAGCCCCGGCTGCAGACCTGCACCATCAGGTCCAAGAGCTGACCAAAAGCGTTGCCGCGCTAACCAGAACTGTGCAGTCTTTACAGGTGTCCCCTCCAGGAAAGATCCAATTGGCTTCCAGTCCGGAGGACGTCCCTTGGCGCCGACAGAGGAGGATCCGATCGTCCAGAGGAAGGCCCAGCGACCGCTACGACCAGGACGGACAACCCATCTGCCGCCGCTGCAACCAACCAGGACATAGGGCAAGGTATTGTCATTTAAACGGGCCCAACCTGGGTCAGAGGGCCGACCCCCAGGCATAAGGCCATCAGGCCCATCGAGCTGGCGTGATAAGTACGTAGGGGGACGACCGGTCTTGCCTGTGGTGCTGGATGGCCTTCCTATGAGTGCACTACTGGACACCAGGTCACAGGTAACCACCATCCCCTATGTGCTTTTTAAGCGGTACTGGAATGACTCAGATATTACCCACTACCCAGATAGCGATTTGAGCATCATCGCCAGCAATGGTCAGCCCGTACCGCAGGTGGGATTCAAGGAGGTGACCATCAAAATTGTTAAAGTTGAACTGCCAGCGCAAGGACTGATTATTGTGGACATTGACCATCGTGAAAGCCACCCTAAGATAACCTTGGGTACTAATGTTATTGAAAATTGTCTTGCAGAGATAATTGTCATATTACAGCAGGTTGCGATGAGCGCCAGCTCCAGCCAGCAGCGTGTCCTACAAAAAGAGATCAGAGCCCTGATGAAAAGGCAACAGGTAGAACTGTCTGGTGGTGAGATTGGTAGTGTTAGGATGAGTGACCCGTTCCCTATCGCCATGCCCCCAAAAAGTGAGATGATGATCTGGTGCCGGACTGCAATCGGGTTAAGAGGAAGGGACTGCCAAGCCATGGTAGAACCCGTCTACTCAGACAGTAGGTCCACCATTCTGACAGCACGGAGGGTGGTCGATGTACGCCATGGGAGGGTACTCGTCCGCATCCTAAAGATTGGGGAAAGAGAAGTATACTTGCCCCGGTATGCCACTCTAGCCAAATTGTTCACCGTTAACCAGAACTCTGTAAAGGCCGTGGAACCCTTACCTCCATCTCAACCAAAGGAGGGTAACGGCTCCAAGAAACAAATGGAGGACTGGTGTCACAAGCTGCATGTGGGCACCGACTCCACTCCCTCACACCAAAAACAGGTAGTCTACCGGGTGGTGCAGGAGTACGAAAGAGTCTTTAGCAAACACCCGCTAGACTTTGGGCAAGTAAAGGGGATAGAACACCACATCCCCACAGGAGACCATCCACCCATAAAGGAAAGATACCGACCTGTACCCTCTGCACACTATCAGAATGCAAAGGGAATGTTGCGAGAAATGAAGGAGGCTGGGGTAATCAGGAACAGCTGTAGCCCCTGGGCAGCTCCACTAGTTCTTGTGAAAAAGAAATATGGCACCATGAGAATGTGTGTAGATTACAGAAAGGTCAACCGTATCACACACAAAGATGCGTACCCGTTACCTAGGATAGGGGAATCTTTAGCTGCATTAAAGTCTGCTAACTTCTTCTCCACTTTGTATCTTACTAGCGGGTACTGGCAGGTTCCTGTAGCAGAGGCAGACAAGGAGAAGACCGCGTTCACTACCCCGATGGGTCTCAGTGAATTCAACTGTATGCCGTTCGGGCTCTGCAACGCACCAGGAACCTTCCAGCGGTTGATGGAGTGCTGCCTGGGGCACAGGAATTTTGAGACGGTCCTGCTATACCTGGACGATGTCATAGTGTATTCCAAAACATATGAGGACCATCTGAAACACCTGGCAGAGGAGTTTGACGCCCTGGCAGGCTATGGCCTAAAGGTGAAACCCTCCAAGTGTCATCTACTGAAACCAAAGGTACAGTACCTGGGACACGTGGTGAGTGCTGACGGAGTAGCTCCAGACCCTGATAAGATCACAGTGATTAAGGACTGGCCAAGACCCTCCAGCATAAAGGAAGTGCGGCAGTTCCTTGGGTTGGTAGGCTACCACCGAAGATTCATCTCTGGATTCACCAAAATGGCAGCTCCTATGCAGGGTCTCCTGATAGGCCAGTCCAGGAAGGCCAAAAACCAGCAGCCGCCCTTCAAATGGGACAAGCTGGAGGATGAGTCTTTCCGCCAGCTGAAGATGGCCCTCACGGGAGATGAAATCCTGGTGTACCCTGATTACAGCCAGCCTTTTATTCTCCACACAGACGCGAGCAACATCGGGCTAGAGGCGGTGCTGTCCCAGATCCAACAGGGCAGAGAATGGGTAATCGCTTATGCCTGCAGGAAGCTCCGGCCTACAGAGAGAAACCCTGAAAATTATAGCTCCTTCAAGCTAGAGTTCCTGGCAGTGGTGTGGGCAGTGACGGAAAGTTTCAAACATTACCTTGCCTCTGCCAAGTTCACTGTGTACACGGACAACAACCCGTTGACACACCTTGACACTGCAAGACTTGGTGCCCTGGAGCAAAGATGGATGGCCCGGCTGTCCAACTATGAGTTTACCATCAAATACCGGGCGGGACGCACAAATGCCAACGCAGACACCCTGTCCAGGATGCCGAACTTTCCGGACAGAGGGGAAGATCCAGAAGAACTGGAAGAGATTAAACTCCCTGCGTTCCACCGTCATGGGATTACCCAGTGTTCCCACTGTGTAAGGGACAAGCACTCTGCCATGTTCAATACCTTACCCCACTACAGCTGGGCGGAGACGCAAGACAGGGACCCAGCCGCCCGCCTGGTAAAAGAGATGCTGACTCAGGCTGATGCCCGCCTTGACCCAGATGCTCCGGAAGAGACCAAATAGGTGTGGCAGGAGAAGAGTAAACTGTTTCTCTACAAGGGGAAGCTGTGCCGGAGGATTGTCA
Source organism: Phyllobates terribilis (assembly GCF_046119375.1). Classification (NCBI taxonomy): domain Eukaryota; kingdom Metazoa; phylum Chordata; class Amphibia; order Anura; family Dendrobatidae; genus Phyllobates; species Phyllobates terribilis. The sequence continues at coordinate 477,672 of NW_027363419.1, forward strand.
ACTCCCGGACACATGAGCTGACCTGGCAGGTAGTGGTCCCGAGACTAGACGCGGCTATGGTCCTGGAGGCATACCACGACGGAGCAGGGCACTTTGGATGGAAGAAGTTGGAGTTCCTGTTGCATGAACGGTTCTTCTGGGTAGGCATGAGAGGGGCCATTGAGAGATGGTGCATAGACTGCGGCCCGTGCAACCTGAGAAGAAAGGACCGTGTCAGCCAGAAGACTCCCCTGCAGCCCATCATCACCAAGCAGCCACTAGAACTGGTAGCCCTGGACCACGTGAAGCTGGCTCCAAGTAGGTCCAGGTACGTCTACGCCCTCACCATCATAGACCACTACTCCCGGTTCCTGGTGGTGGTCCCTGTCAAGGACTTAATAGCTCAGACGGCAGCTAGAGCCTTCCAGCAGCACTTCTGCCGTCCACACGGGTATCCGGAGCAAGTGTTGACTGACCAAGGTCCAGCCTTCGAAGCGGAAGTCTTCCAGGAGTTCTGCAACCTGTATGGCTGCAAGAAGATAAGGACAACACCCTATCACCCCCAAACCAACGGATTGTGCGAGAAGATGAACCAGGTGGTGATAGACTTGCTGAAAACGTTGCCCCTGGAGGAACGCAGTCTGTGGCCTGAAAAACTGCCTGATCTGGTGGACTTGTATAACCACATCCCAGTAAATTCCACCAACTGCACCCCGGCTTACCTAATGAGAGCAAGACCTAGTAAGCTGCCTATTGACCTGGATATGGGAGTCCTGACACCCGAGGACACCTCGCCAGAAGCAGACTGGGATACAGAACAGCAGCAGCAGTACCGGAAAGTGCAGGAGAGTGTTGAGAGAAGTCTGTCTCAAACAAGACTCAAGCAAGAGAAAAGCAAGAGAGGACTTACAACCAGCATGCTCCCGCTGTTCCCCTGGCACCTGGAGAGCAGGTCTTGAAGAGGAAGAGGCGGCTCCATAAGTTGGATGACCAGTGGGAGAAAGACCCGTACACAGTACTGCCCTCAAGTCATGAAAATCCGAAAGTATGCATTATCAGTAAGGATGGAGGAGAGACCACAGCCACTGTCTCCAGAGACCACCTGAAGAAGTGTCCCGAGCAGCTGCAAAGCACTGATGAAGACCAAGATAGCCCTCAACCCGCAGAGGAAAGGGAAGAAATGGTCAGTACAGTACTCAGAGAATTTCCCCGGTCCTGGACACAAATTAACAACGCTATTGTGGTACCCGTCCTTACCTTTCTCCAACCAGCCCCTCAAGGGCCTACAGAAGAGCAAGTAGAGTTGGGAGAGCAACCGGCCCTGGAGGCAGAAGATTCCATACCAGCAGCCCAGGAGAATCAACCCTCTGCTAGTAGTGAGCCTGCCGTGCCCGTGGTAAGCCAAAGAGTACACAGAAAGCTGCCCAGCCTACCCGTAACATCTCCAAACACCTGTAGTGAAGACACTAGCGAGCCCACTACACAAGGGGTGGAAACAGGGGACCCAGAAAGAACACCACCAGATAGTGTGTTACGTAGGTCCACCAGGAGCACTAGAGGTCAGAAGCCTGCTCGCTGGAGAATATAGAAAGAAAATGATATATACCTGTATATTGCAAATGTTGAAATATTTTATGTTTGTTACATGAATAATAATTATGTTTCTCAAGTTACCTGACTGGTTCTATGGACTGACAGGTTATGGACAATGAATAACCGGAACTGTACCTTGTAAATAGTTGCACCTATTAAGTGCCCCTTTTGTGCCAGACCACAGAACAAAAACCCGTGGAGGTGGCTAAAGACGAGGTCCAACGCCAGATCATCGATGCCCTGTAGCCACCCCAGGGCCTACGTGGAGGGTTTGGGACGGGTCCCTCAAAATACATCTTGGGTGACATGGACAGCTAGTTACGGAAGCGCCGTGACCTATAAAGACCGAACTCCTTGTATATATGTTATGTTATTGCTTATACCCTGTTATGTATGTTTTCATAAAATGTGTTTAGTCCCGGAATACTAAGTTTACTAGGGGGGAATGTGGCACCCCAGGGGGTCTGGTTGCCACAGTGGTAGAAATACCATGTCTGAGAGCGAGCATGGGTTTTCCTGGTCAGGAGCAATATTGCATGCAACGCCTCCTGCCCAAGTCCAGGAAGGGGAGGATCCTGCCCTTTATAAACTTTATCTAGGGCGGGGTTAGTGAGTAGTTCCAGAGACAGGGACAGAGCAGGGACTGGAGCTGTGCAGAGCTCGTCCTGGCCGAAGACGCAGAGAACCGGACACAGGAGTCCGAGGCTGTGAGGATATCCACATCCAGCAGCAGAAGCCACCTGGCAGGGGATTTCAGGTCTTCTGGCCATAGAAAGCCCGGAGGCTCAGTCACAAGCAAGGGAGCGGCACCGCCATCGAGGAGCGGAAGGTACCAAAGGCCCCAAGTCACCAGCCATACGGGTGAGCACCACACGGTACAATCAAGGACGTGGGCTACTACACGACTACAGCAGGGTAGCCAGAAAGAGTGCAGTCAGACGGGAAGGCCTACACCTCCACATGGCCAGGGGGACTCTTGTTCGCTCACAGACTGACCAGGCCTCTAATGTTAGCCAGTACTCCCGGCAGGGCCTTCTTCATTACCAACAGTAAAGACCCTGAACTGCACTGCACGGACTCTGAGTCATTTCTGCTGCGCCCATGCACCACAACCCTCACCATCTGCACTCACTGCCCTGAGGCTGTACTCCTCCCGTGGGGAGTTATACTACCCTCTGCTGCGCACACAACATCAGCCTCAGCGGTCTGCCGCGCAGCGGCGGTTCTCAGTGACCGCAATCCACGGGTGGCGTAGTCGGACATTTAAACATTAAAAACCAAGTAAACAGATCCGCCACTGGTTTGACCACCATGAGCCACGGAACTGAGTCACCGCCACGGAGACTACAACCCCTGACATTACACAGACACCCGGCTCCGGGTATTCCCCCACACACGGCCCAGGGGGCGCGTCACAATGAGTAAAGAAAATGGAATAAATAGAAAATGACTGTCAATCGACATTGATCTGGAGCATCATGCAAAATCTCACCTCGTGAGGTATCCTTGATGATGAGGAAGGTGAGAGTTAAATTATGCAGATTTAGATCAAGGCTGTTCATTTTTACAACAGGAAAATTAATGAAATACACTGTATTTTATTATGCAATTTCTCCCAAGAACGGCAACATCTTATGACGCGCCCCCTGGGCCGTGTGTGTGTGGGGATACCCGGAACCAGACCCGTTGTGGATGCTGGGGGTCGTAGTCCTTGCGTGGCGGGGACCCAGTCCAGTGGCTCAGGGTGTCAACCCAAATGGCGGTCTATTTATAGGGTTTTGAGGTTAAATGTCCGACTACCCCACCTGTGAATTGCGGTCAGAGGGAACCGCCGCTGCAGGGCAAACCGCTGAGGCCAGTGTTGTGGGTGTAGCAGAGGATAGTATAACTCCCCACGGGAAGAGTATAGCCTCAGGGCAGTAAATAGGGATGTTGGTGGTGATGGTGCGCGGGAGCAGCAGTAACCACATGGAGTCTGTCATGCAAGTGAGGGTCTTTACTGTTGGTGGTATTAAGAGACCCGTCCGGAATACAGGTTAACAATGGAGGCCTGGTCAGTCTGAGAGCAACTGGGAAATCCCGCTGGTCAGGGGGAGTTTGTAGGCCTACCGTGCTGACTTCACTCTTTCTTGGCTATCCCGCTGTAGTGTGGTGGTAGCCCACGTCTCTGAGTGTACCGTGTTGTTCTCACCCGTATGACTGGCGACTCGGGCCTTCCGTGCTTCTCACCCCTCCGGGGCAGTAGTGGTCCCTCTCGTGTGGCTGAGCCTCCGAGCTTCCTTGGGCCAGAGGACTTGAAGTCCCCTGCGTGATGGTTTTCTGCTGCTGGGCTTATAACCCTCACAGCCTCGGACTCCAGTGTCCGGCCTGTAGTCTCTAGCCCGGACGAGCTCTACTGGCTCCCCTCCTGGCCTCGTGTTCCTCCTCTGCCTACAGGGACTCCTCAGCCTGCTGCTGACCTGTCCCTATCTGCAACTTGTCTGGAACTAGAGACTGGCTTGTCTCTCACTTGTCTCTCTAACCCTGCCCCAGATCCAGTTTATAAAGGGCAGATTTCTCCCCTCCCTGGACTGAGGCAGGAGGTGCTGCATGCTAATTGTCCCCAACCAGGGAACCTCCCACCTGCTCTCAGACATGACATTGCTGCCACTGTGGCGACCAGACCTGGGGTGCCACATTCCCCCCTAGTGAAATTTAGTACTCCGGGACTAAACACATTTTGCAAAAACACAACAGGTAATAACAATACAGTAACATATATACAAGAAGTTTAGCCTTTTTAGATCACGGCGCTCCCGTAACCAGGTGTCCTTGTCACCCAAGATGCACTTTAAGGGACCCGTCCCAAACCCTCCACGTAGGCCCTGGGGTGGCTACAGGGCTTTGATGATCCCGAGCTGGACCACGTCTTCAGCCACCTCCACGGGTTTTGTGTTCTGTGGTCGTCTTCAAAAGAGGGCACCTTCCCAGGTGCAACTATATACAAGATACAGTTCCGGTTATTCATTGTCCATAACCTGTTAGTCCATGAACCCTGTCGGGTAACTAGAAAAACATAATTAGTAACCAGGCAACAAACATAAAACATTTGCAATATACAGGTAGATATATACTTTGCATTCAGATTCTCCAGCGAGCGTGCATTTGACCTTTAGTGCTCCTGGTGGACCTACGTAACCCACTGTCTGGTGGTACTCTACTCGGGTCCCCTGTTTCCACACCCTGTGTACTGGGTGTGCTCGTGTCTGCACTAGAGGTGTTTGCAGATGTTACGGGTAGGTTGGGCAGCTTTCTGCGTACTCTTTAGCTCACCACGGGCATGGCAGGTTCACTACCAGCAGAGGGTTGATTCTCCTGAGCTGCTGGTATGTACTCTTCTGCCTCCAGGGCCACTTGCTCTTCCAACACTACTTGCTCTTCTGCAGGCCCTTGAGGGGCTGGCTGGAGAAAGGTAAGGAAGGGTACCACTATAGCATTGTTGATTTGTGTCCAAGACCGGGGAAATTCTCCGAGCACTGTACTGACCATTTCTTCCCTTTCCTCTGCGGGTTGAGGGCTATATTGGTCTTCATCAGCACTTTGCAGCTGCTCGGGACACTTCTTCAGGTGGTCTCTGGAGACAGTGGCTGTGGTCTCTCCTCCATCCTTACTGATGACACATACCTTTGGATTTTCATGGCTTGAGGGCAGTACGGTGTACGGGTCTTTCTCCCACTCGTCATCCAACTTGTGGAGCCGTCTCTTCCTCTTCAAGACCTGCTCTCCAGGTACCAGGGGAGCAGCAGGAGCATGCTGGTTGTAATTCCTCTCTTGCCTCTCCCTTGCTTGAGACAGACTTCGCTCCACACTCTCCTGTACTTTCCAGTACTGCTGCTGTCGTTCTGTATCCCAGTCTGCTTCTGCTGAGGTGTCCTCGGGTGTCAGGACTCCCATCTCCAGGTCAATTGGCAGCTTACCAGGTCTTGCTCTCATTAGGTAAGCTGGGGTGCAGTTGGTAGAACCCACTGGGATATGATTATACAAGTCCACCAGATCCGGCAGTTTCTCAGGCCACAGGCTGCATTCCTCCAGAGGTAACGTCTTGAGCAGGTCTATTACTACCTGATTCATTTTCTCACACATCCCGTTGGTTTGGGGGTGGTAAGGCGTTGTCCTTATCTTCTTGCAGCCATACAGGTTGCAGAATTCCTGGAAGACTTCGGCCTCGAACGCTGGGCCTTGATCAGTCAACATTTGCTCTGGATACCCGTGTGGGTGGCAGAAATGCTGCTGAAAGGCTTTGGCGGCCGTCTGAGCTGTTAGGTCTTTGACAGGGACCACAACTAGGAACCGGGAGTAGTGATCTACGATTGTGAGGGCGTAGACGTATCCCGATCTGCTTGGAGGCAGCTTTACGTGGTTCAGGGCCACCAGCTCAAGGGGCTGTTTTGTGATGATGGGCTGCAGGGGAGTCTTCTGGCTGGCGCGGTCCTTCCTTCTTAGGTTGCACGGGCCACAGTCTCTGCACCATCTCTCTATAGCCCCTCTCATGCCTACCCAGAAGAACCGCTCACGCAACAGGAACTCCAGCTTCTTCCATCCAAAGTGCCCTGCTCCGTCATGGTATGCTTCTAGGACCATAGTCGCATCCCGCCTTGGGACCACTACCTGCCAGGTCAGCTCGTGTGTTCGAGAGTTGACGGGTCTGCGGCACAGCCTCCCCTCGTAGAGAAACAGCTTTCTCCTCTCCTTCCACAGCTGTTTGGTCTCTTCTGGAGCATCTGGATCAAGGCGGGCATCAGCCTGGGTCAGCATTTCTTTCACCAGATGGACTGCGGGGTCACTATCTTGTGTCTCTGGCCAGCCGTGGTGGGGTAAAGGATTGAACGTAGCGGTGGCAGAGCACCTCTCCTTTACGCAGTGGGAACACTGGGTGACCCCATGATGGTGGAATGCAGGGAGTTCAATTTCTTCCAGTTCTTCTGGATCCTCTCCCCCATCCTGCAAGTGAGGCATTCTGGACAATGCATCTGCGTTGGCATTTGCGCGCCCTGTCCGGTATTTGATGGTAAATTCATAATTGGACAGCCGGGCCATCCATCTCTGCTCTAGGGCACCAAATCTTGCAGTGTCCAGGTGTGTCAACGGGTTGTTGTCCGTGTACACAGTGAACTTAGAAGAAGTCAGGTAATGCTTGAAACGTTCGGTGACCGCCCACACCACTGCCAGGAACTCTAGCTTGAAGGAGCTATAATTCTCAGGGTTTCTCTCTGTGGGTCTCAGCTTTCTGCTAGCATAAGCAATTACCCGTTCTCTGCCCTGCTGGATCTGGGACAGTATGGCTCCTAGCCCCACGTTACTGGCGTCGGTGTGGAGGATAAAAGGCTGGCCGTAATCAGGGTAGGCCAGGATCTCATCCCCCGTGAGGGCCATCTTCAGCTGGCGGAAAGACTCCTCCTCCAGCTTGTCCCACTTAAAAGGCGGCTTCTGACTTTTAGTCTTTGACTGACCTAACAGGAGGTCCTGCATAGGGGCTGCCATTTTGGTGAACCCGGAGATGAATCTTCGATAGTAGCCTACCAACCCGAGGAACTGTCGCACTTCCTTTATGCTGGAGGGTCTTGGCCAGTCCTTAATCACCGTGATCTTGTCGGGGTCTGGGGCTACTCCGTCAGCACTCACCACGTGTCCCAGGTACTGTACTTTTGGCTTCAGTAGATGACACTTGGAGGGTTTTACCTTAGGCCGAAGCCTGCCAGGGCATCGAACACCTCTGCCTAGTGCTTTAGATGGTCTTCATAGGTCTTGGAATACACGATGACATCGTCCAGGTAGAGTAGGACCGTCTCGAAATTCCTGTGCCCCAGGCTGCACTCCATCAGCCTCTGGAAGGTCCCTGGTGCGTTGCAGAGTCCGAACGGCATACAGTTGAATTCACTGAGACCCTTCGGGGTGGTGAAGGCAGTCTTCTCCTTATCCGACTCTGCTACAGGAACCTGCCAGTACCCGCTAGTGAGATCCAAAGTAGAGAAGAAGTTAGCAGATTTTAATGCAGCCAAAGACTCCTCTATCCTAGGTAAGGGGTACGCATCTTTGTGTGTTATTCTGTTGACCTTTCTATAATCTACACACATCCTCATCGTGCCATCTTTCTTTCTTACAAGGACTAGAGGAGCTGCCCAGGGGTTACAGCTATCCCTAATCACCCCAGCCTCCTTCATTTCTCGTAACATACCCTTGGCATTCTGATAGTGTGCAGGGGGTACAAGCCGGTATCTCTCTTTCATGGGTGGATGGTTTCCTGTGGGGATTTGGTGTTCTACCCCCTTTACTTGCCCAAAGTCTAGCGGGTGTTTGCTAAAAACTCTTTCATACTCCTGAACCACTCGGTAGACTCCCTGTTTTTGGTGTGAGGGAGTGGAGTCGGTGCCCACATGCAGTTTCTGACACCAGTCCTCCATTTGTTTCTTGGAGCCATTACCCTCCTCTGGTTGAGATGGAGGCAAGGGTTCCACGACCTTTACAGAGTTCTGGTTAACGGTGAACAATTTGGCTAGAGTGGCATACTGGGGCAAGTATACTTCTCTTTCCCCAATGTTTAGGATGCGGACTGGTACCCTCCCATGGTGTACATCGACCACCCCCCGTGCTGTCAAAATGGTGGGCCTACTGTCCGAGTAAACGGGTTCTACCATAGCTTGGTAGTCTCTACCTCTTAACCCGATTGCAGTCCGGCACCAGATCATCATTTCACTTTTTGGGGGCATGGCGATAGGGAACGGGTCGCTCATCCTAACGCTACCAATCTCACCACCAGACAGTTCCAACTGTTGCCGCTTCATCAGGGCTCTGATCTCTTTCTGTAAGACACGCCGCTGGCTGGAGCTGGCATTCATTGCAACCTGCTGTAATATAACAATTATCTCTGAAAGACAATTTTCAATAACGCTAGTACCCAAGGTTATTTTAGGGTGACTTTCACGACGGTCAATGTCCACAATAATCAGTCCTTGCGCCGGCAGTTCAACTTTACCAATTTTGATGGTCACCTCCTTGAACCCCACCTGCGGCACGGGCTGACCATTGCTGGCGATGATGCTCAAGTCACTATCTGGGTAGTGGGTAATATCCGTGTCATTCCAGTACCGCTTGAAAAGAACATAGGGGATGGTGGTTACCTGTGACCCGGTGTCCAACAGTGCACTCATGGGAATGCCATCCAGTACCACAGGCAAGACTGGTCGTCCCCCCACAAACTTGTCACGCCAGTTTGACGGGCCTGATGATCTTACGCCTGGGGGTTGGCCCTCTGCCCCAGGTTGGGCTCGTTTAAATTACAGTACCTCGCAATATGTCCTGGCTGGCTGCAGCGGCGGCAGATGGGTTGTCCATCCTGGTCGTAGCAGTCCATTGGCTTCTCTCTGGACGGTGGGATCCTCTTCTGTTGGCGCCACGGGACGTCCTCCGGACTGGTAGCCAGCTGGATCTTTCCTGGAGAGGATACCTGTAACGACTGCACAGTCCTGGTTAGTGCGGCAACGCTTTTGGTCAGTTCTTGGACCTGATGGTGCAGGTCTGTAGACGGGGTACTATTCATAGTCTGTGCATTAGCTCCTGCAGGTTCTGTAGACTGGGGCGCCGCCTCCTGGTAATAAGTGATAGCAGGGCTCCTGGAGGCCGCAACGCCACCGGGTGCGGGTTCTCGGAGTACCCGGATGGCTCTGTCCTTAAACTGTGCAAAGTCTAACTCAGGGCTCTGCAGGGCCATCAGGCGTAACTGGGTTCGGTGGGCGCTGGACAGCAGACCCTCAATGAATTGTTCAGTCAGCAGTTTATCTGCATTCCTCACACTGTCAGGGTCTGCCTGCTTAATGGCTCTCAGGGCCTCTTGCAAATTCAAAGCATAGTCTCTTATACTGTCTTGGGCCCGCTGCTTGCACCCATAAAATCTCATTTTGATCTCTGCTGAGGTGCGGGTATCAAAAGTGTCCTTTAGACGGGCTAAGATCTCCTTCACTTCCTATCAGTATGCTCACTTTTTGTTCCTCCATCAGGGGGTATACTTTGAATAGGCTATAGAGTCTCTTTTTAAAGTCGCTCAGGGAATGCGACTCCCCTGAGTACTGGGGCAACCAGGCCGCTCCGGGGATGTAAGGCATCGTGAACGGCATTACTGCGGCAGTGGCCACGCTGGTTCCCTCCGCTTCCGACATCTTCCTCCCCCCTAGTCAACCGTGGCCTACCTTCCGTTGCTTTTCTTCTGTAGGCCGCGGCTCCGCAGGTGACCATCGGGGTTGAGGACCTTGCGTCGCGTCCCTTCAGGACCTTGCGCAGCGTCCGTGCGTAAGGCAGAGCTCCAGTTCTCGCGCGCTTTCGTCATCCACGCCCCTCTTCTTCCCGCGCGGCGTCCCAAAGATGGCACCCGATGGCGGGAAAATGGCTGCGGATGGCGGGAAACGGCTACGGATGGCGGGAAACTCCACCAAGGTAAGTATTACAGTCTTTCTTCAGGCACGCAGTACCCGTTGGTGGCGGGCACGAAATCCTGCCGACTACGCAAAAAAAGTTGATACGCCCCCTGGGCCGTGTGTGTGTGGGGATACCCGTAACCGGACCGGTTGTGGATGCTGGGGGTCGTAGTCCTTGCGTGGCGGGGACCCGGTCCCGTGGCTCAGGGTGTCAACCCAAATGGCGGTCTATTTATAGGGTTTTGTGGTTAAATGTCCGTCTATGCCACCCGTGGATTGCGGTCAGAGTCAACCGCCGCTGCAGGGCAGACCGCTGAGGCCGATGTTGTGGGTGCAGCAGAGGATAGTATAACTCCCCACGGGAAGAGTATAGCCTCAGGTCAGTAAATAGGGATGTTGGTGGTGATGGTGCGCGGGAGCAGCAGTAACCACACGGAGTCTGTCATGCAAGTCAGGGTCTTTACTGTTGGTGGTATTAAGAGACCCGTCCGGAATACAGGTTAACAATGGAGGCCTGGTCAGTCTGAGAGCAACTGGGAAATCCCGCTGGTCAGGGGGAGTTTGTAGGCCTACCGTGCTGACTTCACTCTTTCTTGGCTATCCCGCTGTAGTGTGGTGGTAGCCCACGTCTCTGAGTGTACCGTGTTGTTCTCACCCGTATGACTGGCGACTCGGGCCTTCCGTGCTTCTCACCCCTCCGGGGCAGTAGTGGTCCCTCTCGTGTGGCTGAGCCTCCGGGCTTCCTTGGGCCAGAGGACTTGAAGTCCCCTGCGTGATGGTTTTCTGCTGCTGAGCTTATAACCCTCACAGCCTCGGACTGCAGTGTCCGGCCTTGTAGTCTCTAGCCAGGATGAGCTCTGCTGGCTCCCCTCCTGGCCTTGTGTTTCTCCTCTGCCTACAGGGACTCCTCAGCCTGCTGCTGACCTGTCCCTATCTGCAACTTGTCTGGAACTAGAGTCTGGCTTGTCTCTCACTTGTTTCTCTAACCCCGCCCAAGATCCAGTTTATAAAGGGCAGATTTCTCCCCTCCCTGGACTGAGGCAGGAGGTGCTGCATGCTAATTGTCCCCAACCAGGGAACCTCCCACCTGCTCTCAGACATGACATTGCTGCCACTGTGGCAACCAGACCTGGGGTGCCACACTTATATGTGGTCATATACCACTTTTTGGACGCAGAAAGATAGGAGCGCCAATCTTGCTGGAATGGTTTTCAAAAGTGCCCAAGAGATATGAGTATAATGTAAAAATTGCAAACTTCGTTAAAAATATATTAGATTTAAAAAATCATAAAACCAGATTTAGAATGGATCCATAAACTTAGATCCTGATGTAGCTTCTTGTGCGAAACACAGTAAGTGAGTTGGGCATCCTGTGTCCATGTTGTTGGTGGTTTTATGCTAATTATGAAATAATTTTCCAGGCTATCACTATTTTTACTTTAAGCTACTACCTGTTAGTGTTGGACTTAAGTGGCAAGAGCCCACCAGTAATATTGACTATGGGAGCTCATTTTTCAGCTACATTTTGTCTGAACATAGTGAATCAAATGTATTGGGCCAACTACTGCTCATGTTAGGGGGTACGTTACTTACTCCTGCATACGGGACCCCCGGGGGATTTACATGTTCCCCTGTGGGTCAGGGCTCGCTCACATGGCCATCGATTCTCTCATGCAAGAGAATCTGGATGATTATGCTAATGTCACTTGGATCAAACTCTGTCAGAGATTGACCTGAGTGTCAACTTAGTGCGATCCGATTCTCTCTCATGCGAGATTTGTATCACAGGTGCAGAGTAGACAGAGTACATAATTTCTCCATCTTCTCCCTTGTCTGAGTCTGTGGTAATTGGACTGCACTCAGATGACATCCGAGTGCAGTTCAATGTTTCACACTGATGTCATACAAGTCCATAGACTTGTATGCAAAATCAGCATGAGAAAAAAAACACTAGTTAGCACTCTGACCAATGGTATATTGTGGGGCAGTGCCATCTGATAAAACATCGGACAGCACTCGGCCATGTTAAGCGGTCGTGTGGACGAGCCCTCAGTCTGAGCCTGCCATTGATAATTATGACTTGACAATATAGGCCCCATTATTTTCTTTGTGCTGTCAAACAGACATTTAACAGAACGAGTATTTTTTAAACACATTTATACACAGATCGTTTATTCTTGTAATGATTTAATCCTATTTGTATCTCTATTTATACCCAGCTTTACGCATACAAGGACTCTATCTGTCCCACCCTTTTTTTACTGCATAGTTTCATTCATCATCAGGTTTTTAATCTTATGTATTTTTATTTTTAATGATTTTAATAATCTATTAATCTTATGTATTTTTAATAATGTTTGTGCTTTTTCACAATATCCCTCTACCCCTAACGACATTTATCAAGGGATGCGGTGATCTATTTATTTAACTTAAAAGTAAGTTCAAGAGATAAATACGCGGCACATGGCAAATGGTGAAAATATACATTTTTCCCCAGTTAAGGTTTATTTTTTACAGCATTGACCATTTCATATAAATTACATATTAACTTTATTCTTTGGGTCAGTACAATTAACATAAAATCACCATTTACTTATGTTTTATGATGTCTGCATGAAAATAACACATTTTCAAAAACAAAACAATTTTACATTGCCATATATGGAGAGCCATAACTCTTATATATATATAGGTGCTGTGAGGACCCGTGGTCTTCCGTGGGGGTAACGCTACTCAGACAACGCAGGGTGAGGGTAAAACAGCGTGACAATATTTTATTGAACCACAAAGCGGACAATAAACACATAGAACAGTCCCAGCGAATGCCCAAGATGGTGCAACATTACACAGTCTCACCCTTCCTTCTCCGCCCGCCTGGGATAGAACAGCTGCAACTTTGGAGACTTCCAGGGCCGACTACCTCAACCAGTGGCCCCCCTCTTCTGGTGGGCCCCCACAGAGAGAAGGTAGCGGCAAGCTTAGGAAGCTAGCAGTCCATCGAGGTACAAGGTCAGGAGACCCGAGGGTCCCAACCTGGCCTATCCGAGAGTTTTCATGGGGCCAGATGACCAGTGGGTCCCTCCTGGCAACTCCCAATATCTCCATGGGCTCTAAGCAACCGGTGAGCCCCTCCTAGCAACCCCAAAACAACATATCCATGGCGCCAGGTGACTTCTTCGTCCTCTCCTGGTCTCCCTAAAAGAATCCATGGTCTCTCTGATGGTTAATGGAGGAGATCCAAATCTTTCCAGTCAGGGCCATATCTTTAGACTAGAATCATGTAGAATACAAATCTGTGTCTCTTTGGATGCCATGCAATCCATCTACTTCCCTGAATGATGCCTCTAATTTTCCTTCTAGGGTCTTTCTGAAGTTCCTTGATTCTCTGTCCCAAGTCTTATTCTGTCTCAGAAACACATGTCCCTTCTTAAATACACATCCACAGGTTAAGAATTAATGAGTTCACTAGGAGGAATATTTCTGTGTAGGCACACATAAACGACTGACCAAGGTTAGGGAAGTGGCTTAGTGTAAAATAAAACTGTGGATTGCTACATAGTTTGTGTCACTCTTTCCTAACTTTCAAAGTTGGGATGTATGCCTCTGTGCCTCCATACCTAATAATGCCCCTTTTGTGCCTCTTTATTATAAGAATGCCCCATTTAATTTGGCAGTACCACAGAGCTCAGTGATTGGCTGCAGCGCAGTTGACATGAAGATGCAGCTGATTAAAAATGTCTGGAGCAGCAAAAAGCAGTGCTGGACCCCGGGTGAGGAAAAGCTCAGTTTGATTGTTTGTTTGTTTCCTCATGACCATCGTTGGAGTTCGGCCGTTCAACCCACTGGATGTAATAGAGTCAATAGTGACTGTGTCATTTAGAGGAAATCAAATTATATTTCCTAAAAAAAATGTTCATAGTGTGCAAAAGTAGCAATGCATAAAAAAACTAAACACATCTGGGATCACTGTAAGGTCGGGGCTACACGAGTGTGAAAAAAAATAGTGGAAAAAATTTGGATGATTTTTATCGATTTTGCCATCCGTATGGCATCATTCCTTATTTATAAAAAGATCAGAAATTTGATATAAATTTACAAAAAATTGCAATTTTCTAACTTTTAATGATTATCCCTTTAATCCAGATAGTCATACCACACAAAGCAATAATAAATTACATTTCAATCATGTCTGCTTTCCATCAGCACCATTTGTAATATGTAAAAATGTTTTATTTTGTTAACATTTTAGAAGGTTTAACCCCTTTACCCCCAAGGGTGGTTTGCACGTTAATGACCAGGCCAATTTTTACAATTCTGACCACTGTCACTTTATGAGGTAATTACTCTGGAACTCTTCAACGGATCACCCTGATTCTGAGAATATTTTTTCGTGACATATTGTACTTCATGATTGTGGTAAAATTTCTTCGATATCACTTGCGTTTATTTGTGAAAAAAATGGAAATTTGGCAAAAATTTTGAAAATTTTGCAATTTTCAAAATTTGAATTTTTATACCCTTAAATCAGAGATATAGTACAGACCAAAAGTTTGGACACACCTTCTCATTTAAAGATTTTTCTGTATTTTCATGACTATGAAAATTGTAAATTCACACTGAAGGCATCAAAACTATGAATTAACACATGTGGAATTATATACTTAACAAAAAAGTGTGGAACAACTGAAAATAGGTCTTATATTCTAGGTTCTTCAAAGTAGCCACCTTTAGCTTTGATGACTGCTTTGCACACTCTTGGCATTTCTCATTTTTCCAACAAAATGTACAAAACCATTTTTTTAGGGACCACATCACATTTGAAGTCACTTTGAGAGGTCTTTATGACAGAAAATACCCAAAAGTGACACAATTCTAAAAACTGCACCCCTCAAGGTGCTCAAAACCACATTCAAGAACTTTATTAATCCTTCAGGTGCTTCACAGGAATTTTTGGAATGTGGAAGAAAAAAATGAACATTTAACTTTTTTCACAAAAATGTTACTTTAGACTCAATTTTTTTTATTTTCGCAGGGGTAACAAGAAAAAATGGACCCCAAAATTTGTTGTGCAATTTCCCCTGGGCACGCAAATACCCCATATGTGGGGAAAAACCACTGTTTGGGCGCACGGCAGGGCTCGGAAAGGAAGGAGCGCCATTTGACTTTTTGATTGTAAAATTTGATTGAATAATTAGCGGACGCCATGTTGCATTTGGAGAGCCCCTGATGTGCCTAAACAGTGGAAACCCCCATAAGTGACCCCATTTTGGAAACTAGACCCCCCAAGGCACCTATCTAGATGCATAGTGAGAACTTGGAACCCCTAGGTGCTTCACAAATTGATTCGTAAAAATGAAAAAGTATTTTTTTTCCCACTTTATCATTTTTACGAATCAATTTGTGAAGCACCTGAGGGTTCCAATTGCTCACTATGCATCTAGATAGGTGCCTTGGGGGGTCTAGTTTCCAAAATGGGGTCACTTGTGGGGGAGCTCCAATGTTTAGGCACACAGGGGCTCTCCAAACGCGACATGGTTCTAATTTGTTAGCGGACACCATGTCGCGTTTGGAGAGCCCCTGGGTGCCTAAACATTTGAGCTCTCCCACAAGTGACCCCATTTTGGAAACTAGACCACCCAAGGCACCTATCTAGATGCATAGTGAGCACTTGGAACCCCCAGGTGCTTCACAAATTGATTCGTAAGAATGAAAAAGTGGAAAAAAAAACACTTTTTCATTTTTACGAATCAATTTGTGAAGCACCTAGGGGTTCCAAGTGCTCACTATGCATCTTGATAGGTGCCTTGGGTAGTCTAGTTTCCAAAATGGGGTCACTTGTGGGGGAGCTCAAATGTTTAGGCACACAGGGGCTCTCCAAACGCAACATGGTGTCCGCTAACAATTTGAGACGATTTTCCATTCAATTTGTTAGCGGACACCATGTCGCGTTAGGAGAGCCCCTGATGTGCCTAAACAGTGGAGCTCCCCCACAAGTGACCCCATTTTGGAAACTATACCCCTCAAGGATTTTATTAAGGGGTATAGTGAACATTTTCAACCCAGAGGTACGACACAGAATTTGATAACATTAGGTCATCATATTGAATAAGTTGTCATTACTCTTGAGCACAAGTGCTCGCTACTTGAGTTTGCATCGGGTACTCAGGTATGCACCATGTATCACGGGTGCGCAAGTGAAATGCTCGAGTCCCCGCCTGCATGTTTCACGGTTATTAGACACCTCAAAAAAAACATGCGGGGATCGCTCGTGCATGGCAGGCAATCCCCGCGAGGATTTTTTGGCCGCGAAGAATAATGGGGCGGAGCACCCGCGATACTCAGTGCATACCCGAGCACCCGATGCAAACTCAAGTAGCGAGCACTTGCGTTCAACACTAGTTGCCATATCGTCATCCTTTTTTTTTTTTTGAACTTTTGAAAAAAAAAACAACCCCAACCCTAACATTTGCACAACCCCAACCCCAGCCCTAGCGTTTATTTTTTACGCTGTTCCTCGTGCGGTATAAGTGATGAGATTACTTTATTCTTCAGGTCGGTGCGATTACAGTGATGCCAGAATCATATCGGGTTTTTATGATTGACAGATGTCACACACTAAAAGACACATATTTTGTAAAATCTAGTTTTTGCATTGCCATATTTTGGCCTACAGAGTCATGTCATGGCTTGTTTTTTGCGGGACGAGATGACGTTTTCAGCGTTACCATTTTTATTTATATTCGTCTGTTTGATCGCATGTTATTCCATTTTTTGTTTGGCGGTATGATGATAAAGCATTGTTTTTTGCTTTGTTTTTTATTTTATTTTTTTACCGTGTTCACTGAAGGGATTAACTAGTGGAAAAGTTTTATAGGTCAGGTCGTTACGGACGCGGTGATACCAAATATGTGTACTTTTATTGTTTTTTTGCTTTTTTTTCATAATAATATTTATTGATGGGTACATTATATTTTGATTTTTAGTGGATTATTTTTTTTTTATATTCTTACAATTTTTTTTAATTTCTTTTTCACTTTCTCGGAGTTTTTATACTTTTTTACTTTGTCCCACTATGGGACTTTCACTTTTTTTTCTCTGATCGCCTGCATGGCACAGGAAAGGAGTACCATCCCTGTGCCATGCAGGCTGTCAGCGCTGGACAGGGAGAAGTTAGTTTGGAGATGCACTGCACATGTCCAAAAAACTCTTCCTGCTGTCTGGTGACCCGGATGTTGTCATGACGACATCGGGTCGTCATGACAACATCCTGGAAGCCACGGCAGACAGCGCTGGAGGCTGGAAGAGGAGGTGAGTATACCGATCACCTCCTCTTAGCCACCGCAATGCTGAGATCGACTTTGATTGCAGCATTGAGGGGGTTAATGTGCCGGGAGTGGTGCGGGACCGCTCCCTGCACATAGTACCAGGTGTCAGCTGTGACAATCAGCTGACGCCCGGCGGCGATCGCGCCCGCACAGCCTGTGTGCACGCGCGATCGCGATGACGTACTAATACGGCTCAGGCTCTTAAAGCCCAGGGCACAGACGCGTATCAGTACGTCTTGGGCTTTAAAGGGGTTAAAAATGGAGCAGTAATTTTTCATATTTTCAAGGAAATTTACAAAACTTATTTTTATAGGGACCTGTTCAGTTTTGAAATTACTTTGAGGGTCCTATATATTGGAAATCCCCCCAAAAGTGATACCATTTTAAAAACCGCATCCCCGTATTAAAAATTGAATTGCTTTCAGGTGGTTCATTAACCCTTCAGGTGCTTTTCAGGAATTAATGCAAAGTGGCATAACAGGAATGAAAAAGTTTATTTTCACCACCTTCATTTTAATAACTTCTGAACAGGCCACTATACGCGGCAGGCTCTAAGGCCATTATTCGACTGCCATGGCGAACATCAGGACCACACGGTCAAGATCTCAGGGTGCCAATGTAGTTAAAGAGGGAGCCCCCAAACTCTGTTAACCATCTAGATGCCGTAGTCACTATTGGCAGCAGCATTTAAGGGGTTAAATGGCCATAATCAGTGCCGACCCTGATCGTGGCTGATGCAGCAAGTTGTTAGCTATAGTGTACAGCTGATAGCTGCAGGATTGTCACCTGTCGGGGGATGCTAATCTCTTATATCGCAGGTCCGTAAAAAGACGTATTGGTGGTCACTATGGGGTTAAAAAAATAGAATTGTTTCTTAATCTGATTTTTTTTGTCACAATATACACATACACATTATACATACACGTGACCTACACATTATATATACATGACTTTTATATATACACATGACCTGTACATATATACACTGTATATACACAGGAAAAAATAGAAAAATGCTCCAAAGAACCAAAGGATGAATTAAAACAAGCAAAATTTATTGTTACATATTAAGAATATGCGGGATACGGGATGAGGTGCCACACACCCCAAAGTAGATAGTCTTAAGTCAAGATACAGGAGGATTAGATGGTATTATGCCGTTTCTCCGCTTAGTGGTAAGTTGTGCTCCATTCTGGAGCCACAAATGGGAAACTCGTAAAAATCCTCTGTTCTTCAGCCGGAATTGTCTCGTTCAGGTCTTCACTGCGCGGTGCTGGGATCTGCTGTCTCATGCTGACATTCATGTTCCTTCTTATAATAACTGGAGATGGCGCTTTCCCTGTTTCTATGTCTGTCCAGTTTAGATTTGAAAATAAGGGGTGTTTTCTGATTTTTCCATTAACCCCTAGCCGGACATAATGGTCTTTGCAGAGTAGTTTGGACATAATGTCCACAGCATCGTGGTCAGTGAGGTTTTCATATGATGGTTCAGAGTAGATGACATTTCTCTCAATCTCTTCAGTGGTGTCTCCTGGAAATGGTGAGTCTTGGAAAATCATGTTGTACAATATGACTCCAAAGGCGAACCAATCTACACCTTCATCATAAGCGTCTCCCATGATCATTTCTGGGGCGCCATACCCAGGTGTTCCACTGAAATCTCTGGCATTAAATCTCTTATCAAACTCATAAAGAGATAGTCCAAAATCAGTAATTTTTATGTGGCCGTCACCAGTCAGCAGGATGTTATCCGGTTTTAAGTCCCGGTGAATGATGTCATTGCTGTGCAGGAATTGTAGGCCACAGACGATATCTGCTGCTATAAAGGTTACAGGTTCCTTCAGGGGAATGGTACTATATATATAGTCATGCAGATCCCCTCCACTGGCCAGCTCGGTGACAAAATAGGCATGGTTTTCAGTATGAAACGCAGCATGGCAATGAGTTAAGAATCTGCTGTTGCGGCTAAGCTTCAGGACATGGTGCTCAACAAGGCATTCAGGGAAGGAGATTAGGCTTTCCTTCTTTATGATTTTAAGGGCCACACTTTGTTTCCGTATCTTATCCGTGGCCAGTACAACCTTCCCATAACTCCCTTCTCCAAGTATGCCATGGCAGATAAACTTATCCCTGGTGAGAGGGACAGTGGTCTTTATTTTTTTGCTACTGGGGCCTCTAAATTCACCTGAGATGTCATCTTGACTGGTGGCTGGATCTTCATGATGTTTCCTTTTTCTCCCAGTTCTCTTCTCTTCTGCTGCACTTTCATTACCTCTCGTGTTAATGATCCTGGTTGGACCCACAGTCTCTCTTTTCCTCTCACTTGTACTCAGCTTTTGTAGATTGGTATCAGCTTGATTTGTGATGTATCCCACAAACTTGTCACATCTGTTTCGTACAGTGTCTAGGAAGGAAATATTCTGGGTTCCCTCATTGTCAGGTAATATTTGACCATCCTGCCCAGATTTCTTGGAGTCCATCTTCCTTATCTTTGGTGGAGGTTCCTGGTTATTTCCAGTGTCTTCTCCATCTGGTGTTTCTTTCCTTTTTCTCTTTCTTTTCCCTTTAAAGTCCATGTTGCATCAGGCAACAACAGGGTAATTATCCAAAAAACGCATGTAAAATTACTAAATGCAATCCACACGTATATTGTAGTCAAAGCCAACTACAACTAAAGCTCAATGGCTGCAGTCAGTTGTTTATGGAACTTTGTGGAATGTGATGTCACTGTGCCGGTGATGTCACACTCACTGTGATGTCAGCAGATGTATGTGAGTGTTCCATCACTGCTGAACGTGAAAGTCTCGGAAGGGGTGGGGCTTAGTCACCAATAGCAACCAGACTAGTCACACTATTATAAAAGAAGAGTTAATGACTTATAAATGACTACCTGGGCAGATCTGGCATTATGCAGACTGGAAAAGCTGGGTACTAACCTCTGTCTAAAATGTGACACATTGTTTCTGTAGGCTAAATATATACAAAAGGAAAATATTAGGAGTGTTATAGAACAACTCTTCATTTTTACATAACACTGGTTCAATTAAATTGATATTAAATAGGTTGCTGTTACAGTATTAAAAATATAAGGCACGAATGTGCTTAAAATAAAAAATGGTGGCATACTCTCCCTACACTGCCCTCGCAAATCAAGCGCAGTCCACTTCGGAGATCGGTGACGACTCCTGAAGTGATGCCTACTTTTTTACGAAGTCAGAGAACCAGTGCAGCTAGTGATTGGCTGCAGCTGTCAGTTACTAGAAAAGTGAGTCATGCGTTTTTTTTCTCTAATGATGTGCTCTTCTAGTGATGATGGGAAGCAGTACGGTATACCACTATTTGTGAATTACTGGTGGACTTGTTACCACTACTGGAATCTAGGAAAATCCTTCCAGCAAAGAGCCAGCTCACGGTGTAGACAAAACGCATGAAGCTTATACCCAGACCCTCCATATGGCCTCCTTGGCTCTTGTGCACTGGCCTTAAAGGTTTTCTTCACCTCAGGAGCTCACCGTTTCCCTGCTGCCCAGCTTCCTTTTGTGCGGAGGTTGTGGCGTTGTTGTCGGACTGTGTGCTCTTCGTTTCTGCAAGCAAAGTCATCCTTGTCTTACAGCATTGGAGGCGCTGGGTGGTCCTGAACCTGTCCTGATCCAGCAATCCAGCGAGCTTCAGAATTGCTCCTTGCCTAGTAGATTAGTTACTCCTCAGCTGTAAGCAATAATACTTAAAAATGACTCCATTCTTGGAGAGGATTTTTAATAACAAGCAAATTGCAAAATTGCTTTTGCTTTTTTCAAGTGCTTTAAAATTGTACCCATTTATGATGAGACAACCCCTTCATAACATAGCTGCTCCTGTGGTAAGAATACACTGCTCTTCTGTTTTATGCTTTTAAATTGAAAAATCAGACAAAATGAGAGTAAGAAATATATCAGAGCAGGGAAATCTAAATACAGTGAAGGAAAGAATTATTCCATCCCTTGCTGTTTTTGTAAGTTTGTCCACTGACAAAGACATGAACAGTCTATAATTTTAAGGGTAGGTTAATTTTAACATTGAGAGAATATCCAAAAAAAATCAAGAAAAAATCCCATTGTATAAATTAGATAAATTTATTTGCATAATTTATTTGCATTTTGCTGTGAGAAATAAGTATTTAATCCCCTACAAACCATTATGAGTTCTGGCTCCTACAGACCAGTTAGATGCTCCTAATCAACTGGTTACCTGCATTAAAGACAGCTGTCTTACATAGTCACCTGTAGAAAAGACTCCTGTCCACAGACTCCATTAATCAGTCAGACTCTAACCTCTACAACATGGGCAAGACCAAAGAGCTTTCTAATGATGTCAGGAACAAGATCATAGACCTTCACAAAGCTGGAATGGGCTTCAAAACCATAAGTAAGACGCTGGGTGAGAAGGAGACAATTGTTGGTGCAATGAGTAAAGAAAATGGAAGAAATAGAAAATGACTGTCAATCAACATTGATCTGGAGCATCATGCAAAATCTCACCTCGTGAGGTATCCTTGATGATGAGGAAGGTGAGAGTTAAATTATGCAGATTTAGATCAAAACTGTTTATTTTTAAAAGAGGAAAATTAATGAAATACACTGTATTTTATTATGCAATTTCTCCCAAGAACGGC
Organism: Phyllobates terribilis; assembly: GCF_046119375.1. Taxonomy (NCBI): domain Eukaryota; kingdom Metazoa; phylum Chordata; class Amphibia; order Anura; family Dendrobatidae; genus Phyllobates; species Phyllobates terribilis. Next base: position 499,667 of record NW_027363419.1, read on the forward strand.
AACATCTTATATGTGGTCATATACCACTTTTTGGACGCAGAAAGATAGGAGCGCCAATCTTGCTGGAATGGTTTTCAAAAGTGGCCAAGAGATATGAGTATAATGTAAAAATTGCAAACTTCGTTAAAAATATATTAGATTTAAAAAATCATAAAACCAGATGTCACTTGGATCAAACTCTGTCAGAGATTGACCTGAGTGTCAACTTAGTGCGATCCGATTCTGTCTCATGCGAGATTTGTATCACAGGTGCAGAGTAGACAGAGTACATAATTTCTCCATCTTCTCCCTTGTCTGAGTCCGTGGTAATTGGACTGCACTCAGATGACATCCGAGTGCAGTTCAATGTTTCACACTGATGTCATACAAGTCCATAGACTTGTATGCAAAATCGGCATGAGAAAAAAAACACTAGTTAGCACTCTGACCAATGTTATACTGTGGGACAGTGCCATCTGATAAAACATCGGACAGCACTCGGCCATGTTAAGCGGTCGTGTGGACGAGCCCTCAGTCTGAGCCTGCCATTGATAATTATGACTTGACACTATAGGTCCCATTATTTTCTTTGTGTTGTCAACCAGACATTTAACAGAACGAGTATTTTTTAAACACATTTATACACAGATCGTTTATTCTTGTAATGATTTAATCCTATTTGTATCTCTATTTATACCCAGCTTTACGCATACAAGGACTCTATCTGTCCCACCCTTTTTTTACTGCATAGATTCATTTATCATCAGGTTTTTAATCTTATGTATTTTTATTTTTAATGATTTTAATGATTTCTTAATCTTATGTATTTTTAATAATGATTGTGCTTTTTCACAATATCCCTCTACCCCTCACGACATTTATCAAGGGATGTGGTGATCTTTTTTTTTTAACTTAAAAGTAAGTTCAAGAGATAAATACGCGGCACATGGCAAATGGTGAAAATATACATTTTTCCCCACTTAAGGTTTATTTTTTACAGCATTGACCATTTCATATAAATTACATATTAACTTTATTCTGTGGGTCAGTACAATTAACATAAAATCACCATTTACTTATGTTTTATGATGTCTGCATGAAAATAATACATTTTCAAAAACAAAACAATTTTACATTGCCATATATGGAGAGCCATAACTGTTAACAGATTTGTATGAGAACCTATTTTTTTGCGGGACGAGTTGTATTTTTTATTATTGTTGTTATTTTGGAGTATAGGTGCTGTGAGGACCCGTGGTCTTCTGTGGGGTTAACGCTACTCAGACAACGCAGGGTGAGGGTAAAACAGCGTGACAATATTTTATTGAACCACAAAACGGACAATAAACACATAGAACAGTCCCAGCGAATGCCCAAGATGGTGCAACATTACACAGTCTCACCCTTCCTTCTCCGCCCGCCTGGGATAGAACAGCTGCAACTTTGGAGACTTCCAGGGCCGACTACCTCAACCAGTGGCCCCCCTCTTCTGGTGGGCCCCCACAGAGAGAAGGTAGCGGCAAGCTTAGGAAGCTAGCAGTCCATCGAGGTACAAGGTCAGGAGACCCGAGGGTCCCAACCTGGCCTATCCGAGAGTTTCCATGGGGTCAGATGACCAGTGCGTCCCTCCTGGCAAATCCCAATGTCTCCATGGGTTCTAAGCAACCGGTGAGCCCCCCCTAGCAACCCCAAAACAACTTATCCATGGCGCCAGGTGACTTCTTCGTCCTCTCCTTGTCTCCCTAAAAGTATCCATGGTCTCTCTGATGGTTAATTGAGGAGATCTAAATCTTTCCAGTCAGGGCCATATCTTTAGACTAGAATCATGTAGAATACAAATCTGTGTCTCTTTGGATGCCACGTAATCCATCTGCTTTCCTGAATGATGTCTCTCATTTTCCTTCTAAGGTCTTTCTGATGTTCTTTGATTCTCTGTCCCAAGTCTTATTCTGTCTCAGAAACACATGTCGCTTCTTAAATACACATCCACAGGTTAAGAATTAGGGATGATATTATTTCACAAGGCTTGAGTATCCACAGCACATCCCCCAAGATTGACTGGCAAACACCTTACAATGGTATTTAACATATCTAGAAAACATTCCTTGTTCTAGCTAATCTATTTACATAGTTTGTATCACAGAGGCACTTGTAAATATGTAGCACCCTGAGGATTCGGCTGCTACAGGGGTATTACACCTCAAGCCAGAGGTGTGGTATTCCACTCCCGGGTAAGGATGGAGTGTGGAACTGAGCTCAGTAGGCTGCATGCACTACATACATCCCATTTCCGGGGGACAGACCAATGGTACTCCCACTAGAGAAATGTGCAGGTACGACAGTGTCTGTCCCTGGCTGGAGTGGGAGGGGGGGTGGAACATCCCAGTAGTGTAGGGGCAGATAGGGGGAGCAGTCTGGGTAGTGCTAGGAGCTCATTGGGTGCTGGTCACCTGAGCTCACACATAGAGGGAGTATATAAGGTGGGAACCATCTTAGATCAGGGTCAGTCTTCTGTAGAGGGTCAGTCAGTCAGTCTGTCAGTCTTTTTGCAGAGTCAGAGGAAGAGAGCAGAGGAGAAGAGCAGCTCCAAGGCCAAGAGAGAGAGAGGAGAAAGAAGGACCCAGAGGGGGAGAAGAGGGAACTCCAAGATCCCAAAATTAGACCAGAGGGTGAAGAGTTGGCACAAGGGTACCGGATCCCAAGCTGGTGGAGGGCACTAATCCTCAGCCAGAGACCGGAGGTCGTGGGCAGGATCTGCCACGACCACCCACTAAATCCACCCGGAAGGCAGACCAAGAATAGGGTCAGGGAACCCAGAGACAAGGGTTTACCAACAAGAGGCCCGAGGGAGCCGGACTTAGGTGGATCCCTGGTGGGGAAGGCCAGAGAGAAGGACAAGTCAGAAAGGGAGCTCAGGACCACGCTCCAGAATCACCTTGGGGTTGGCCGAGTCCAGGACCTGGTGGACGCAGCACGGCTCGGGCGGTCACTCAAGGCCGGAGTGACCAAACAAAAGCAGTAAGTAAAAACCCTGAACTGCACAGCCCGACTCTGATTCTCATTACCATCCTCACTGCACCTCCACAACCACCATCCTCTGCAACTGACCCCCTGAGGCTATACCCCTCCCGTTGGGGGTTATACTACCTGAGCTGCACACACACCACCAGCCTCAGCGGACCCTGCTGCAGCGGCGGCCGTAGTGACCGCAAATCAACGGGTGGCGTAGTCGACACTAAAGAACATCCAGTAACATCTGTAGGACTGCCACACACTGAACTTGACACCCTGGGCACGGACCGGGTCACCGCCACTCGGAGACTACAACCCCCATCTGATCCGGCTCCGGGTATTCCCCAAACAACACTGGCCCAGGGGGCGCGTCAAATACATATCATTGTTTCAGAATCAAAGAACATATAACATTCAGGGTTATACAAATAATAGTCTGTGTTAATCAACTAAAGAAGAGCACAGATTAAAGAGTCAACATAAAAATAAAGGTATGCTTCTCTTGCCATCAGAAAGTATGTCTGGCATAATTAAGAATTTACGCTTCATCGTCACAGGTGCCTTTTTGATCGCATTTTTATTCCACTTTTATGTGAGAGAAGGTAACAAAAAAACAGCAATTCTGGATTTGTTTTTTCATGTTCTCATTGTACAGAATAAACAACCTATTTATTTTGTATTTTGGGTTCTTATGGACACAGTGAGACAAAACATGTATAGTTCATTTATATTTTAGTACTTTTTTGCAATAAAATCACTTATAAAAAATTATGTCCTGCGTATTTGCCAGAAATGGACAAGATAGGAATACAACTTTAACCCCTTTACGACATAGGGTGTATTAATACGTATGTGTGCCCTGAGCCTTATGGACCAGATACGTATTAATACGCCCTATCTTTAATGCGGCACCGCGACCGAAGTCGCGGTGATAGCATTAAGATTCCGGTGCCATCTTACCTTAGGGTAGATGGCGCCGGCATCTCAGGGGGTGTCACCGACCCTTCACACCCACGATCGCTGTGATTGGCTGTTCAATTATGAACAGCCAATCACAGCATTTCTCACTGTTTCCGGCAATCAGATTGCCGGAAACAGTGATGTGCAGCCTAGGATCGGTGCTCCTAAGAGCACCGATCCTAGGCTGTTGCCTAGTAACCCCAGCCCTCTCCCCAAACTGCTAGGATCAGTGCGATCGCCGATCTAATCGATCGCACCGATCACAGCGGGACCGCGCGGTAACAGGCCTGTCATCTCCCCATGACCCCCTGTGATGTAATAGAAGCCCCAGCCTGCTCTGATTGGAGCGATCGATGATGACGATCGATGATGATGAATGTGATTTCTTCCACATTCCAAAAATTCCTGTGAAGCACCTGAAGGTTTAATAAAGTTCTTGAATGTGGTTTTGAGCACCTTTAGAGGTGCAGTTTTTAGAATGGTGTCACTTTTGGGTATTTTCTGTCATAAAGACCTCTCAAAGTGACTTCAAATGTGATGTGGTCCCTAAAAAAATGGTTTTGTAAATTTTGTTGGAAAAATGAGAAATCGCTGGTCAACTTTTAACCCTTATAGCTCCCTAACAAAAAAAAATTTTGGTTCCAAAATTGTGCTGATGTAAAGTAAACATGTGGGAAATGTTATTTATTAACTATTTTGTGTGACATACAGTACAGACCAAAAGTTTGGACACACCTTCTTATTTAAATATTTTTCTGTATTTTCATAACTATGAAAATTGTCCATTCACACTGAAGGCATCAAAACTATGAATTAACACATGTGGAATTATATACTTAACAAAAAAGTGTGAAACAACTGAAAATATGTCTTATATTCTAGGTTCTTCAAAGTAGCCACCTTTTGCCTTGATGACTGCTTTGCACACTCTTGGCATTCTCTTGATGAGCTTCAATAGATAGTCACCGGAAATGGTCTTCCAACAATCTTGAAGGAGTTCCCAGAGATGCTTAGCACTTGTTGGCCCTTTTGCCTTCACTCTGCGGTCCAGCTCACCCCAAACCATCTCGATTGGGTTCAGGTCTGGTGACTGTGGAGGCCAGGTCATCTGGTGTAGCACCCCATCACTCTCCTGCTTGGTCAAATAGTCCTTACACAGCCTGGAGGTGTGTTTGGGGTCATTGTCCTGTTGAAAAATAAATGATGGTCCAACTAAACGCAAACCGGATGGAATAGCATGCCGCTGCAAGATGCTGTGGTAGCCATGCTGGTTCAGTATGCCTTCAATTTTGAATAAATCCCCAACAGTGTCTCCAGCAAAGCACCCCCACACCATCACACCTCTTCCTCCATGCTTCACGGTGGGAACCAGGCATGTAGAGTCCATCCGTTCACCTTTTCTGCGTCGCACAAAGACACGGTGGTTGGAACCAAAGATCTCGAAATTTGGACTCATCAGACCAAAGCACAGATTTCCACTGGTCTAATGTCCATTCCTTGTGTTCTTTAGCCCAAACAAGTCTCTTCTGCTTTTTGCCTGTCCTTAGCAGTGGTTTCCTAGCAGCTATTTTACCATGAAGGTCTGCTGCACAAAGTCTCCTCTTAACAGTTGTTGTAGAGATGTGTCGGCTGCTAGAACTCTGTGTGGCATTGACCTGGTCTCTAATCTGAGCTGCTGTTAACCTGCAATTTCTGAGGCTGGTGACTCGGATAAACTTATCCTCAGAAGCAGAGGTGACTCTTTTTTTCCTGGGGCGGCCCTCATGTGAGCCAGTTTCTTTGTAGCACTTGATGGTTTTTGCAACTGCACTTGGCGACACTTTCAAAGTTTGCCCAATTTTTCAGACTGACTGACCTTCATTTCTTAAAGTAATGATGGCCACTCATTTTTCTTTACTTAGCTGCTTTTTTCTTGCCATAATACACATTCAAACAGCCTATTCAGTAGGACTATCAGCTGTGTATCCACCAGACTTCTGCACAACACAACTGATGGTCCCAACCCCATTTATAAGGCAAGAAATCCCACTTATTAAACCTGACAAGACACACCTGTGAAGTGAAAACCATTTCCGGTGACTACCTCTTGAAGCTCATCAAGAGAATGCCAAGAGTGTGCAAAGCAGTCATCAAAGCAAAAGGTGGCTACTTTGAAGAACCTAGAATATAAGACATATTTTCAGTTGTTTCACACTTTTTTGTTAAGTATATAATTCCACATGTGTTAATTCATAGTTTTGATGCCTTCAGTGTGAATGTACAATTTTAATAGTCATGAAAATACAGAAAAACCTTTAAAAGAGAAGGTGTGTCCAAACTTTTGGTCTGTACTGTATCTCTCTGATTTAAGGGCATAAAAATTAAAATTTTGAAAATTGCTAAATTTTCGCCAAATTTCCGTTTTTTTCACAAATAACCGCAAGTGATATCGAAGAAATGTTACCACAATCATGAAGTACAATATGTCACGAAAAAACAGTCTCAGAATCAGGGGGATCCGTTGAAGCGTTCCCGAATAATTACCTCATAAAGTGACAGTGGTCAGAATTGTAAAAATTGGCCTGGTCATTAACGCACAAACCACCCTCGGGGGTAAAGGGGTAAAAGTGTCAATATAGGTGCTAGTGACGTGCCCCCTGGGCCATGGGGTACTTGGTAGCCGGGCCGGTCATTGCTAGGGGAGATGTCATAGTTGTGGTGACCCGGTCAATGACCCAGGGCGGTCAATAAAAGGGGATATTTGCAGGGGATTTATAGTTTTTATATAATGCTCGTGACGCCACCTGTGGTATGCGGCTGAAGGGAGCAGCCGCTGCAGAGCAAATCCTCTGGAGCTGTTGATAATGCAGCAGAGTTGGTTTGGCTCTCCACAGGTAGAGCTTAGCTCCAGGGCAGGAAGTGGTGATTTTATTAGATGTTGCTGTGCAGTGTAGTGCAGGGGATGATGGCACAGTAATAATTCGCAGAGACAGTGGGATGCAGTCTTCAGTTTTAGACTCCAAGTTACCAGGCCAGGATAACTTCCCACGCCGTCCTGTGCTTACTCAGGGAGGGGTTCAGCAAACCCTCAGGTACCTCCGGAGTACATAACGGGACCCCCTTCTGTGTGTTCCTTCTGACCGTCTCCCTGCACCTCACACCCAGTGTCCCAAGCCAGTGACCACGGACCTTGTCGGGCGACGTCTTCTCTGTCCCCTGGGTCCTCTATGGCCACCTTTTTGGTGAGTTAGATGTGGCTGTTGGCGGCAGCACCTGAAATGCTGCACCCTCCGGTTATCTAGTTGAGGCTTAAAGAACTCTGCTAGTTTAGGGGCCGGTCCCCTCTCTGCGACCTGATCCTTCTGCTCCTCTGAAGACTCGGGCGCACGGGTGGCATCAGCATTGCCCGTGCCCCTAGGATCCTTTCTACTTTCCTGGAGCCTTTCTCCTGCTCCTCTCTCTCTTCCGTCTGTCCTGGGCCTTTCTCACTGGGCCCTCCTCCTGAGCAGAGCTCCTGCTGAGCTCCTGCTCCACACACTCTCTCCTCTCTGACTGGACTGGACTCTTTGAAGATGGCTCCCCCTTTTATATCTTCCTAACAAGTGCTCCTCTGTACTTCTTCCTCCACCCACACCCACTACATGGTTCCCCCTTATTTGGTTCCCCGCACTCCAGCCAGGGACAGGGCTCAGCAGGAGAGCGACGCATCTTGCTCCTGCTGCCGGTCTGGAGTAGTGTAGTGTTGGATGCAGGTGTTAGGGTCCCGGGCAGCACGCTATCCTTACCTGAGAGTGAGATACCACACCTCTGGGTGAGATGCAGTACCGCTGTGGTGACTGAACCCGCAGGGGCACAACACTAGCACGGACCCCGGCATTTACTTTGGGGTCTCAGCTGTATATACCTGCTGACACCCACTCCTTCAAGCACAAGTTCAGCTCCTGAGCCTGCACAATGCGACTGTCGCAACAGTTTGACTAGTATTATTAAGTTCCACCTGCCTGTGACATAAGACATCAAAGAATGGGAAGGGATTAAAGTAAAAAAAAAAAAGGATTAAATGTATTTCACACTATTGCCCATAAAAGCTACAAACCTTGGTGTCTACAGTTATCCGAGCTCCCCCTACCTGGTGACATAAAGTCTGACAGTACTAATTAAAGAAGATTTTAATGACCAGGTTGTGCCTCCTCTTCATACAGTATTCAAACAAAATGGTGGTGCCACTTCCTTATCAACCAGTTGTTTCAGCTGAGACCCCACCTGATGTATACATTTATTTCCATATTCATCACACTCTTATTTAGCATCTTAAACAGAGACCTGTGGTAACAAAGACCTCTTAATGTGAGAAAGGGTGCAAACAATGGGAACTTTGCATACCAATAAAGTGCATTCCATTCACACCTGCAACCAAACCTTAACTCAATAATTCACCTAATGAAATACCTGGAAATATACTAGATTCACCATTTTTTAAGTGTAACACATGCACAGGGAACTGTCAGAGCAGCTACTGGTATACTGGAGCTTACAGTCACTAAGAAGAGCTTTGCAGCTGCTGTTAAACAGGGACCTACAGACATTAACAGTTTTTCCCCTGAGCTGCAGTGGACTACAATTCCCAGGGACCCTTGTTTCAGGCAGATGACACAGCCTGGAAGGATAGAAGGAGAGAGCATGGATTGGATGAGGAGGGACTTGGGGGAGGGAGCTGGGCAGAAAGTGAAAGCAAAAGTTGAGAGGGAGAAGAGTGTGGCAACTTGTGGTGAGGGACGGAGCGCTGCGGATCTGTATACCTCTACGCTGCAGAGTGTTGCCGTCCCCTCTGATATATCCGCGCTGCTGGAGAGAGCGCGGCCTTGTCACCCTCTGAAGCAAGTTACATCAAGGACTCGGAGAGTTCTGCCGACACTCCCACCGTATAAAGACCTGAATCCTGCCGCCCCCAGCTGGTGTCCAGCGAACCATCCGACCGTTTGAGACACACCGTGAGTGCCCTTCTGAGACTTGTGGTTCTACCAGCGCTATTTACAGTGAGTACACTACAACCCAGGCTATTGACATTAATATTCATCTATGTGCATCAACGGTTCTAATTTGCGCGCCAACATCTGCAGCAACTGGGCCCCAATGTTTTGGATTGAGTTCAAACAAAAGGGAAACCTGCTACGTTATATTTGCAGGGTCGGAGTAGAATTAGATTGTGATGTGTATATGACTTTTACAGAGCACAGTTACTTGTATTGTATGTTATTCCTTTAAATCCACCTCATTTCTGCTGCATAGCAATAAACCTGTTAAACGGTTTTACTCCTGTTCCCTGTGAGCGTGTACTGAGCTGTGGCAAGGGCTTCCCGAATCAGTCCCTGGCAGAAGATAACAGTCCTTCTGCAGTTCCAGAGAGAGCTCCAATCAAGATTCGGGTGGAGGCACTGCGCCCTAGAGAGGTGAGACCCCCCATAACACCTAGTGTACCGTTGTAGCCCTAAAGGAGTGTTACATAAGGCTTTCAATAGTCAAAAAAATGAATTTTACACCTGGGCCTATGTAAATGGCAGAATATGTTAAAACTTGGGGTGATACGTATCACACCTCATTTTATTTGCTCACTTATATATGGCCATCATATGCCACAACATTTTACAGACATTATCATTACTGACCCCATGTCACGCTAGGTAAGGGGAGGACCAAGTGTACGATGATGGGAAAAGGGGGAAAGCCCAACAACTGGGAAAAGGGAGAGTGGAGACCCCGAGGCTGATCTTACAACAGCCTGACTCCCCTACCGTCCCTAAATAGCCTAGCACCGAGCAGGATACCTAATCCTTAACTGTCCCTAGAGCTAGGCCCTAGTCAGGGAGGGGAAGGAGTGAGCACTAGTCAGTCCCCACTGCAACTAAAGACAAACAAGGAAAACAGCCAAGGGGATACACTTAGCTTGAGAAGACACCACAGAGAAGACGACAACAATCCACCAAGAAACTCCAAGAAGAAACTAGCCGACTGCTAGTACTCCAGGCCTGAGCAGGGGAAAATAGTTCTATCACCGGCAACTTTCTGGAGACACTGAGGGTTTTTAAATATCAAGCAAGGGTGTGTCAATTAGCAGCAGTAGGTGGAGATCACTGCTGGGTCCTAGCGAGAGAAGAATACCACTACACTATAGAGATGAAAGGATCAAGAAGATGTTGTATGGCAACAATATTGTGGCAGCATTATTTAGAAACACTGTATAGTGTCATTTATAATGAGGGTTCGCTGATCATATCCATCAAGTGCGTGTGCTTCTACTTGTATGTGTTTAGGTGTCACATATACATAACCATCTCTATGAACCTCTTCTCTTGACAATATCCTTGTACGTAGCTCTACAACTACTTTTTTTTTGTAAAAAAACAGAACTAGAAAAGAGCTGATCTGTTCTTGTTTTTTCCCCCAAAATATTTGCAGAAGCAAAATGGGCTTAGTAAATAACCTTTATACATATTTTCTAAATCATTCATACAGTGGTGGCCAAAAGTATTGGCACCCCTGCAATTCTGTCAGATAATACTCAGTTTCTTCCTGAAAATGATTGCAATCACAAATTCTTTGGTATTATTATCTTCATTTAATTTGTCTTCAATAAAAAAACATAAAAAGAATTGTCCTAAAGCCAAATTGGATACAATTCCACACCAAACCTAAAAAAGGGGGTGGACAAAAGTATTGGCACTGTTTGAAAAATCATGTGATGCTTCTCTAATTCGTGTAATTAACAGCACCTGTAACTTACCTGTGGCACCTAACAGGTGTTGACAATAACTAAATCACACTTGCAGCCAGTTAACATGGATTAAAGTTGACTCAACCTCTGTCCTGTGTCCTTGTGTGTACCACATTGAGCATGGAGAAAAGAAAGAAGACCAAAGAACTGTCTGAGGACTTGAGAAACCAAATTGTGAGGAAGCATGAGCAATCTCAAGGCTACAAGTCCATCTCCAAAGACCTGAATGTTCCTGTGTCTTCCGTGCGCAGTGTCATCAAGAAGTTTAAAGCCCATGGCACTCTGGCTAACCTCCCTAGATGTGGACGGAAAAGAAAAATTGACGAGAGATTTCAACGCAAAATTATGCGGATGGTAGATAAAGAACCTCGACTGACATCCAAACAAGTTCAAGCTGCCCTGCAGTCCGAGGGTACAACAGTGTCAACCCGTACTATCCGTCGGCATCTGAATGAAAAGGGACTGTATGGTAGGATACCCAGGAAGACCCCAATTCTTACCCCGAGACATAAAAAAGCCAGGCTGGAGTTTGCCAAAACTTACCTGAGAAAGCCTAAAATGTTTTGGAAGAATGTTCTCAGGTCAGATGAGACAAAAGTAGAGCTTTTTGGGAAAAAGCATCAACATAGAGTGTACAGGAAAAAAAGAGGCATTCAAAGAAAAGAACATGGTCCCTACAGTCAAACATGGCGGAGGTTCCCTGATGTTTTGGGGTTGCTTTGCTGCCTCTGGCACTGGACTGCTTGACCGTGTGCATGGCATTATGAAGTCTGAAGACTACCAACAAATTTTGCAGCATAATGTAGGGCCCAGTGTGAGAAAGCTAGGTCTCCCTCAGAGGTCATAGGTCTTCCAGCAGGACAATGACCCAAAATACACTTCCAAAAGCACTATAAAATGGTTTGAGAGAAAGCACTGGAGACTTATAAGGTGGCCAGCAATGAGTCCAGACCTGAATCCCATAGAACACCTGTGGAGAGATCTCAAAATGGCAGTTTGGAGAGTTCACCCTTCAAATATCAGGGAACTGGAGCAGTTTGCCAAAGAAGAATGGTCTACAATTCCAGCAGAGCATTGTAAGAAACTCATTGATGGTTACCGGAAGCAGTTGTTTGCAGTTATTTTGGCTAAAGGTTGTGCAACCAAGTATTAGGCTGAGGGTGCCAATACTTTTGTCTGGCCCATTTTTGGAGTTTTGTGTGAAATGATCAATGATTTGATTTTTGCTTCATTCTCTTTTGTGTTTTTTCCTTGCAAGCAAATTAAATGAAGATAATAATACCAAAGAATTTGTGATTGCAATCATTTTCAGGAAGAAACTGAGTATTATCTGACAGAATTGCAGGGGTGCCAATACTTTTGCCCACCACTGTATATTGCAAGAGCTTATGTGGCACCTTAGGGGTCCGGTTGCCATAGTGGCTTTGTCTCCCTCAAAAGAGGTAATGCCATGCCTGGAAGCAAGCAGGGATCCCCTAGTCAGGGATACTAAGCATGCAACACTTTCCTGGCTCCAGACCAGCAAGGGGAGTCCCCTCCCCTTTGCAACTGGGATCTGGGGGCGGGGTTAGTTAGTCTTAGTGTGAGGAGTGGAGTTTAGGACTTCGAGGAGAGAGGAGCTAGGGACTGGAGCTGAGGAAGCTCGTCCTAGATGAAATACACAGAGGACCGGACACCGGAGTCCGAGGCTGTGGGGGCACTGCAGGCCCAGCAGCAGATACCGTAGGGCAGGAGATTGCAGGTCTCCTGGCCCCATCAGACGCCGGAGGCTCAGCAGCACAGAGGGACCAGCACCGCCACGGAGGAGCGACGCATGCACAAAGCCCGGGCTGCCAGCCATACGGGTGAGCACAGAACGTCACACTCAGGGACGTGGGCTACAACACAGCTACAATCAGTAAAGCCAAAGAGTATAGTGAGAAGGGCAGGCCCACAACTCCACCTGGCAAGGAGGACTCTATGTTTGCTTCCAGGCTGACCGGACTCTTACTTCTAGCCAGTACTCCAGTCCAGGCTTGTCTAATTGTCATCAGTAAAGACCCTGGGACTGCACTATACTGACTCTCTGGTTATTACTGACACCCTGCACAACCACCATCATCCACACACTGCCCTGAAGCTAACTCTTCCTGTGGGGAGTTATACCACCCTGGCTGCAAAACCACCAGCTTCAGAGGACTGTTCCGCAGCGGTGGTCTCCATTGGCCGCATTCCCCAGGTGGCGTAGTCGGACATTAACACCTATACAAATAAATACCCCTTGGATTGACCGCCCTGGGTCACGGAATGGGTCACCGCCACTGTAACTACAACCCCCAGCATCGACCGGCCCGGCACCGGGTACCCCATGGCCCAGGGGGCGCGTCAACTTTGGCGTAGTCGGCAGGATTTCGTGCACGTTGTCACCGGGTACTGTGCGCCTTAAAGAACTGTGTCGCATACTGTGAAGTTTCGCGCCAATTGCCGCTGTTTCCCGCCATTGTCCGCCATTTCTGGGTCGCCGCGCGGGAAGAAGAGGGGCGTAACCGCTGGAAGCGCGCAAAGCCCAAGCCCCGCCTCACGCACTAACGCAGCGCCAGGTTCCTGTAAGGAGCCCCAGTGAGCGCTTACGTCAGACGCGTGCGACGCCAGGTCCTGAAGGAGACCGTCACCGGCGGAACTGCGGCCTAGCAGGAGCAAGGTAAAAGGAGGTAGGCCAAGGTTCACTAGGGGGGCATTTTTTTCAGAACAGAAGATGACATTGCATACGTATTAATAATGTCATCATAGTCTAAGTTCCTTGAAATGTCATACTCAATGTTCAACAGAAGGAGTGACTCTAAAAGCTCCTGTCCAATTGAAGACCTCAGATGATTTTTTTACAATTTTCAGCTTTGAGAACACTCTTTCACATGAAACCTGGGTGCAAGCAAGTGTAAGAAGTGTCTTGTAAACTGCAAAAATGTTTGCGTAAGCAGCAGAATGTAAATTGTAGTCATATAAAAGTCTGTAGCAGCAGGAAAGCCGGATTTTGGTAAGAACTTACCTGTAAAATCCTTTTCAGCGAAGGAAGGAAGGGAGACACAGATTCTCTACTTCGTGGGTAGGCGGAGCCCCATAGGATAGTCACCTCAGATTGGAAAAAGACGACCGGCCCCTCCAGCATATAGGCTCCTCCTACTCCCATGTTCATCAGTCCGTACACAAGCTAAGGAAGAGCAGACCAACCAGCAGAACAACATATCCCCTTCTGAAATTTCAGAAATGAGAGAAAACAGGTTATGTAATAGAAACACACAGTCTTAGGCATACCCCATTGGACCTGACAATTGTGTAGAGCTGGCGAAACTGGAAGGAGAGCCGTAGAGCGCTAAACCCAGTCCAGAAGATCGACATCAGGAAGGAGACGCGCTGCATCTAGAAACACAAAAAAACACTTCTGCCCTGGGAGGGTGCTGTGTCTCCCTTCCTTCCTTCGCTGAAAAGGATTTTACAGGTAAGTTCTTACCAAAATCCGGCTTTCAGCAGCAGAAGGGAAGGAAGGGAGACACAGATTCTCTACTTCGTGGGACGTCCTAAAGCAGTACCTACTTAAGGGTGGGAAATAGAGGCAGAAGCTTCCATACCCCAAAACTTAGGCAAGAGCGCAAACCGCGCTAAATAACGGAAAACTAAGTAAAGGGATAACTTAAATTACCGCCGCCTGCAGGACCCTGCGTCCCAGGGCCGCATCGGCTGAAGCACTTACGTCCACCTTATAAAACTTAGTAAAGGTGTGAACGGAGCGCCAGGTGGCCGCCCGGCAGAGCTGCGCTGCCGAGGCCCCCTGACGAAAAGCCCACGATGAGCCAATGGCTGTCGTGGAATGAGCTTTAACTTTAACCGGACAAGGCTCGCCCTTGAGCCGGTACGCTTCCAGGATAGCTGAACGGATCCACCGAGCTATCGTGTCTTTGGAAGCACGTTGACCACGCCGACGACCTGCCGGAATTATAAAAAGAGAGTCCGACTTCCGAAAACTTTGAGTGATCGTAAGATAGAACTTCAATGCCCGCACTAAGTCCAACGAGTGCAAGGCCCGCTCCCTTGGATTCTTAGGTCCTGGACAAAGAGAAGGCAACACAATATCCTGATTAATGTGGAATTGTGACACTACCTTAGGCAAAAAATCTTCACGAGTACGAAGCACCACGCGATCCGGAAAAAATTCCAGAAAAGGAGGTGAGCAAGAAAGTGCTGCTAATTCCGATACCCTTCTCAAAGAGGCGACTGCCACCAAGAAGGCCACCTTCCAAGAAAGTAGTGAAAGTTTAGCAGAATCCATAGGCTCAAAAGGCCTATGCTGAAGGGCTTCCAGGACTAGATTAAGCCGCCATGGAGCCACAACTGCCCTCCGTGGCGGAAACTGACGTGCGACTCTGCGAAAAAAAGAGCGCACATCCCTGCGAGAGGCAATAGCCTTCCTAAAAAGTGCGGAAAGAGCAGATACCTGTCCCCGCACCGTACTAACTGCCAAACCCCTGGCCAGACTAGATTGCAGAAAGGCCAAGAAGTTGGGGATGGAAAAAACCCTCGGGTTTCTTGAGGATCCAGAACACCATGAATAGAAAGACTCCCAAGTTCTATGATAAATCCTGGACGTAGCTGGACTCCGGGCCGCCCGCAAGGTAGCAATGACCTCGGGCGAAAAACCGCGACGGGTCAAGATCTCGGTCTCAAGAGCCACGCCGTCAAACGAAGGGACCTCAGGTCCGGATGACGAATGGGCCCCTGAGTGAGCAAGTCCGGGCGAAGGGGCTGCGGAAACGGAGGTGCCGCCTGAAGAGACACCAGCGTCGAATACCATGTCCTCCGCGGCCAGTCTGGTGCTATCAGAATTATTGATACCCTTTCGAGTTTGATCCGTCGGATCACCAGAGGTAGTAAGGACATCGGCGGAAACGCATAGATCAGCTTGAACTGACCCCACGGGGCCACTAGAGCATCCACCGCCACCGCCTCCGGGTCCCTGTACCTGGACATGAACGTCGGAACCCTGGCGTTCAGCCTGGATGCCATCAAGTCCACCTGAGGAGTCCCCCAACGGGAACACAGCAGAGAAAACACTTCTGGATGGAGACTCCATTCCCCAGGGTCCACTTGCTCGCGACTGAGGAAGTCCGCCGAGATATTCAACACCCCTGGAATGTGAATTGCAGAGATTGCTGGAACTTTGGACTCGGCCCACACCAGGATCCGAGAGACCTCCGACATGAGACTGGAACTCCTCGTCCCGCCTTGGTGGTTGATGTACGCGACAGCCGTAGCGTTGTCCGACTGGATCCGGACCGGTAGACCGCTCAATAAGACCGTCCAATGTTGGAGGCAGAGAAATATTGCTCTCAACTCCAAAATGTTGATCGGGAGAGACGACTCCTTTGGCGACCAGACTCCCTGAATCCAGAGGTTGTTCCAAACTCCCCCCCAGCCTGTCCGGCTGGCATCGGTTGTCACCACCGACCATCTCGGAGGAAGGAAGGATTTCCCCACGGATAGAGTCTCCGGACGCAACCACCATCCAAGAGATTCTCGCACCCTGCGGGAGATAATGACCGAGCGATCCAGAGAAGTTAGCGATCGATCCCAATGGGTCAGAATAAGGCTCTGGAGATCCCGGGAATGAAATTGTGCAAATGGTACTGCTTCCATAGTTGCCACCATTTGACCCAGAAGGCGCATGCATTCCCGAAGGGACATTGACAGCGCCGACCTCATAGCCTGGACCAGAAGACGAAGGTTCGTCTGTTTGACAGGAGGCAGGGACACAACTGCCCGAACAGTATCGAACTGCATCCCCAGGAAAAGAATGGACTGTGCTGGCTCCAATGACGATTTCTTCCAATTGATCAGCCACCCGAAGTCCATCAGGTACTGAAGGGAGAGATCGCGAGCCGCTATTGGCTCCTCCGCTGTGGGAGACACTATGAACAGGTCGTCCAGGTAGGGGAGGATCGTAACCCCCTGTCTTCGAAGAAGCGCCATGAGAGGAGCCAGAATTTTTGTAAAAACCCTGGGAGCTGAGGCCAACCCGAAAGGCAGGGCCACAAACTGGTAATGGGTTTGACCTATAGCGAAACGCAAGAAACGCTGGTGAGCCCTGCCGATAGGGATATGGAAATAGGCGTCGCGGATGTCTATGGACACCAAGAAATCGTACTGCGACAGGATCGCTATCACCGATCGGAGAGACTCCATGCGGAACTTCCGTGTCCGGACGTAAATATTCAAATCCCTGAGATCCAGCACTGGACGAAACTTGTCCTCCTTTTTGGGGACCACAAAAAGGTTGGAATAAAAACCATTTCCCTGGTCTTCCGGAGGAACCTGAACCACCACACCCTGCTGTAGGAGAGAGTCGACCTCCTGAAACAGTGCGGCAGCCAGTCTTGGCACGGACGGAATGCCCGTCAGACGAAACCTGTCTGGAGGCAGTGAATGAAACTCTATGAAATAGTCTGCCGACATAACCCGTGTCACCCAGGCGTCTGCTATGTGGGATGCCCAGATCGACCCGAATTGTAGCAGACGACCTCCCACCCGAGAGCCCTCGGGGGGATCCCTGGCGTCAGTCAGCCTTAGCGGACTTTTTATCAACCTCCCGTCTGTCCTGACGGGACCGTTGCTTCCAAGGAGTACAAGATTTCTGGGCGGATCTGCTGGAGGATGAGGGACGACCCAATCTCCAAGAAGGCTGACTGAATCGTCCCCTGGCCCGAAAGGACCGAAGACCTCTGCCGGGCCCTGTCCTGCTGGCTGTGGATGCGACTGCCTTTTTCCCAGGCAGAGTAACATCCTTAGCTTTAGCTTTGGCAATTAGTTCCGAATGATCTGAACCAAAGAGCTGACCGCCCTTATATGCCAGACTAAGCAATCCCTGTTTGGATACTGCATCCCCGGTCCACTGTTTAAGCCACAGAGCTCTTCTAATCGTGACTGCCGAAGCCTGAGCCCTGGACAGAATTGAAGCAGTGTCCAGTACTGCATCTCTGCCATAACACATAGCTTCTTCCATTCGCTGAAAAAGCTTTTCCACTTCTGAGCGCGAAGTCCCATCCTGCCACGCCGCACGCAGCTGATCCAACCACCGCAGAGAAGCCTCACTGGCCCACATGGCCCCCAAGGCCGCTCGGAAACCATGACCCGCGGCTTCATAGATGGATTTCGCCGCTGACTCCGATCTTCTGTCCAAAGGATCCTGAAGATTGGCTCTCCCTTTAACAGGAAGCAGGGAAGACTTGGTCAGCTGAGACAGAGATATATCCACCTCAGGAGAGGGAACCCAATTAGTAACCATCTCCTTGGCACAGGGATATAGGGCATCAAAAAAACGCGTTCCTCGGAAGCGTTTATCCGGACACTGACGCTCCTTCTCCACCACTTCGTTAAGTTCCTCATGCGCATGTAATGTAGAACGAACACGGCGCGTCTTCTGATACAGACGGCCCGACCTAGACGGTCTTGTCGGCTCTTCAGACAGCTCTAATACTTCCCGCATGTCCTTAATAAGCCCATCTATGCGACCAGAAAGAGAAACAGAGCGATCCTGTTGATCCTCCTCTTCGGACTCAGAAATTTCATCAACTGAATCTGTTGGTGAATCCGAAGCCTCTGATGCGCTCTGCGAGGGAGACAACGCCACCATAGTCTTGCGGCGCTTTTTACCTCGTGGTATTGGGTGTGATCTAGCGGACACCCACTGTCCCAGGAGACTAGAGAGACTATCAATGGAGCGAGTGAGCGCCTCCACCTTAACATCACTGAGCGTTGAACTTGATGTAGTAGAAGGCCTGAGTGTATCAGAGGCGTGCGACTGAACCTGAAAAGGATCAGGAGACTGATGAGCACTCCCAGGCCCCTGATCCGACATGCCACCCACACCAGATGCCAGGATGTACAACAAGGATGGCAAAAAAGTGTGAAAGCTGCACAGCCTGTTTTCAAAACTCACTTTTATTTTTTTATGTATTTATTTTTTTTATATATATACGACAGGCTCTGAAGGGTTAAAGCTCACCCTTAGAAAAGAGCTACCCCAGAAATGCCAAGCAAAAAATCAATAGGGGGAAACTCCCTTAAACATCATGTGTTTCCCCTAAAGTTCCACTTTTTCAGAAGGGTTTAACATCACAGCAACTATAATACTACGCAGCCTAAAAGGTCAGTGAAGTAAATAGCTTTAGGAGAGAAAGCGGCAGTGCTCACGAGGACTCCTAATAGGTAGCCTGGAGAGACAGCACTGACAAAGAACCCCTGCCAGAGGCAGAGGGGACTCACCGGTACTGCGGCGACCGCTCCTCTTAAGTGTGTGGACGGACGGGGAGCAGAGAGCAGGAGGCGCCGCTGGACGCCGGAGGGAGAAGCAGGGACCGCCAGCGCACGCTCAACCAAGCGCTTCCTGCCTAAATAATGACGGCAGGAAGCCAGGAGACGCTAAGCCACGCCCCCGCTAGGCCACGCCCCCGCCTTATTCAAACAACAAAAATGAGGGCAGAAAACTTCCTACCTCTATGAAGGCAGGAAGCAAGTCAATAAAAGCAAGAAAACGCGCGCCAATACAGGGAGCTTCCTGCCTCAATGAAGGCAGGAAGCAAAAACGAAAAAGCATGCGCAAATAAAAAATAAAAATTACTGGCCTCCGTCTCTGCTCCCCAGTCAAGGCAGCGTCTGAAATAGACAAGAAACACACAGGCAGTACACTTGCCGTAGCCGTCAAAGATACTCTTTAGACCAAAGAGCACTTACCCGGCTGAACGCCACAGGGATCCTCAGGGATGTGTGGCGCCATGGCCCTTTGCTCCCCCCTATGGCGGAGCACGCAGGGACCCTCTCAGATGTGTGGTGTGCGCCTCCGCCAGGGAGCGCCCTGTATCCCCCGGGGCCAGCAGGCATAAGTGGGAACCTCCTCAAGGGGTACACAGAGCTGCCAGGGGAGGGTCAGGGGTCTCAGCAGCGCCGAGACCCCCAGAGACCTCTAGACCACGGGGGGTCCAGGACTCGCTGGATAGAAAATAACAACTCTTCTGAAGAGCTGCCGAAGCAGCGACTATCCTCTGAGACCTCAGATAAAAAGACTGATGAACATGGGAGTAGGAGGAGCCTATATACTGGAGGGGCCGGTCGTCTTTTTCCAATCTGAGGTGACTATCCTATGGGGCTCCGCCTACCCACGAAGTAGAGAATCTGTGTCTCCCTTCCTTCCCTTCTGCTGCTGAAAGACAGTTTTTTTTGCGGGACGAGTTGTACTTTCAGATGCAATCATTTATTTTACCATATTGTGTACAGGGAAATGGCAACAAAAATTCCAAGTGCAGTAAAATTGCAAAAAAAGTGCAATTACACGTTTGTTTATTGGGTTTTTTAGTCACCATGTTCACTATATGGTAAAACCGACGTGACAGTGTGATGCCTCGGGTCAGTACGAGTTCGTAGATACCAAATTGTATACCTTTACCGGTATCTAAGTAGTGAAAACAAATTCATAAGTTTGAAAAAAAAAATCACACTTTTCACGCCATGTTCTGCGCACCGTAGTGTTCTCATTTTTTTGGATCTGGGGCTGTGTGACGGCTTATTGTTTGCGTCTTGAGCTGACGTGCATCTCTGCTGCTGTGTGGTAGTCACAACACAGGGATAGGTTAAACATCCAAGTATTTAATATGTATTGCAAATAAAGAATGTTCCCATTCTTAATATCCGAAAAACCAAATGACTGACAACAATCCACTATACCTAGACTAATAATACCATATAGAAGAGAGAAATACCACCACAACATGACCAGAACACATACCACCACATAGTGATCAAATACTATCAAGTACAAGGTATATATACTGCCACACCATGAGAAGACCACATATTACCACCACATAGTGACTGTCCGAATAATACCACATACAAGGGACAAATACCGCCACGCCATGACCATGGCACATAATGGCACCAGATAGTGACTGATAATGAAAATTTTAAAAAGCTCTGTATATAGAGTCAGTGTACAGATAATGTAGAGATTATCAGTGACATTATGCACAGGAGCTCTGTGTATAGTGTCAGTGTACAGGTAATACAGTGATCACCAGTGACATTATGCACAAGAGCTCTGTTTATAGTGTCAGTGTACAGGTAATACAGTGATCACCAGTGACATTATGCACAGGAGCTCTGTATATAGTGTCAGTATACAGGTAATAGAGTGATCACCAGTGACATTATGCACAGAAGCTCTGTATATAGTGTCAGTGTACAGGTAATACAGTGATCACCAGTGACATTATACACAGGAGCTCTGTGTATAGTGTAAGTGTAGAGGTAATACAGTGATCACCAGTGACATTATGCACAGGATCTCTGTATATAGTGTCAGTGTACAGGTAATACAGTGATCACCAGTGACATTACACACAGGAGCTCTGTGTATAGTGTCAGTGTACAGGTAATACAGTGATCACCAGTGATATTATGCACAGGAGCTCTGTATATATTGTCAGTGTACAGGTAATACAGTGATCACCAGTGACATTATGCACAGGAGCTCTGTATATAGTGTCAGTGTATGGGTAATACAGTGATCACCAGTGAGATTACACACAGGAGCTCTGTATATAGTGTCAGTGTACAGGTAATACAGTGATCACCAGTGACATTATGCACAGGAGCTCTGTATATAGTGTCAGTGTACAGGTAATACAGTGATCACCAGTGACATTATGCACAAGAGCTCTGTATATAGTGTCAGTGTACAGGTAATACAGGGATCACTGGAGACATTATACACAGGAGCTCTGTATATAGTGTCAGTGTACAGGTAATACAGTGATCACCAGTGACATTATACACAGGAGCTCTGTATATAGTGTCAGTGTATGTGTATAGGTAATACACATACTCACCAGTGATGTCTCTAGGTGAAGTTCTTTATCTGCCGCAGACCGATACATCACATCTTCTATGCAGGACTTATCTCTGCAGAAAATAACAAAGTTAGCTATAACTGATCACTTCCAGAGCACAATCCACACTTTTCACAAGAT
Organism: Phyllobates terribilis; assembly: GCF_046119375.1. Taxonomy (NCBI): domain Eukaryota; kingdom Metazoa; phylum Chordata; class Amphibia; order Anura; family Dendrobatidae; genus Phyllobates; species Phyllobates terribilis. Next base: position 521,420 of record NW_027363419.1, read on the forward strand.
TTCTACATGAAATGTCATGACAAAAAAAGAAACATAGTGCCTCATTACACAGTAACAGTGCTCCAGTGTCATTCTGTGTCTGATCTTCTCTGTCAGCAGACATATTTGTCTCATGGCAAAGATGTAGCCGAGCTGAAGACAGAAGACCTATGGATTACGTTGGAGTGAGGATTGCAACCCATGACGTCTTAGTACGTCATAGGACTCCTCCCCCGGTTCAGTGAGGGCTCCGGCGGTGAGCCCGCACTGAACCGAGCACATGTCAGCTGATTCTTACAGCTGACAAGTGCCCGCAACAGCCGCAGGTGGAATCGCGATCCACCCGCGGCTGTTAACATGTTAAATGCCGTTGTCAATCTCCGACAGCAGCATTTAACGCGCGCTTCCGGGAAGCGCGTCCTAAGCCCCGCCCATCGGCTACCCCTCACGTGATCGCGGGTCACCGATGGGTGGGCATGACAACCCTGTGTTTGTCATGAGCTGGTCGCTATGAGCGCCACCTAGTGGTCGGCGCTCATAGCACAGGACCAATTCTACTATATGCTGGGGATCTACTGATCCCCTGTATGTAGCAGAGGCGATCGGATAGTTGAGCTTCTAGTCTCCTATGGAGACTATAGAAGCATGCAAAAAGTGAAACAAAAACGTTTTTAAAAATATAAAAAAATGAAAAAAAATATAAAAGTTTAAATCACCCCCCCTTTCGCCCCATTCAAAATAAAATATTTTAAAAAAAACCCACATACACATATTTGGTATCGCCACGTTCAGAATCGCCTGATCTATCAATATAAAAAAAAGAATTAATCCGAACGGTAAACAGCGTAACGAGAAAAAAATTCTGAACGCCAGAATTACGTTTTTTGGCTGCTGCAAAAATTGGAATAAAATGCAATAACAGGCGATCAAAACATCGGATCTACCCCAAAATGTTATAAATAAAAAACGTCAGCCCGGCGCACAAAGGAAAAAGCCCTCACCCAGCCACAGATCACGAAAAATGGAGACGCTACAGGTCTTAGAAAATGGCGCTATATATATATATATTTTTTTTTACCACTTAAATATAAAAGAACCTATACATGTTTGGTGTCTACGAACTCGAAATGACCTGGAGAATAAGATTGGCAGGTCAGTTTTAGCATTCAGTGAACGTGGCAAAAAAATTAATAAAAAACAACTGTGGTATTGAACTTTTTTTGCAATTTCACCGCACTTGGAATTTTTTCCCGTTTTCCCGTACACGATATGGTAAAACTAGTAATTGCGTTGAAAAGTACAACTCGTCCCGCAAAAAATAAGCCCTCACACGGCCATATTGCCCAAAAAATAAAAACGCTATGGCTCTGGGAACAAGGGGAGCAAAAAATGAAAAAACAAAAACGGAAAATGCTCTGGTCCTTAAGGGGTTAAAGATGGAGTCCCTAAATGTGTTTTTTTTTTTCTATTTACGAGAAATTCATGGTGGCTATGACTAATTTGGCGTCACACCATAAATTTCGGGCTTAGTACCAGCTGATAATACAAAGCTGGCCTAGTACTAACCCTATTATTACCCAGGGTGCCACTCACCACCAGGGCCGCTGGAAGAGCCGGGTAAAGCACCTGGAAATGGTGCTATGATGAATGCGCCATTTTCATGGGTGGCTGTGGGCTGCGATTTTCAGCCTGGGGGGCCAAGAACGCTTGGGTCTTAAGATGCTGCAAATCCCAGCCCCCAGCATCCTTGTTTTATGTGGCTGGCGATCGACATATGGCGGGAGCTGGGCAATGGGCATGATTATCAAATAATATATACCTGACAGGCGCTCATAGATTCTGCTGCCTCCAGTAATATATACCTGACAGGAGCCCATACATTCTCCTGCCTCCAATAATATACACCTGACAGGAGCCCATAGATTCTGCTGCCTCCAATACTATATACCTGACAGGAGCCCATACATTCTGCTGCCTCCAATAATATACACCTGACAGGAGCCCATACATTCTCCTGCCTCCAATAATATACACCTGACAGGAGCCCATAGATTCTGCTGCCTCCAATAATATACACCTGACAGGAGCCCATACATTCTGCTGGCTCCAATAATATATACCTGACAGGAGCCCATTGATTCTGCTGCCTCCAATACTATATACCTGACAGGAGCCCATACATTCTGCTGTCTCCAATACTATATACCTGACAGGAGCCCATAGATTCTGCTGCCTCCAATACTATATACCTGACAGGAGCCCATAGATTCTGCTGCCTCCAATAATATATACCTGACAGGAGCCCATAGATTCTGCTGCCTCCATTACTATATACCTGACAGGAGCCCATAGATTCTGCTGCCTCCAATAATATATACCTGACAGGAGCACATAGATTCTCCTGACTCCAATAATATGTACCTGACAGGAGCCCATACATTCTGCTGTCTCCAATAATATACACCTGACAGGAGCCCATAGATTCTGCTGGCTCCAATACTATATACCTGACAGGAGCCCATAGATTCTGCTGGCTCCAATACTATATACCTGACAGGAGCCCATACATTCTTCTGCCTCCAATAATATATACCTGACAGGAGCCCATACATTCTCCTGCCTCCAATAATATATACCTGACAGTAGCACATAGATTCTGCTGCCTCCAATAATATATACCTGACAGGAGCCCATACATTCTGCTGCCTCCAATACTATATACCTGACAGGAGCCCATAGATTTTGCTGCCTCCAATACTATATACCTGACAGGAGCCCATACATTCTGCTGCCTCCAATACTATATACCTGACAGGAGCCCATACATTCTGCTGCCTCCAATAATATATACCTGCCATGAGTCCATACATTCTGCTGCCTCCAATACTATATACCTGACAGGAGCCCATACATTCTGCTGCCTCCAATACTATATACCTGACAGGAGCCCATAGATTCTGCTGCCTCCAATACTATATACCTGACTGGAGCCCATACATTCTGCTGCCTCCATTACTATATACCTGACAGGAGCCCATAGATTCTGCTGCCTCCAATAATATATACCTGACAGGAGCTCATACATTCTGCTGCCTCCATTACTATATACCTGACAGGACCCCATAGATTCTGCTGCCTCCAATAATATATACCTGACAGGAGCCCATAGATTCTGCTGCCTCCAATAATATATACCTGACAGGAGCCCATAGATTCTGCTGCCTCCAATAATATATACCTGACAGGAGCCCATACATTCTGCTGCCTCCATTACTATATACCTGACAGGAGCCCATACATTCTGCAGCCTCCAATAATATATACCTGACAGGACCCCATAGATTCTGCTGCCTCCAATAATATATACCTGACAGGAGCCCATAGATTCTGCTGCCTCCAATAATATATACCTGACAGGAGCCCATACATTCTCCTGCCTCCAATAATATATGAGAAACACAATAGCCCACATTTAGAGATTCAAAATAGGGTGGTGTGGATAAATAACCACTCACACCCCATATTATGTAGCCAACTTGAACGAAATATAATAAAACAGGAGAAAAGGCAAGTATCTTGGCGTACAAAAGCTTATTATAATTTCATGTTAAAAAATTCATATATAGATGGTAAAACAGTAAGATGCAGACAAACAGATCCAAAAAATAATAATCCAGATAATCAAAAAGAATGGAAATAACAGTAGAATAGAGCAGAGTAAGAAAGAATGTGACACTTAATATATGGGGATATCATATATACCGTAGTCCTGTACAATAACTCCATTGCTAAGTGCATATCATGTACATGGTATAGGTAACTCACCCCAGAGTATCACACGTGGCTAGGGACAAGTGAGGGCCGGTGTCTGTCAGAGAGGGCAGCCTCGACGCGCGTTTCGCGGGTGCTTTTTCAAGAGGCGTGAATGGCAAGGGTACAAGGACCTTTTTAAATGTATAGCTCCGCCCCCTATAGGCATCACGTGTAGGGTCATGTGATGATTCAGGATGGCCATCAGCGGAGAGGTACAGGCGGCGCATACACTGGGAGAGTCAGCGCCCCCCGGAGTCCCGCCCCGCCCATCATGACGCGGGCGCGACCTGGAAGCGTCAGGAGGACATCCGGTTAACGCGCCGGCGCCATGGAGATGGGCGACGCGAGAGCAGGGGGAGCAAGTCGCCCAGCGCATGAGCACAGTAGAACTCCAAGGACGGTTCCCTATATGACGCTGCAAAGAGATACAGCTCCGTACTGATAGGGGCTGTCATGCAGTGTAAAAAAGTAGGGGAATATAGACAGGAGTACAGCAGGATAATTGGGGACAAGAAATAAGAAATAATAATAGCAGAATATATATATATATATATATATATATATATATATATATATATATATATATATATAAACATACGAGAAGGGGAATAAAAAAGTGAAGAGGGGGCAAAGAAAGAAAATGGTACAATAAATACACATAAATAAGACACATGAAACAAAGACAAATAACAAACACTATGATGCACAGACAGATATATTGTTGCAAATCACTCCTCCAAGAGATATATATATTTAATTTATCGTTGTTAGAAGAGTTCAGATGCATCTGATATCTGGACATCAGGAAAGAAATCCAATAAGGTCCTTTAAGAATAAATCACAAAAAAGAAGAAAATCAGAACGTAATTAAAAAATAAAAGAGGTTAAAAAGACAGAGAACCCAAATAGCCCCAATATATGAACAATGTATATGCAGCAGGGGTCACAGGAGAGCACATCCAAAAATGATAAATAGCAAATATATACCTCACAGGAGCCCATACATTCTGCAACCTCCAATACTATATACCCGACAGGAGCCCATACATTCTCCTGCCTCCAATACTATATACCTGACAGGAGCCCATACATTCTCCTGCCTCCAATAATATATACCTGACAGGAGCCCATACATTCTGCTGCCTCCAATACTATATACCTGACAGGAGCCCATAGATTCTGCTGGCTCCAATACTATATACCTGACAGGAGCCCATAGATTCTGCTGGCTCCAATACTATATACCTGACAGGAGCCCATACATTCTTCTGCCTCCAATACTATATACCTGACAGGAGCCCATATATTCTGCTGGCTCCAATACTATATACCTGACAGGAGCCCATACATTCTTCTGCCTCCAATACTATATACCTGACAGGAGCCCATACATTCTTCTGCCTCCAATACTATATACCTGACAGGAGCCCATAGATTCTGCTGCCTCCATTACTATATACCTGACAGGAGCCCATAGATTCTGCTGCCTCCAATACTATATACCTGACTGGAGCCCATACATTCTGCTGCCTCCATTACTATATACCTGACAGGAGCCCATAGATTCTGCTGCCTCCAATAATATATACCTGACAGGAGCCCATACATTCTGCTGGCTCCAATAATATATACCTGACAGGAGCCCATAGATTCTGCTGCCTCCAATACTATATACCTGACAGGAGCCCATACATTCTCCTGCCTCCAATAATATATACCTGACAGGATCCCATACATTCTGCTGCCTCCAATAATGTATACCTGACAGGAGCCCATAGATTTTGCTGCCTCCAATAATATATACCTGACAGGAGCCCATAGATTCTGCTGCCTCCAATAATATATACCTGACAGGAGCCCATAGATTCTGCTGCCTCCAATAATATATACCTGACAGGAGCCCATACATTCTGCTGCCTCCAATAATATATACCTGACAGGAGTCCATACATTCTGCTGCCTCCAATACTGTATACCTGACAGGAGCCCATAGATTCTGCTGCCTCCAATAATATATACCTGACAGGAGCCCATAGATTCTGCTGCCTCCAATAATATATACCTGACAGGAGCCCATACATTCTCCTGCCTCCAATAATATATACCTGACAGTAGCTCATAGATTCTGCTGCCTCCAATAATATATACCTGACAGGAGCCCATACATACTGCTGCCTCCAATACTATATACCTGACAGGAGCCCATAGATTTTGCTGCCTCCAATACTATATACCTGACAGGAGCCCATACATTCTGCTGCCTCCAATACTATATACCTGACAGGAGACCATACATTCTGCTGCCTCCAATAATATATACCTGCCAGGAGTCCATACATTCTGCTGCCTCCAATACTATATACCTGACAGGAGCCCATAGATTCTGCTGCCTCCAATACTATATACCTGACAGGAGCCCATAGATTCTGCTGCCTCCAATACTATATACCTGACTGGAGCCCATACATTCTGCTGCCTCCATTACTATATACCTGACAGGAGCCCATACATTCTGCAGCCTCCAATAATATATACCTGACAGGACCCCATAGATTCTGCTGCCTCCAATAATATATACCTGACAGGAGCCCATAGATTCTGCTGCCTCCAATAATATATACCTGACAGGAGCCCATACATTCTCCTGCCTCCAATAATATATGAGAAACACAATAGCCCACATTTAGAGATTCAAAATAGGGTGGTGTGGATAAATAACCACTCACACCCCATATTATGTAGCCAACTTGAACGAAATATAATAAAACAGGAGAAAAGGCAAGTATCTTGGCGTACAAAAGCTTATTATAATTTCATGTTAAAAAATTCATAGATAGATGGTAAAACAGTAAGATGCAGACAAACAGATCAAAAAAATAATAATCCAGATAATCAAAAAGAATGGAAATAACAGTAGAATAGAGCAGAGTAAGAAAGAATGTGACACTTAATATATGGGGATATCATATATACCGTAGTCCTGTACAATAACTCCATTGCTAAGTGCATATCATGTACATGGTATAGGTAACTCACCCCAGAGTATCACACGTGGCTAGGGACAAGTGAGGGCCGGTGTCTGTCAGAGAGGGCAGCCTCGACGCGCGTTTCGCGGGTGCTTTTTCAAGAGGCGTGAATGGCAAGGGTACAAGGACCTTTTTAAATGTATAGCTCCGCCCCCTATAGGCATCACGTGTAGGGTCATGTGATGATTCAGGATGGCCATCAGCGGAGAGGTACAGGCGGCGCATACACTGGGAGAGTCAGCGCCCCCCGGAGTCCCGCCCCGCCCATCATGACGCTTGCGCGACCTGGAAGCGTCAGGAGGACATCCGGTTAACGCGCCGGCGCCATGGAGATGGGCGACGCGAGAGCAGGGGGAGCGAGTCGCCCAGCGCATGAGCACAGTAGAGCACAGTAGAACTCCAAGGACGGTTCCCTATATGACGCTGCAAAGAGATACAGCTCCGTACTGATAGGGGCTGTTATGCAGTGTAAAAATATAGGGGAATATAGACAGGAGTACAGCAGGATAATTGGGGACAAGAAATAAGAAATAATAATAGCAGAAATATATATATATATATATAAACATACGAGAAGGGGAATAAAAAAGTGAAGAGGGGGCAAAGAAAGAAAATGGTACAATAAATACACATAAATAAGACACATGAAACAAAGACAAATAACAAACACCATGATGCACAGACAGATATATTGTTGCAAATCACTCCTCCAAGAGATATATATATTTAATTTATCGTTGTTAGAAGAGTTCAGATGCATCTGATATCTGGACATCAGGAAAGAAATCCAATAAGGTCCTTTAAGAATAAATCACAAAAAAGAAGAAAATCAGAACGTAATTAAAAAATAAAAGAGGTTAAAAAGACAGAGAACCCAAATAGCCCCAATATATGAACAATGTATATGCAGCAGGGGTCACAGGAGAGCACATCCAAAAATGATAAATAGCAAATATATACCTCACAGGAGCCCATACATTCTGCAACCTCCAATACTATATACCCGACAGGAGCCCATACATTCTCCTGCCTCCAATACTATATACCTGACAGGAGCCCATACATTCTCCTGCCTCCAATAATATATACCTGACAGGAGCCCATACATTCTGCTGCCTCCAATACTATATACCTGACAGGAGCCCATAGATTCTGCTGGCTCCAATACTATATACCTGACAGGAGCCCATAGATTCTGCTGGCTCCAATACTATATACCTGACAGGAGCCCATACATTCTTCTGCCTCCAATACTATATACCTGACAGGAGCCCATATATTCTGCTGGCTCCAATACTATATACCTGACAGGAGCCCATACATTCTTCTGCCTCCAATACTATATACCTGACAGGAGCCCATACATTCTTCTGCCTCCAATACTATATACCTGACAGGAGCCCATAGATTCTGCTGCCTCCATTACTATATACCTGACAGGAGCCCATAGATTCTGCTGCCTCCAATACTATATACCTGACTGGAGCCCATACATTCTGCTGCCTCCATTACTATATACCTGACAGGAGCCCATAGATTCTGCTGCCTCCAATAATATATACCTGACAGGAGCCCATACATTCTGCTGGCTCCAATAATATATACCTGACAGGAGCCCATAGATTCTGCTGCCTCCAATACTATATACCTGACAGGAGCCCATACATTCTCCTGCCTCCAATAATATATACCTGACAGGATCCCATACATTCTGCTGCCTCCAATAATGTATACCTGACAGGAGCCCATAGATTTTGCTGCCTCCAATAATATATACCTGACAGGAGCCCATAGATTCTGCTGCCTCCAATAATATATACCTGACAGGAGCCCATAGATTCTGCTGCCTCCAATAATATATACCTGACAGGAGCCCATACATTCTGCTGCCTCCAATAATATATACCTGACAGGAGTCCATACATTCTGCTGCCTCCAATACTATATACCTGACAGGAGCCCATAGATTCTGCTGCCTCCAATAATATATACCTGACAGGAGCCCATAGATTCTGCTGCCTCCAATAATATATACCTGACAGGAGCCCATACATTCTCCTGCCTCCAATAATATATACCTGACAGTAGCTCATAGATTCTGCTGCCTCCAATAATATATACCTGACAGGAGCCCATACATACTGCTGCCTCCAATACTATATACCTGACAGGAGCCCATAGATTTTGCTGCCTCCAATACTATATACCTGACAGGAGCCCATACATTCTGCTGCCTCCAATACTATATACCTGACAGGAGACCATACATTCTGCTGCCTCCAATAATATATACCTGCCAGGAGTCCATACATTCTGCTGCCTCCAATACTATATACCTGACAGGAGCCCATAGATTCTGCTGCCTCCAATACTATATACCTGACAGGAGCCCATAGATTCTGCTGCCTCCAATACTATATACCTGACTGGAGCCCATACATTCTGCTGCCTCCATTACTATATACCTGACAGGAGCCCATACATTCTGCAGCCTCCAATAATATATACCTGACAGGACCCCATAGATTCTGCTGCCTCCAATAATATATACCTGACAGGAGCCCATAGATTCTGCTGCCTCCAATAATATATACCTGACAGGAGCCCATACATTCTCCTGCCTCCAATAATATATGAGAAACACAATAGCCCACATTTAGAGATTCAAAATAGGGTGGTGTGGATAAATAACCACTCACACCCCATATTATGTAGCCAACTTGAACGAAATATAATAAAACAGGAGAAAAGGCAAGTATCTTGGCGTACAAAAGCTTATTATAATTTCATGTTAAAAAATTCATAGATAGATGGTAAAACAGTAAGATGCAGACAAACAGATCAAAAAAATAATAATCCAGATAATCAAAAAGAATGGAAATAACAGTAGAATAGAGCAGAGTAAGAAAGAATGTGACACTTAATATATGGGGATATCATATATACCGTAGTCCTGTACAATAACTCCATTGCTAAGTGCATATCATGTACATGGTATAGGTAACTCACCCCAGAGTATCACACGTGGCTAGGGACAAGTGAGGGCCGGTGTCTGTCAGAGAGGGCAGCCTCGACGCGCGTTTCGCGGGTGCTTTTTCAAGAGGCGTGAATGGCAAGGGTACAAGGACCTTTTTAAATGTATAGCTCCGCCCCCTATAGGCATCACGTGTAGGGTCATGTGATGATTCAGGATGGCCATCAGCGGAGAGGTACAGGCGGCGCATACACTGGGAGAGTCAGCGCCCCCCGGAGTCCCGCCCCGCCCATCATGACGCTTGCGCGACCTGGAAGCGTCAGGAGGACATCCGGTTAACGCGCCGGCGCCATGGAGATGGGCGACGCGAGAGCAGGGGGAGCGAGTCGCCCAGCGCATGAGCACAGTAGAGCACAGTAGAACTCCAAGGACGGTTCCCTATATGACGCTGCAAAGAGATACAGCTCCGTACTGATAGGGGCTGTTATGCAGTGTAAAAATATAGGGGAATATAGACAGGAGTACAGCAGGATAATTGGGGACAAGAAATAAGAAATAATAATAGCAGAAATATATATATATATATAAACATACGAGAAGGGGAATAAAAAAGTGAAGAGGGGGCAAAGAAAGAAAATGGTACAATAAATACACATAAATAAGACACATGAAACAAAGACAAATAACAAACACTATGATGCACAGACAGATATATTGTTGCAAATCACTCCTCCAAGAGATATATATATTTAATTTATCGTTGTTAGAAGAGTTCAGATGCATCTGATATCTGGACATCAGGAAAGAAATCCAATAAGGTCCTTTAAGAATAAATCACAAAAAAGAAGAAAATCAGAACGTAATTAAAAAATAAAAGAGGTTAAAAAGACAGAGAACCCAAATAGCCCCAATATATGAACAATGTATATGCAGCAGGGGTCACAGGAGAGCACATCCAAAAATGATAAATAGCAAATATATACCTCACAGGAGCCCATACATTCTCCTGCCTCCAATAATATATACCTCACAGGAGCCCATACATTCTCCTGGCTCCAATAATATGTATCTGGTATGAACCCATACATTCTCCTGCCTCCAATACTATATACCTGACAGGAGCCCATAGATTCTGCTGCCTCCAATAATATATACCTGACAGGAGTAGTAAGAGCACCCACCTCTCGTCAACACGCCCACTTCTGGTTTTTGACAGGTGCCCACCCCTTTTTGGCATCTGTTCCGCCTCCACTTCTGGTCTAAACCCCTCCCCTCTCCATTCTCCGCCCCTGTGTGTGTCAATACCTGTTCCGTCAGTTCCGTCCCCGCCCCCGGAAGCCAACCCTTACCGCCCCTAGGTGTGTCAATATCTGTTACGTCAGTACCGTTCCTGCCCCGGAAGCAGCCCATGTTCAGCCTCTGTTACGTCCCCCATGACAGCCCACATGCCCTTCACACAAGGTTGTAGATTAAAGTGTAAGCGCCATATGTAAGAAAAACATGTCAAGACATGTTTTTGTGAGAAAAGGCAGCCCCAGGATCCCTAGGGTTAATGGTAGCATTCTGTAGTGTTCATAATAATGACGTAATAAAAGTGTTTAAAAAAATATACATTTATTGTAGATTCACTTAGAGGTATACACAAATCAAGAAATGGAAAAAGGTGTAAATAGATCTAAAAATACAACATTATACAAGCAAATCTATAGGTTACAATACATTTCAATGCTAATATTTACAAAGTTAACCATGCGCTCGGCGACAGTGTCTCTGTAAGGTTGTAGGATAATGTGTAAGCTGGGCACATTCCCTATTAACAGCGGCTCGATTCTCTGTAAGGTTGCAGATTAATGTGTAAGCTGGGCACATTCCCCATTAGCTTTGTGTAAACCGAATTGCTAGAAGACGATCATACCCTTCACCCCCAATGTTATAGGTTAAAGTGTAAGCGCCGTATGTAAGAAAAAACATGTCAATACATGTTTTTTGTGAGAAAAGGCAGTTCCAGGGTTAATGTTAACAGGCACAGCAAAATAGATTGAATGATTTATTGAACAAGAAATACTAAGATATAAACATTTACAGTACACATTACAAAAAGGAAATATTGTTATAATAATAATATTGCTATGGATAGGGCATCAATATAAAAGTAGTGGACAACTTCTTTAAGCCACCCCTTTTCTCTCAAAAAATATATAAGTCAATGTATTTGTGAGAAAATTTGGACACCTGTGAATCCATGCTAATAAAGACTTTAAATATCATAGAATCATAGAATCATAGAATGGTAGAGTTGGAAGGGACCTCCTGGGTCATCTGGTCCAACCCCCTGCTCAAAGCAGGATTCACTAAATCATCTCAGACAGATGTCTGTCCAGTCTCTGTTTGAAGACGTCCATTGAAGGGGAACTCACCACCTCTCGTGGCAGCCTGTTCCACTCATTAATCACCCTAACTGTCAAAAAGTTTTTTCTAATATCTAATCTGTGTCTCCTCCCATTTAGTTTCATCCCATTGCTTCTAGTCTTTCCTTGTGCAAATGAGAATAAAGATGATCCTTCTACAATGTGACAGCCCTTGACATATTTGTAGACAGCTATTAAGTCTCCTCTCAGTCTTCTTTTTTGCAAGCTAAACATTCCCAAATCCTGCAACCGTTCCTCATAGGACATGGTTTGCAGACCAGTCACCATTCTGGTCGCTCTTCTCTGAACTTGCTCCAGTTTGTCTATGTCTTTTTTAAAATGTGGTGCCCAAAACTGTACACAGTATTCCAGATGAGGTCTGACCAAAGAGGAGTAAAGACCAATAATGACTTCACGTGATCTAGACTGTATGCTTCTGTTAATACATCCCAGAATTGTATTTGCCTTTTTTGCTGCTGCATCACACTGTTGACTCATGTTCAGTCTATGATCTATTAGTATACCTAAGTCTTTTTCACATGTACTGTTGCTTAGCTCTATTCCTCCCATTCTGTATATGCTTTTTTCATTTTTATTGCCCAGATGTAGTACTTTGCATTTTTCCCTGTTAAAAACCATTCTGTTGGTTGCTGCCCACTGCTCCAGTTTATTTAGGTCTTTTTGAATCCTCTCTCTCTCTTCTCTAGTATTAGCTATCCCTCCTAGCTTTGTGTCATCAGCAAATTTAATCAGTTTACCCTCAATTCCTTCATCTAAATCATTGATAAAGATGTTGAACAATACAGGTCCCAGGACGGAGCCCTGTGGTACCCCACTTGAGACATTCATCCAGCTGGATGTGAAGCCATTTACAATCACCCTTTGAGTCCGATCACTAAGCCAGTTATGAATCCACCTAACAGTTGCCTGGTCCATTGCATACTTGGTCATTTTTTCAATAAGGATGGTGTGAGATACTTTGTCAAATGCTTTGCTGAAGTCAAGATATACTATATCTACAGCATTTCCCTGATCCACCCAGTCAGTGATTCTGTCATAGAAGGAAATTAAGTTAGTCTGACATGACTTGTTAGTTATAAACCCATGCTGACTCTGGTTAATCACTTCATTCTTATCCAGGTACTTACATACATGTTGTTTAATAATTTTTTCAAAGATCTTTCCTGGTATAGAAGTCAGACTCACCGGCCTATAGTTCCCTGGGTCCACCTTCTTCCCCTTTTTGAAGATAGGAACAACATTTGCTCTTCTCCAGTCTTCTGGGACTTCTCCTGTTCTCCAAGAATTTTCAAAGATTATGGAGAGTGGTTCTAAAATTTCTTCTACGATCTCCTTCAGTACTCTGGGGTGTAATTCATCTGGACCTGGAGACTTGAACTCATTTATGTTAGCTAAATATTCCCTCACAATCTTTCTGTTTACAGATAACTTGGATTCTTATATTCCTTTAAAAGGACAATGAAGATCAGTTGATGTTACATTTTCTTTCTGAGAGAAAACAGATGCAAAATAGGAATTAAAAAGTTTGGCCTTCTCAACATCCTCTCTTACCATTTCTCCATTTTCAGCCTGTAAAAATCCTATAGCATCTTTGACTTTTCTTTTACTTTTGACATACCCCCAAAATCCTTTTTTATTGCTTTTGACATCTCTTGCAAGCCTTAATTCATTGTCAGCTTTAGCTAACCTGATACATGCCCTGCAGGATCTGCAGACTGCATTATAATCTTCTTTAGATATGCCTCCCTCTTTCCATTTAATAAACATTTCTTTCTTTCTTTTTAGCATGTGTTTAAGTTCTGTGTTCATCCATCCTGGTTTCCTTAAATGCTTCCCATTCTTCCTACTTTTCGGGATTGTTAACGATTGTGCTTTGAGAATCTCATTTTTAAAAATTTCCCATCCTTCCTGGACATTTTTGTCCTTAAGGACATCCAGCCATTGGATCCCTCCTATTCTCTTTCTGAGTCTCTTAAAATCTGCCTTTCTAAAATCTAACCTTGAAGTTTGAGTCTTCACATGTCTTCCTCCTCTAGTTATCCAAAATTCTATAATAGCATGATCGCTGCCTCCTAGGGTCCCAGCCACTTTTACCTCCTCAACCATTTCCTCCTTGTTTATAAGGATTAGATCCAAAGTAGCAGATCCCCTTGTTTTCTCCCCTACCTTTTGGAAGATAAAGTTGTCAGCAAGAGAGGATAAGAATTTGCTTGACCTGTTAGTTTTACTTGAGAGAGATTCCCAACAAATGTCTGGATAGTTGAAATCTCCCATGACCACTACGTCATATTTTTTTGAGAACTTGGTCATTTGATACATAAAGAGTTCATCCATATCTTCAGCTTGCCCAGGTGGCCTGTAGTAAATGCCTACAATGGTGTCCTTTCCGTTGTTCTCTCCTTGTATTCTTACCCAAACAGTTTCCACAGAACTCCCAGTCTCTGAAGCTTCAATCTCTGTGCAGATATACGCTTTTCTAACATACAATGCGACACCTCCTCCTCGTTTATCAAGTCTGTTTCTTGCAAATAAGTTGTATCCTTTTAGCCTTTTATTCCAATCATGTGTATCGTCCCACCAAGTTTCAGTGATTCCAATGACATCATATTTCTTTTCCTGCGTTAGTAGTTCTAATTCTCCTTGTTTGTTGCCCATGCTTTGTGCATTTGTATAAAAACATTTTAGTTTGTGATTGGTTTCTCTTCCTCCCATATTTTTATTATTTAAATGGTTTTGTCTTTGTTCTTCCTTTCCACTTCCAGTAGCAGAGATCTCAATAGTATTTGTCAGCTGTATGGCTTTTTCTGGCCTTTTGCTTCCCTTCCCACATTGTTCTAGTTTAAAGCTCTCCTGATGAGTGTAGCAAGGCGACTTCCAAATACATGTTTTCCAGTCTTTGTAAGGTGCACCCCATCTCTAGCAAGTAGTCCATCGTATAGGTAATTCATTCCGTGATCCAGAAATCCAAATCCTTGTTGACGGCACCATCGACGTAGCCAGTTGTTCACCCGTAGAATCTTATTCCACCTCATTGTTCCATGGCCATCCACTGGGAGGATGGATGAGAAGACCACCTGCGCTCCCAATTCTTTCACTTTCTTGCCTAAGTCTTCAAAGTCACTGCAGATGGTTTCCAGGTCCTTTCTTGCGGTGTCATTTGTCCCCACATGTATTAGCAGGAATGGGTAGTGATCTGTAGGTCTGAAGAGTCTTGAGAGTCTATATCATCATATATGAACTGACAAACATGGATCTATCAAACCAAATTTACATCATAGATACCCATGCTGCTATTAAACAGATCAAAAGATGCTTTAAATGCCTGGGAACTTCTGATGGATCAGAAGTTACATCACAACCTGAAAAAAACGAGGCTCCCATAGACTTGCATTGAAGTGTGACCTTTGGCTCGTTCCAGCAAACACTTGAGCAGCCGTCACAAACCGCCAAACCGCCAGTAGCACCACTACAGCAATAAAATAAAACAACGCTGGAGGGGAGCTTTAATATTGAAGTCTATGAACAATGGATCCTTTAAATAGCCATCCATTTTATACTTACAGGACCAGTGTCAAATAGAAGATAACAGATGGCTAATTAACAGATCCATTGTCCATAGACGTCAATGTTAAAAAAACAGCTCAAGCCGATATTAGTTTGTTTTGTTTTTTTTAAAAAAAAAAAAAAAAAACACGACAAAAGCTGTCTCTTTACAACTTTTTTTGCCACCGGATTGCTGCTGGATCTGTTCTAACAGATGACTACTAGACATGTAAACACAGCTTTTGAAGAGCCATGCCACGTGACTTCAGATAAAAAGCCAAACCAGAAACTCCATCTGCAGACACAATTGCGGTGTTTGCCCCTCATAAGTGCAAAGCAGAGGCTCAAAGGGGTAAAGTTTCTCACTGAAGAGTGCCAAGCAAGCATAAGGAGGAAAAAAAAGTCACGTTGCAAGACTCTTTAATAAGGAACGAAATTGACCTTTAGGATTACTAGATTACTACTTCCAAGAGGTGACACTAGGGTTCCTCTTCTCTTAACAGCTTCTGGAGCATTGCATGGCCTAGAAGTCGCCAGTGACAGACAGAAGAGGCCCAGTGCAAGAAAAGTATATGAGCCCTTTGCACTCCAGTAGCTCCTCATAATGTACAATTCCACCTGGTTTGGATGTAGAAATGCCCCCCTCCCTTACATCTGCACAGGTTGCACCAATGATGTCCTATGCAACTTGCCACTCTCCACCTGGAGAAATGTTACCTGCTAGACAATTTAATTTTTTTGTGATGCAAATCTTTAAGAACAAGCCATTTTCAGTTTACTATATTTTTTATACTGTTCAAATTTCACACCGAAGAGCCACTTGAGAATATTCCAGGTTATGTAGATATGTAATGTGTAGGGTTTTTTTCTTTACATGTATGTGACGCGCCCCCTGGGCCATGTTCAAGGGGATACCCGGAGCCGGATCTGTATGGGGGTAGTAGTCCTTGTGGCGGTGACCCGGTCCGTGCCCAGGGTGTCAAACTCAGTGTGTGGCAGTCTTGATAGATGTTATTGGTGTTCTTTAGTGTCGACTACGCCACCCGTTGATTTGCGGTCAAAAGGCCGCCGCTGCAGCAGGGTCCGCTGAGGCTGTTGGTATGTGTGCAGCTTTGGTAGTATAACCCCCAACGGGAGGGGTATAGCCTCAGGGGGTCAGATGTAGAGGATGGTGGTTGTGAAGGTGCAGGATGAATCAGCAAGAAGACTCAGAGTCGGGCTGTGCAGTTCAGGGGTTTTTACTTACGGGTGTTCTTATGGTCACTCTGGCCTGAAGCGACCACCCGAGCCGTGCTGCGTCCACCAGGTCCTGGACTCGGCTAACCCCCAGGCAGTTCTGGAGCGTGGTCCTGAGCTCCTGTCTGACTTTCCCTCTCTTCTGGCCGTTCTCACCAGGGATCCACCTATGTCCGGCTCCCTCGGGTCTCTTGGTGGTCAAGCCTCCTCTGGGCTCCCTGACCCTATACTTGGTCTGCCTTCCTGGTGGATTTGGTGAGGGTCGTGGCAGATCCTGCCCACGACCTCCGGTCTCTGGCTAAGGTGTGCTTTTCTCTCTGCCAGCTTGGGATCCGGTACCCTAGGTGCCAACCCTTCACCCTGTTGTTTGTATTCTGGGGTCTTGGGGTTCCTGCTTGTTTTCTCTGGGTCCTTCTGACTCCTCTCTCTCTCTTGGCCTTGGAGCTGGGCCCAGCCGGAACCACAACTCCCTGTCAGCCCTTCTGGCTGAGCTTCTCTGCTCTGCTCCTCTGACTAAACTCTGACAGACTGACCCTGATCTAAGATGGTTCCCACCTTATATACTCCCTCTATGTGTGAGCTCAGGTGACCAGCACCCAATGAGCTCCTAGCATTACCCAGACTGCTCCCCCTATCTGCCCCTACACTACTGGGATGTTCCACCCCCCTCCCACTCCAGCCAGGAACAGACACTGTCGTACCTGCACATTTCTCTAGTGGGAGTACCATCGGTCTGTTCCCCGGAAATGGGATGTGTGTAGTGCATGCAGCTAACTGAGCTCAGTTCCACACTCCATCCTTACCCGGGAGTGGAATACCACACCTCTGGCTTGAGGTGTAATACCCCTGTAGCAGCCGAATCCTCAGGGTGCTACATTTGTAATAAAAATGTCTTAATGGGAAAAGTAGTTTTTTCATTTGTCTGCAGTTGGTACTTTCATGTGCAAAAATAAATTTAACAAAAATAGTTAAGTTATATATACTGCTCAAAAACATAAAGGGAACACAAACAGAATATAACTCCAAGTGAATCAAACTTCTGTGAAATCAAACTGTCCACTTAGGAAGCAACACTGATTGACAATCAATTTCACATGCTGTTGTGCAAATGGAATAGACAATAGATGGAAATTATTGGCAATTATCAAGACTTCCTCAAGAAAGGAGTGGTTCTGCAGGGGGGGGGGGGGGGGGCACATCTCAGTACCAATGCTTTCTGGCTTATGTTTTGGATGTTGGTTGTGCTTTCACACTCGTGGTAGCATGAGACGGACTCTACAACCCACAGAAGTTGCTCAGATAGTGCTGCTCATCCAGGATGGTACATCAATGCGAGCTGTGGCAAGAAGGTTTGCGGTGTCTGTCAGTGTAGTGTCCAGAGGCTGGAGACGCTACCAGGAGACAGGCCAGTACACCAGGAGACGTGGAGGGGGCCCTAGGAGGGCAACAACCCAGCAGCAGGACCGCTACCTTTGCCTTTGTTCAAGGAGGAACAGGAGGAGCACTGCCAGAGCCCTGCAAAATGACCTCCAGTAGGCCACAAATGTGCATGTGTCTGCACAAACGGTTAGAAACCAACTCCATGAGGGTGGTATGAGGGCCCAACGTCCACAGATGGGGGTTATGCTCACAGCCCAACACCATGCAGGACCCTTGGCATTTGCCACAGAACACCAGGATTGGCAAAGTCGCCATTGGCGCCCTGTGCTCTTCACAGATGAAAGCAGGTTCACACTGAGCACATTTGACAGACGTGACAGAGTCTGGAGATGCCGTGGAGAGCGATCTGCTGCCTGCAACATCCTTCAGCATGATCAGTTTGGCAGTGGGTCAGTAATGGTGTGGGGTGGCATTTCTTTGGAGGGCCGCACAGCTCTCCATGTGCTCGCCAGAGGTAGCCTGACTGCCATTAGGTACCAAGATGACATCCTCAGACCCCTTAGGAGACCATATGCTGGTGTGGTTGGCCCTGGGTTCCTCCTAATGCAGGACAATGCCAGACCTCATGTGGCTGGAGTGTGTCAGCAGTTCCTGCAAGATGAAGGCATTGAAGCTATGGACTAGCCCGCCTGTTCCCCAGACCTGAGTCCGATTGAGCACATCTAGGACATCATGTCTCACTCCAGCCACCAACATCACACGTTGCACCACAGACTGTCCAGGAGTTGGTGGTTGCTTTAACCCCTTTCCAACCCTTGCCGTATTAGTACGCACATTTGCGCACCCCCGGTTCAGTGAGGGCTGCTGCGCTGAGCCCTCACTGAACCGAGCACATATCAGCTGATTCTTACAGCTGACATGTGCCCGCAACAGCCGCGGGTGGAATCGCGATCCACCCGCGGCTGTTAACATGTTAAATGCCGCTGTCAATCTCTGACAGCGGCATTTAACGCGTGCTTCCGGGTTGCGCGTCATAAGCCCCGCCCATCGGCGACCCCGATGGGTGGGCATGACAACCTAGGGTCTGCAGCAGACGCCTGTGGTTGTCATGATCTCGTCGCTATGAGCGCCACCTAGTGGTCGGCGCTCATAGCACAGGACCATTTCTGCTATATGCAGGGGATCTGCTGGTCCCCTGTATGTAGCAGAGCCTATCAGACAACTGCTGCTTCTAGTCTCCTATGGAGACTATTGAAGCATGCAGTAAGTGAAAAAAAAATATGTTTTTAAAAATATAAAAAAGTTTAAATCACCCCCCTTTCGCCCCATTCAAAATAAAATATAAAAAAAAAAAAACCCACATACACATATTTGGTATCGCCGCGTTCAGAATCGCTCCATGTATCAATATAAAAAAAGAATTAATCCGATCGGTAAACGGTGTAACGAGAAAAAAATTCTAAATGCCAGAATTACGTTTTTTGGTCGCCGCAAAATTGCAATAAAATGCAATAACGGGCGATCAAAACATTGGATCTACCCCAAAATGTTATCAATAAAAAAGTCAGCCCGGCGTGCAAAAAATAAGCCCTCACCCAACCCCGGATCACGAAAAATGGAGACGCTACAGGTCTCGGAAAATGGCGCTATTTTTTTTTCTTAGTTTTTTTTACCAAATTTTGGAATTTTTTTTCACCACTTAAATATAAAATAACCTATACATGTTTGGTGTCTACGAACTCGTAATGACCTGGAGAATAAGAATAGCAGGTCAGTTTTAGCATTAAGTGAACGTGGTAAAAAAAAAAAAGAACGAACAACTGTGGTATTGCACTTTTTTTGCAATTTTACCGCACTTGGAATTTTTTTCCCGTTTTCCCGTACAAGATATGGTAAAACCAGTAATGGCGTTGAAAAGTACAACTTGTCCCGCAAAAAATAAGCCCTCACACGACCATATTGTCCAAAAAATAAAAACGCTATGGCTCTGGGAACAAGGGAAGTAAAAAACGAAAAAGTAAAAACGACAAACCCAAGGTTGCGAAGGGGTTAATCCAGGTCTGGGAAGAGATCCCACAGAAGACCATCCGCAACCTCATCAGGATCATGCCCAGGCGTTGTAGGGAGGTCATACAGGCACGTGGAGGCCGCACACAATACTGAGCCTCATTTTGACTTGTTTTAAGGACATTACATCAAAGTTGGATCAGCCTGTAGTGTGTTTTTCCACTTTAATTTTGAGGGTGACTCCAAATCCAGGCCTCCATTGGTTAATAAATTTGATTTACATTGATGATTTTTGTGTGATTTTGTTGTCATCACATTCAACTTTGTACAGAACAAAGTATTCAATGAGAATATTTCATTCATTCAGATCTAGGATGTGTTATTTGAGTGTTCCCTTTATTTTTTTGAGTAGTGTACATAAACACTAGACAATTTGTTCCCCTAAACAATAATTAAAGATATGAAAAATATCCTCAGTTTTTTATTACTATTGATTTTCTTACATTGTAACTGGGGCATTTATAGGAGCCCCATTTACAAGATAAAATAGCACACTACAATGACAAATGTCACTGGCAGAGCCATCAAAGTCTGCTAGGATCCAGGAGCTTTGCTATGCTTGAGACACCTCATGATCATGTGATTGCCGGGTCCTACAGAAGCATCAGCAATCCCATCACACAATGCGATTTAGTCAGTGAAATAGAAGACTGAAGCAGTAATAAACTGCTCCCGTCTTCTCCCCTGGATCCCAGGCAGAGTCTGACAGATGAAGACCCAACACGGCCCTGCTAGATTGCATGAGCAGGAGATTTAACCCTGCCCTGTGAATTTACAGGAGAGCAAGAGCCATAAACTTACACCATTTTGTCTTTCTGGATGTTCTTCTAGACATGAATTGCAAGCTCACTAAGAATATGGTAGATCTGTTGTGTGATGGCTTAAAATGAGTATTGGATATTAGATACAAACTGTAGTACTGAAATAGGCCATGTCTCAGTTGCTTTCCATAAAATTGCATGAAAACAATAAGCCCCTTACTCAAAACTAAACAAACAGTTTAGCAGAAACAAGAATTAAAAGCATGTTTTCTGGGGTTGAGACTGTAATCAGTACTATTACGCGTGATACAATCGCACCCGCACCGCTCCCGGCACATTAACCCCCGCAATGCTGCGATCGAAGTCGATCACAGCATTGCGGAGTTAAGCGCCGATACTCACCCCCTCTCCCAGTGTCCAAGTCCAGTCCCGGATGTCGTCATGACGACCTGATGTAGTCATGACAACATTCGGGTCTCCAGGAGGCAGGATGTTGCTTTGGTCATGCGCAGTGCATAACAAAAACAACTTCTCCCTGTGCAGTGCTGACAGGCTGCATAACACAGGGAGCTGCTCCTGCTCTCTATGTTGTACAGCCGATCAGGCTACAAAAAGTGAACGTCCCATAGTGGGACAAAATGTAAAAGTAAAAAAAATAAATTGTAAAAATATAAAAAACAAAAAACAATATAATGTACCCATCAATAATTATGAAAAAGAAAAAATAAATAAATAAATGCACACATTTGGTATCGCCGCGTCCGGAACGACCTCACCTATAAAACTGGCTAGTTAACCCCTTTAGTGAACACTGTAAAAAAAAAAAAAAAAAACAACAAGCAAATGCTTTATCTAATTTAAATGGAACAACACGCAATAAAAATGACGAATGTAAATAAAAATGGTACCGCTGAAAAAGTCATCTTGTCCCGCAAAAAACAAGCCGCCTTACAGCTCCATCATCCGGGAAAAAAAAAAAAAGTTATAGCTCTCAGAATAAAGCGATGCAAAAAAAATATTTTTTCTACAAAATAGTTTGTTGAGTAAAAGCGTCAAAACATAAAAAAAAATATATAAATTCGGTACCGCTGTAAACACACTGACCCGAAGAACAAAGCTACCTTATCAATTTTACCACACGCTGAACAGCATAAAAGAAACAAAAAATCAATTCCGGATTTGCTGGTTTGTTTATTGTGCCTTCCAAAAATCAGAATAGAAAGCGATCAAAAAATGTCACGTGCCCGAAAATGGTACCAATAAAAAGGTCAACTTGTCCCACAAAAAACAAGCCGTCACATGACTGTCGGCCAAAATATGGAAAAATTATAGCTCTCAAAATAGGGCGATGCAAAAAATAGTCTCTGCAAAAAAAGCGTCTTTTAGTGTGTGACAGCTGTCAATCATAAAAACTTGTTATGTATCTGGTATCGCTGTACTGTAATCGCACCAACCCGAAGAATAAAGTCATCTAATCGCTTAGACCACACAAGGAATGGCGTAAAAAATAAACTTTAGGGTTAGGGTCGGGCAAAAAAAAAAAAAATGATGACGATATGGAGACCAGTGTTGAGCACAAGTGCTCGCTACTTGAATTTGCATTGGGTGCTCGGTTATGCACTGAGTATCACGGGTGCTCAAGTGACATGCTCGAGTCTCTGCCCCATATGCTTCACGGCCCAAAAAAAAATGTTGCTGGGATCACCTGCCATGCACGAGCGATACCCGTATCTTTTTTTTGGGGGGTGTCTAACAACCGTAAAACATGCAGGGCGGGGACTCGAGCATGTCACTCGAGCACCCGCGATACATGGTGCATACCTGAGTACCCAATGCAAACTCAAGTACTGAGCACTTGCGCTCAAGACTAATGACAACTTATTCAATTGAATGGCCTAATGTTATCAAATTCTGTTGTACCTCTGGGTTCAAAATGTTCACTTTACCCCTTGATAAAATCCTTGAGGGGTGTAGTTTCCAAAATGGAGTCAATTGTGGGGGTTTTCCACTATTTAGGCACATCAGGGGCTCCCGAAATACGACATGGCATTCGTTCTTGATTCCAGCCAATTTTGCATTCATAAAGTCACAGTGCTCCTTCCCTTCTGAACCCTGACATGCGCCCAAACAGTGTATTTTCCCCACATATGGGGTATTGGCATACTCAGGACAAATTGCACAACAGTTCTTAGGTTCAATTTTCTCCTCTTACCCTTGTGAAAATAAAAAAGTTGGACCTAAAAGATCATTTCTGTGGAAAAAGTTTGATTTTTTTTAATTTTATGGCTCCATGTTATAAACTTCTATGAAGCACCTGGGGGTTCAGGGTGCTCACCACACATCTAGATAAGTTCTCTGAGGGACCTAGTTTCTAAAATGTTGTCACTTGTGGGGTTTTTCCACTGTTCAAGCACATCAGGGGAACATCCGCTAATTATTCTTCCCTTCTGAAGCCTGCCGTACGCCCAAGCAGTGGTTTTCCCCCACATATGGGGTATCAGCTTACTCAGGAGAGATTTCACAACAAGTTACATGGTGCAATTTCTCCTGTTACCCTTATGAAAATGCAAAACTGGGGGCTGAAAACATTTTTTGTGGGAAAAATGTAAAAATTTTATTTTCACGGCTCCAGGTTATAAACTTCTGTGAAGCACCTGGGGGTTCAAAGTGCTCACCACACATCTAGATAAGTTCCCTGAGGGGTCTAATTTCCAAAATGGTGTCCCTTGTTTAGGCACATCAGAGGCTCTGTAAACGCAACATGGCGTCCGCTAATTATTCAAGCAAATTTTAGATTCAAAAAGTCAAATGGCGCTCCTTCCCTTCTGAAGCCTGCCGTGCGCCCAGTGTTTTTTTCCCCACGTATGGGGTATCTGCGTGCTCAGGGGAAATTGCATAACAAATTTTGTGGGCCATTTTTTCCTGTTACCCCTGCAAAAATATAAAAAAAAATTGGGTCTAAAGTAACATTTTTGTGAAAAAAAGTTAAAAATAGGAATTATTCCTACCGTTAATTACGCTTCCAGGAGTCCATCATAACGGCACGACAGGAGACATACCAAATCAAAAGAAATGGAACATTTAGGGCGGGACTACTGCCTGAAGGACTTTACGGCCATAGGCTAATTGTTGACTGGACAATACATCCAATTTATAATGTTTACTAAATGTGGATATATTGGACCAGGTTGCTGCCTGGCAAATTTGGCCCACTGACGCTCCAGCTTTCTCTGCCCAAGAAGCGGAGATTGCCCGAGTAGAATGAGCTTTAAGGGAAATTGGTGGATCCTTCCCCTCAGATTCATATGCGAGGGCGATAGTCCTTGTCAACCACCTTGCTAGAGTCGGCTTAGAAGCTTTCTTGCCCTTATTCACACCCGAAAATTGCAGAAAAAGGTTTGAGTCTCTCCTCCAGGGGGCTGTGATTTCTATATACCGAACAATTGCCCTCCTGACGTCCAAGGTATGGAAGGATTTTTCCTTTATTTTTGGAGGACTGGCAGAAAGACGGCAGTATTATCTCTTGATTCAGGTTTGAACTGGACACCACCTTAGGGTGAAAGGAGGGATCCAGTTTAAGAACCAATCTGTCCTCCACAATCTTAAGGTATGGGTCCAGAACTGAGAGGGCCTGGATCTCGCCTACCCATTTCGCTGTAGTAACTGCCACAAGAAAGGCTGATTTCATAGAAAGCAGGTCTACTGATGTTTCTTCTAGGGGTTCAAAGGGAGACTTACATAAAGCCCTCAACACCAGGTTCAGATCCCACGGCGGTACTAGACTCCTTATCGTGGGTTTTAAATGAGAAGTTGCTTTTATGAACCTTCATATCCATGGGTCGTCTATTAAGAAGTAGTCCAAAAAAGCACTTAGGGCCGAGATATGAACTTTTAACGTATTTGGCCTCAGACCCTTATCAAACCCCTCTTGGAGGAAATCCAATATCGTTGGAATATTGGGGTGAGACGAATTTCCCACAGACTGACCTGCAAAGCTACAGAACTGTTTCCAAATCCTAGTATAGATGGCTGACGTTACTGGTTTCCTACAGGCTTGTAGAGTTGTAATTACCCGATGGGAAAGGCCCCTAGAGGCTAGGATCCGCCTCTCAGGTTCCAAGCTGTCAATTGGAGGAATTGGATGTTCGGATGTAACAAGGGACCCTGCAATAGAAGATCTCTCCTGGCTGGGAGTCTGAATGGGAGATCCACCGCCATCCGGTGTAGCAGAGGGAACCAGCTCTTTTTGGGCCAGTAGGGCGCTATCAGAATAAGAGCTCCCCTCTCCTGTTGGATTTTCCTTAGTACTCTTGAGATGAGAGGGACTGGAGGAAAGGCGTACACCAGTTTTGTCCCCCATGATTGAGAAAGGGCATCTATTCCTTCTGGGCTGTCGGCT
Organism: Phyllobates terribilis; assembly: GCF_046119375.1. NCBI lineage: Eukaryota > Metazoa > Chordata > Amphibia > Anura > Dendrobatidae > Phyllobates > Phyllobates terribilis. Next base: position 547,027 of record NW_027363419.1, read on the forward strand.
GGGTCCAAGGAAAAAAAGGGCTGCAGCTTCCTGTTTTTTCTTGTTGCGAACAGGTCTATGAACGGGGTGCCCCATCGTTGAATGATTTGATGAAACACATCCGGATTCAGCTCCCACTCTGAGGGACCAACTTTTGCTCTGCTGAGAAAGTCTGCTACCACATTTTCGGACCCCCTTAGATGAATAGCCGATATTGAAAGGACATTTCTCTCCGCCCAGTAGAAAATTCTTGACGCCAAGGATTGTAACCTTTTCCCTCTTGGACCTCCTTGTCGACGAAGAAAAGCGATGGTGGTGCTGTTGTCTGAGAAATTTTTTACATGATTTCCTCTGATCAAATGCTGACATCTTTGAAGAGTGTCCCAGAACGCCTTTAGCTCCCTGAAATTTGACGACCTGTGTTGTATCTCTTTGGGCCACATCCCTTGTAGATATCCGTTTCCTATGCTTGCTCCGTATGGATCTGGATTGAAGGAAGAAGGATCCAGTCTACTGCATTTTCTAAGTTTGAAGGGTCTGTCCACCAGGAAAGGGAGTTTTTTAGCTCTCTTGACAGTCTCATTTTCTTGTCCAACCCCGATGGTCGTCTGTTCCAAACTGACAGGATCGACTTCTGTAACGGCCGTGAACGGGCCTGTGCCCATTTCACGCTCTGAATGATTGAGGTCATCAGTCCCAACATCCGCATGGCGTATCTGATTGAGGTGGTCTTCAGTTTCTCGAAGTTGTAAATTTCCAGTTTTATTTTTTCTTTTCTCCTGGGGCAAGGAGGACTTTTGAAGACTGGAATCTAAGAGTACCCCTAGAAATACTTTTGTAGTACTTGGATGGAGGCTTGATTTTTCCCAATTGATGTTCCACCCCAAATATTCCAGGGTTTTGATCGTATGCTCTTGTTGACCGAGAAGAAGAGACTGACTCAGCCACCAACAATATATCGTCCAGGTAAGGGATGATTATAACCCCTTGTGTTCTTAAGAAGGCCGCTACTTCTGTCATAACCTTTGTGAATATTCGGGGGGCCGAGGACAGACCGAAGGTTAGGCAAGTGAATTTAAAGTGGTGTACTGTGTCCTCCTGCTCTAGAGCGAACCTTAGGTATTGCTGGTGATTTGAGTGAATTGGAACATGATAATATGCATCCTTGAGGTCTAGGGTGCACATTACCGATCCCTTCTCTATCAATGGAATGCTGGTTTTTATAGTTTCCATTTTGAACCTTTTGTATTCCACCCACTGGATTAAGGGCTTGAGGTTTATAACCGTACGGCGTTTGCCCGAGGGTTTTAATACCGAGAAGAGGGAGGAATAATGGCCTAAACCCTGCTCTGAAGGGGGGGACCTGTTTCACCACGTGTAGGGATTGAAGGACTAATATATCCTGCCATAGACTTTTGAGATCTACGGGGGAGCGAGGACGAGTGATTTGGAAACGACGAGGGAGGGCATGGGAGAAGTCTATTTTGAAACCTTCCCCTAAGGAACGTAGGATCCATTGATTTTTTGTAATGGACACCCACTTGTCCTAAAAGAAAAGAAGCCTGCCCTCTACTCCAATGGCGTCATGGTCTAGCTGGGGCTCCAGAGGCAACCTGATCTGCTCTGTCCTTTCCTCCCTTCCTGTAAGACCATCTCCCCGTCTTACCCTTACCCCTGTAATCACGTTTAGGGGATCGACGGGGTCCACGAAAGGGCCGGTATCTTTTAACCCTATCCTCGGGAAATGCTTTTTTCTTGTCTGATGCTCTTTCTAGGATCTCGTCCAACACTGGACCAAAGACCCAAGCACCCGAAAAGGGAATTGAGCACAGTTTATTCTTTGAGTGGCTATCCCCCGACCACATGTTTAGCCATATCGCCCATCTAGCTGTATTAGATAATACGCTACATCTAGCTGCGAATCTGACCGATTCGGCCGAGGCATCAGCCATGAATTGCGTTGCCAGCTTTAACATGGGAAGAGAGTCTGATAGCATCTCTACAGGGGAGTCCGACCTAATTTGATCTGACAGCTCGTCCAACCAAAAGGCACATGGATCTTGCCACTGAAGTGGCAGCGATATTTGACTTAATTATGGCTGCTGAGGCCTCCCAACTCCTCTTGAGCATGCTCTCTGCCTTCCTATCCATTGCGTCCTTGAGGCAAGACGAATCCTCAAAGGGGATGGATGTTTTCTTAGCCACTTTCGCTATTGGGACATCTACTTTAGGGATTTCCTCCCAAAGTTTGATGTCCTCCGGATTGAAAGGAAGACGGGATTTAAAGTCTCTTGGCACAATGAGTCTTTTCTCCACTTCTTCCCATTCCTCCATAATCATTGATTTTAAATGCTCATTTACAGGGAATACTCTATTTCTCTGAGTTCTCAGACCTGCGAACATTTCATCCTGTTTGGAATGGGAGACCTGAGTGTCCTCCAAGTTCATAGTACGCCTGACGGACTTTAATAGTTCATCCGTATGTTGCGTAGAGAAGACATATTTCTTTCGCTCGTGAGGGTAACAGAGAAGCGATCCTCATCCTCTTCTAGACTGCTCTGATGCGGAATCTGAATATTCTCCTTCCTCAGACACATCTTCCACCTCCCACCAAGGTCTTTTCTGGCGAGGAGAGGGTTGAACTATTTGGTGTGACGGCTGTGTACGGGAAGGCATGAGGCTCGAGACTGTACTCTGGACCTCCTCACGTATCATAGATCTTATATCCGTCAAAAAGGAAGTTTTTTCTTCCTTTAGGACCTCGGCTATACATTTTTTACACAGCCACTTTTTATACGAGTCCTGAAGCTTCGTGTTACAGTCTACACATCGTCTTGATTTTTTGGAAGAAGATCCAGACCTCTGGGTTCCCCTCTCCTAATCCATAAAAAAATATAAAAGGACACCGGAGATTTACTATAAAAATCTGTCCTAGAATACTCTGATTTATCCAGAGAAGGGCCTAAGGCTGTACTCACACTGCCCAGGGACTCTGAAGGGGCTTCTGACCGTGAAGGATTAGCTTCCATGGTGTCAGTGTGTGTGTGGCTGAGGTGTACCCTTTTATAGGGTCTTACCTGATCCAGGTGGTAGCCACGCCCCCAATGATAATCGCTATTCTTAATGCCCTGGAGGCTCACCACTGCCTCCGGGCACCTGTGCGTTCTGGGTGCCGAAGCCCCTCTTCTCAATGCCGGAAGGAGAACCGGCGTGCGCTCCACCCTGGAACGCACGCCGGCCAAAGCGGATGTCCGCTCTTCTGACTCCGCCTCCTGGCCAGAAGTCTCGCACCGCGCTCGGCGTGCGCTCCACCCTGGAACGCACGCCGGCTCCAAAGCGGATGTTTGCCCTGATGACTCCGCCTCCCGCCGGAAGCCATACACCGCGCTCCTCCGTGGAGCGCACGCCGGCCTTTCAGCCGGTGGGATAGCGCAACGCTCAGCTTGTCCGGGGGATACAGCGGCAAGCGGCGGTCTTCTGGCTGAGGGACCCCGCAAAGGGGTATCAGCATGGAGCCTCTGGACCGAAGGAAGGGGAGAGTTCTCAGACCCCCCCAATCCCCCTGGCTCTCACCTAACTTCTATCTTCGGAGAACCTCTCCATAGTGTCCTCTCCTGCTAGGGACAGAAAAAACACTGAGGGTGTGATGGGGGGGGGGGGCTTTTAACCTCTCATGTGTTTCCTGTCCCTAGAGGAACAGAGGACTTAACTCATGTCGTGCTGTTATGATGGACGTACTGGTAAATATTCATTTTTTTCTTCCCCATTCCAAAAATTCCTGTGAAGCACCTGAAGGGTTAATAAACTTCTTGAATGTGGTTTTGAGAATCTTGAGGGGTGCAGTTTTTAGAATTATGTCATTTTTGGGTATTTTCTGTCATAAAAGCCCCTTATAGTCGCTTCAAATGTGATGTGGTCCCTTAAAAAAAAAAATGGTTTTGCAAATTTTGTTTTAAAAATTAGAAATCGCTGGTCAACTTTTAACCCTTATAGCTCCCTAATAAAAAATAAAAAAAATGTTGGTTCCAAAATTGTGCTGATGTAAAGTAGACATGTGGGCAATGTTATTTATTAACTATTTTGTGTGACATCTCTCTGATGTAACGGCATAAAAATTAATTTTGAAAATTGCAAAATTTTCCGAGCTTTTCACAAATAAACGCAAGTGATATCGAAGGAATTTTACCACTATGATGAAGTACAATATGTCACGAAAAAAATAAACATTCTCAGAATCAGGGGGATCCGTTGAAGCGTTTGAGTAATTACCTCATAAAGTGACAGTGGTCAGAATTGTAAAAATTTGCCTAGTCATTATTGTGCAAACCACCCTCGGGGGTAAAGGGGTTCTGCCACCATAAAGAATACTGGTTAACCAACCAGAAAAGGTAGAAATAAATTGTTTTGTAATTTATAGTGATTCAAAATTATGCCCCATTCAAAAGATACCAAGCTTTCATTTTTTTGAATTCTGCTCTCTGGTGCCCCCTGACTTTATTCCAATATGTCCTGGTAGTGGGTGATCAGCTGGTCGCGTTTGCACAGTGCCTGTCATAAGAGCCCCCCCAAGTCCACACCCGCAGTGTGCACAATGTATTCTGTCACAAGTCTGACAGTCTGCTGTAAGCACAGTGTGTGATTCACCCCTCCAGAACCATCTCACCGGGAGGGGAGCTGTGAGTGCAGGGGGAGGGGGGTGAATCACAGACACTGTGCTTACAGCAGACTGTCAGACTTGTGACAGAATACATTGTGCACACTGCGGGTGTGGACTTGGGGGGGCTCTTATGACAGGCACTGTGCAAACGCGACCAGCTGATCACCCACTACCAAAACGGAATGGAACACCACCAGGGGGCGCCAGAAAGCAGAATTCAAAAAAATAAAAAAGTTTGGTATCTTTTGAATGAAGCATAATTTTGAATCACTAAATAAAATTATTTCCACCTTTTCTGGTTGGTTAACTGTATTCTTTATGGTGGCTCGATCCCTTTAAGGATAAGGCAACAACTTGGCATGGCTGACAGGGTTAAGCCGTTTAAAAATTCAATAGGAAAACACTCCCTTTTATCATCTACAACATGACTCCACCGTCAGCTGATTCTTTTCTCGGACTCACCTCAACATTAAGATCTTTATGTAGTAAGATTCTAATAGAATATCTAAAATTTTAAATAAAAACTCCCTTTAACAGTTGATCTCCACCCTGAAATGAAGAGTCAGCAACATCCGCTTCAGGGGGTGGGCAGTCCCTGCTGTACTCTGCATGTCCCCTCACCTTACAATGCACACCAAGTGCACTCTTGTCGGCTAGTCTCTTCCCATTAGGGCTAGCGAGGGAGCACACTGTGTGCATTGAAAGTACTACACAGTGACAAGGAAGCTCATACAGAGTCAGAATGGACAACCGTCACATGCTCCGTACAGCAGGGAATAACCCTACCCCTGAAACTGATGTCAATGATGACTCCGTGTTTCAGGGTGGAGACAGGGGCTGCGGCAGTGACCAAGCCAAGGCTCCCAGATAACCAGGAGATTCTGGGGATTCTCAAAAAATGTCATCAAAACAAAGTAGGTAAAAAAAAATTAGACTAAGAAGTCACTGCTGTTCCCTCTTTAAAGTCAATTAGAAGAGCGATTAGATTAGTACAATAGAAAGACATTTAGGATTAAAATCCTTATTAGTTTCGAACCACTCCTATAATTTATCCTGCAGAAGCCACTAGTGGAAGCCAGAGTGGAGATCCAGACCACAGAACGCATCTTGCCCATCCAAACTGCCAAATTCTTACAGACCTTTGTCAACTCCAATTCAAAGGATGGGAGAACGTTAGCTTTTTTAAGTATTGTTCTGTATGCACGACCAATGCTAATGAAAATAAAACACATTACAATATATCAAGTATTTAATAAAAGATTTTTTAACTTTAACATATGGCTGTCAATAGTAATACAAGTCCTCTTCAGTGTGGAAGCTCAAAGGACAACCTTGTAGTGAGAGCCACACTGTGGGCAGCGATTTACCTGCCCATCATGGGCCCAGAACCAGATAACTTGAGAATTATCTTCTTCACCTGGAAGAAAGAAAATGATAAAAGGTTATGTTTCAGTGCTTGAATTTATTGTACAACTACAAACTGAGTCCTTTAAAATTCACATTGGTGCCAGACTTCATCATGCTGCTGCAATATCCACCATTTTAAAAAATAATGGCATTTTCTCTTAGAACTTTCAACAACAATATACACAACTATCTGAACCTGAACAGGCATTGCTTAGGCGGCTGGAATATATGGACTTCTATAAATAGGTAAAGAGTGATTGCAGGGCCATTGGAATTATACAGTATATTTTTTTGTATTTTATACCAGTTTTCTAGATTCAATCCCTTTGAGCGGATTTCTGTGAGTTTATGGTCTTGTACATTATTCTAGATGTGTGTATGACCAGTATATCTAAACGTGGTAGTACCCCATATGGGGGTGTAAACTGCTATTTGAGCACACGGAGGGATCGGATGGGAAGGAGCGCTACTTGGCTTTTAAAACGCAGACTTTGTTTTAATAGATTGTGGACTCCATTAGCCAAGCCCTTGAAATGCCAGAACAGCAGAAACACCCACCACCCCCCGGTGACTCCATATTGGAAACTCCACTGCCTAAGGAATTCATCTAGGGGTGTAGTGAGTATTTTGAACCCACAGGTGCCTCACAGAATTTTGCGATATGGGGACATGGAACTAACATTTTAGTGGTAGAACTGTACATTTTTTATTAGCTGAAAGTTTGTCATTTACACAAGGGTTATTAGGTGAAACTGGACCCCATAATTTATTGAGCAATTTCTCCCAAATGCAGCAATGCCCCATATGTCATCAGAAGTTACTGTTAGGCCACACGTCAGGGCTGAGAAGGAAGGAGCGCTATTTGGTGCACAAATTTTGCAGGTGACATTTGCGAAACCCCGAAGGTGTCAATAGAAAAACGCACAAAATGACCCCATTTTAGAAATTGTACCTTTCAATGAATTCATCAACAGCTGCAGTAACTATTTTGGCCCACAGGAGTTTGCTTTGCAACATACACGCCAGGCTTTTTTCCCCTTGAGAATTGCAAATCTGCCACTTAAATGCCCATACATTGTGCCCCCATACAGTGTAGTAGCCCCATATATTGTGCCCAGCTTGAGCTTATGGAGACATACACCCCGTAAATTGTTAAGTGCACTCTCCCAGCTACAATAATGCCAAACATGTGGCCGCTTACTGTGGTTTTAGGCATAGGGGGGCTCAGAAGGAGGGGAATTTGGAAGCACAGATTTCACTGGATTTTATTTGATGGGTTGGGATCCGTCGCTTTTCAAGAGTCTTTGTTCTACCAGTAATGTGGGACCCCCTATGTTTCCAGTGACAGATATCCTGCACAAAACTCCACTCAGGTCTAAGTTAGTGTTTTATTGGTAATATTTTGGGGGACATCCCTTGTTTTCAATAGAAGGCTGGGATCATATTATTGTGTTCTACACTAAGCACTTACGCTGGAGTTTCCGTGTAAATCCTACAAAAATGTGATTTAGATGAAACCCCCCAATGCAACCGCTCTCCATAATGAGGCAGGTGGAGACACTTTGGACTCAGTTTGGCATCTGTTCCGGTGGTATCCATCTTGAGACATGCACAGAACAGTGGTCACCCACACTTGTGCGCTAAAAAGACACCTAAACTGATGGGACTTTGGTGGAACACAGACCAGATGGAGTCCAAAGTGACCACCTGCCTCATTATAGCGAGTGGTTCAGTTGGGGGTTCTATCTGAATCACATTTTTTGGGGAATTTACACTGAAACCCAGACGCAAGTGCTCAGTGGAGAGCGCAGGATAAATGTGAACCGAGCCTTATTCAGATTATTGGGAATCAGAATGAACAAAAACAGCAGTAAAATAGTTTTTAAATTTTACGCAATTTTCGTGTGGTATAAGTGATAAGACTGCTTTATTATTCTGTTCAATACATTTACAGCGATGTCAGATTTATAAAAAAAAAAATTTTGGTCTACATTCTGAGAGCAACAACTTATCTGGCCAAGAGCTGTACGAGAGCTTATTTTTGCAGGAGGAGTTTGATCCTTTTTTAAGTACCATTTTGGGATACAGAACATTCTTTTGATCACTTTTTACACAGATGCAGGATGAACAAAAAAACAAAGAACAGCAATTCAGTTATTGGTTTTATATATTTTTATGTGGTTCACTGTGTGGTAAAAGCTATTAGTAGTAAGAATGATTTATTGTTTGGTTCAGTATGATTATAAGGATACCAGTTTTAGCTCTTTATGCTTTGCTACTTCTGCACACTAAAAACAATATTTTACAAACATTAATTTGTTTTTGCATTGCCATATTCTAGAAGCTGAAACTTATTTACCACAAGAGCTAGGTGGGGGATTTTTCTTTGTGGGAAAGTTAAGAGTAATTATACTTTATTTAATCCTTTTACTTTAACCTAGTACCACTGTGGAACATGAACATTTCTCACCAATTCCTGGTCCCATACACTGCAGTACTCACGTAGTACTCACAATACAGTGCATGAGACCTGTTAGATGTTCACTGACTCAGTCTGTTAGACACTGCCATAAAGAGGGTCCAACAGGCCACTGTACCCCGAGGTCATCTGATGACCTCAGGGTGCAATGCAAACTATTGGCACCCACGATTACAATCGCGATGAGCAGATAGTGTTAAAGAGGGAGTATTCTCCCTTTTAACCACTTAGATGCTGCTGTTGTGATTGACTGTGGTATCTGATGGGTTAATTGGCATGGTGTACATATCTGGCACACAGCCCAAAGTGACATGTGCTCATGACAAATCTGTACAGCTTTCAGGGGTTAATCACCCTTTCTATAAGTTTTACACTGAAATGAAACGTGTAGCAAAGAAACTTACATATGCAGCCCACAAGTCTCTGCTTATTGACTGGTGGCACAATGTGTGGATTCTCTTTGGTTCCTGCATAGGATTTTGGCTTGAGGACATTAAAAGGATCCTTAAAAAGACAAAATGAGTTGTAAGTGTTATACCACTTACAGGTGCATCTCACTGAATTAGAATATCAAAAAATGTATTTATTTCAGTTCTTCAATACAAAAAGTGAAACTCATTATATAGAGTCATTACAAACAGTGATCTATTTCAAGTGTTGATTTCTGTTAATGTTGATGATTATGGCTTACAGCCAAAGAAATCACAAAAGTCATTATCTCAGTAAATTAGAATACTTTATAACAGCTTGAAAAATGTTTCCTCTTGACAATACCCCATAGAGAATCTATGGGGTTAAGGTCAGGCGAGTTTGCGGGCCAATCAAGCATAGTGATACTGTTTGTAAACCAGGTATTGGCACCTGTCCACACTGCCAGAAGTACCAAGTCCTGCAGGAGAATGAAATTTCCATCTCCAAAAATCTTATCAGCAGAGGGAAGCATGAAGTGCAATAAAGTTTCCTGGTAGACGGCTGCGCTGACCTTGGTCTTGATAAAACACAGTGGCCCTACACGAACAGATGACATGGCTCCCCAAACCATCACTGATTGTGGAAACTCCACACTAGACCTCAAGCAGCTTGGATTGTGGCCTCTCCACTCTTCCTCCAGACTCTGGGACCTTGATTTCCAAATGAAATGCAAAATTTACTTTCATCTGAAAACACCACCTTGGACCACTGAGCTACAATCCAGGTCTTTTTCTCCTTGGCCCAGGTAAGACGCTTCTGGCGTTGTCTATTGGTCATGAGTGGCTTGACACAAGGAATGCGACACTTGTAGCCCATGTCCTGGATACGTCTGTGTGTGGTGGCTCTTGAAGCAATGACTCCAGCAGCCGTCCACTCCTTGTGAGTCTCCCCAAAATTTTTGAACGGTCTTTTGTTAATAATCCTTTCAAGGCTGCGGTTATCCAGATTGCTTGTGCACCTTTTTCTACACACTTTTTTGTTCCACTCAACTTTCCATTAATATGCTTGGATTCAGCACTCTGAACAGCCAGCTTCTTTAGCAATGACCTTTCGTGGCTTATCCTCCTTGTGGATTGTGTCAGTGACTGCCTTCTGGACATCTGTCAAGTCAGCTGTCTTCCCCATGATTGTGGAGCCTACTGAAACAGACTAAGGGACCCTTTTAAACGCTTAGGAAGCTTTTGCAGGTGTTTTTTATTAATTATTCTACTTTACTGAGATAATGAGTTTTGTGTTTTCATTGGCTGTAAGCCATAATCATCAACATTAAAAGAAATAAACACTTGAAATAGATCACTATGTTTGTAATGACTATAATATCAGTTTCAGCTTTTGTATTGAAGAACTGAAATAAATTAAATTTTTGATGATATTCTAATTTTGTGAGATGCACCTGTATATGTAAAGAACACAAACGTTTATTTAAAGACACTGAACAAAATAATTTAGCAATGTCTTGTCATGAATCCAGATACACTGAGAGATTCCTGCAAAGGACTCATTATGGACTTTGACCTTAATCCACATTTGTATAAGAGGTCGGTCATTTGCTTTACTTCTCCTGGAAACAAAGGAATAACTGGAACAAGGCCTGAAACTCATGATAGGCACTGCTGTACTTACATGGTTGATCCACTGAAATCAGCACAATATATCCCATGCACAGCTATACAGTACATTGCCTAATCTCAGACCTGCACTATTTACCGTGTGTTGAAGCAAGACCACCATCTTATAATAAGGTCTGGAAAGAAGCTGTCGTAGGACAAACTTATTATAATACTCCTGCCAGCAGTGATCAATGTAATGGAGGCCAGGTATGTCAACAGCAGGAGAAACCCTTCCTCCCCACTATGATGTCTAAAGTGATGGGTACATGGTTAGCACCCCATTCTGCTTTATGACATCCATATGCACTGAGGACCTGTGGAGAGGGTGCATGAGAAAGAACGTAAAAAAAGTAATCTGGTGGCATTACCCCTTGAGTTGTTGCCACATGACAGATGTTTGGAGTCCTTCACAGTGAGAAGCAAGGTAGAACAACGTTATTAAACGATGCTGCCAAAGTATCATTAAATGGGTTGTCCAGGGCCATTTTATTTTTACTTTGGGAAAAGGAAGCTGGCTGTCAACAGAGCAGAAGAGAAGAAGCTGCTCTGTTGACAAGACGTCCGTGGAAGCCGCTGAATCGCCAGCAGGAGCAGTCTGACCGCTCTGTGCTGGCAGAGACAGACACCAGGCACAGACAGACAGTTAGCAACTACCTGCCTGTTAGTTTTTAGGTCATAGTAAAATAAATAAATAATAATAATAAAAAAATTCTTCTCATGCCTATTTGTGGATACGGCCATCATTCCTAGACTACATATCCCATCCTGTTTTATACGCTGGAAAAAGTATCCAGTTTCTCCTAGTTCCCCACTCTGTAATAGGGTCCTGGCTTCAAATCCCACCAAGGACAACATCTGCAAGGAGTTTGTATGTTCTCCCTGTGTTTGCGTGGGTTTCATCTAATTTACTCCCAAACTTCAAAGACATACTGATAGAGAATTTAGATTATGAGCCCCAATGGGGTCAGTGATAATGTCGGTAAAGTGCTTCGGAATTAAAGGCGCTATATAAGGGATTAAATAAAAAAGCGCGAAGAAATAGGACCTGGGAAGCATGACTACAGAACACAGAAGTGACCAGATGTGTGTTCCCTGTGGCTAGACTGTCTAGCAGGTCACTAATAATGCCCCATATACACCGGGGTGTGACTAGCAGCTACACCAATAAAGTATAGGGGATGTCACCAGGACCCAAACTTTACATCACAAGCACAAGACCTACAGATGCATCTGAAGACGGGGACCCCTCTTCAGCCAGTTTCACTTTGTCCCAGACTCATCAAGTGTCACCAGGTTTCTACTGTAAAACCTGGAATCTCGCTACATTTTTGCACAACTTTTTGTTGCTGAAAGCAAATAGTTTCTTGACACATGTGTGTCCCAGCCAGCTTAGACAACTTTGAGAAGTGGGCAAAGCCAATGTTTGTTCCTCTAAACACACAAGGATATTAAAAGGTTTGTCCAAGACTTGACAACCCCTTTCTTAAAGGCTGTATTACCCGGTATAAAACAAACTCCAGTTTCACACCAGCGTCGTTCCAACAGTGTCAGCAATAGGTCTCCCGGTCCCATATGGAATAATCAGCAGCCGCTAACAGGCTGCTTCGCTCACACTTCCTGGAGATGAACTTTGGACATCAGAGGAAAGTGTGAGAACAGTGGCCCATTAGCAGCAGACTGGCTGCAGCACTCACACGGTATACAAATATCATGGGAGACCAGGGAGACCCAGCACTCACATTGCTAGAATGGCACCCGCACAGGAGGGGAGTTTGTTTCCATTTTACACTGAGGGATATAGTAAGGAGGGTTTGTCCACTACTTGGCACAATACAAGAAAATTGTAAAAAAAAACAAAAACAAACAGTAAACACAAGGAGTAAGATATAAGTGTGTGAACATGGCTCAGCCTGGTCCTAGACCTACTCTAATGGAGGGGAGTAGCACTCTAATGGAGGGGAGTAGCACTCTAATGGAGGGGAGTAGCACTCTAATGGAGGGGAGTAGCACTCTAATGGAGGGGAGTAGCACTCTAATGGAGGGGAGTAGCACTCTAATGGAGGGGAGTAGCACTCTAATGGAGGGGAGTAGCACTCTAATGGAGGGGAGTAGCACTCTAATGGAGGGGAGTAGCACTCTAATGGAGGGGAGTAGCACTCTAATGGAGGGGAGTAGCACTCTAATGGAGGGGAGTAGCACTCTAGCGTCCCCAGTTGTACATTTCAGTCTTAATTATCTTCATTAGGTCATATACCTCTCCCTTCTTCAAAGCGTTCAGGACCTTCCTCTCCAGGCCCGTCGCCTACTCCTCATCAGTGGGGATACCTAAACAGAAAAGACACAAAAAGGACAGATCATAGCAAGAATACTACAAAGAAAAAACAAAGTGACCTGAAAGTGGCTGATAACAGAGGACAATAGCCAGCAGAGCTGTGTGACAATTCAGTCTGTACAGAGGGTACAGTAGTGGAAGTGTAACCTGTGCAGGGGCTTGGCAGACCCCGTGCACACGGTCACAGTCCTGGGTGTCACCTGCTGTCACTGGAGCAGTGAGTACGTGCTGATGGGCGGCGCACATTACTACACTGCTGCAAAGTCACGTACACTGTCCCGTCCTATGCCCTTCACAGGGGACACCGCACACTCCAGCCTCACACCTAGTAATACACAGCAGTCCTCACACCACACACAGGAGGCGGCCACTGTCCACCATGGCTGTCATACCCACCTCCAGCGCTCATTGCTCTGACGCATGGTCTGCTGCGGCACACGGTCCCTGCACTCCGGGACACAGCACGACGGAGGAGCTGAGAAACCTCCAAGAAGCCATGACTGCTGCACCTCACAGCCGACAGCTGCCACTACAGCGTCCAGGGGGCGGGGCAGTGCGCATTTATACCCGGGACCATACCAAGCGCATAGCGGAGGGGTGCACCGTAACAAGGCAGCGAGCAGAGAGGCCGTGTCATCTCCGTATATGGCCGTAATGTGCTGTACCCGCGGGGTTATTGCTGGTGCTTAATTACCACATGTAAAGGGAGTCAATGACAGGTGGAAACGCCATTTGTTCTCTAGTAGTAGCAGCCCAATAAAAGTGACCTCATCAATGGGAAGAATTGTTTATAAAAAGCAGCAGCTTTGTGATTTACTTGTTTTTAAAAAATCCTTTTCATTCTCAAGGAGAGGAGGAATTTTAGTTTTGTTTACTGCTCGTTGCCTAGGTTACCGGCCACTGCTGTGCTAGGAGTGCAGCGCTTACAAGCTGTTTTCTATAGAGCTTGTACACACTGATTTGAGGCTGCCGGGATTTAGTACCCTGCACTCTCCGGGGCTGCAGCGGTAAAGATGCCTCATGTGTCAGCATCGGAGGGTGCACCATTTGGGTTCAGCGATGCTACATTGCCACATGTCTGACCTGTCAATCAAGCAGGACAGCATCGGCAACCGGGCAACCAGAAGTCGGGAGGATGGGGATCGGGGTGCTGAAGATCAACGTGGAGACAACCTCTTTATTATCTACCTTGAGCGAAGTTCACACACAGTTTTCTACATGGATATTGTGTCAGATCCGCTTCAAAATCCACGTAAAAAACTGCTTCAGATACTCTGACTACTCCTCATATTCATTGCTGTGGAATATCCACACGGCTGTTCATATTGTGAATTATTTTGAGAGTTTTTCTGACTAAACATTAAAAACCTCACTGCACAAAATAAAAAATAATAATAATTAACGTCACTTCTGTGAGGCGGATTCTCATGGAATCTTCTCCAAACTCGACACTGTCACAGGCTGCAAAAGACCATAAGGAGAAAATACTTCAATAACGCTTCAAGAAAAGAACCCCAAAACAAACAGAAAAAGCAACGCAAATTCCTCCTGAAAATCTCATTGGATTTTCCGCTTCCAAAAAAGACATAGTTTTGTCATTTCTGTTTATAGCCAAAGCCTGAGAGATCCGACGCAGGACAGAGCCCAGTGGTGCCGGGCGGACTATTATAATGGGGTACTATAGTTTTTGCCTGGGGTGCTGCCAGGACTTTTGGTGAAAAGGATTTTCTGAGAATTATTTGTTTACCCCCGAGGCTTCCAGAGGTTAAATGGGTATTCCAGATTTGGAAGACCTCTGTTCCCCAGCTGCAGTTTATTTAAAAAACAAGCAAAATGCGCTCTACTCACCCTCCACAGGTCCAGTGGTGACTCTCTGCCGCTGCTCTTGATGTTTGTTATTGTGGGTTTCTGCTGCTGCCCCTTTCTGCACCAACTAAACCTCAGAGCCCAGTGATAGGCTATGTGCCCACAGTGCAGAAATGAAGCAGAAATTTTCCGCAGCATTTCTGCATGTCCTTGGCAGTAAAAACGCATGCTGATTTTACACGCGCTTTTGAAGCATTTTTACTTGCGGATTTGCCATGCGTTTTTCAAATGCATTGTATAGGCAAATCCGCATGCTGAAACGCATAAAGAATGGACATGCTGCGTTTTTTTCCACACCTAAAATCCGAGCAGAAAAAATCCTGAGATGTGCAATGCGCTTCTGCTACATTTCCACACGGAAAAAAAAACCACACAAAAAACGCACAAAATCTGCATCGTGGGCACATAGCCATAGGCTGCAATGGTGAGGAGCTGAGAGCCCTTCATAAGCGGCAGATGCCCAGTATGCGATACAGAGCCGGCATCTTTCTCTGACAGCTTTGGCTGGAGCTAGCTCCGATCGTTGTCGTCAACCATTTAGATGCCTCTTTTCCCTATTTAAAAATTAAGAAAATACAAAGTTGAAATAAAAAAAACATTTACTTAGTATTGTCGTGTCCAAAAAAAGTCTAGTTTATCAAAATATTAAATTATTTAAACTGTATGTAAAATGACAAAAAAATATATCAAAAGTTCAATTATAGCAGGATCCTTCCTTCTTATATACAGGTGCATTTCACAAAATTAGAATATCATCAAAAAGTTAATTCATTTCAGTTCTTCAATACAAAAAGTGAAACTCATTATATAGAGTCATTACAGAATGATCTATTTCAAGTGTTGATTTCTGTTAATGTTGATGATTATGGCTTACAGCCAATGGAAACACAAAAGTCATTATCTCAGAAAACCAATCAGTATCTGGTGTGACCACCATTTGCCTCACGCGGTGCAAACACATCTCCTTCGCTTAGAGTTGATCAGGTTGTTGGTTGTGAAATGTTGGTCCTCTCATCAATGACTGTGCAAAGTTGCTGGATATTGGCAGGAACTTGAACACTCTGTCGTGTACGCCGATTCAGAGCTATACTGGCCATGCAAATCCCACCAAGGACAGCATCTGCAAGGAGTTTGTATGTTCTCCCCGGGTTTGCGTGGGTTTCCTCCGGGTTCTCCGGTTTCCTCCCACACTCCAAAGATAAACTGACATCGATGATAATGTATGTAAAGTGCTGTGGAATATGATGGCGCTATATCAGCAAGGTATAATAAATAAATAAAATTAATGCAATTTTATTGTGCATAAGAAAAAAGCTGCTCATCACTAGCGAATGGTGCGTCCAATCTCCAAGGTCACAGTGCTGGCAACACACTGCAAGAAACTAACTGTAAGTTTAGCCAAAACTCAGTACATTTCTATATGAAAGACACAGCTACCAGGGGTGGATTAAGGGTGGCCAGGGCCCGGGCAGTTCAGATTGTGTAACCCCCCCATGTGAGGGGTCATGCGGTCCAAGTACAGTAACGTGATCAATGTCATCATCATATACCTGAAACCTATAATATGTAAGTAGGATGTACGTCACTCTTTATAAAAATATGGTGCCAGAATATGATAACACTCCATGTACTCAAAGAAGAAAAAATCCGGCACTCAGAGTTTCAGAAAAAATTCTGATTCATTAGTAAAGCAATCCAAAAACAGATCAACCATCTATCTGCAGGTCAATAGTGTTCTTCAACCTCACAGATTTCCTTTAAGAGCTTCCCTGCCGCCTGCTTTCTCACTAGATAAGAGCTGTTACCTCTGCAAACAATCTGACTGATCCTCAAGGCTCGGCCTTTTTTTAACTCACTCAGGAACCTTCGCTGAACTTGCACTTTCTCAATACTTCCTATAATCAGTGGAGTAACTTGAAGCTCATGGGCCCCAATGTAAAAGCTCCAACAGGGCCCCCAATTATTGCAAGTCTTTAATAGTATTGGTCTTTTCATACAGACCAAAGGGACGTTTTGGGCCCTCTAGGCTCTAGAGTCCAGATGTGATTGCAACCCCTGCACCTATTGTAGTTATGCCCCTGTCTATAATTGCTGACCCTTCTGCAATAAGCCCCCCTCCTGACAGTGCTTGACCGCGTATGCCATATTGAAGAATTTTATGAAAAAAACACTAGTAAATGCCACAAAACAAAAAAGAAAAGTGACTTGAATAAATCACAAATGATGAATCGGGCCACAGTGTTTGTATTTAATGAATCTCCAGACTCTGCTATAATTCTTTGACAAAAGGGAAACCTCCATCACCTCAGTATTAGCCCCAGTTACTGCAAATGCCCAAAACAGACTCAGGAGCTCATGCAGGCACAATGTCTAACCAATAAATGTCAGACTAAGGGCCAGAAACCAGCACGTTCCGACATGAGAACGGCCGGTCTTGGTGAATCGCGGCTAAATCTTTACTGGAAGGTTTCCCATGTAAGAGGAATGTGCTGGCTGCAGTGAGGAGGTCATGTGACTGCAGGTGATTGGCAGTTACTGGTCGCTCCTGACATCTGTAATGTTATCATTTGTATCTCAGGTGACAGTTGGGAGAGAGCGACGCAGCGACTTGTCTACAAGGAGCATCCGCAGAGTTTTCAGCCTTAGAAGCGCAGTGTTTTGTCATATTTTTCCCTTTCCTTCCCATTTGTACCCTCCCCCATTGCCCCTTTATTCATTTTTCCTGGATTGACTGGATTACATCATCCGTTACTGGTCATCGTGTGGCAAGTATCATTCTCTGTGCCCCATATACAGTTCACAGAGCACAATACATTCACATTACACAGTGTATACACAGAGATGGGAACAGAACTGCTCACATTATATGATTGGGACGAGCTGTATAACAGATTTATAACTTTAGAGTCTTAAAAGAAACCTCTCTGCAAAAATATAAATCTGCAGATAAAAGCTGTTTTATACAATGTGGGTCATCTAATTGGAAGTGGGGAATAATGAAGTTGTATTCTCCCTGCAGCCGCTTGTTTCCTGTTCTTGGGCAGCACCGGGCAGTGAGCAGTCAGCGATCACTACACTGTGAGCGAGCTGTAATCTCCCCCTTCTTTCTCATTGACATCCTGCTCTATGGATGTCGGAGCGGTGGATGTGATTACAGAGCACTCAGTGTGTAGAGATCACTGACTCTTCACTGTCCGAGCCCTGATGACTGGAAGGGAGCGGCTGCAGGGAGAGTGTAACTTTATTTTCTCCCTGCAGCCGCTCTTCCAATTAGATTGCTGCACATGTTTAATATAGTATTTATCTACAAATGACTCCTCTGCCTGCAGGCTAATGCCGTCTGTCTGCAGACAGGCTCCTTCTATGGCAGGTATACCCCTCATGTTTGATGTTTCTATGGGACCTGACCAGTAAGACAATGTTCACATCATATATAGACATTTGTTAACGTACACATTATTTATGTTTTTATGCTAAAAGGATGCGCCTGACTGGTATATAATAAGTCTATTAAAGTCATCAAATCTTCCTGCCCTCTCCCCTCCCTAGTTTTTTTTTAACCCATTCCCTTTTCTGCTTTCTTTCTCCACCTTTTCCTGTTTATTGAGGGTGGGCTGGAAAAATGATACACAAGTGTTGTAAAATGTACATGTTTCTACAAAGCGATTTTATAACAAATAAAATTACTATTAATAAATTAAAAAATAAAATATCTTAATAGCATTGTAAAATATCTTAAAAAGACAACATCTGCAAGCAGTTTGTATATTCTCCCCGTGGGTGCTTTGATTTCCTCCCACACTTCAAAGACAGACCAATAGAGAGTTTAGATTGTGAGCCCCAATGGGGACAGTGATGATAATATCTGTAAAGCGCTTTGGAATTACTGGCACTATATAAGTGAGTAAAATTAATAAATTGTATACTATTTTTTGCAATGGATAGAAGGGACACAAAAAAACAATAATTAAGTCAATATAGCGAGTCATAAATAAATGTCATAAAAGATTAACTGTATTGATCAAGTAGAAAGGTGTAGTGGACATACAAAAAACAGAAAACATCATAAATAAAAATAGTGTATATGAAAATGTAAAGGAGACTCTGTGCTTAGTAGAAAATCACAAATATAGTATATTGAACGTAACCATCATCAGAAATATATATAAGGAAATATGTATAAAAATACATATATAATATTAATGATGCAATCATAAGATACAGTGTGTATGGTGACTAAATAATGGTCAAGTATACAAGATTGGAGTAAAAGGTA
Organism: Phyllobates terribilis; assembly: GCF_046119375.1. Lineage (NCBI taxonomy): Eukaryota > Metazoa > Chordata > Amphibia > Anura > Dendrobatidae > Phyllobates > Phyllobates terribilis. The sequence continues at coordinate 566,104 of NW_027363419.1, forward strand.
AAGATATTCCCATATATTGCATGGTCAAATAGTCAGCATACACTCAGGATGGATGGGAAAAAATTAGTTTAGCACATACTTGGTTCACAGCAGGAGCTCCCTTGCGATGCGCTGACCAGAACACGCATTTTGACAATGTCTTCATCAGGGGGTGGCATCATTATAGGAAGAGGGAGTATAACAATGCAGCACTAGCAAATAGGAGAGGGACGCGGCGTGTATTGGTGCATGCGCAAACTGGTGACATCCAGGAGCTTGCCAACACTGGTGTCACGTGACCGGCCGTGTCACAAACTGGGTTGAGACGAAGAACCAGATGTGCATGCGTGCTGCCGGGTCGATCTGCAAAAGTAGTCTAGCATTCATAGTTGAGAGAAATGAACACTGTGCATAGTGGGAGCGTAATACTCAAAAAAGGCCACAAGATGGTGCACAGGAGCATTGTATTAACTGTATACAGCACAGTGGAGAGACCACATTATGCGATATTAGAAGGATATTAAGATTGTTTCTTATTTATGGCATATTAATGATAATATCTATAGTGACAAACACAGAAATATACATGGCTCTATATGGGTAAGAGTGCAATATTAGGGGTATGACTAATTGATAACTACAATTAAGGGTGTTCCTGGGTGTGGAATCTATATGTCCATAGTGATATCTACAATTATGCTATAGATCACACCCACTACATATCTTCACCGCCACAGAATTATTGTTGTACTTTCTTCCATTGAGACCAACAGTTGTGCTCAAAAGTTTACATACCATGGCAGAATTTTTCCTTTCTTGGCCTTGTTTCTGAGAATATGAATGAGAACAAAAAACTATTTCTTCACTCATGGTTATTGGTTGGGTGAAGCCATTTATTGTTAGACTACTGTGTTTTCTCTTTCTAAATCTTAATGACAACCAAAAACATCCAAATGACGCTGATCATAAGTTCACATACCCTGGTGATTTTGGCCTGATAACATGCACAGAATTTGACACAAATGGGTTTGAATGGCTACTAAAGGTAACATCCTCACATGTGACTTGTTTGCTTATAATCAGTGAGTGTGCATAAAAGCTGAGTGAGTTTCTGGGATCCAGACAGACCCTTGCATCTTTCATCCAGCCACTGACGTTTCTGGAGTCATGGGGAAAGCATAAGAATTGTCAATGGATCTACGGGAAAAGGTAGTTGAACTGTATAACACAGGAAAGGGATACAAAAAGATATCCAAGGAATTGATAATGCCAGTCAGCAGCGTTCAAATTTTAATTAACAAATGGAAAATCAGGGGCTCTGTAAAAGCGTAGGTAGACGGTCAGGTAGACCAACAAAAATTGCGGCCACAACTGCCAGGAAAATTGTTCAGGATGCAAAGAAAAACCCACAAATAACATCAACTGAAATTCAGCACTCTCTGAAAACTAGCGGTGTGGCTGTTTCAAAATGCACAATAAGGAGGTTCTTGAAGAAGAATAGGCTGCATGGTCGAGTTGCCAGGAGAAAGCCATTACTGCGCAAATGCCACAAAGTATCTGGCCTACAATACGGCAAACAGCACAGCGAGAAGCCTCAAAACTTCTGGAACAAGGTAATTTGGAGTGATGAGACCAAAATTGAACTTTTTGGCCACAACCATAAACGTTACATTTGGAGAGAGGTCAACAAGGCCTATGATGAAAAGAACACCATTCCTACAATAAAGCACAGAGGTGGATCGCTGATGTCTTGGGGATGTGTGAGCTACAAAGGCACAGGAAACTTGGTAAAAGTTGAAGGAAAGATGAATGCAGCACGTTATCAGCAAAAGCTGGAGGCAAATTTGCACTCATCAGCCTGGAAGCTGCGCATGGGACCTACTTGGAAATTCCAACATGACAACGATCCAAAACACAAGGCCAAGTCGACCTGTCATTGTCTACAGCAAAACAAAGTGAAGGTTCTGGAGTGGCCATCTCAGTCTCCTGACCTCAATATCATTGAGCCACTCTGGGGAGATCTCAAGCGTGCAGTTCATGTTAGACAGCCCAGGAATTTACAGGAACTGGAGGCTTTTTACCATCTGAGAAAAAAAAGAACCTCATCAACAACTACCACAAAAGACTTCAAGCTGTCATTGATGTTAGAGGGGGCAATACACGGTATTAAGAACTGGGGTATGTGAACTTTTGATCAGGGTCATTTGGATGTTTTTGGTTGTCATTAAGATTTAAAAAGAAAAATCACAGTAGTTTGACAATAAATGGCTTCACCCAACCAATAATCATGAGTAGAGAAAAAGTTTTTTGTTATCATTCATATTCTCTGAAACAAGGCCAAGAAAGGAAAAATTCTGCCGAGTGATGTAAACTTTTGAGCACTGTATATGGTTTACATTAATGATATTTCATGCATATGTCACTCAGTTATGGGTGTGTGGTTGTCATCCTTTATTAATCATGTGTGTGTATTTTATATGATCGTCTAATAAAGTGTTTAACTTTTTTGCCAAAAATTCCTATTTGTCTGATTGCTATACATTGATTATTTGGAGTGGAATTAAACATTCACCCCCATTTTTGGGCCATAATATGGTGCAGGTGCATTTTTTCCTAAAATGTACCTAGTGAATCTATTGCTATTAATATGTCAGTGAGCGCCATCGATACTCCTGCGCCCTTTAACACCATCTGCATACAGCGCATCTTGTCTCCCTGGTCATATGTTTCCATCCCACATAGACATGTTGCTGAACTCCAGACTGTACTGAAGAAGGCCAGATATAGGTCGAAATGTTAATTTATGCACACAGAGGAACCTGTATAAGAAACACATTATTTTCACATATACTTGGAGTGCCAAATTCATTTTTTATTTTGTTATTCATAGTCCTCCATATAGTATAATGCACCCCCCATAGTCCGTACTGTGCGCTGTGGGGATTCGCTGGTTTCTGAGCCACGACCGGAGGGTAAAAAAAGCATAATTTTATTGATACAAGTCTTAAAACATACAAACATAACACCCCATAAAAAGACAGAATACAAACTACCTATTTAGCTTTGAAGGGTCAACTCCAAGCAGCCAAATTTAAAATAATGGACTAATGCCCAATGTTATCACCATTAAATTACTATGCTGTACAGTTTAGCCCAACTAAAGTGCTATGCTGTAGGTACTATTTCTATAGGTACTATTTCACCTTCCAGCACAAAAGGTCATAGGTAACAAGAGAAGGGGGCCACCTAAATTACTCTGGGGGAAAAAAAAACCTCTATAATCAACGTGTACCCTTTACACTATATCAGGACACATAAATTTTGCCTGAAGTCATGGTGACACCTTATATGGCAGCAAAGGAGGGTACGCATGTGTTATATATACTCATGGCTATGGCCTGGCCAGTGGGCGTGGCCTCACTTCCATACAATTGTATGGAGCGAGGCCACGCCCTCTAGATGACCACAACCACTGTCGTAGCATGGCCTTGCTCTATGCAAGTGTATGGAGCGAGGCCACACCCTCTAGATGACCACAACCACTGTCGTAGCACGGCCTTGCTCTATGCAAGTGTATGGAGCGAGGCCACACCCTCTAGATGACCACAACCACTGTCGTAGCACGGACTCGCTCTATGCAAGTGTATGGAGCGAGGCCACACCCTCTAGATGACCACAACCACTGTCGTAGCACGGCCTTGTTCTATGCAAGTGTATGGAGCGAGGCCACACCCTCTAGATGACCACAACCACTGTCATAGCACGGCCTTGCTCTATGCAAGTGTATGGAGCGAGGCCACACCCTCTAGATCAGGGGTCCTCAAACTTTTAAACAGGGGGCCAGTTCACGGTCCCTCAGACCATTGGAGGGCCGGAATATTGTTTTTAAAAAAAACTATAAACACATTCCTATGCACACTGCACATATCTTATATTGTAGTAAAAAAAACAATACAGGAACAAATACAATATTTAAAATGAAGAACAAGTAAAGTTAAATCAACCGGTATTTCAATAGGTAGGTAACTGTACCCAATAGGCAGCATATGTCCTCAATAGGCAGGTAAATATCCCCAATAGGCAGCATAGGTCCCCAATAGGCAGGTAAATATCCCCAATAGGCAGGTAAATATCCCCAATAGGCAGCATAGGTCCTCAATAGGCAGGTAAATATCCCCAATAGGCAGGTAAATATCCCCAATAGGCAGCATAAGTCCTCAATAGGCAGGTAAATATCCCCAATAGGCAGGTAAATATCCCCAATAGGCAGGTAAATATCCCCAATAGGCAGCATAGGTCCTCAATAGGCAGGTAAATATCCCCAATAGGCAGATAAATATCCCCAATAGGCAGCATAGGTCCTCAATAGGCAGGTAAATGTACCCAATAGACACCATAGGTCCCCAATAGGCAGGTAAATGTACCCAATAGGCAGCATAGGTCCCCAATAGGCAGGTAAATGTCCCCAATAGGCAGGTAAATATCCCCAATAGGCAGGTAAATATCCCCAATAGGCAGCATAGGTCCTCAATGGGCAGGTAAATGTTCCCAATAGGCAGGCTGTTTCCCCCTTATAATGCAATATGCAGGCTGTTCCACCCCTTATAATGCCCCATGCAGGCTGTTCCCCCCTTATAATGCCCCATGCTGGATGCCACCCCCCATATAATGCCCCATGCAGCATGTCACCCCCCCCATATAATGCCCCATGCAGCATGTCACCCCCCCATATTATGCCCCATGCAGCATGTCACCCCCCCATATTATGCTCCATGCAGCATGTCACCTCCCCCCATATTATGCCCCATGCAGGATGTCCCTTTCCCCCCATATTATGCCCCATGCAGGATGTCCCTTTCCCCCCATATAATGCCCCATGCAGGATGTCCCTTTCCCCCCCATATAAAGCCCCATGCAGGATGTCACCCCCCATATAATGCCCCATGCAGGATGTCACCCCCCATATAATGCCCCATGCAGGATGTCACCCCCCATATAATGCCCCATGCAGGATGTCACCCCCCATATAATGCCCCATGCAGGATATCACTCCCCTGTCTTTATAATGCCCCATGCAGCATGTCACACACCCCCGTATAATGCCCCATGCAGCATGTCACCCCCCCATATAATGCCCCATGCAGCATGTCACCCCCCCATATAATGCCCCATGCAGCATGTCACCCCCCCATATAATGCCCCATGCAGCATGTCACCCCCCCATATAATGCCCCATGCAGCATGTCACCCCCCCATATAATGCACCATGCAGCATGTCACCCCCCCATATAATGCCCCATGCAGCATGTCACCCCCCCATATAATGCCACATGCAGCATGTCACCCCCCCCCCATATAATGCCCCATGCAGGATATCACCCCCCATATGATGCCCCATGCAGGATGTCACCCCCCCCATATTATACCCCTTGCAGGATGTCACCCCTCCATATAATGACCTATGCCTCCATACATAAAAAAAAAAAATCCAATACTCACCTCACTTCTCACTTGCTACCGCTGCTCTACTCTGGTCTGGACTCCAGCGTCGCGGCGGCGGCGGCCCGCTCTGCGCTGCCTGTGACGACACTCGGGAGGGCGCGGTGTAAAGACGTCACCGCACCCTCTGACCTGAGACGTCACAGGAAGCGCAGAGCAGGAAGACAGCAGATCTGCAGAGGCATGGGGACAGGTAAGTATCCGCCTGCCGGGGCCCTGAGCAAGCGGGGGAGAAGGGTGGGCGCTGACACGGCTCCCCTCTCCTCCGCCCATAGCCCGGCGGGCCGGATAAAAGTCCTCCGCGGGCCGCATGTGGCCCGCGGGCCGTAGTTTTAGGACCCCTGCTCTAGATGACCACAACCACTGTCGTAGCATGGCCTTGCTCTATGCAAGTGTATGGAGCGAGGCCACACCCTCTAGATGACCACAACCACTGTCGTAGCACGGCCTTGCTCTATGCAAGTGTATGGAGCGAGGCCACACCCTCTAGATGACCACAACCTCTGTCATAGCACGGCCTTGCTCTATGCAAGTGTATGGAGCGAGGTGATGCCCACAAGATGGACCCTGGCCAGGAGTATGTATTACACATACAGTACAGACAAAAAAGTTTGGACACACCTTCTCATTTAAAGATTTTTCTGTATTTTCATGACTATGAAAATTGTACATTCACACTGAAGGCATCAAAACTATGAATTAACACATGTAGAATTATATACTTAACAAAAAAGTGTGAAACAACTGAAAATATGTCTTATATTCTAGGTTCTTCAAAATAGCCACCTTTTGCTTTGATGACTGCTTTCCACACTCTTGGCATTCTCTTGATGAGCTTCAAGAGGTAGTCACCGGAAATGGTCTTCCAACAATCTTGAAGGAGTTCCCAGAGATGCTTAGCACTTGTTGGCCCTTTTGCCTTCACTCTGCGGTCCAGCTCACCCCAAACCGTCTCGATTGGGTTCAGGTCTGGTGACTGTAAAGGCCAGATCATTTGGCGTAGCACCCCATCACTCTCCCTCTTGGTCAAATAGCCCTTACACAGCCTAGAGGTGTGTTTGGGGTCATTGTCCTGTTAAAAAATAAATGATGGTCCAACTAAACGCAAACCTGATGGAATAGCATGCCGTTGCAAGATGCTGTGGTAGCCATGCTGGTTCAGTATGCCTTCAATTTTGAATAAATCCCCAACAGTGTCACCAGCAAAGCACCCCCACACCATCACACCTCCTCCTCCATGCTTCACGGTGGGAACCAGGCATGTAGAGTCCATCCGTTCACCTTTTCTGCGTCGCACAAAGACATGGTGGTTGGAACCAAAGATCTCAAATTTGGACTCATCAAACCAAAGCTCAGATTTCCACTGGTCTAATGTACATTCCTTTTGTTCTTTAGCCCAAACAAGTCTCTTCTGCTTGTTGCCTGTCCTTAGCAGTGGTTTCCTAGCAGCTATTTTACCATGAAGGCCTGCTGCACAAAGTCTCCTCTTAACAGTTGTTGTAGAGATGTGTCTGCTGCTAGAACTCTGTGTGGCATTGACCTGGTCTCTAATCTGAGCTGCTGTTAACCTGCGATTTCTGAGGCTGGTGACTCGGATAAACTTATCCTTAGAAGCAGAGGTGACTCTTGGTCTTCCTTTCCTGGGGCGGTCCTCATGTGAGCCAGTTTCTTTGTAGCGCTTGATGGTTTTTGCAACTGCACTTGGGGACAATTTCAAAGTTTGCTCAATTTTTCAGACTGACTGACCTTCATTTCTTAAAGTAATGATGGCCACTCATTTTTCTTTACTTCGCTGCTTTTTTCTTGCCATAATACAATTTCTAACAGTCTATTCAGTAGGACTATCAGCTGTGTATCCACCAGACTTCTGCACAACACAACTGATGGTCCCAACCCCATTTATAAGGGAAGAAATCCCACTTATTAAACCTGACAGGGCAGACCTGGGAAGTGAAAACCATTTCCGGTGACTACCTCTTGAAGCTCATCAAGAGAATGCCAAGAGTGTGCAAAGCAGTCATCAAAGCAAAATGTGGCTACTTTGAAGAACCTAGAATATAAGACATATTTTCAGTTTTTTCACACTTTTTTGTTAAGTATATAATTCTACATGTGTTAATTCATAGTTTTGATGCCTTCAGTGTGAATGTACAATTTTCATAGTCATGAAAATACAGAAAAATCTTTAAATGAGAAGGTGTGTCCAAACTTTTGGTCTGTACTGTATATACCGTCAGGTCCCGGATCAGAAACCAGCGGATCCTCACAGCACACAGTGCGGGCTCTGGGGGAATTCATAAGTCAGCAGTCAAACAGAGTGACTACAGACTTATGGATTTGAACCAGACAACCCCTTTAAATATTTTATATCTTGTGTAGGAGATGAAGCATGAGGAGCCTAAGAATCATTTGATCTTCTGCGTAAGAAATGAAATGGAAAGTGCCCGCTATATTCTCTAATGTATTCACCAGATAATGTGGCTTTATTTGTAAACCTGAGGGGTCTCCTGAAATCAGATTACTGTTTGGTTGAAAATAGGTTTGATGTTAAATATTTTATATTATGCTCCATCCATGAAGTCACTGATATACTTACAGCCATACCTCCCATACAGCCATACCTCCCATACAGCCACACCTCCCATACAGCCACACCTCCCATACAGCCACACCTCCCATACCGCCATACCTCCCATACCGCCATACCTCCCATACCGCCATACCTCCCATACCGCCATACCTCCCATACAGCCATACCTGCCATACCGCCATACCTCCCATACAGCCATACCTTCTATACAGCCATACCTCCCATACAGCCATACCTCCTATACAGCCATACCTCCCATACAGCCATACTTCCCATACAGCCATACCTCCCATACAGCCATACCTCCTATACAGCCATACCTCCCATACAGCCATACCTCCCATACAGCCATACCTCCCATACAGCCATACCTCCCATACAGCCATACCTCCCATACAGCCATACCTCCCATACAGCCATACCTCCCATACAGCCATACCTCCCATACAGCCATACCCCCCATACAGCCATACTTCCCATACAGCCATACCTCCCTTACAGCCATACCTCCCATACAGCCATACCTCCCATACAGCCATACCTCCCATACAGCCATACCTCCCATACAGCCATACCTCCCTTACAGCCATACCTCCCGTACAGCCATACCTCCCATACAGCCATACCTCCCATACAGCCATACCTCCCATACAGCCATACCTCCCATACAGCCATACCTCCCATACAGCCATACCTCCCATACAGCCATACCTCCCTTACAGCCATACCTCCCATACAGCCATACCTCCCATACAGCCATACCTCCCTTACAGCCATACCTCCCATACAGCCATACCTCCCATACAGCCATACCTCTCATACAGCCATACCTCCCATACAGCCATACCTCCCATACCGCCATACCTCCCATACAGCCATACCTCCCATACAGCCATACCTCCCTTACAGCCATACCTCCCATACAGCCATACCTCCCATACAGCCATACCTGCCATACAGCCATACCTCCCATACAGCCATACCACCCATACAGCCATACCTCCCTTACAGCCATACCTCCCATACAGCCATACCTCCCATACAGCCATACCTCCCTTACAGCCATACCTCCCATACAGCCATACCTCCCATACAGACATACCTCCCTTACAGCCATACCTCCCATACAGCCATACCTCCCATACAGCCATACCTCCCATACAGCCATACCTCTCATACAACCATACCTCCCATACAGCCATACCTCCCATACAGCCATACCTCCCATACAGCCATACCTCCCTTACAGCCATACCTCCCTTACAGCCATACCTCCCATACAGCCATACCTCCCATACAGCCATACCTCCCATACAGCCATACCTCTCATACAACCATACCTCCCATACAGCCATACCTCCCATACAGCCATACCTCCCATACAGCCATACCTCCCATACAGCCATACCTCCCTTACAGCCATACCTCCCATACAGCCATACCTCCCATACAGCCATACCTCCCATACAGCCATACCTCCCATACCGCCATACCACCCATAGAGCCATACCTCCCTTACAGCCATACCTCCCATACAGCCATACCTCCCATACAGCCATACCTCCCTTACAGCCATACCTCCCATACAGCCATACCTCCCATACCGCCATACCTCCCATACCGCCATACCTCCCATACAGCCATACCTCCCATACAGCCATACCTCCTATACAGCCATACCTCCCTTACAGCCATACCTCCCATACAGCCATACCTCCCATACAGCCATACCTCCCATACAGCCATACCTCCCATACAGCCATACCTCCCATACAGCCATACCTCCCATACAGCCATACCTCCCATACAGCCATACCTCCCTTACAGCCATACCTCCCATACAGCCATACCTCCCATACAGCCATACCTCCCATACAGCCATACCTCCTATACAGCCATACCTCCCTTACAGCCATACCTCCCATACAGCCATACCTCCCATACAGCCATACCTCCCATACAGCCATACCTCCCATACAGCCATACCTCCTATACAGCCATACCTCCCGTACAGCCATACCTCCCTTACAGCCATACCACCCATACAGCCATACCTCCCATACAGCCATACCTCCCATACAGCCATACCTCCCATACAGCCATACCTCCCATACAGCCATACCTCCCATACCGCCATACCTCCCATACAGCCATACCTCCCATACAGCCATACCTCCCATACAGCCATACCTCCCATACAGCCATACCTCCCATACAGCCATACCTCCCTTACAGCCATACCTCCCGTACAGCCATACCTCCCATACAGCCATACCTCCCTTACAGCCATACCTCCCATACAGCCATACCTCCCATACAGCCATACCTCCCATACAGCCATACCTCCCATACAGCCATACCTCCCATACAGCCATACCTCCCATACCGCCATACCACCCATAGAGCCATACCTCCCTTACAGCCATACCTCCCATACAGCCATACCTCCCATACAGCCATACCTCCCTTACAGCCATACCTCCCATACAGCCATACCTCCCATACCGCCATACCTCCCATACAGCCATACCTCCCATACAGCCATACCTCCCATACAGCCATACCTCCTATACAGCCATACCTCCCTTACAGCCATACCTCCCATACAGCCATACCTCCCATACAGCCATACCTCCCATACAGCCATACCTCCCATACAGCCATACCTCCCATACAGCCATACCTCCTATACAGCCATACCTCCCATACAGCCATACCTCCCATACAGCCATACCTCCCATACAGCCATACCTCCCTTACAGCCATACCTCCCATACAGCCATACCTCCCATACAGCCATACCTCCCATACAGCCATACCTCCTATACAGCCATACCTCCCTTACAGCCATACCTCCCATACAGCCATACCTCCCATACAGCCATACCTCCCATACAGCCATACCTCCCATACAGCCATACCTCCTATACAGCCATACCTCCCGTACAGCCATACCTCCCTTACAGCCATACCACCCATACAGCCATACCTCCCATACAGCCATACCTCCCATACAGCCATACCTCCCATACAGCCATACCTCCCATACAGCCATACCTCCCATACCGCCATACCTCCCATACAGCCATACCTCCCATACAGCCATACCTCCCATACAGCCATACCTCCCATACAGCCATACCTCCCATACAGCCATACCTCCCATACAGCCATACCTCCCATACAGCCATACCTCCCTTACAGCCATACCTCCCGTACAGCCATACCTCCCATACAGCCATACCTCCCTTACAGCCATACCTCCCATACAGCCATACCTCCCATACAGCCATACCTCCCATACAGCCATACCTCCCATACCGCCATACCTCCCATACAGCCATACCTCCCATACAGCCATACCTCCCATACAGCCATACCTCCCAACTTTTAAAGAAGAGAAAGAGAGACAAAATTTGCGACGCACACAGTGCACCATGGCAATTTCTAAACCATGCCCTTAACTACACCCATATCCACGCCCCAACCACACCCATTCAGCATTTCCGATCAGATTGTTTTCTACACAATTAAAAACAGAAAAAAAAATATTTCCAAAAAATAATGAATAAAATATAAAAGCTGCACATTACATGATAGGTCAAAATATTGTGCTTTTGGTTAATAGGAGCAATTAGAGAATACAGTCAACTTATTGTTCTGCATGTCTGCTGAACTCTTGAGAAGCGTTCCCCTCACCTCTCTTAACAGTGAGGTCAAATGAAGCCGCAGAATCACCGGCAGGAGCGTCCATGACCACTCTGTCGGCAGAGATCGGTGCTGGGCAGAACAGGCAGGTAGTTAGCAACTTCCTGCCTGCAAATTCTTAGCCCCTTAAGAAAAAATATACAAAAGTCCTGGATAACCCCTTTCATTGCCCCAATTAATCAACAGCACATAATTATTATCTGTGCGATTTTGGCCTTCAAGGAGCGTGGACCTGTCATGTTAGGGCTGTGTTCATATTGTGCTTTTGCCGCTCGTCTGTTGCTCCATCTGGGCTTCTGTCTGAATCCCTGAAATACAGGATAATAGCACAACTCGTGAGGGGGCTGTTGACCTTAATGAAGCAGACGGGGTCACTTTGTGCTTTACCTGACCTCACTTTTAACAGTGTCCATCTTACTGAGGCGTGCACAAAAGCATGGTCGATAGCACTTGTGTCCTCCTCAGAAAGGTGGACGCTGCCGAAGCTGAGGCTGGACAGAGCACAAAGTGTCTAACCAAGCACAAAACAAGCAAGCCTTTTTATAAATATAAGGGCTCGCTCACACTGGCGGATAACATGGCCGACTGCTATGCAATGTTTTATCAGATAGCACTCTGCCCAATGTTATACTTTGGGTCGGTGCAGGTCTGCAATTTTTTTCTCATGGTGATTCAGGGCATGCTGCAGGTGGCTCCGATATTCGGATCATGAGCAGCCACACAAGTCTATGGGTTCAAGTGAAACATCAGACTGCACTTGGATGTCACCCGAGTGCAGTCTTATTGCCGTGGACGCTGGCAATGAGAAGATGGAGAAATTACTGTATATTCTCTGTACCTGTGCTGCAATAACACTAGGATCAGAATTTGATCTCAGTGTCAATAGCATAATCAGCTTGATTCTCTCGCATGAGAGAACATACGCATGTGTGAACGCAGCCCTAATGTTGAGGTACACTCTACTGTCTGATATGACATTGGGTGTGGAGACACAACTGAATACTGGCAGTAGAGCTAAAGGAATTGTCCAGTACTCAGACAAACCTTCTTAATTACTATATTCCACCTTGTAAAATAAAAGCAATCCGTACTCCCTTCCAGTGCTGGCATTGTTGGCGCCAGGTGTCATGTGACGTTATGCCACGTGAGCCTTGCAGTCAATCAGCGTCTGCTATTAGACCGCTGCACTCTCACTTTCTTTGCCTGAACCTTGGATAAATTGAAATAGTGAGAGTGCAGCAGCGTGATAGCAGCCACTGATTGGCGTTATGCCTTGTGAGCCCCAAGAAACCTAGCGCCGACGTCACTGGAACTGTATTTTTATTTTACAAGGTGGACTACTTTATTTTAAAAAGGGGTTGCCAAAATAGTGACAATCCCTTTAATATATAATAAAATGTATTTTTTTAAAAGCTTATACTTGCCTCCCGTGCTGGCACCGTTCCAGCGGTGTTGGAGGTCCCATGCTGTTGCTGTGACACGTGACCCTGGCACCCAATCATCGCTGGTGTCACTGTCCCCACCTTCATACAAATTGAACACGAAGAGGAGGCCAGGGCTGCGGCTGTTTGCTCCCTTCCTCTTCATGTTCAGTCTGTACGAAGGCTGAGACAGAGACGCCAACGCTGATTGGGTGCCGGGGTAATGTGTCACAACAACCGCACGAGAACCCCAAGCACAGGAGGCAAGTAGAAGCTTTCTTATTTTATCAGTGCCAAACATTTAGATCAAGAAGGGGTTGTCCAGGCTTGAGGTTAATATCAGACTTTTGAATCCTCACAGCGCCTGCATTGCGCCCTGTGAAGATTCTCCAGTGCCAGTAGCGGACGCCCATGTGACCACAAGTATGTGATTTGCATGCAAGCAGGCACATGCTGAATGGATGAGTGCTGCCTCACTCATTGCAATTGTATTGAGCGAGACTGGACACGTCTAGTTGGAATGTGGCCGGGAGTACACAAACGCTCCCAACACCAGTGTGGGCGCTGTGAGGATTCAAAAGTATGACAGTAACCTCAAGCCTGGACAGCCCCTTTAATAAACTATGGGGAAAAAAATATATATATATATATGTAGAGTACAGACCAAAAGTTTGGACACACCTTCTCATTTAAAGATTTTTCTGTATTTTCATTACTTTGAAAATTGTACATTCACACTGAAGGCATCAAAACTATGAATTAACACATGTGGAATTATATACTTAACAAGAAAGTGTGAAACAACTGAAAATATGTCTTATATTCTAGGTTCTTCAAAGTAGCCACCTTTTTCTTTGATGACTGCTTTGCACACTCTTGGCATTCTCTTGATGAGCATCAAGTGGTAGTCACCGGAAATGGTTTTCACTTCACAGGAGTGCCCTCTCAGGTTTAATAAGTGGGATTTCTTGCCTTATAAATGGGGTTGGAACCATCAGTTGTGTTGTGCAGAAGTCTGGTGGATTCACAGCTGATAGTCCTACTGAATAGACTGTTAGAATTTGTATTATGGCAAGAAAAAAGCAGCTAAGTAAAGAAAAACGAGTGCCCATCATTACTTTAAGAAATTAAGGTCAGTCAGTGCGAAAAGTTGGTCAAACTTTGAAAGTGTCCCCAAGTGCAGTTGCAAAAACCATCAAGCGCTACAAAGAAACTGGCTCACATGAGGACCGTCCCAGCAAAGTAAGACCAAGAGTCACCTCTGCTTCTGAGGATAAGTTTATCCGAGTCACCAGCCTCAGAAATCGCAGGTTAACAGCAGCTCAGATTAGAGACCAGGTCAATGCCACACAGAGTTCTAGCAGCAGACACATCTCTACAACAACTGTTAAGAGGAGACTTTGTGCAGCAGGCCTTCATGGTAAAATAGCTGCTAGGAAACCACTGCTAAGGACAGGCAACAAACATAAGAGACTTGTTTGGGCTAAAGAACTCAAGGAATGGACATTAGACCTGTGGAAATCTGTGCTTTGGTTTGATGAGTTCAAATTTGAGATCTTTGGTTCCAACCACCGTGTCTTCCTGTCTTCAGTTTCTTCCTGAAAATGATTGCAATCACAAATTCTTTGGTATTATTATCTTCATTTAATTTGTCTTCAATGAAAAAACACAAAAAGAATTGTCCTAAAGCCAAATTGGATATAATTCCACACCAAACCTAAAAAAGGGGGTGGACAAAAGTATTGGCACTGTTTGAAAAATCATGTGATGCTTCTCTAATTCGTGTAATTAACAGCACCTGTAACTTACCTGTGGCACCTAACAGGTGTTGGCAATAACTAAATCACACTTGCAGCCAGTTAACATGGATTAAAGTTGACTCAACCTCTGTCCTGTGTCCTTGTGTGTAGCACATTGAGCATGGAGAAAAGAAAGAAGACCAAAGAACTGTCTGAGGACTTGAGAAACCAAATTGTGAGGAAGCATGAGCAATCTCAAGGCTACAAGTCCATCTCCAAAGACCTGAATGTTTCTGTGTCTTCTGTGCGCAGTGTCATCAAGAAGTTTAAAGCCCATGGCACTGTGGCTAACCTCCCTAGATGTGGACGGAAAAGAAAAATTGACGAGAGATTTCAACGCAAGATTGTGTGGATGGTGGATAAAGAACCTCGACTAACATCCAAACAAGTTCAAGCTGCCCTGCAGTCCGAGGGTACAACAGTGTCAACCCGTACTATCCGTCGGCGTCTGAATGAAAAGGGACTGTATGGTAGGATACCCAGGAAGACCCTACTTCTTACCCCGAGACATAAAAAAGCCAGGCTGGAGTTTGCCAAAACTTACCTGAGAAAGCCTAAAACGTTTTGGAAGAATGTTCTCTGGTCAGATGAGACAAAAGTAGAGCTTTTTGGGAAAAAGCATCAACATAGAGTGTACAGGAAAAAAAAGAGGCATTCAAAGAAAAGAACACGGTCCCTACAGTCAAACATGGCGGAAGTTCCCTGATGTTTTGGGGTTGCTTTGCTGCCTCTGGCACTGGACTGCTTGACCGTGTGCATGGCATTATGAAGTCTGAAGACTACCAACAAATTTTGCAGCATAATGTAGGGCCCAGTGTGAGAAAGCTGGGACTCCCTCAGAGGTCATGGGTCTTCCAGCAGGACAATGACCCAAAACACACTTCCAAAAGCACTATAAAATGGTTTGAGAGAAAGCACTGGAGACTTCTAAGGTGGCCAGCCATGAGTCCAGACCTGAATCCCATAGAACACCTGTGGAGAGATCTCAAAATGGCAGTTTGGAGAAGGCACCCTTCAAATATCAGGGACCTGGAGCAGTTTGCCAAAGAAGAATGGTCTACAATTCCAGCAGAGCATTGTAAGAAACTCATTGATGGTTATCGGAAGCGGTTGTTCGCAGTTATTTTGGCTAAAGGTTGTGCAACCAAGTATTAAGCTGAGGGTGCCAATACTTTTGTCTGGCCCATTTTTGGAGTTTTGTGTGAAATGATCAATGATTTGATTTTTTCTTCATTCTCTTTTGTGTTTTTTCCTTGCAAGCAAATTAAATGAAGATAATAATACCAAAGAATTTGTGATTGCAGTCATTTTCAGGAAGAAACTGAGTATTATCTGACAGAATTGCAGGGGTGCCAATACTTTTGGCCACCACTGTAATTCCACATGTGATAATTCATAGTTTTGATGCCTTCAGTGTGAATGTACAATTTTCATAGTCATGAAAATACAGAAAAATCTTTAAATGAGAAGGTGTGTCCAAACTGTTGGTCTGTACTGTATATATATATTTATATATATATATATATATATATATATATACACTGTATATATACACATACATACATTTTTTCACAGGATTTGTCAGCAGAAACATCATAAAAAATATCTTTGGTGGTTTTGCATATTTCCCAAGTTACAAGCAGAGCTAAACTGGGTGTGCTAGAACCCAGTAGCTCTGCCAAGCAGGCAACCATGTCATCCCCTAATCTCTCCAAATAACTGACCAAGTGAAAACAAACACCCCCAGCAGCAGCAGCTCCTTGCCGCTTCCTCTGAGTCCCCATGTGTACCTGCTTCTTCACCCCAGTGTCTGCTGCAGGCACACGGGGACCCTGAGGAGCAGACACAAGGGCTGTATCACCACTCATCTCCTCTTGCAGGCGCACAGTTGCTAATTCTAATTACCACAATAAACCTCATTTCAAGGCAGAAACATTACTGTGTCCAACAGTTATTACATATATCAAACTGAAATAGCTGTTGCAAAAACACCAATTTTTATAAAACATTAAGCTTAAGATTAATAGGGGTGCCCAAACTTTTTCATATAACTGTATGTACAACACTATCACGGAGGTTTTTACTCCTCTGAAAGGTGATACTAGATTTATTAGGTGAGTATTTGGATAGAGCACAATCTGCCAAGATGATGGGCCACAATTTTTCTAAACATTTCCTCATCAAGGAGGCTTGTGAAAACTCTTGATTTTACAGTTGTATTACAGTATTAACACTAGACAATCAGACCCCAAGTCCCTCAAAAAGAAAAAAAAATAAAGTAAAAAAAAAATTTAAATTTTTTTAAAGAATTATAAAAAAAATGTAGAAATTGAAAAACATTTGTGATTTTTCAGCTGCAGCAACTTCGTAAAAAATGCGATAAGTGAACAGAACATGATATCTACCCCAAAATAATATCAATAAACACGTCAGCTCGCCAGGCAAAAAACAATCCCTTACACCGCTCCATTCGCTGAAAAATTAAACTAAACAGCTCTTGGAAAATGGCAATATCACATTTTTTTTTTAACATAAGAAGAAAGAGAAGCGCACCTTGTGCAGATCAAACAGGACAAGTAAAGACTCAATGGTGGTATTACTCACCAGAATGAGTTCATCTCAGGCACAACACTGAGCCAGGTAGCATGTATACTCCAGTTGGCCGCTCCTCCACCCACTGGATCCCTCTGGGAATCCAGGGATATAGTCAGGAAATGGCAAAAATCTTTAATATTTGCCTGAAGAAGGGGCTAGAACAACTCTGAAACGCATAGCAAATAATAAACTTTTAAAAAGTCATTACCTTAGTGGTATTGCGTTTTAAAAATCCTTGGCAGCGCTATTTCCAACAAACCAAATCCCCCATTTTCTGATATTTTTTTTCCAACTTCCAAATTTCATTTCATTAAATAAAAAAATATGTAAGTTTGGTTTTGTTGTAATCGCACTGACCAGGAGAATCATACTGCTAGGACATTTTACTGCACAATGGATGCCATAAAAACGAAACCCAAAACACTATTGCTGAATTTTCCAGTACATCCCAAGGTAAAATGAAGGCTGTCATTCAAAAGTACAACTCATCCTGCAAAAAATACAACCTCAGATGGCCATGTCAGTGGAAAAATAAAGAAATCTTTTGGATCTTGGAAGAAAATGAGGAAAACACATAATTGCAAAAATGAAAATTCGCCCTGTTCATAAAGTATTAAACAGAAAACCCACTGGACTGAATAAAGGCCATAACTGGTGTAAAATGCTGGGATCAGAAGAGTAATAAATACTTCATGTTCAGAAAGTGAACTAAGTCCGCACCTCTGACTTCATGGCGCAGGGGAATATAGATTTGTACAGTCATCCTTTATCTTGTACTTATGTGATCGGGCATCAGATATTGTATTCTCTCTATTATATCCATTTACTCAGCACATTTCTAACCTTATGTTATGGTCTCACATTTTCACTTTATACTGGTGGCTCTGGAATATGACATATTCTTACACATTTAAACATATTTTTATCTCTTCCCAGGAACCTGGGATCCACCTCCTTCCATTTAGAGATGGACCTCCAGCCACAGGAAGATGGATGGAGTAACGTGACCACCATGATGGCGTCAGCATTGCTGGACTGCTACAAGAATACTGTCAGTGCCAGGCTCTTTCATCCATTAAATTGGCTGTGTAATGTATAAACTTGATTTCTTTATGAAATGTCCTAAAATATGAGTATCTCCTGTTATACTGTAGCCTCCACCACTCCACACTATGGAGCGTATCCTGAGGACCGCTGAGGACCGTGTAAGTGACAGTAACAGATAACACACCGTGACGTATCTACGAATCCAGACGCCCATATTTATCAGGCACAAAACATGCATCAGTTTATTTGGCATTATCACTAATCTACACAGAACCAAAACCAAACATATATAGAACCAGAACCCCAGCCTGACCCCAGAATAGGTGGAAGTGTCCCCTCTCCTCCCCCCAGAATAAGTGGAAGTGCCCCCTCACCTACCCCCAGAATAAGTGGAAGTGCCCCCTCACCTACCCCCAGAATAAGTGGAAGTGCCCCCTCACCTACCCCCAGAATAAGTGGAAGTGCCCCCTCTCCTACCCCCAGAATAAGTGGAAGTGCCCCCTCTCCTACTCCCAGAATAAATGGAAGTGCCCCCTCATCTACCACCAGAATAAGTGATAGTGCCCCCTCTCATACCCCCAGAATAAGTGGAAGTACCCCCTCACCTACCCCCCGAATAAGTGGAAGTGCCCCCTCACCTACCCCCAGAATAAGTGGAAGTTCCCCCTCATCTACCCCCAGAATAAGTGGAAGTGCCCCCTCACTTACCCCCAGAATAAGTGGAAGTACCCCTCACCTAACCCCAGAATAGGTGGAAGTGTCCCCTCTCCTCCCCCCAGAATAAGTGGAAGTGCCCCCTCACCTACCCCCAGAATAAGTGGAAGTGCCCCCTCACCTACCCCCAGAATAAGTGGAAGTGCCCCCTCACCTACCCCCAGAATAAGTGGAAGTGCCCCCTCTCCTACCCCCAGAATAAGTGGAAGTGCCCCCTCTCCTACCCCCAGAATAAGTGGAAGTGCCCCCTCTCCTACCCCCAGAATAAGTGGAAGTGCCCCCTCACCTACCTCCAGAATAAGTGGAAGTGCCCCCTCTCCTACCCCCAGAATAAGTGGAAGTGCCCCTCACCTAACCCCAGAATAGGTGGAAGTGTCCCCTCTCCTCCCCCCAGAATAAGTGGAAGTGCCCCCTCACCTACCCCCAGAATAAGTGGAAGTGCCCCCTCTCCTCCCCCCAGAATAAGTGGAAGTGCCCCCTCTCCTACCTCCAGAATAAGTGGAAGTGCCCCCTCACCTACCTCCAGAATAAGTGGAAGTGCCCCCTCACCTACCTCCAGAATAAGTGGAAGTGCCCCCTCTCCTACCCCAGCATATATTGCTCATGTCATCTAAGTGATGTCTGATCTTTCTAGCTCTTCAGGAACCTGTTCAGGACAGAGATCACCCTGGAGGAGGTAAGAGCCTCACATCTACATGATAAGACATTCCTCACAGGAGCAGGGAAACATCAGCTCACACTGAGGTCGGGTGCACAGAAGTGTATGCAAATCATCCGGTTACACCCAAAAAAATATGATGATTTTTCATCTGTATTGTCATCTATATGTCCATTTTTATTCACATCCATATGCAATCCATAAGTTCATTCTCACACACATAAGCGGAATTTAATACATAATAAAGATCAAATACAGTTTCCTATCTTTATTATTGTAACATATCTGTGAAATCACATGACATAAGGATGATAACTCGTATGTGATCGATCTGTTACACTCATTGCCCTATAATGGGTGAGGCTGATCCAGAATAGCAATCACAGTAGTGCATGCTGGGACCATCAGTCCGTGAGTAAAAATGTTCGAGTCAACAACCTCGTAGACTTGAACTGGTCCTTGTGCTGTCTGTATGCTATTAGTTTTGCAAGACTAAGTTCACACAAGAATATGCAAAAATATCGTCCGATTTTCATCCTGAAAAGCAGATACTTTTTATCTCAATTTTCTTCCGTGCGGCATCGATATTTATACTTCAGTTTTGAAAATTTACAAGATGAAATCCAGTTTCTTATGTTAAAGAATTGTTTGTATCCATAAAAATCTTACGCTATATGGATGACCCATATGGGATCCAATTTTTTTGCACAGCCATAGACTTGAATAGGCGAGTCTCATTCGACCTATGGAAGAAACAAATGGACGCTGAGATGTTTTACAAGTGGAGATTCAGTCCATGAAAAAAACAATGAAACAAAATAAACGCTCCTATGAACTAGTGGAATCACATTGGTCCTCGTGCCGTCCGTGTGACGTCAGTTTTTTCATGGACAGCACTCAGACCGATAATAAAGTTGTGTGGACTCGGCCTGACGTTCAGGGGCTGTGGCTGTTTTGTCACAGCGCTCTGCTATTTTTGCTGGCAGAAACGATGCAGATCTGAAGAAATCCTTAACCTCAGTAACAAAAGCAGTAATTTTCCAGATCCCACCAATATTTGATGAGGAATTTGGCACAGATACAGAGGGGAAAATAAGTATTTGATACACTGCTGATTTTGTAAGGTTTCCCACCTACAAAGAATGGAGAGGTCTGTAATTTTTATTGTAGGTACACTTCAACTGTGAGAGACAGAATCTTAAAAAATCCAGAAAATCACGTTCTATGATTTTTACATAATTAATTTGCATTTTATTGCATGAAATAAGTATTTTATGAAATAGAAAAACAGAACTTAATATTTGGTACAGAAACCTTTGTTTGCAATTACAAAGGTCAGACGTTTCCTGTAGTTCTTGACCAAGTTTGCAGACACTGCAGCAGGGATTTTGGCCCACTCCTCCATACAGATCTTCTCCAGATCTTTCAGGTTTTAGCTCTGTCGCTGAATAACATTGAGTTTCAGCTCCCTACAAAGATTTTCTATTGGGTTCAGGCCTGGAGACTGGCTAGGCCACTCCAGGACCTTGAAATGCTTCTTACGGAGCCACTGTTTAGTTGCCTGGGCTGTGTATTTCATGTCATTGTCATGGTGGAAGATCCAGGAATGACCCATCTTCGATGCTCTTACTGAGGGAAGGAGGTTGTGGTCCAAAATTTTGCGATACATGACCCCATCCGTCCTCCCTTCAATCATCAATATGGTGCAGGCGTCCTATCCCCTTTGCAAAACTGTCCCAAAGTATGATGTTTCCTCCACCATTCTTCATGATTGGGACAGTGTTATTGGGGTTATAATCATACTTCCTCCTCTAAGAGCGGCGCGTGGAGTTGATATCAAAAAGTTTTATTTTGGTCTCATCTGACCACATGACCTTCTCCCATGCCTCCTCTGGATCATCTAGATGGTCATTGGTGAACTTCAAACAAGTCTAGACAAGTGCTGGCGTGAGCAGGAGGACCTTGTGTGCCCTGCAGGATTTTAATCCATGACGGTGTAGTGTGTTACTAACGGTAATGTTTGAGACTGTGGTCCCAGCTCTCTTCAGGTTATTTACCAGGTCCTCCCCTGTAGTTCTGGGCTGATTTCTGACCTTTTTCAGAATCATCTTTATCCCACAAGGCGAAATCTTGCATTGAGCCCTAGACCGAGGAAGATTGACAGTCATCTTGTGTTTCTTCCATTTTCTAATAATTGTGCCAACAGTTGTTGCCTTCTCAACAAGCTGCTTGCCTATTGTCTTATAGCCCGTCCCAGCCTTGTGCAGGTCTAAAATTTAATTTTGTCCCTGGTGTCCTTAGCCAGCTCTTTGGTCATGGCCATGGTGGAGAGGTTGGGGTGTGATTGATTGTGTGGACAGGTGTCTTTTATACACGTAACAAGTTCAAAAATGTTCAATTAATACAGGTAATGAGTGCAGAGTAGGAGGGCTTCTTAAAGAAAAACTAACAGGTCTGTGAGAGCCAGAATTCTTGCTGGTTGGTAGGTGATTAAATACTTATTTTCATGCAATAAAATACAATTCAGTTTTTTGAAAATCATACAATGTGATTTTCTGGTTTTTAATTTTAGATTCTGTCTCTCACAGGTGAAGTGTACCTACGATAAAAATTACAGACCTCTCCATTCTTTGTAAGTGGGAAAACTTGCAAATTCGGCAGTGCATCAAATACTTATTTCCCCACTGTATATGATAATGTATAATGTGCAGTGGGGGGGCAGATACATATAAAGAATGAGACCCGATTTGGCTATTAATAAAAATGTTTGTAACAGAAACCACATGAGTCGAGTTCTTTTAGATCTGTTACTAGAAAACAGATTATTAGTAATTTATGCTTTTATTTCCTCATTGCAACAGATAAGACACTATGGATTACGGATCACCGAACACCACGTAAGTGATATGAGCAAATCATATCATTAAAGTGTATTCCAACTGTACAGCAGAGATATAAGTACACAGGGGAAAATGTATCAAAATGAGTGGTTTACGCACCAGTCGTGATCCAGTGCTGGAGTAAGATGTATCAAATTCATCTTTCATCTGCCTATGCCAAATATGTGTATTTTTGATTTTTTTATTGTATTATTTTGAATGGGGCTAAAGGGGGTGATTTGAACTTTTATCTTTTTTTAAACTTTTTTAATATTTCTAAAACCATTTTTTTTACTTTTCATTTGCTTTTATAAACTCCCTAGGAGACTTGAAGCTGCGATCATCTGATTGCTTGTGCTACACATAATAGAGCTGCAGCCCTGCTATGTGTAGCAAAAATGATCATCTGCTATGAGCGCCGGCCACTGAGCTGCGCTCATAGCACACTGGCAATGACCAACCACAAGGGTCTCCTGCAGACCCCGGGTGTCATGCCAACCCATTGGCGCCCCGTGGTCATATGACAGAGGCTCTGATGGGTGGAGCTGATGGGCGCTTATGGCACGGGCATGTTAAATGCCGCTGTCAGCGATTGACAGTGGCATTTAACATATTAACAGCCGCGGTTTGATCGTAATCCCACCCGTGGCTGTTAGGAGCACTTGACAGATGATCAAATCAGCGATCATATGCCTGAAAAGATGCGGGCTCAGCACCAGACCCCGCATCAAAGATTATTCACCTAGGTCACTCCGCTCTGTGTTATGTACAAAAAGTAATGTTCTGAAAAATCTAAATTGCAACATATTAGGCAATTGATGGAAAGGGCACAACATTATATATATATATATTTGTGTGTCTACAATTTATGGTACATGAAGCATAAACCAACTGCATCAAAGCTAGAATATAAAAAAAATCACAAATACACAGAGAAAAACACCAATAATATCATAGTGCAGATCTGAGAGCGCCCAAACATTCACCCAATACAATTTCTAATTTTATTCTTTTCTTCTATAAGGATCAGGATGCGGAAGGATATGACGACGATGATGGGGTAAGAGCCCCATTGGCACCATAGTCTACACAAGTGCTTCCTTACCTATGACCCTGCAGGCATCTCTAAGCTATACCTCCTAGTATGCAATAATATCAGGAATTAATAAAATGGTTGAAATTAAAGGGGTTGTTAAGCCCAGGTGTAATTTTCAGCAGAATGCAGAATCCGAACAGTATGTAATGTTCTACTGACATGACCAATTATATGCAAATCACATAGTTTTGGACACATGACAACTGCTTGATCCGGCACGCGTAGCTGAATCCTGACAGTGTGTTAGGATACAATGCTTTATGAAAATTCCACCAAGGCTACACAAGCCCTTTACAGTATAAAACAATAAATGCAAACAAACTAATTCTTACCTGTTGTATTGCAGCCTATCTACATGAAGCTGGATCAAGGCATCAGGATCCCAGAGGAAGACGTAAGTGATTATACAGCGTGTATCTTCATACTGAACTGAAAGGACATGATTTACATTAGCATCATGTAGAGGAAAAAAACTGGAAATGCCCTTATATTTGGTTATAGTAGTTATATACAGATCCCCATCACTACACGTAGTATTTATACCTACACACAGCTGGTTATATATCAGTATCTCCCCCATCTCTCAGCTGATGCACTTCTTAGCCCCTCGGATTATTACACATACAGAACGGCTCCAGGTCACAGGCCCTGATTCATCATTGCCTTTGCGCCTGTTTTTTGACTACTTTTGTGTGTTTAGCTTCTTTTTTATTTTGCATATTATTCGTTATTTTCTTTGAGCCTTTTTTGAAGTCTATTTTTTATGTGCTTCTCTGTTTTTGTTTTCCGCTTTGTGGCGAGAGTCTGGTAATTCCAGATGTTTTATCCTGATTCATCAATTGAAACCTTTTCAAAATTTGCTACAACTTTACTTCAGTCCAACCATTGTTGTATTTTAAGTAAGCCAGTATTGAGTGCAATTTTTGCAACTTTTAGCGCCAAAAGTGACAAAAAAAAGTTCAAGACAAAGAGAAAACCCATTTTTAACTTTATACCAAATTCATGAATCTTGTTCACCATTCTGACATACTTGACACCAAAAAGGCATTTAGTTTATTATTATTAGTTATTTATTATCTTTATTGTGTTCATAGGAGCAAGAGACAGAGCATATTCCACCAGAAGACGTCACTACGACGGTAGAGGAAGAACCTGTCTCAGGAGAAAGCAGCACAATTACAGAGGAGGAGGAGGAGGGGGAGGAAACAACCTGCTGCGCCTGGCCCTACATTCCATCAAGAAGGATGATGAGAACAGCAAGGGCCAGGATTGGCTCCTTCATAAACAATCTGTTGAGATAAGGCTAAGTATAGGTTAAATATAGGTAAGAAATTATAAGTATATTATTCAAAAAAAATTTAAAAATAAGATAAAAAGTATAAGTATAGGTAAGCTAGTATAAGCATAGGTAAAAAAAGGATAAATTAATTAAAAAAGGATAAAAATAGATAGAAAAGGATATACATAGGTAGGAAAGGATAAGTTTAATTAATCAAATAAGAAGTGGTCTTCAGCACCTAACCATTAAGCAATAGGATTCAGGCGGTGCAGTGCTTTATAAAGTAATTGAGTATCCAATATGCAGAAAAGAAGAAAATGTAGCGCTCACCAACTTCCTTAAGAACAGCCTTTTAATGCAAATAGCAGGACATAGGAGCGGCGTGCAGTGGGTGCGGGGGATCAGAGGACGACGGCCGTTTCGTGTCTTAGCTGACACTTCCACGGGTCCAGAGTGAGGGATGTTGTGTAACTTCTTCCTTTTTAGGGCTGTGCAACAGTACATGTCAATACATACACAATGTAAAAAAATACATTAAAATTCAGTTCTAAAATTTAAATCACAGAAACACTGATAGATCTATTCTATCGTTTAGACCTAATAGGCCCTGGGCTGATGCATTTATGATCCATTTAGCCTCTCTCCTTAATAGATATTTGTTATGGTTCCCACCTTGCGGTGAATATCTTACTTGTTCAAGACCTGCGAATCGCAATATTTTGGGATCTGCTCCATGGCATTCCTTTATATATGTTTGATCAAATTAGGAGAGTCTTTATTAGTATATATAGAACGAAAATGTTCACGGATGCAGATAAGCAAGAGTCGAATGGTTTTACCATTATTATAAAAATGACAGGGACAGAAAATTACATAAATTACATTGTTTGTTGTACAGGAAATAAAATCAGATACTTTATGGCTTTATGGGTAATAGGTCCTATTCTCAGCGGATTTTCAGTTACATGATATTGACAAAAAGAACAATGGCCACATTTAACTTTGCCTCTTAAATTTTGCCTATCCAGCCAGTTGTTATTATTTGCGGACATCCTATGTCTAACTAAAATATCACCCAAATTATGACATCTCCTATAGGAGAATAGTGGTTTTCTTATTGCCGTCTCCTTTTAATCCTTATCCTCCTCTATTATATGCCAATTCCTTTTGATTGCGGTATGTATAATGTCATCCATAAAACCCTGTTTAAATGGGAATATAAATCTGCGATTATCTGTGTTAGGTGTTTTGAATTTGTTTTTTCCCTTGGAGTAATTCTTGTTCAGTGATGGCATTCACTTTGTGAAGAGCAGATTCAGAGCTACAGAAGGATATCCTCTTCTTATAAATCGGTGTGTGAGCTCTTTAGCTTGTTTTTAAAAATTCCCTTTGTCATTATTTATCTTCTGCAAATATTGGCTATATGGTAACCCTAATTTGATGTGCTACTGATGTGCACTGTTATAGTGTAACAGGGTACTTGTAGGTTTTTTATATGCCCCTGTGCAGATTTGCCCATTTTCTACTTGTAATTTTACGTCAAGGAATTCCAAAGAATCCCCACCATACATTGATGTAAAACGCATATTCTCAGAATTAATGTCATTTAAGTAATCCACAAACCTAAAAATCCTCTTTTGTACCTGCCAATACTATTAAAAATGTCATCCACATATCTTAAATTGCCTTTATGTATTTCAAATAGGGGTTTCGATTGTGCTTATGTATTTGCTCTCATAATGGGCTAAAAATAAATTTGCAAAAATGCATGCTGAAGGCGTGCCCATCGCTGTACCTGGTTTTTGAACATACCATTTTTCCATAAACTTAAATGCATTGTGTGAAAGCATGAGGTCAAGAGCTTCTGATATAAAATAAATAAAGGTTTGGCTCTTATTCATATTTTTAAGAATATTTTGAATTACCTCTATACCCAATTTTTGGAGGATATTTGTATACAAATTTTAACATCGATAGAGTTGAGGGTGAAGTCCTCCTGCCATTCAGCATCATTAATGGCTCTCAAGACCTACCCTGTATCCTTTATATACGATGGTATATTTGGTAAAGAGAGGTTTTAAGAGCCAATCCAAATATTTGAAGAGGGGTTCTGTGATCAACCCTACCCCAAACACTATGGGTAGCCTGGGGAACAGTGGAATTCTTGAGAGCCATTAATGATATTGAATGGCACTCTATCGATGTTGAAAGTTTGCATACAAGAATCCCACAAAAATTATAGAGGAAATTCAAAATATTCTTCAAAATACCAATACGAACCAAACCTATATTAATTTTATATCAGAAACTCTTGACGTCATGCATTTAAGTTGATGGAAAAATGGTATGTTCAAAAAACAGGTACAGCGATGGGCACGCCTACAACATACATTTTTGCAAATTTATTTTTAGCCCATTATGAGAGCAAATAAATAACCACAATCGTAAACCCGATTGTAATACATAAAAACGTATTTAAGATATGTGGATGATATTTTAATAGTATTGGCTGGTAAAAAAGAAGATTTTTTATCTTGTGTTGATTACTTAAATGACACTAATTCTGAGAACGTGCGTTTTACATCAATGTATGGCGGGGATTCTTTGGAATTCCTCAACGTAAAATTACAAGTAAAAAAAATCTGCACATGCATATAAAAAACCTACAAATACCCTGTTACACCATACAGTATACATCCACAGCACACCAAATTAGGGTTACCATATAGCCAATATTTACGTCTGCGGAAGATAAATAATGACCAAAGGAATTTTAAAAAACAAGCTAAAGAGCTCACACACCGATTTATAAGAAGAGAGTATCCTTCTGTAGCTGTGAATTCAGCTCTTAACAAAATGAATGTCATCACTGAACAGGAATTACTCCAAGGGAAAAAACCCAAATTCAAAACTCCTAACACAGAGAATCGCAGATTTGTATTCACATTTAAACCCGCTTCTATGGATGACATTATACACACCGCAATCAAAAGGAATTGGCATATAATAGAAACGGATAAGGATTTAAAGGGGATAGCAATAAAAAAATGACTATAGGAGATGTCATAATTTGGGTGACATTTTAGTTAGAGATAGGATGTCCGCAAATAATAGCAACTGGTTAGATAGGCACAATTTAAGAGGCAATGTTAAATGTGGCCATTGTTCTTTGCCACATTTGGCAAAGTAATGTGATTTATGTAATTTTCTGTCCCTGTCATTATTATATTGATAAAACCATTCGACGCTTGTTTATCTGCATCCGTGAACATTTTCACTTTACTGTATATATACTAATAAAGGTGTTATGCACACGCCCGGACTGACTGGCGTGTGCGGGTGTTGTGGTTCCACTGGACCATGGACCGGAGAGTGCCTGGAGGGGCGTGACTAAGTATCTGGCCGATCCGACCAAGGTGGCACGACGGCATACGACGCCAGTGCACCAGGGAGAAACCGGGCAGAGGGACCAGGTGCTACTCCAGGTCAAACTCCGGACACGGGGGTTGACCCACACTAGGATTACTGGAACAGGCAGGTTAGGCTGGCACAGACTGGTGGATGTAAGCAAACACGGCAGGTATGCAGATGGGTGGATACAGGCGAGTATGCAGGCAGGGAGGTACTGGCCGAAAGGACGGGCTGGAGCACAGAGAGGTTAAGACCCAGTACAGACTGGGTCACAGAACCGCAGATGCGGTAGACAACCACAGCAGAGAGGGAACGCCCGAAGCGGTGGGCAAGAACAGAGCAGGGCGGGGCTGCAGGAGCAGCGAGCACAAGCAGGGCAGGACAGGACTGCCGGAGCAGCGGGCAGAAGCAGGGCAGGGCGGAAACCGCAGAAGCAGTAAGCAAGATAAGAGCAGAGCAGAAACCGCAGGAGCGGCAAGCAAGGCAAGAGCAGAGTGAAAACCGCAAGAGCGGCAAGCTAAGCAGGAGCAGAGCGGACACCGCAGAGCGGTAAACAAGGCAGGAGCAGAGCAGAAACCGCAAGAGCGGCAAGCTAAGCAGGAGCAGAGCGAACACCGCAGAGCGGTAAACAAGGCAGGAGCAGAGTAGAAACCGCAAGAGCGGCAAGCTAAGCAGGAGCAGAGCGGACACCGCAGAGCGGTAAACAAGGCAGGAGCAGAGCAGAAACTGCAAGAGCGGCAAGCTAAGCAGGAGCAGAGCGGACACCGCAGAGCGGTAAACAAGGCAGGAGCAGAGCAGAAACCGCAAGAGCGGCAAGCTAAGCAGGAGCAGAGCGGACACCGCAGAGCGGTAAACAAGGCAGGAGCAGAGCAGAAACCGCAAGAGCGGCAAGCTAAGCAGGAGCAGAGCGGACACCGCAGAGCGGTAAACAAGGCAGGAGCAGAGCAGAAACCGCAAGAGCGGCAAGCTAAGCAGGAGCAGAGCGGACACCGCAGAGCGGTAAACAAGGCAAGGGGATAGGACTCTGTTCACAAAGAACAGACGGAGAAGGAAAGGCAGAACCAGAAGCACGCACAGTACTTACATAGAAGTAGCGAGCGTACACTAAATTCACAACAGAGGTACAGAGACGACGAGAAGGAATTTAGGAGCGGGTTCAGACTCTGCAGAAAGACGCAGAAAACAGACATAGAGGGAAAAGGGAGACAAGGTTAAAGTAGAAACGAGGCACAGACAACAGGGAACAGAGGAACGGGAAAAGAGACAGCAAGGCAGGAACACAAACAGGACTCTGTTCAGACGGGAACAGATACCGCAAGGCAGGAACACAAACAGGACTCTGTTCAGACGGGAACAGATACCGCAAGGCAGGGACACAAACAGGACTCTGTTCAGACGGGAACAGATACCGCAAGGCAGAGACACAAACAGGACTCTGTTCAGACGGGAACAGATACCGCAAGGCACAGACAGGCAGATCTAGGAATACGGCCCCTAGAAGGCGAAAGAACAGGCAAGAGGCGTGTTCACAAGAACAGACCACAGTTCAGACACAGAACTGGAAAACAGGCAGGAAAACAGGATAGGACCTGGCATGTCAGAGACAAAAAGCCAACTGACAAGAAACAATGCTCAGGCGCCATCTTGAGGAAGAAGGTGGTATAAATACCCAAAGATGGACAGCAATAGGCTGAAGGTGCAACAGGGGCGTGTCCACAGCAGGTACAAGAAACAGGAAGTTCAGCGGGCGTCGCCCTATGCAGCCAAAGTGGAGCAGAGCAGAGCACAAGGAAAGAAGCCAGACCAGGAAGCTGGGCGGGAGATGAAGTTTGCGATCTTGCATGATGAGAGATGGAACACCATGCAAGAACGCCGCCAGGTATGCTACAAAAGGCTCCCTTACTTTGATCAAACATATACAGGAATGTCATAGAGCAAATCCCAAAATATTGTGATTCGCAGGTCTTGAACAAGTAAGACATCCACCGCAAGGTGAGGACCATAACAAATATCTATTAAGGAGAGAGGCTAAGTGGATCATAAATGCATCAGCACAGGGCCCATTAGGTCTATTCTATCAGTGTTTCTGTGATTTAATCTTTATAACTGAATTTTAACTTATTTTTTTTACAATGTATATGTATTGAAGTGTACTCTTGCACAGCCCTAAAAAGGAAGCAGTTATACATCATCCCTCAGGAAATGTCGGCTAAGAAGCGAAACGGCCGTCGTCCTCTGATCCCCCGCACCCACTGCACGAAGCTCCCATGTGCCGCTATTTGCATTAAAAGACTGTTTTTAAAGGAAGTTGGTGAGTGCTACATTTTCCTCTATTGATTATGACGCGCCCCTGGGCCTGTGTCGCGCTGCGGTGCGCACGCGGGAGCTTACCCGGAGCCGGATCCGTGGAGGGTTGTAGTCTCGTGGCGGTGACCCGGTCCGTGCCCAGGGAGTCAAACTGGACGGCAGTCTACTAGTAGTAAATAGTTGATGACTACGCCACCCGTTGAGTGCAGCCAGGGAGCTGCTGCTGCAGGGCAGACCGCTGAGGCCGATGGTAGGATTATGCAGCGTGATAGTATAACCCCCAACGGGAGGGGTATGGTCTCAGGGCAGCCGACGTGGATGATGGGGGTAGCAGGAACCACTCAGAGACGGTACGGTGTAGTTCAGGGTCTTTACTGGTGACAATGATAGACCCTCCCGGAGTACTTGCTAGCGAACGGGGCCTGGTCAGTCCTTGAGCAGATGGGATCTCCCCTGGCCAGGCGTAGTTGTAGGCCTCCCAAACTGACTGTACTCTTCTGGCTACCTTGCTAGAAGCTGATGTAAGTAGCCCACGTCCCTGAGTGTACCGTGTGGTGCTCACCCGTATGGCCGGTGACTCGGGGCCTTCTAATGGCTTCCGCTCCACGATGGCGGTGCTGGTCCCACGCGTGTGACCGTGCCTTCGGGCTTCTGGGCCAGAGGACCTGAAATCCCCTGCCTGACGGATTCTGCTGCTGGGTAGGAGTTAGTACCCACAGCCTCGGACTCCGGGTCCGGAAAGAAGTATTCTTAGTCAGGGCGAGCTCTGCGGCTGCCAGCCCCTGACTCCTTGTAACTCTGCTGTTTCCTATGCTGCTTCTCGTCTCTACTCCACTTGTCTGACTCACCCTGCCTCAGCCCCGGGTTTATACAGGGGAAGTTCTTCCCCTCCCAAGACTGGGCAGGAGGTGTGGCATGCACAGGATCCCTGACCAAAGGACCTCCCACCTGCTCTCAGACATAACATTACATTACTGTGGAAAACCAGACCCCTGGGGTGCCACATTCCCCCCTAGTGAAATTTAGTACTCCGGGACTAAACACATTTAGAAAAACATAACAAGGCAAAAACATTAATAATACAATAAGAAAACATATAAAGATGGTTACGGCGTGTCCGCAACCGGGTGCAGTCTCTGAAGAGAGCAAGGTGTCCATTTCACCAACACAGGGAGACGTAACCAGGTAGGGGTCTGTCCTACCCCGAGTCCTTAACAGTCTCTAGTCCATCCTGGGTTACGCTCCAACTATGTACAAGGATTCCCGGTAAATCCACCAAGGATTCCTAAAAATAACTAGAAACATAAAATTATACACAAGCAACAAGACACAGAAAAACATAAATAAAACAATTTATACACTTTAAATTCTCCAGCGTGCGGGTAACTGGCCTCTAGTGGCCCGAGTGGACCTACGGAGCTGACTGTCTGGCCCTGAACTACAGGGTGTAGGAGCTGTCAAGGGTAAACTGGGCAGCTGTCTACCGGCTCTTTGTCTCACTAGGGGTACGGCAGGCTCACTATAAGCAGAGGGTTGATTCTCCTGTTCTGCTTGTGTGGAGTCTTCTGCCTCCTGGACCGGCTGTTCTTCCAGCTCTACCCGTTGCTCCGTAGGTTCTTGGGATGATGGTTGGAGGAAGGTGAGTACGGGTACCACAACTGCACCATTGACTTGAGTCCAAGACTGAGGGAAGTCCCCGAGCACGGTACTAACCATATCTTCCCTTTCTTCCACGGGTCGATGGTCTTCTTGTTCCTCTTCAGGGTTCCTCAGTTGTTCGGGACACTTCTTCAGGTGGTCCCGGGATACAATGGCTGTGGTTTCCCCTCCGTCTTTACTGATGGTACAGACTTTCGGGTTCTCGTGGCTTGAAGGCAGTACGGTGTACGGGTCCTTCTCCCACTGGTCGTCCAACTTGTGGAGCCGTCTCTTCCTCTTCAAGACCTGCTCTCCGGGTACCAGGGGAACAGCGGGAGCATACTGGTTGTAAGTTTTCTCTTGTCTTTCCCTAGCCTGACAGAGACTTCGCTCCACGCTCTCCTGTACTCTCCGGTACTGCTGCTGCCTCTCTGTGTCCCAGTCTGTTTCTGGTGAAGTGTCCTCGGGGGTCAGGACTCCCATTTCCAGGTCAACAGGTAACTTACCAGGTCTTGCCCTCATTAGGTAAGCCGGGGTACAGTTGGTGGAACCTACCGGGATGTGGTTGTATAGGTCCACCAGATCGGGCAACTTTTCAGGCCACAGACTGCGTTCTTCCAGGGGCAACGTTTTTAGAAGATCCATTACCACCTGGTTCATTTTTTCACAAAGTCCATTAGTCTGCGGATGGTAGGGTGTCGTCCTTATCTTCCGGCAGCCATACAGATTGCAGAATTCCTGAAAGACCTCCGCTTCAAAGGCAGGTCCCTGGTCCGTCAGCACTTGGTCCGGGTACCCGTGTGGACGGCAGAAGTGCTGCTGGAAGGCTCTAGCTGCTGTTTGAGCCGTTAAGTCCTTGACGGGGACGACAACCAAGAACCGGGAGTAATGATCCACGATGGTTAACGCGTAGACGTAGCCACTTCTGCTTGGGGTCAGTTTTACATGATCCAAGGCTACCAGTTCCAACGGTTGCCGGGTGACGATGGACTGCAGGGGAGTCTTCTGGCTGGCTCGGTCCTTCCTTCTCAGGTTGCACGGGCCACAATCTCTGCACCACTTCTCGATGGTTCCCCTCATGCCTACCCAGTGGAACCGCTCGCGCAGCAGGAACTCCAGCTTTTTCCACCCAAAGTGTCCAGCTCCGTCGTGGTATGCCTCCATCACCATGGCTGCGTCTCTTCGTGGCACCACTACTTGCCAGAGTAATTCATGCATCCGGGAGTTAACCATTCTGCGGCACAACTTCCCTTTGTAAAGGAACAGTCGACTCTTCT